>NC_134546.1:65430000-66043476 GCF_050624435.1 Tenrec ecaudatus | reverse complement strand
GGCTTAGGGTTCCCCCTGGGAGGGGGGAGCCCTAGGCCGAGGGAGCCCCAGCCCTGGGGAGCCCTCGGCTTAGGGTTCCCCCTGGGAGGGGGGAGCCCTAGGCCGAGGGAGCCCCAGCCCTGGGGAGCCCTCGGCTTAGGGTTCCCCCTGGGAGGGGGGAGCCCTAGGCCGAGGGAGCCCCAGCCCTGGGGAGCCCTCGGCTTAGGGTTCCCCCTGGGAGGGGGGAGCCCTAGGCCGAGGGAGCCCCAGCCCTGGGGAGCCCTCGGCTTAGGGTTCCCCCTGGGAGGGGGGAGCCCTAGGCCGAGGGAGCCCCAGCCCTGGGGAGCCCTCGGCTTAGGGTTCCCCCTGGCAGGGGGGAGCCCTAGGCCGAGGGAGCCCCAGCCCTGGGGAGCCCTCGGCTTAGGGTTCCCCCTGGGAGGGGGGAGCCCTAGGCCGAGGGAGCCCCAGCCCTGGGGAGCCCTCGGCTTAGGGTTCGCCCTGGGAGGGGGGAGCCCTAGGCCGAGGGAGCCCCAGCCCTGGGGAGCCCTCGGCTTAGGGTTCCCCCTGGGAGGGGGGAGCCCTAGGCCGAGGGAGCCCCAGCCCTGGGGAGCCCTCGGCTTAGGGTTCCCCCTGGGAGGGGGGAGCCCTAGGCCGAGGGAGCCCCAGCCCTGGGGAGCCCTCGGCTTAGGGTTCCCCCTGGGAGGGGGGAGCCCTAGGCCGAGGGAGCCCCAGCCCTGGGGAGCCCTCGGCTTAGGGTTCCCCCTGGGAGGGGGGAGCCCTAGGCCGAGGGAGCCCCAGCCCTGGGGAGCCCTCGGCTTAGGGTTCCCCCTGGGAGGGGGGAGCCCTAGGCCGAGGGAGCCCCAGCCCTGGGGAGCCCTCGGCTTAGGGTTCCCCCTGGGAGGGGGGAGCCCTAGGCCGAGGGAGCCCCAGCCCTGGGGAGCCCTCGGCTTAGGGTTCCCCCTGGGAGGGGGGAGCCCTAGGCCGAGGGAGCCCCCGGGAGGGGAGCCCTCGGCTTAGGGTTCCCCCTGGGAGGGGGGAGCCCTAGGCCGAGGGAGCCCCCGGGAGGGGAGCCCTCGGCTTAAGGTTCCCCCTGGGAGGGGGGAGCCCTAGGCCGAGGGAGCCCCAGCCCTGGGGAGCCCTCGGCCTAGGGTTCGCCCTGGGAGGGGGGAGCCCTAGGCCGAGGGAGCCCCAGCCCTGGGGAGCCCTCGGCCTAGGGTTCCCCCTGGGAGGGGGGAGCCCTAGGCCGAGGGAGCCCCAGCCCTGGGGAGCCCTCGGCCTAGGGTTCCCCCTGGGAGGGGGGAGCCCTAGGCCGAGGGAGCCCCAGCCCTGGGGAGCCCTCGGCCTAGGGTTCCCCCTGGGAGGGGGGAGCCCTAGGCCGAGGGAGCCCCAGCCCTGGGGAGCCCTCGGCCTAGGGTTCCCCCTGGGAGGGGGGAGCCCTAGGCCGAGGGAGCCCCAGCCCTGGGGAGCCCCCGGCCTAGGGTTCCCCCTGGGAGGGGTGAGCCCTAGGCCGAGGGAGCCCCAGCCCTGGGGAGCCCTCGGCCTAGGGTTCCACCTGGGAGGGGGGAGCCCTAGGCCGAGGGAGCCCCAGCCCTGGGGAGCCCTCGGCTTAGGGTTCCCCCTGGGAGGGGGGAGCCCTAGGCCGAGGGAGCCCCCGGGAGGGAAGCCCTCGGCTTAGGCTTCCCCCTGGGAGGGGGGAGCCCTAGGCCGAGGGAGCCCCAGCCCTGGGGAGCCCTCGGCTTAGGGTTTCCCCTGGGAGGGGGGAGCCCTAGGCCGAGGGAGACCCCGGGAGGGGAGCCCTCGGCTTAGGGTTCCCCCTGGGAGGGGGGAGCCCTAGGCCGAGGGAGCCCCAGTCCTGGGGAGCCCTCGGCTTAGGGTTCCCCCTGGGAGGGGGGAGCCCTAGGCCGAGGGAGCCCCCGGGAGGGGAGCCCTCGGCTTAGGGTTCCCCCTGGGAGGGGGGAGCCCTAGGCCGAGGGAGCCCCCGGGAGGGGAGCCCTCGGCTTAGGGTTCCCCCTGGGAGGGGGGAGCCCTAGGCCGAGGGAGCCCCAGCCCTGGGGAGCCCTCGGCTTAGGGTTCCCCCTGGGAGGGGGGAGCCCTAGGCCGAGGGAGCCCCAGCCCTGGGGAGCCCTCGGCTTAGGGTTCCCCCTGGGAGGGGGGAGCCCTAGGCCGAGGGAGCCCCAGCCCTGGGGAGCCCTCGGCTTAGGGTTCCCCCTGGGAGGGGGGAGCCCTAGGCCGAGGGAGCCCCAGCCCTGGGGAGCCCTCGGCTTAGGGTTCCCCCTGGGAGGGGGGAGCCCTAGGCCGAGGGAGCCCCAGCCCTGGGGAGCCCTCGGCTTAGGGTTCGCCCTGGGAGGGGGGAGCCCTAGGCCGAGGGAGCCCCAGCCCTGGGGAGCCCTCGGCTTAGGGTTCGCCCTGGGAGGGGGGAGCCCTAGGCCGAGGGAGCCCCAGCCCTGGGGAGCCCTCGGCTTAGGGTTCGCCCTGGGAGGGGGGAGCCCTAGGCCGAGGGAGCCCCAGCCCTGGGGAGCCCTCGGCTTAGGGTTCGCCCTGGGAGGGGGGAGCCCTAGGCCGAGGGAGCCCCAGCCCTGGGGAGCCCTCGGCTTAGGGTTCCCCCTGGGAGGGGGGAGCCCTAGGCCGAGGGAGCCCCAGCCCTGGGGAGCCCTCGGCTTAGGGTTCCCCCTGGGAGGGGGGAGCCCTAGGCCGAGGGAGCCCCAGCCCTGGGGAGCCCTCGGCTTAGGGTTCCCCCTGGGAGGGGGGAGCCCTAGGCCGAGGGAGCCCCAGCCCTGGGGAGCCCTCGGCTTAGGGTTCCCCCTGGGAGGGGGGAGCCCTAGGCCGAGGGAGCCCCAGCCCTGGGGAGCCCTCGGCTTAGGGTTCCCCCTGGGAGGGGGGAGCCCTAGGCCGAGGGAGCCCCAGCCCTGGGGAGCCCCAGCCCTGGGGAGCCCTCGGCTTAGGGTTCCCCCTGGGAGGGGGGAGCCCTAGGCCGAGGGAGCCCCCGGGAGGGGAGCCCTCGGCTTAGGGTTCCCCCTGGGAGGGGGGAGCCCTAGGCCGAGGGAGCCCCCGGGAGGGGAGCCCTCGGCTTAGGGTTCCCCCTGGGAGGGGGGAGCCCTAGGCCGAGGGAGCCCCCGGGAGGGGAGCCCTCGGCTTAGGGTTTCCCCTGGGAGGGGGGAGCCCTAGGCCGAGGGAGCCCCCGGTAGGGGAGCCCTCGGCTTAGGGTTCCCCCTGGGAGGGGGGAGCCCTAGGCCGAGGGAGCCCCCGGGAGGGGAGCCCTCGGCTTAGGGTTCCCCCTGAGAGGGGGGAGCCCTAGGCCGAGGGAGCCCCCGGGAGGGGAGCCCTCGGCTTAGGGTTCCCCCTGGGAGGGGGGAGCCCGAGGCCGAGGGAGCCCCAGCCCTGGGGAGCCCTCGGCTTAGGGTTCCCCCTGGGAGGGGGGAGCCCTAGGCCGAGGGAGCCCCAGCCCTGGGGAGCCCTCGGCTTAGGGTTCCCCCTGGGAGGGGGCAGCCCTAGGCCGAGGGAGCCCCAGCCCTGGGGAGCCCTCGGCTTAGGGTTCCCCCTGGGAGGGGGGAGCCCTAGGCCGAGGGAGCCCCAGCCCTGGGGAGCCCTCGGCTTAGGGTTCCCCCTGGGAGGGGGGAGCCCTAGGCCGAGGGAGCCCCAGCCCTGGGGAGCCCTCGGCTTAGGGTTCCCCCTGGGAGGGGGGAGCCCTAGGCCGAGGGAGCCCCAGCCCTGGGGAGCCCTCGGCTTAGGGTTCCCCCTGGGAGGGGGGAGCCCTAGGCCGAGGGAGCCCCAGCCCTGGGGAGCCCTCGGCTTAGGGTTCCCCCTGGGAGGGGGGAGCCCTAGGCCGAGGGAGCCCCAGCCCTGGGGAGCCCTCGGCTTAGGGTTCCCCCTGGGAGAGGGGAGCCCTAGGGAGCCCTCGGCTTTGGGTTCCCCCTGGGAGGGGGGAGCCCTAGGCCGAGGGAGCCCCAGCCCTGGGGAGCCCTCGGCTTAGGGTTCCCCCTGGGAGGGGGGAGCCCTAGGCCGAGGGAGCCCCCGGGAGGGGAGCCCTCGGCTTAGGGTTCCCCCTGGGAGGGGGGAGCCCTAGGCCGAGGGAGCCCCCGGGAGGGGAGCCCTCGGCTTAGGGTTCCCCCTGGGAGGGGGGAGCCCTAGGCCGAGGGAGCCCCCGGGAGGGGAGCCCTCGGCTTAGGGTTCCCCCTGGGAGGGGGGAGCCCTAGGCCGAGGGAGCCCCCGGGAGGGGAGCCCTCGGCTTAGGGTTCCCCCTGGGAGGGGGGAGCCCTAGGCCGAGGGAGCCCCCGGGAGGGGAGCCCTCGGCTTAGGGTTCCCCCTGGGAGGGGGGAGCCCTAGGCCGAGGGAGCCCCCGGGAGGGGAGCCCTCGGCTTAGGGTTCCCCCTGGGAGGGGGGAGCCCTAGGCCGAGGGAGCCCCCGGGAGGGGAGCCCTCGGCTTAGGGTTCCCCCTGGGAGGGGGGAGCCCTAGGCCGAGGGAGCCCCCGGGAGGGGAGCCCTCGGCTTAGGGTTCCCCCTGGGAGGGGGGAGCCCTAGGCCGAGGGAGCCCCCGGGAGGGGAGCCCTCGGCTTAGGGTTCCCCCTGGGAGGGGGGAGCCCTAGGCCGAGGGAGCCCCCGGGAGGGGAGCCCTCGGCTTAGGGTTCCCCCTGGGAGGGGGGAGCCCTAGGCCGAGGGAGCCCCCGGGAGGGGAGCCCTCGGCTTAGGGTTCCCCCTGGGAGGGGGGAGCCCTAGGCCGAGGGAGCCCCCGGGAGGGGAGCCCTCGGCTTAGGGTTCCCCCTGGGAGGGGGGAGCCCTAGGCCGAGGGAGCCCCCGGGAGGGGAGCCCTCGGCTTAGGGTTCCCCCTGGGAGGGGGGAGCCCTAGGCCGAGGGAGCCCCCGGGAGGGGAGCCCTCGGCTTAGGGTTCCCCCTGGGAGGGGGGAGCCCTAGGCCGAGGGAGCCCCCGGGAGGGGAGCCCTCGGCTTAGGGTTCCCCCTGGGAGGGGGGAGCCCTAGGCCGAGGGAGCCCCCGGGAGGGGAGCCCTCGGCTTAGGGTTCCCCCTGGGAGGGGGGAGCCCTAGGCCGAGGGAGCCCCCGGGAGGGGAGCCCTCGGCTTAGGGTTCCCCCTGGGAGGGGGGAGCCCTAGGCCGAGGGAGCCCCCGGGAGGGGAGCCCTCGGCTTAGGGTTCCCCCTGGGAGGGGGGAGCCCTAGGCCGAGGGAGCCCCCGGGAGGGGAGCCCTCGGCTTAGGGTTCCCCCTGGGAGGGGGGAGCCCTAGGCCGAGGGAGCCCCCGGGAGGGGAGCCCTCGGCTTAGGGTTCCCCCTGGGAGGGGGGAGCCCTAGGCCGAGGGAGCCCCCGGGAGGGGAGCCCTCGGCTTAGGGTTCCCCCTGGGAGGGGGGAGCCCTAGGCCGAGGGAGCCCCCGGGAGGGGAGCCCTCGGCTTAGGGTTCCCCCTGGGAGGGGGGAGCCCTAGGCCGAGGGAGCCCCCGGGAGGGGAGCCCTCGGCTTAGGGTTCCCCCTGGGAGGGGGAGCCCTAGGCCGAGGGAGCCCCCGGGAGGGGAGCCCTCGGCTTAGGGTTCCCCCTGGGAGGGGGGAGCCCTAGGCCGAGGGAGCCCCCGGGAGGGGAGCCCTCGGCTTAGGGTTCCCCCTGGGAGGGGGGAGCCCTAGGCCGAGGGAGCCCCCGGGAGGGAGCCCTCGGCTTAGGGTTCCCCCTGGGAGGGGGGAGCCCTAGGCCGAGGGAGCCCCCGGGAGGGGAGCCCTCGGCTTAGGGTTCCCCCTGGGAGGGGGAGCCTAGGCCGAGGGAGCCCCCGGGAGGGGAGCCCTCGGCTTAGGGTTCCCCCTGGGAGGGGGGAGCCCTAGGCCGAGGGAGCCCCCGGGAGGGGAGCCCTCGGCTTAGGGTTCCCCCTGGGAGGGGGGAGCCCTAGGCCGAGGGAGCCCCCGGGAGGGGAGCCCTCGGCTTAGGGTTCCCCCTGGGAGGGGGAGCCCTAGGCCGAGGGAGCCCCCGGGAGGGGAGCCCTCGGCTTAGGGTTCCCCTGGGAGGGGGGAGCCCTAGGCCGAGGGAGCCCCCGGGAGGGGAGCCCTCGGCTTAGGGTTCCCCCTGGGAGGGGGGAGCCCTAGGCCGAGGGAGCCCCCGGGAGGGGAGCCCTCGGCTTAGGGTTCCCCCTGGGGAGGGGGGAGCCCTAGGCCGAGGGAGCCCCCGGGAGGGGAGCCCTCGGCTTAGGGTTCCCCCTGGGAGGGGGGAGCCCTAGGCCGAGGGAGCCCCCGGGAGGGGAGCCCTCGGCTTAGGGTTCCCCCTGGGAGGGGGGAGCCCTAGGCCGAGGGAGCCCCCGGGAGGGGAGCCCTCGGCTTAGGGTTCCCCCTGGGAGGGGGGAGCCCTAGGCCGAGGGAGCCCCCGGGAGGGGAGCCCTCGGCTTAGGGTTCCCCCTGGGAGGGGGGAGCCCTAGGCCGAGGGAGCCCCGGGAGGGGAGCCCTCGGCTTAGGGTTCCCCCTGGGAGGGGGGAGCCCTAGGCCGAGGGAGCCCCCGGGAGGGGAGCCCTCGGCTTAGGGTTCCCCTGGGAGGGGGGAGCCCTAGGCCGAGGGAGCCCCCGGGAGGGGAGCCCTCGGCTTAGGGTTCCCCCTGGGAGGGGGGAGCCCTAGGCCGAGGGAGCCCCCGGGAGGGGAGCCCTCGGCTTAGGGTTCCCCCTGGGAGGGGGGAGCCCTAGGCCGAGGGAGCCCCCGGGAGGGGAGCCCTCGGCTTAGGGTTCCCCCTGGGAGGGGGGAGCCCTAGGCGAGGGAGCCCCCGGGAGGGGAGCCCTCGGCTTAGGGTTCCCCTGGGAGGGGGGAGCCCTAGGCCGAGGGAGCCCCCGGGAGGGGAGCCCTCGGCTTAGGGTTCCCCCTGGGAGGGGGAGCCCTAGGCCGAGGGAGCCCCCGGGAGGGGAGCCCTCGGCTTAGGGTTCCCCCTGGGAGGGGGGAGCCCTAGGCCGAGGGAGCCCCCGGGAGGGGAGCCCTCGGCTTAGGGTTCCCCCTGGGAGGGGGGAGCCCTAGGCCGAGGGAGCCCCCGGGAGGGGAGCCCTCGGCTTAGGGTTCCCCCTGGGAGGGGGGAGCCCTAGGCCGAGGGAGCCCCCGGGAGGGGAGCCCTCGGCTTAGGGTTCCCCCTGGGAGGGGGGAGCCCTAGGCCGAGGGAGCCCCCGGGAGGGGAGCCCTCGGCTTAGGGTTCCCCCTGGGAGGGGGAGCCCTAGGCCGAGGGAGCCCCCGGGAGGGGAGCCCTCGGCTTAGGGTTCCCCCTGGGAGGGGGGAGCCCTAGGCCGAGGGAGCCCCCGGGAGGGGAGCCCTCGGCTTAGGGTTCCCCCTGGGAGGGGGGAGCCCTAGGCCGAGGGAGCCCCCGGGAGGGGAGCCCTCGGCTTAGGGTTCCCCCTGGGAGGGGGGAGCCCTAGGCCGAGGGAGCCCCCGGGAGGGGAGCCCTCGGCTTAGGGTTCCCCCTGGGAGGGGGGAGCCCTAGGCCGAGGGAGCCCCCGGGAGGGGAGCCCTCGGCTTAGGGTTCCCCCTGGGAGGGGGGAGCCCTAGGCCGAGGGAGCCCCCGGGAGGGGAGCCCTCGGCTTAGGGTTCCCCCTGGGAGGGGGGAGCCCTAGGCCGAGGGAGCCCCAGCCCTGGGGAGCCCTCGGCTTAGGGTTCCCCCTGGGAGGGGGGAGCCCTAGGCCGAGGGAGCCCCAGCCCTGGGGAGCCCTCGGCTTAGGGTTCCCCCTGGGAGGGGGGAGCCCTAGGCCGAGGGAGCCCCAGCCCTGGGGAGCCCTCGGCTTAGGGTTCCCCCTGGGAGGGGGGAGCCCTAGGCCGAGGGAGCCCCAGCCCTGGGGAGCCCTCGGCTTAGGGTTCCCCCTGGGAGGGGGGAGCCCTAGGCCGAGGGAGCCCCAGCCCTGGGGAGCCCTCGGCTTAGGGTTCCCCCTGGGAGGGGGGAGCCCTAGGCCGAGGGAGCCCCAGCCCTGGGGAGCCCTCGGCTTAGGGTTCCCCCTGGGAGGGGGGAGCCCTAGGCCGAGGGAGCCCCAGCCCTGGGGAGCCCTCGGCTTAGGGTTCCCCCTGGGAGGGGGGAGCCCTAGGCCGAGGGAGCCCCAGCCCTGGGGAGCCCTCGGCTTAGGGTTCCCCCTGGGAGGGGGGAGCCCTAGGCCGAGGGAGCCCCAGCCCTGGGGAGCCCTCGGCTTAGGGTTCCCCCTGGGAGGGGGGAGCCCTAGGCCGAGGGAGCCCCAGCCCTGGGGAGCCCTCGGCTTAGGGTTCCCCCTGGGAGGGGGGAGCCCTAGGCCGAGGGAGCCCCAGCCCTGGGGAGCCCTCGGCTTAGGGTTCCCCCTGGGAGGGGGGAGCCCTAGGCCGAGGGAGCCCCAGCCCTGGGGAGCCCTCGGCTTAGGGTTCCCCCTGGGAGGGGGGAGCCCTAGGCCGAGGGAGCCCCAGCCCTGGGGAGCCCTCGGCTTAGGGTTCCCCCTGGGAGGGGGGAGCCCTAGGCCGAGGGAGCCCCAGCCCTGGGGAGCCCTCGGCTTAGGGTTCCCCCTGGGAGGGGGGAGCCCTAGGCCGAGGGAGCCCCAGCCCTGGGGAGCCCTCGGCTTAGGGTTCCCCCTGGGAGGGGGGAGCCCTAGGCCGAGGGAGCCCCAGCCCTGGGGAGCCCTCGGCTTAGGGTTCCCCCTGGGAGGGGGGAGCCCTAGGCCGAGGGAGCCCCAGCCCTGGGGAGCCCTCGGCTTAGGGTTCCCCCTGGGAGGGGGGAGCCCTAGGCCGAGGGAGCCCCAGCCCTGGGGAGCCCTCGGCTTAGGGTTCCCCCTGGGAGGGGGGAGCCCTAGGCCGAGGGAGCCCCAGCCCTGGGGAGCCCTCGGCTTAGGGTTCCCCCTGGGAGGGGGGAGCCCTAGGCCGAGGGAGCCCCCGGGAGGGGAGCCCTCGGCTTAGGGTTCCCCCTGGGAGGGGGGAGCCCTAGGCCGAGGGAGCCCCCGGGAGGGGAGCCCTCGGCTTAGGGTTCCCCCTGGGAGGGGGGAGCCCTAGGCCGAGGGAGCCCCCGGGAGGGGAGCCCTCGGCTTAGGGTTCCCCTGGGAGGGGGGAGCCCTAGGCCGAGGGAGCCCCAGCCCTGGGGAGCCCTCGGCTTAGGGTTCCCCCTGGGAGGGGGGAGCCCTAGGCCGAGGGAGCCCCAGCCCTGGGGAGCCCTCGGCTTAGGGTTCCCCCTGGGAGGGGGGAGCCCTAGGCCGAGGGAGCCCCAGCCCTGGGGAGCCCTCGGCTTAGGGTTCCCCCTGGGAGGGGGGAGCCCTAGGCCGAGGGAGCCCCAGCCCTGGGGAGCCCTCGGCTTAGGGTTCCCCCTGGGAGGGGGGAGCCCTAGTCCGAGGGAGCCCCAGCCCTGGGGAGCCCTCGGCTTAGGGTTCCCCCTGGGAGGGGGGAGCCCTAGGCCGAGGGAGCCCCAGCCCTGGGGAGCCCTCGGCTTAGGGAGCCCCCTGGGAGGGGGGAGCCCTAGGCCGAGGGAGCCCCAGTCCTGGGGAGCCCTCGGCTTAGGGAGCCCCCGGGAGGGGAGCCCTCGGCTTAGGGTTCCCCCTGGGAGGGGGGAGCCCTAGGCCGGGGGAGCCCCAGCCCTGGTGAGCCCTCGGCTTAGGGCTTCCCCCTGGGAGGGGGGAGCCCAAGGCCGGGGGAGCCCCAGCCCTGGGGAGCCCTCGGCTTAGGGCTTCCCCCTGGGAGGGGGGAGCCCAAGGCCGGGGGAGCCCCAGCCCTGGGGAGCCCTCGGCTTAGGGCTTCCCCCTGGGAGGGGGGAGCCCAAGGCCGGGGGAGCCCCAGCCCTGGGGAGCCCTCGGCTTAGGGCTTCCCCCTGGGAGGGGGGAGCCCTGGGCCGGGGGAGCCGCAGCCCTGGGGAGCCCTCGGCTTAGGGCTTCCCCCTGGGAGGGGGGAGCCCTGGGCTGGGGGAGCCCCAGCCCTGGGGAGCCCTCGGCTTAGGGCTTCCCACTGGGAGGGGGGAGCCCTGGGCCGGGGGAGCCCCAGCCCTGGGGAGCCCTCGGCTTAGGGCTTCCCCCTGGGAGGGGGGAGCCCTAGGCCGGGCCGGGGGAGCCCCAGCCCTGGGGAGCCCTCGGCTTAGGGCTTCCCCCTGGGAGGGTGGAGCCCTAGGCCGGGCCGGGGGAGCCCCAGCCCTGGGGAGCCCTCGGCTTAGGGCTTCCCCCTGGGAGGGGGGAGCCCTAGGCCGGGCCGGGGGAGCCCCAGCCCTGGGGAGCCCTCGGCTTAGGGCTTCCCCCTGGGAGGGGGGAGCCCTAGGCCGGGCCGGGGGAGCCCCAGCCCTGGGGAGCCCTCGGCTTAGGGCTTCCCCCTGGGAGGGGGGAGCCCTAGGCCGGGCCGGGGGAGCCCCAGCCCTGGGGAGCCCTCGGCTTAGGGCTTCCCCCTGGGAGGGGAGAGCCCTAGGCCGGGCCGGGGGAGCCCCAGCCCTGGGGAGCCCTCGGCTTAGGGCTTCCCCCTGGGAGGGGGGAGCCCTAGGCCGGGCCGGGGGAGCCCCAGCCCTGGGGAGCCCTCGGCTTAGGGCTTCCCCCTGGGAGGGGGGAGCCCTAGGCCGGGCCGGGGGAGCCCCAGCCCTGGGGAGCCCTCGGCTTAGGGCTTCCCCCTGCGAGGGGGAAGCCCTAGGCCGGGCCGGGGGAGCCCCAGCCCTGGGGAGCCCTCGGCTTAGGGCTTCCCCCTGGGAGGGGGGATCCCTAGGCCGGGCCGGGGGAGCCCCAGCCCTGGGGAGCCCTCGGCTTAGGGCTTCCCCCTGGGAGGGGGGAGCCCTAGGCCGGGCCGGGGGAGCCCCAGCCCTGGGGAGCCCTCGGCTTAGGGCTTCCCCCTGGGAGGGGGGAGCCCTAGGCCGAGGGAGCCCCAGCCCTGGGGAGCCCTCGGCTTAGGGAGCCCCCTGGGAGGGGGGAGCCCTAGGCCAAGGGAGCCCCAGCCCTGGGGAGCCCTCGGCTTAGGGAGCCCCCGGGAGGGGAGCCCTCGGCTTAGGGTTCCCCCTGGGAGGGGGGAGCCCAAGGCCGAGGGAGCTCCAGCCCTGGGGAGCCCTCGGCTTAGGGTTCCCCCTGGGAGGGGGGAGCCCTAGGCCGAGGGAGCCCCCGGGAGGGGAGCCCTCGGCTTAGGGTTCCCCCTGGGAGGGGGGAGCCCTTGGCCGAGGGAGCCCCAGCCCTGGGGAGCCCTCGGCTTAGGGTTCCCCCTGGGAGGGGGGAGCCCTAGGCCGAGGGAGCCCCCGGGAGGGGAGCCCTCGGTTAAGGGTTCCCCCTGGGAGGGGGGAGCCCTAGGCCGAGGGAGCCCCCGGGAGGGGAGCCCTCGGCTTAGGGTTCCCCCTGGGAGGGGGGAGCCCTAGGCCGAGGGAGCCCCCGGGAGGGGAGCCCTCGGCTTAGGGTTCCCCCTGGGAGGGGGGAGCCCTAGGCCGAGGGAGCCCCCGGGAGGGGAGCCCCCGGCTTAGGGTTCCCCCTGGGAGGGGGGAGCCCTAGGCCGAGGGAGCCCCCGGGAAGGGAGCCCTCGGCTTAGGGTTCCCCCTGGGAGGGGGGAGCCCTAGGCCGGGGGAGCCCCAGCCCTGGGGAGCCCTCGGCTTAGGGTTCCCCCTGGGAGGGGGGAGCCCTAGGCCGAGGGAGCCCCCGGGAGGGGAGCCCTCGGCTTAGGGCTTCCCCCTGGGAGGGGGGAGCCCAGGGCCGGGGGAGCCCCAGCCCTGGGGAGCCCTCGGCTTAGGGCTTCCCCCTGAGAGGGGGGAGCCCTCGGCTTAGGGCTTCCCCCTGGGAGGGGGGAGCCCTAGGCCGGGCCGGGGGAGCCCCAGCCCTGGGGAGCTCTCGGCTTAGGGCTTCCCCCTGGGAGGGGGGAGCCCTAGGCCGGGCCGGGGGAGCCCCAGCCCTGGGGAGCCCTCGGCTTAGGGCTTCCCCCTGGGAGGGGGGAGCCCAAGGCCGGGGGAGCCCCAGCCCTGGGGAGCCCTCGGCTTAGGGCTTCCCCCTGGGAGGGGGGAGCCCTGGGCCGGGGGAGCCGCAGCCCTGGGGAGCCCTCGGCTTAGGGCTTCCCCCTGGGAGGGGGGAGCCCTGGGCTGGGGGAGCCCCAGCCCTGGGGAGCCCTCGGCTTAGGGCTTCCCACTGGGAGGGGGGAGCCCTGGGCCGGGGGAGCCCCAGCCCTGGGGAGCCCTCGGCTTAGGGCTTCCCCCTGGGAGGGGGGAGCCCTAGGCCGGGCCGGGGGAGCCCCAGCCCTGGGGAGCCCTCGGCTTAGGGCTTCCCCCTGGGAGGGGGGAGCCCAAGGCCGGGGGAGCCCCAGCCCTGGGGAGCCCTCGGCTTAGGGCTTCCCCCTGGGAGGGGGGAGCCCTGGGCCGGGGGAGCCGCAGCCCTGGGGAGCCCTCGGCTTAGGGCTTCCCCCTGGGAGGGGGGAGCCCTGGGCTGGGGGAGCCCCAGCCCTGGGGAGCCCTCGGCTTAGGGCTTCCCACTGGGAGGGGGGAGCCCTGGGCCGGGGGAGCCCCAGCCCTGGGGAGCCCTCGGCTTAGGGCTTCCCCCTGGGAGGGGGGAGCCCTAGGCCGGGCCGGGGGAGCCCCAGCCCTGGGGAGCCCTCGGCTTAGGGCTTCCCCCTGGGAGGGTGGAGCCCTAGGCCGGGCCGGGGGAGCCCCAGCCCTGGGGAGCCCTCGGCTTAGGGCTTCCCCCTGGGAGGGGGGAGCCCTAGGCCGGGCCGGGGGAGCCCCAGCCCTGGGGAGCCCTCGGCTTAGGGCTTCCCCCTGGGAGGGGGGAGCCCTAGGCCGGGCCGGGGGAGCCCCAGCCCTGGGGAGCCCTCGGCTTAGGGCTTCCCCCTGGGAGGGGGGAGCCCTAGGCCGGGCCGGGGGAGCCCCAGCCCTGGGGAGCCCTCGGCTTAGGGCTTCCCCCTGGGAGGGGAGAGCCCTAGGCCGGGCCGGGGGAGCCCCAGCCCTGGGGAGCCCTCGGCTTAGGGCTTCCCCCTGGGAGGGGGGAGCCCTAGGCCGGGCCGGGGGAGCCCCAGCCCTGGGGAGCCCTCGGCTTAGGGCTTCCCCCTGGGAGGGGGGAGCCCTAGGCCGGGCCGGGGGAGCCCCAGCCCTGGGGAGCCCTCGGCTTAGGGCTTCCCCCTGCGAGGGGGAAGCCCTAGGCCGGGCCGGGGGAGCCCCAGCCCTGGGGAGCCCTCGGCTTAGGGCTTCCCCCTGGGAGGGGGGATCCCTAGGCCGGGCCGGGGGAGCCCCAGCCCTGGGGAGCCCTCGGCTTAGGGCTTCCCCCTGGGAGGGGGGAGCCCTAGGCCGGGCCGGGGGAGCCCCAGCCCTGGGGAGCCCTCGGCTTAGGGCTTCCCCCTGGGAGGGGGGAGCCCTAGGCCGAGGGAGCCCCAGCCCTGGGGAGCCCTCGGCTTAGGGAGCCCCCTGGGAGGGGGGAGCCCTAGGCCAAGGGAGCCCCAGCCCTGGGGAGCCCTCGGCTTAGGGAGCCCCCGGGAGGGGAGCCCTCGGCTTAGGGTTCCCCCTGGGAGGGGGGAGCCCAAGGCCGAGGGAGCTCCAGCCCTGGGGAGCCCTCGGCTTAGGGTTCCCCCTGGGAGGGGGGAGCCCTAGGCCGAGGGAGCCCCCGGGAGGGGAGCCCTCGGCTTAGGGTTCCCCCTGGGAGGGGGGAGCCCTTGGCCGAGGGAGCCCCAGCCCTGGGGAGCCCTCGGCTTAGGGTTCCCCCTGGGAGGGGGGAGCCCTAGGCCGAGGGAGCCCCCGGGAGGGGAGCCCTCGTTTAAGGGTTCCCCCTGGGAGGGGGGAGCCCTAGGCCGAGGGAGCCCCCGGGAGGGGAGCCCTCGGCTTAGGGTTCCCCCTGGGAGGGGGGAGCCCTAGGCCGAGGGAGCCCCCGGGAGGGGAGCCCTCGGCTTAGGGTTCCCCCTGGGAGGGGGGAGCCCTAGGCCGAGGGAGCCCCCGGGAGGGGAGCCCCCGGCTTAGGGTTCCCCCTGGGAGGGGGGAGCCCTAGGCCGAGGGAGCCCCCGGGAAGGGAGCCCTCGGCTTAGGGTTCCCCCTGGGAGGGGGGAGCCCTAGGCCGGGGGAGCCCCAGCCCTGGGGAGCCCTCGGCTTAGGGTTCCCCCTGGGAGGGGGGAGCCCTAGGCCGAGGGAGCCCCCGGGAGGGGAGCCCTCGGCTTAGGGCTTCCCCCTGGGAGGGGGGAGCCCAGGGCCGGGGGAGCCCCAGCCCTGGGGAGCCCTCGGCTTAGGGCTTCCCCCTGAGAGGGGGGAGCCCTCGGCTTAGGGCTTCCCCCTGGGAGGGGGGAGCCCTAGGCCGGGCCGGGGGAGCCCCAGCCCTGGGGAGCTCTCGGCTTAGGGCTTCCCCCTGGGAGGGGGGAGCCCTAGGCCGGGCCGGGGGAGCCCCAGCCCTGGGGAGCCCTCGGCTTAGGGCTTCCCCCTGGGAGGGGGGAGCCCTAGGCCGGGCCGGGGGAGCCCCAGCCCTGGGGAGCCCTCGGCTTAGGGCTTCCCCCTGGGAGGGGGGAGCCCTAGGCCGGGCCGGGGGAGCCCCAGCCCTGGGGAGCCCTCGGCTTAGGGCTTCCCCCTGGGAGGGGGGAGCCCTAGGCCGGGCCGGGGGAGCCCCAGCCCTGGGGAGCCCTCGGCTTAGGGCTTCCCCCTGGGAGGGGGGAGCCCTAGGCCGGGCCGGGGGAGCCCCAGCCCTGGGGAGCCCTCGGCTTAGGGCTTCCCCCTGGGAGGGGGGAGCCCTAGGCCGGGCCGGGGGAGCCCCAGCCCTGGGGAGCCCTCGGCTTAGGGCTTCCCCCTGGGAGGGGGGAGCCCTAGGCCGGGCCGGGGGAGCCCCAGCCCTGGGGAGCCCTCGGCTTAGGGCTTCCCCCTGGGAGGGGGGAGCCCTAGGCCGGGCCGGGGGAGCCCCAGCCCTGGGGAGCCCTCGGCTTAGGGCTTCCCCCTGGGAGGGGGGAGCCCTAGGCCGGGCCGGGGGAGCCCCAGCCCTGGGGAGCCCTCGGCTTAGGGCTTCCCCCTGGGAGGGGGGAGCCCTAGGCCGGGGGAGCCCCAGCCCTGGGGAGCCCTCGGCTTAGGGCTTCCCCCTGGGAGGGGGGAGCCCTAGGCCGAGGGAGCCCCAGCCCTGGGGAGCCCTCGGCTTAGGGCTTCCCCCTGGGAGGGGGGAGCCCTGGGCCGAGGGAGCCCCAGCCCTGGGGAGCCCTCGGCTTAGGGCTTCCCCCTGGGAGGGGGGAGCCCTGGGCCGAGGGAGCCCCCGCCCTGGGGAGCCCTCGGCTTAGGGCTTCCCCCTGGGAGGGGGGAGCCCTGGGCCGAGGGAGCCCCCGCCCTGGGGAGCCCTCGGCTTAGGGCTTCCCCCTGGGAGGGGGGAGCCCTGGGCCCAGGGAGCCCCCGCCCTGGGGAGCCCTCGGCTTAGGGCTTCCCCCTGGGAGGGGGGAGCCCTGGGCCCAGGGAGCCCCCGCCCTGGGGAGCCCTCGGCTTAGGGCTTCCCCCTGGGAGGGGGGAGCCCTGGGCCCAGGGAGCCCCCGCCCTGGGGAGCCCTCGGCTTAGGGCTTCCCCCTGGGAGGGGGGAGCCCTGGGCCCAGGGAGCCCCCGCCCTGGGGAGCCCTCGGCTTAGGGCTTCCCCCTGGGAGGGGGGAGCCCTGGGCCCAGGGAGCCCCCGCCCTGGGGAGCCCTCGGCTTAGGGCTTCCCCCTGGGAGGGGGGAGCCCTGGGCCCAGGGAGCCCCCGCCCTGGGGAGCCCTCGGCTTAGGGCTTCCCCCTGGGAGGGGGGAGCCCTGGGCCCAGGGAGCCCCCGCCCTGGGGAGCCCTCGGCTTAGGGCTTCCCCCTGGGAGGGGGGAGCCCTGGGCCCAGGGAGCCCCCGCCCTGGGGAGCCCTCGGCTTAGGGCTTCCCCCTGGGAGGGGGGAGCCCTGGGCCCAGGGAGCCCCCGCCCTGGGGAGCCCTCGGCTTAGGGCTTCCCCCTGGGAGGGGGGAGCCCTGGGCCCAGGGAGCCCCCGCCCTGGGGAGCCCTCGGCTTAGGGCTTCCCCCTGGGAGGGGGGAGCCCTGGGCCCAGGGAGCCCCCGCCCTGGGGAGCCCTCGGGTAAGGGTGCCCCCTGGGAGGGGGGAGCCCTGGGCCCAGGGAGCCCCCGCCCTGGGGAGCCCTCGGCTTAGGGTGCCCCCTGGGAGGGGGGAGCCCTGGGCCCAGGGAGCCCCCGCCCTGGGGAGGCCCTCGGCTTAGGGTGCCCCCTGGGAGGGGGGAGCCCTGGGCCGAGGGAGCCCCCGCCCTGGGGAGGCCTCGGCTTAGGGTGCCCCCTGGGAGGGGGGAGCCCTGGGCCCAGGGAGCCCCCGCCCTGGGGAGGCCTCGGCTTAGGGTGCCCCCTGGGAGGGGGGAGCCCTGGGCCGAGGGAGCCCCCGCCCTGGGGAGGCCTCGGCTTAGGGTGCCCCCTGGGAGGGGGGAGCCCTGGGCCGAGGGAGCCCCCGCCCTGGGGAGGCCTCGGCTTAGGGTGCCCCCTGGGAGGGGGGAGCCCTGGGCCGAGGGAGCCCCCGCCCTGGGGAGGCCTCGGCTTAGGGTGCCCCCTGGGAGGGGGGAGCCCTGGGCCGAGGGAGCCCCCGCCCTGGGGAGGCCTCGGCTTAGGGTGCCCCCTGGGAGGGGGGAGCCCTGGGCCGAGGGAGCCCCCGCCCTGGGGAGGCCTCGGCTTAGGGTGCCCCCTGGGAGGGGGGAGCCCTGGGCCGAGGGAGCCCCCGCCCTGGGGAGCCCTCGGCTTAGGGTGCCCCCTGGGAGGGGGGAGCCCTGGGCCGAGGGAGCCCCCGCCCTGGGGAGCCCTCGGCTTAGGGTGCCCCCTGGGAGGGGGGAGCCCTGGGCCGAGGGAGCCCCCGCCCTGGGGAGCCCTCGGCTTAGGGTGCCCCCTGGGAGGGGGGAGCCCTGGGCCGAGGGAGCCCCCGCCCTGGGGAGCCCTCGGCTTAGGGTGCCCCCTGGGAGGGGGGAGCCCTGGGCCGAGGGAGCCCCCGCCCTGGGGAGCCCTCGGCTTAGGGTGCCCCCTGGGAGGGGGGAGCCCTGGGCCGAGGGAGCCCCCGCCCTGGGGAGCCCTCGGCTTAGGGTGCCCCCTGGGAGGGGGGAGCCCTGGGCCGAGGGAGCCCGCGCCCTGGGGAGCCCTCGGCTTAGGGTGCCCCCTGGGAGGGGGGAGCCCTGGGCCGAGGGAGCCCCCGCCCTGGGGAGCCCTCGGCTTAGGGTGCCCCCTGGGAGGGGGGAGCCCTGGGCCGAGGGAGCCCCCGCCCTGGGGAGCCCTCGGCTTAGGGTGCCCCCTGGGAGGGGGGAGCCCTGGGCCGAGGGAGCCCCCGCCCTGGGGAGCCCTCGGCTTAGGGTGCCCCCTGGGAGGGGGGAGCCCTGGGCCGAGGGAGCCCCCGCCCTGGGGAGCCCTCGGCTTAGGGTGCCCCCTGGGAGGGGGGAGCCCTGGGCCGAGGGAGCCCCCGCCCTGGGGAGCCCTCGGCTTAGGGTGCCCCCTGGGAGGGGGGAGCCCTGGGCCGAGGGAGCCCCCGCCCTGGGGAGCCCTCGGCTTAGGGTGCCCCCTGGGAGGGGGGAGCCCTGGGCCGAGGGAGCCCCCGCCCTGGGGAGCCCTCGGCTTAGGGTGCCCCCTGGGAGGGGGGAGCCCTGGGCCGAGGGAGCCCCCGCCCTGGGGAGCCCTCGGCTTAGGGTGCCCCCTGGGAGGGGGGAGCCCTGGGCCGAGGGAGCCCCCGCCCTGGGGAGCCCTCGGCTTAGGGTGCCCCCTGGGAGGGGGGAGCCCTGGGCCGAGGGAGCCCCCGCCCTGGGGAGCCCTCGGCTTAGGGTGCCCCCTGGGAGGGGGGAGCCCTGGGCCGAGGGAGCCCCCGCCCTGGGGAGCCCTCGGCTTGGGGTGCCCCCTGGGAGGGGGGAGCCCTGGGCCGAGGGAGCCCCCGCCCTGGGGAGCCCTCGGCTTGGGGTGCCCCCTGGGAGGGGGGAGCCCTGGGCCGAGGGAGCCCCCGCCCTGGGGAGCCCTCGGCTTGGGGTGCCCCCTGGGAGGGGGGAGCCCTGGGCCGAGGGAGCCCCCGCCCTGGGGAGCCCTCGGCTTGGGGTGCCCCCTGGGAGGGGGGAGCCCTGGGCCGAGGGAGCCCCCGCCCTGGGGAGCCCTCGGCTTGGGGTGCCCCCTGGGAGGGGGGAGCCCTGGGCCGAGGGAGCCCCAGCCCTGGGGAGCCCTCGGCTTGGGGTGCCCCCTGGGAGGGGGGAGCCCTGGGCCGAGGGAGCCCCAGCCCTGGGGAGCCCTCGGCTTGGGGTGCCCCCTGGGAGGGGGGAGCCCTGGGCCGAGGGAGCCCCAGCCCTGGGGAGCCCTCGGCTTGGGGTGCCCCCTGGGAGGGGGGAGCCCTGGGCCGAGGGAGCCCCAGCCCTGGGGAGCCCTCGGCTTGGGGTGCCCCCTGGGAGGGGGGAGCCCTGGGCCGAGGGAGCCCCAGCCCTGGGGAGCCCTCGGCTTGGGGTGCCCCCTGGGAGGGGGGAGCCCTGGGCCGAGGGAGCCCCAGCCCTGGGGAGCCCTCGGCTTGGGGTGCCCCCTGGGAGGGGGGAGCCCTGGGCCGAGGGAGCCCCAGCCCTGGGGAGCCCTCGGCTTGGGGTGCCCCCTGGGAGGGGGGAGCCCTGGGCCGAGGGAGCCCCAGCCCTGGGGAGCCCTCGGCTTAGGGTGCCCCCTGGGAGGGGGGAGCCCTGGGCCGAGGGAGCCCCAGCCCTGGGGAGCCCTCGGCTTAGGGTGCCCCCTGGGAGGGGGGAGCCCTGGGCCGAGGGAGCCCCAGCCCTGGGGAGCCCTCGGCTTAGGTGCCCCCTGGGAGGGGGGAGCCCTGGGCCGAGGGAGCCCCAGCCCTGGGGAGCCCTCGGCTTAGGGTGCCCCCTGGGAGGGGGGAGCCCTGGGCCGAGGGAGCCCCAGCCCTGGGGAGCCCTCGGCTTAGGGTGCCCCCTGGGAGGGGGGAGCCCTGGGCCGAGGGAGCCCCAGCCCTGGGGAGCCCTCGGCTTAGGGTGCCCCCTGGGAGGGGGGAGCCCTGGGCCGAGGGAGCCCCAGCCCTGGGGAGCCCTCGGCTTAGGGTGCCCCCTGGGAGGGGGGAGCCCTGGGCCGAGGGAGCCCCAGCCCTGGGGAGCCCTCGGCTTAGGGTGCCCCCTGGGAGGGGGGAGCCCTGGGCCGAGGGAGCCCCAGCCCTGGGGAGCCCTCGGCTTAGGGTGCCCCCTGGGAGGGGGGAGCCCTGGGCCGAGGGAGCCCCAGCCCTGGGGAGCCCTCGGCTTAGGGTGCCCCCTGGGAGGGGGGAGCCCTGGGCCGAGGGAGCCCCAGCCCTGGGGAGCCCTCGGCTTAGGGTGCCCCCTGGGAGGGGGGAGCCCTGGGCCGAGGGAGCCCCAGCCCTGGGGAGCCCTCGGCTTAGGGTGCCCCCTGGGAGGGGGGAGCCCTGGGCCGAGGGAGCCCCAGCCCTGGGGAGCCCTCGGCTTAGGGTGCCCCCTGGGAGGGGGGAGCCCTGGGCCGAGGGAGCCCCAGCCCTGGGGAGCCCTCGGCTTAGGGTGCCCCCTGGGAGGGGGGAGCCCTGGGCCGAGGGAGCCCCAGCCCTGGGGAGCCCTCGGCTTAGGGTGCCCCCTGGGAGGGGGGAGCCCTGGGCCGAGGGAGCCCCAGCCCTGGGGAGCCCTCGGCTTAGGGTGCCCCCTGGGAGGGGGGAGCCCTGGGCCGAGGGAGCCCCAGCCCTGGGGAGCCCTCGGCTTAGGGTGCCCCCTGGGAGGGGGGAGCCCTGGGCCGAGGGAGCCCCAGCCCTGGGGAGCCCTCGGCTTAGGGTGCCCCCTGGGAGGGGGGAGCCCTGGGCCGAGGGAGCCCCAGCCCTGGGGAGCCCTCGGCTTAGGGTGCCCCCTGGGAGGGGGGAGCCCTGGGCCGAGGGAGCCCCAGCCCTGGGGAGCCCTCGGCTTAGGGTGCCCCCTGGGAGGGGGGAGCCCTGGGCCGAGGGAGCCCCAGCCCTGGGGAGCCCTCGGCTTAGGGTGCCCCCTGGGAGGGGGGAGCCCTGGGCCGAGGGAGCCCCAGCCCTGGGGAGCCCTCGGCTTAGGGTGCCCCCTGGGAGGGGGGAGCCCTGGGCCGAGGGAGCCCCCGCCCTGGGGAGCCCTCGGCTTAGGGTGCCCCCTGGGAGGGGGGAGCCCTGGGCCGAGGGAGCCCCCGCCCTGGGGAGCCCTCGGCTTAGGGTGCCCCCTGGGAGGGGGGAGCCCTGGGCCGAGGGAGCCCCCGCCCTGGGGAGCCCTCGGCTTAGGGTGCCCCCTGGGAGGGGGGAGCCCTGGGCCGAGGGAGCCCCCGCCCTGGGGAGCCCTCGGCTTAGGGTGCCCCCTGGGAGGGGGGAGCCCTGGGCCGAGGGAGCCCCCGCCCTGGGGAGCCCTCGGCTTAGGGTGCCCCCTGGGAGGGGGGAGCCCTGGGCCGAGGGAGCCCCCGCCCTGGGGAGCCCTCGGCTTAGGGTGCCCCCTGGGAGGGGGGAGCCCTGGGCCGAGGGAGCCCCCGCCCTGGGGAGCCCTCGGCTTAGGGTGCCCCCTGGGAGGGGGGAGCCCTGGGCCGAGGGAGCCCCCGCCCTGGGGAGCCCTCGGCTTAGGGTGCCCCCTGGGAGGGGGGAGCCCTGGGCCGAGGGAGCCCCCGCCCTGGGGAGCCCTCGGCTTAGGGTGCCCCCTGGGAGGGGGGAGCCCTGGGCCGAGGGAGCCCCCGCCCTGGGGAGCCCTCGGCTTAGGGTGCCCCCTGGGAGGGGGGAGCCCTGGGCCGAGGGAGCCCCCGCCCTGGGGAGCCCTCGGCTTAGGGTGCCCCCTGGGAGGGGGGAGCCCTGGGCCGAGGGAGCCCCCGCCCTGGGGAGCCCTCGGCTTAGGGTGCCCCCTGGGAGGGGGGAGCCCTGGGCCGAGGGAGCCCCCGCCCTGGGGAGCCCTCGGCTTAGGGTGCCCCCTGGGAGGGGGGAGCCCTGGGCCGAGGGAGCCCCCGCCCTGGGGAGCCCTCGGCTTAGGGTGCCCCCTGGGAGGGGGGAGCCCTGGGCCGAGGGAGCCCCCGCCCTGGGGAGCCCTCGGCTTAGGGTGCCCCCTGGGAGGGGGGAGCCCTGGGCCGAGGGAGCCCCCGCCCTGGGGAGCCCTCGGCTTAGGGTGCCCCCTGGGAGGGGGGAGCCCTGGGCCGAGGGAGCCCCCGCCCTGGGGAGCCCTCGGCTTAGGGTGCCCCCTGGGAGGGGGGAGCCCTGGGCCGAGGGAGCCCCCGCCCTGGGGAGCCCTCGGCTTAGGGTGCCCCCTGGGAGGGGGGAGCCCTGGGCCGAGGGAGCCCCCGCCCTGGGGAGCCCTCGGCTTAGGGTGCCCCCTGGGAGGGGGGAGCCCTGGGCCGAGGGAGCCCCAGCCCTGGGGAGCCCTCGGCTTAGGGTGCCCCCTGGGAGGGGGGAGCCCTGGGCCGAGGGAGCCCCAGCCCTGGGGAGCCCTCGGCTTAGGGTGCCCCCTGGGAGGGGGGAGCCCTGGGCCGAGGGAGCCCCAGCCCTGGGGAGCCCTCGGCTTAGGGTGCCCCCTGGGAGGGGGGAGCCCTGGGCCGAGGGAGCCCCCGCCCTGGGGAGCCCTCGGCTTAGGGTGCCCCCTGGGAGGGGGGAGCCCTGGGCCGAGGGAGCCCCCGCCCTGGGGAGCCCTCGGCTTAGGGTGCCCCCTGGGAGGGGGGAGCCCTGGGCCGAGGGAGCCCCCGCCCTGGGGAGCCCTCGGCTTAGGGTGCCCCCTGGGAGGGGGGAGCCCTGGGCCGAGGGAGCCCCCGCCCTGGGGAGCCCTCGGCTTAGGGTGCCCCCTGGGAGGGGGGAGCCCTGGGCCGAGGGAGCCCCCGCCCTGGGGAGCCCTCGGCTTAGGGTGCCCCCTGGGAGGGGGGAGCCCTGGGCCGAGGGAGCCCCCGCCCTGGGGAGCCCTCGGCTTAGGGTGCCCCCTGGGAGGGGGGAGCCCTGGGCCGAGGGAGCCCCCGCCCTGGGGAGCCCTCGGCTTAGGGTGCCCCCTGGGAGGGGGGAGCCCTGGGCCGAGGGAGCCCCCGCCCTGGGGAGCCCTCGGCTTAGGGTGCCCCCTGGGAGGGGGGAGCCCTGGGCCGAGGGAGCCCCCGCCCTGGGGAGCCCTCGGCTTAGGGTGCCCCCTGGGAGGGGGGAGCCCTGGGCCGAGGGAGCCCCCGCCCTGGGGAGCCCTCGGCTTAGGGTGCCCCCTGGGAGGGGGGAGCCCTGGGCCGAGGGAGCCCCCGCCCTGGGGAGCCCTCGGCTTAGGGTGCCCCCTGGGAGGGGGGAGCCCTGGGCCGAGGGAGCCCCCGCCCTGGGGAGCCCTCGGCTTAGGGTGCCCCCTGGGAGGGGGGAGCCCTGGGCCGAGGGAGCCCCCGCCCTGGGGAGCCCTCGGCTTAGGGTGCCCCCTGGGAGGGGGGAGCCCTGGGCCGAGGGAGCCCCCGCCCTGGGGAGCCCTCGGCTTAGGGTGCCCCCTGGGAGGGGGGAGCCCTGGGCCGAGGGAGCCCCCGCCCTGGGGAGCCCTCGGCTTAGGGTGCCCCCTGGGAGGGGGGAGCCCTGGGCCGAGGGAGCCCCCGCCCTGGGGAGCCCTCGGCTTAGGGTGCCCCCTGGGAGGGGGGAGCCCTGGGCCGAGGGAGCCCCCGCCCTGGGGAGCCCTCGGCTTAGGGTGCCCCCTGGGAGGGGGGAGCCCTGGGCCGAGGGAGCCCCCGCCCTGGGGAGCCCTCGGCTTAGGGTGCCCCCTGGGAGGGGGGAGCCCTGGGCCGAGGGAGCCCCCGCCCTGGGGAGCCCTCGGCTTAGGGTGCCCCCTGGGAGGGGGGAGCCCTGGGCCGAGGGAGCCCCCGCCCTGGGGAGCCCTCGGCTTAGGGTGCCCCCTGGGAGGGGGGAGCCCTGGGCCGAGGGAGCCCCCGCCCTGGGGAGCCCTCGGCTTAGGGTGCCCCCTGGGAGGGGGGAGCCCTGGGCCGAGGGAGCCCCCGCCCTGGGGAGCCCTCGGCTTAGGGTGCCCCCTGGGAGGGGGGAGCCCTGGGCCGAGGGAGCCCCCGCCCTGGGGAGCCCTCGGCTTAGGGTGCCCCCTGGGAGGGGGGAGCCCTGGGCCGAGGGAGCCCCCGCCCTGGGGAGCCCTCGGCTTAGGGTGCCCCCTGGGAGGGGGGAGCCCTGGGCCGAGGGAGCCCCCGCCCTGGGGAGCCCTCGGCTTAGGGTGCCCCCTGGGAGGGGGGAGCCCTGGGCCGAGGGAGCCCCCGCCCTGGGGAGCCCTCGGCTTAGGGTGCCCCCTGGGAGGGGGGAGCCCTGGGCCGAGGGAGCCCCCGCCCTGGGGAGCCCTCGGCTTAGGGTGCCCCCTGGGAGGGGGGAGCCCTGGGCCGAGGGAGCCCCCGCCCTGGGGAGCCCTCGGCTTAGGGTGCCCCCTGGGAGGGGGGAGCCCTGGGCCGAGGGAGCCCCCGCCCTGGGGAGCCCTCGGCTTTGGGTGCCCCCTGGGAGGGGGGAGCCCTGGGCCGAGGGAGCCCCCGCCCTGGGGAGCCCTCGGCTTTGGGTGCCCCCTGGGAGGGGGGAGCCCTGGGCCGAGGGAGCCCCCGCCCTGGGGAGCCCTCGGCTTAGGGTGCCCCCTGGGAGGGGGGAGCCCTGGGCCGAGGGAGCCCCAGCCCTGGGGAGCCCTCGGCTTAGGGTGCCCCCTGGGAGGGGGGAGCCCTGGGCCGAGGGAGCCCCAGCCCTGGGGAGCCCTCGGCTTAGGGTGCCCCCTGGGAGGGGGGAGCCCTGGGCCGAGGGAGCCCCAGCCCTGGGGAGCCCTCGGCTTAGGGTGCCCCCTGGGAGGGGGAGCCCTGGGCCGAGGGAGCCCCAGCCCTGGGGAGCCCTCGGCTTAGGGTGCCCCCTGGGAGGGGGGAGCCCTGGGCCGAGGGAGCCCCAGCCCTGGGGAGCCCTCGGCTTAGGGTGCCCCCTGGGAGGGGGGAGCCCTGGGCCGAGGGAGCCCCAGCCCTGGGGAGCCCTCGGCTTAGGGTGCCCCCTGGGAGGGGGGAGCCCTGGGCCGAGGGAGCCCCAGCCCTGGGGAGCCCTCGGCTTAGGGTGCCCCCTGGGAGGGGGGAGCCCTGGGCCGAGGGAGCCCCAGCCCTGGGGAGCCCTCGGCTTAGGGTGCCCCCTGGGAGGGGGGAGCCCTGGGCCGAGGGAGCCCCAGCCCTGGGGAGCCCTCGGCTTAGGGTGCCCCCTGGGAGGGGGGAGCCCTGGGCCGAGGGAGCCCCAGCCCTGGGGAGCCCTCGGCTTAGGGTGCCCCCTGGGAGGGGGGAGCCCTGGGCCGAGGGAGCCCCAGCCCTGGGGAGCCCTCGGCTTAGGGTGCCCCCTGGGAGGGGGGAGCCCTGGGCCGAGGGAGCCCCAGCCCTGGGGAGCCCTCGGCTTAGGGTGCCCCCTGGGAGGGGGGAGCCCTGGGCCGAGGGAGCCCCAGCCCTGGGGAGCCCTCGGCTTAGGGTGCCCCCTGGGAGGGGGGAGCCCTGGGCCGAGGGAGCCCCAGCCCTGGGGAGCCCTCGGCTTAGGGTGCCCCCTGGGAGGGGGGAGCCCTGGGCCGAGGAGCCCCAGCCCTGCGGAGCCCTCGGCTTAGGGTGCCCCCTGGGAGGGGGGAGCCCTGGGCCGAGGGAGCCCCAGCCCTGGGGAGCCCTCGGCTTAGGGTGCCCCCTGGGAGGGGGGAGCCTGGGCCGAGGGAGCCCCAGCCCTGGGGAGCCCTCGGCTTAGGGTGCCCCCTGGGAGGGGGGGAGCCCTGGGCCGAGGGAGCCCCAGCCCTGGGGAGCCCTCGGCTTAGGGTGCCCCCTGGGAGGGGGGAGCCCTGGGCCGAGGGAGCCCCAGCCCTGGGGAGCCCTCGGCTTAGGGTGCCCCCTGGGAGGGGGGAGCCCTGGGCCGAGGGAGCCCCAGCCCTGGGGAGCCCTCGGCTTAGGGTGCCCCCTGGGGAGGGGGGAGCCCTGGGCCGAGGGAGCCCCAGCCCTGGGGAGCCCTCGGCTTAGGGTGCCCCCTGGGAGGGGGGAGCCCTGGGCCGAGGGAGCCCCAGCCCTGGGGAGCCCTCGGCTTAGGGTGCCCCCTGGGAGGGGGAACCCTGGGCCGAGGGAGCCCCAGCCCTGGGGAGCCCTCGGCTTAGGGTGCCCCCTGGGAGGGGGGAGCCCTAGGCCGAGGGAGCCCCAGCCCTGGGGAGCCCTCGGCTTAGGGTGCCCCCTGGGAGGGGGGAGCCCTAGGCCGAGGGAGCCCCAGCCCTGGGGAGCCCTCGGCTTAGGGTGCCCCCTGGGAGGGGGGAGCCCTAGGCCGAGGGAGCCCCAGCCCTGGGGAGCCCTCGGCTTAGGGTGCCCCCTGGGAGGGGGGAGCCCTAGGCCGAGGGAGCCCCAGCCCTGGGGAGCCCTCGGCTTAGGGTGCCCCCTGGGAGGGGGGAGCCCTAGGCCGAGGGAGCCCCAGCCCTGGGGAGCCCTCGGCTTAGGGTGCCCCCTGGGAGGGGGGAGCCCTAGGCCGAGGGAGCCCCAGCCCTGGGGAGCCCTCGGCTTAGGGTGCCCCCTGGGAGGGGGGAGCCCTAGGCCGAGGGAGCCCCAGCCCTGGGGAGCCCTCGGCTTAGGGTGCCCCCTGGGAGGGGGGAGCCCTAGGCCGAGGGAGCCCCAGCCCTGGGGAGCCCTCGGCTTAGGGTGCCCCCTGGGAGGGGGGAGCCCTAGGCCGAGGGAGCCCCAGCCCTGGGGAGCCCTCGGCTTAGGGTGCCCCCTGGGAGGGGGGAGCCCTAGGCCGAGGGAGCCCCAGCCCTGGGGAGCCCTCGGCTTAGGGTGCCCCCTGGGAGGGGGGAGCCCTAGGCCGAGGGAGCCCCAGCCCTGGGGAGCCCTCGGCTTAGGGTGCCCCCTGGGAGGGGGGAGCCCTAGGCCGAGGGAGCCCCAGCCCTGGGGAGCCCTCGGCTTAGGGTGCCCCCTGGGAGGGGGGAGCCCTAGGCCGAGGGAGCCCCAGCCCTGGGGAGCCCTCGGCTTAGGGTGCCCCCTGGGAGGGGGGAGCCCTAGGCCGAGGGAGCCCCAGCCCTGGGGAGCCCTCGGCTTAGGGTGCCCCCTGGGAGGGGGGAGCCCTAGGCCGAGGGAGCCCCAGCCCTGGGGAGCCCTCGGCTTAGGGTGCCCCCTGGGAGGGGGGAGCCCTAGGCCGAGGGAGCCCCCGGGAGGGGAGCCCTCGGCTTAGGGTTCCCCCTGGGAGCGGGGAGCCCTAGGCCGAGGGAGCCCCCGGGAGGGGAGCCCTCGGCTTAGGGTTCCCCCTGGGAGGGGGGAGCCCTAGGCCGAGGGAGCCCCAGCCCTGGGGAGCCCTCGGCTTAGGGTTCCCCCTGGGAGGGGGGAGCCCTAGGCCGAGGGAGCCCCAGCCCTGGGGAGCCCTCGGCTTAGGGTTCCCCCTGGGAGGGGGGAGCCCTAGGCCGAGGGAGCCCCAGCCCTGGGGAGCCCTCGGCTTAGGGTTCCCCCTGGGAGGGGGGAGCCCTAGGCCGAGGGAGCCCCAGCCCTGGGGAGCCCTCGGCTTAGGGTTCCCCCTGGGAGGGGGGAGCCCTAGGCCGAGGGAGCCCCAGCCCTGGGGAGCCCTCGGCTTAGGGTGCCCCCTGGGAGGGGGGAGCCCTAGGCCGAGGGAGCCCCAGCCCTGGGGAGCCCTCGGCTTAGGGTGCCCCCTGGGAGGGGGGAGCCCTAGGCCGAGGGAGCCCCAGCCCTGGGGAGCCCTCGGCTTAGGGTGCCCCCTGGGAGGGGGGAGCCCTAGGCCGAGGGAGCCCCAGCCCTGGGGAGCCCTCGGCTTAGGGTGCCCCCTGGGAGGGGGAGCCCTAGGCCGAGGGAGCCCCCGGGAGGGGAGCCCTCGGCTTAGGGTTCCCCCTGGGAGCGGGGAGCCCTAGGCCGAGGGAGCCCCCGGGAGGGGAGCCCTCGGCTTAGGGTTCCCCCTGGGAGGGGGGAGCCCTAGGCCGAGGGAGCCCCAGCCCTGGGGAGCCCTCGGCTTAGGGTTCCCCCTGGGAGGGGGGAGCCCTAGGCCGAGGGAGCCCCAGCCCTGGGGAGCCCTCGGCTTAGGGTTCCCCCTGGGAGGGGGGAGCCCTGGGCCGAGGGAGCCCCAGCCCTGGGGAACCCTCGGCTTAGGGTTCCCCCTGGGAGGGGGGAGCCCTGGGCCGAGGGAGCCCCAGCCCTGGGGAACCCTCGGCTTAGGGTGCCCCCTGGGAGGGGGGAGCCCTGGGCCGAGGGAGCCCCCGCCCTGGGGAGCCCTCGGCTTAGGGTGCCCCCTGGGAGGGGGGAGCCCTGGGCCGAGGGAGCCCCCGCCCTGGGGAGCCCTCGGCTTAGGGTGCCCCCTGGGAGGGGGGAGCCCTGGGCCGAGGGAGCCCCCGCCCTGGGGAGCCCTCGGCTTAGGGTGCCCCCTGGGAGGGGGGAGCCCTGGGCCGAGGGAGCCCCCGCCCTGGGGAGCCCTCGGCTTAGGGTGCCCCCTGGGAGGGGGGAGCCCTGGGCCGAGGGAGCCCCCGCCCTGGGGAGCCCTCGGCTTAGGGTGCCCCCTGGGAGGGGGGAGCCCTGGGCCGAGGGAGCCCCAGCCCTGGGGAGCCCTCGGCTTAGGGTGCCCCCTGGGAGGGGGGAGCCCTGGGCCGAGGGAGCCCCAGCCCTGGGGAGCCCTCGGCTTAGGGTGCCCCCTGGGAGGGGGAACCCTGGGCCGAGGGAGCCCCAGCCCTGGGGAGCCCTCGGCTTAGGGTGCCCCCTGGGAGGGGGGAGCCCTGGGCCGAGGGAGCCCCAGCCCTGGGGAGCCCTCGGCTTAGAGTGCCCCCTGGGAGGGGGGAGCCCTGGGCCGAGGGAGCCCCAGCCCTGGGGAGCCCTCGGCTTTGGGTGCCCCCTGGGAGGGGGGAGCCCTGGGCCGAGGGAGCCCCAGCCCTGGGGAGCCCTCGGCTTAGGGTGCCCCCTGGGAGGGGGGAGCCCTGGGCCTAGGGAGCCCCAGCCCTGGGGAGCCCTCGGCTTAGGGTGCCCCCTGGGAGGGGGGAGCCCTGGGCCGAGGGAGCCCCAGCCCTGGGGAGCCCTCGGCTTAGGGTGCCCCCTGGGAGGGGGGAGCCCTGGGCCGAGGGAGCCCCAGCCCTGGGGAGCCCTCGGCTTAGGGTGCCCCCTGGGAGGGGGGAGCCCTGGGCCGAGGGAGCCCCAGCCCTGGGGAGCCCTCGGCTTAGGGTGCCCCCTGGGAGGGGGGAGCCCTGGGCCGAGGGAGCCCCAGCCCTGGGGAGCCCTCGGCTTAGGGTGCCCCCTGGGAGGGGGGAGCCCTGGGCCGAGGGAGCCCCAGCCCTGGGGAGCCCTCGGCTTAGGGTGCCCCCTGGGAGGGGGGAGCCCTGGGCCGAGGGAGCCCCAGCCCTGGGGAGCCCTCGGCTTAGGGTGCCCCCTGGGAGGGGGGAGCCCTGGGCCGAGGGAGCCCCAGCCCTGGGGAGCCCTCGGCTTAGGGTGCCCCCTGGGAGGGGGGAGCCCTGGGCCGAGGGAGCCCCAGCCCTGGGGAGCCCTCGGCTTAGGGTGCCCCCTGGGAGGGGGGAGCCCTGGGCCGAGGGAGCCCCAGCCCTGGGGAGCCCTCGGCTTAGGGTGCCCCCTGGGAGGGGGGAGCCCTGGGCCGAGGCAGCCCCAGCCCTGGGGAGCCCTCGGCTTAGGGTGCCCCCTGGGAGGGGGGAGCCCTAGGCCGAGGGAGCCCCAGCCCTGGGGAGCCCTCGGCTTAGGGTGCCCCCTGGGAGGGGGGAGCCCTAGGCCGAGGGAGCCCCAGCCCTGGGGAGCCCTCGGCTTAGGGTGCCCCCTGGGAGGGGGGAGCCCTAGGCCGAGGGAGCCCCAGCCCTGGGGAGCCCTCGGCTTAGGGTGCCCCCTGGGAGGGGGGAGCCCTAGGCCGAGGGAGCCCCAGCCCTGGGGAGCCCTCGGCTTAGGGTGCCCCCTGGGAGGGGGGAGCCCTAGGCCGAGGGAGCCCCAGCCCTGGGGAGCCCTCGGCTTAGGGTGCCCCCTGGGAGGGGGAGCCCTAGGCCGAGGGAGCCCCAGCCCTGGGGAGCCCTCGGCTTAGGGTGCCCCCTGGGAGGGGGGAGCCCTAGGCCGAGGGAGCCCCAGCCCTGGGGAGCCCTCGGCTTAGGGTGCCCCCTGGGAGGGGGGAGCCCTAGGCCGAGGGAGCCCCAGCCCTGGGGAGCCCTCGGCTTAGGGTGCCCCCTGGGAGGGGGGAGCCCTAGGCCGAGGGAGACCCAGCCCTGGGGAGCCCTCGGCTTAGGGTGCCCCCTGGGAGGGGGGAGCCCTAGGCCGAGGGAGCCCCAGCCCTGGGGAGCCCTCGGCTTAGGGTGCCCCCTGGGAGGGGGGAGCCCTAGGCCGAGGGAGCCCCAGCCCTGGGGAGCCCTCGGCTTAGGGTGCCCCCTGGGAGGGGGGAGCCCTAGGCCGAGGGAGCCCCAGCCCTGGGGAGCCCTCGGCTTAGGGTGCCCCCTGGGAGGGGGGAGCCCTAGGCCGAGGGAGCCCCAGCCCTGGGGAGCCCTCGGCTTAGGGTGCCCCCTGGGAGGGGGGAGCCCTGGGCCGAGGGAGCCCCAGCCCTGGGGAGCCCTCGGCTTAGGGCGCCCCCTGGGAGGGGGGAGCCCTGGGCCGAGGGAGCCCCAGCCCTGGGGAGCCCTCGGCTTAGGGCGCCCCCTGGGAGGGGGGAGCCCTGGGCCGAGGGAGCCCCAGCCCTGGGGAGCCCTCGGCTTAGGGCGCCCCCTGGGAGGGGGGAGCCCTGGGCCGAGGGAGCCCCAGCCCTGGGGAGCCCTCGGCTTAGGGCGCCCCCTGGGAGGGGGGAGCCCTGGGCCGAGGGAGCCCCAGCCCTGGGGAGCCCTCGGCTTAGGGCGCCCCCTGGGAGGGGGGAGCCCTGGGCCGAGGGAGCCCCAGCCCTGGGGAGCCCTCGGCTTAGGGCGCCCCCTGGGAGGGGGGAGCCCTGGGCCGAGGGAGCCCCAGCCCTGGGGAGCCCTCGACTTAGGGTGCCCCCTGGGAGGGGGGAGCCCTGGGCCGAGGGAGCCCCAGCCCTGGAGAGCCCTCGGCTTAGGGTGCCCCCTGGGAGGGGGGAGCCCTGGGCCGAGGGAGCCCCAGCCCTGGGGAGCCCTCGGCTTAGGGTGCCCCCTGGGAGGGGGGAGCCCTAGGCCGAGGGAGCCCCAGCCCTGGGGAGCCCTCGGCTTAGGGTGCCCCCTGGGAGGGGGGAGCCCTAGGCCGAGGGAGCCCCAGCCCTGGGGAGCCCTCGGCTTAGGGTGCCCCCTGGGAGGGGGGAGCCCTAGGCCGAGGGAGCCCCAGCCCTGGGGAGCCCTCGGCTTAGGGTTCCCCCTGGGAGGGGGGAGCCCTAGGCCGAGGGAGCCCCAGCCCTGGGGAGCCCTCGGCTTAGGGTTCCCCCTGGGAGGGGGGAGCCCTAGGCCGAGGGAGCCCCAGCCCTGGGGAGCCCTCGGCTTAGGGTTCCCCCTGGGAGGGGGGAGCCCTAGGCCGAGGGAGCCCCCGGGAGGGGAGCCCTCGGCTTAGGGTTCCCCCTGGGAGGGGGGAGCCCTAGGCCGAGGGAGCCCCCGGGAGGGGAGCCCTCGGCTTAGGGTTCCCCCTGGGAGGGGGGAGCCCTAGGCCGAGGGAGCCCCAGCCCTGGGGAGCCCTCGGCTTAGGGTTCCCCCTGGGAGGGGGGAGCCCTAGGCCGAGGGAGCCCCCGGGAGGGGAGCCCTCGGCTTAGGGTTCCCCCTGGGAGGGGCGAGCCCTAGGCCGAGGGAGCCCCCGGGAGGGGAGCCCTCGGCTTAAGGTTCCCCCTGGGAGGGGGGAGCCCTAGGCCGAGGGAGCCCCAGCCCTGGGGAGCCCTCGGCCTAGGGTTCCCCCTGGGAGGGGGGAGCCCTAGGCCGAGGGAGCCCCAGCCCTGGGGAGCCCTCGGCCTAGGGTTCCCCCTGGGAGGGGGGAGCCCTAGGCCGAGGGAGCCCCAGCCCTGGGGAGCCCTCGGCCTAGGGTTCCCCCTGGGAGGGGGGAGCCCTAGGCCGAGGGAGCCCCAGCCCTGGGGAGCCCTCGGCCTAGGGTTCCCCCTGGGACGGGGGAGCCCTAGGCCGAGGGAGCCCCAGCCCTGGGGAGCCCTCGGCTTAGGGTTCCCCCTGGGAGGGGGGAGCCCTAGGCCGAGGGAGCCCCCGGGAGGGGAGCCCTCGGCTTAGGGTTCCCCCTGGGAGGGGGGAGCCCTAGGCCGAGGGAGCCCCCGGGAGGGGAGCCCTCGGCTTAGGGTTCCCCCTGGGAGGGGGGAGCCCTAGGCCGAGGGAGCCCCAGTCCTGGGGAGCCCTCGGCTTAGGGTTCCCCCTGGGAGGGGGGAGCCCTAGGTCGAGGGAGCCCCCGGGAGGGGAGCCCTCGGCTTAGGGTTCCCCCTGGGAGGGGGGAGCCCTAGGCCGAGGGAGCCCCCGGGAGGGGAGCCCTCGGCTTAGGGTTCCCCCTGGGAGGGGGGAGCCCTAGGCCGAGGGAGCCCCAGCCCTGGGGAGCCCTCGGCTTAGGGTTCCCCCTGGGAGGGGGGAGCCCTAGGCCGAGGGAGCCCCAGCCCTGGGGAGCCCTCGGCTTAGGGTTCCCCCTGGGAGGGGCGAGCCCTAGGCCGAGGGAGCCCCCGGGAGGGGAGCCCTCGGCTTAAGGTTCCCCCTGGGAGGGGGGAGCCCTAGGCCGAGGGAGCCCCAGCCGTGGGGAGCCCTCGGCCTAGGGTTCCCCCTGGGAGGGGGGAGCCCTAGGCCGAGGGAGCCCCAGCCCTGGGGAGCCCTCGGCCTAGGGTTCCCCCTGGGAGGGGGGAGCCCTAGGCCGAGGGAGCCCCAGCCCTGGGGAGCCCTCGGCCTAGGGTTCCCCCTGGGAGGGGGGAGCCCTAGGCCGAGGGAGCCCCAGCCCTGGGGAGCCCTCGGCCTAGGGTTCCCCCTCGGAGGGGGGAGCCCTAGGCCGAGGGAGCCCCAGCCCTGGGGAGCCCTCGGCTTAGGGTTCCCCCTGGGAGGGGGGAGCCCTAGGCCGAGGGAGCCCCCGGGAGGGGAGCCCTCGGCTTAGGGTTCCCCCTGGGAGGGGGGAGCCCTAGGCCGAGGGAGCCCCCGGGAGGGGAGCCCTCGGCTTAGGGTTCCCCCTGGGAGGGGGGAGCCCTAGGCCGAGGGAGCCCCAGTCCTGGGGAGCCCTCGGCTTAGGGTTCCCCCTGGGAGGGGGGAGCCCTAGGTCGAGGGAGCCCCCGGGAGGGGAGCCCTCGGCTTAGGGTTCCCCCTGGGAGGAGGGAGCCCTAGGCCGAGGGAGCCCCAGCCCTGGGGAGCCCTCGGCTTAGGGTCCCCCCTGGGAGGGGGGAGCCCTAGGCCGAGGGAGCCCCCGGGAGCGGAGCCCTCGGCTTAGGGTTCCCCCTGGGAGGGGGGAGCCCTAGGCCGAGGGAGCCCCAGCCCTGTGGAGCCCTCGGCTTAGGGTTCCCCCTGGGAGGGGGGAGCCCTAGGCCGAGGGAGCCCCAGCCCTGGGGAGCCCTCGGCTTAGGGTTCCCCCTGGGAGGGGGGAGCCCTAGGCCGAGGGAGCCCCAGCCCTGGGGAGCCCTCGGCTTAGGGTTCCCCCTGGGAGGGGGGAGCCCTAGGCCGAGGGAGCCCCAGCCCTGGGGAGCCCTCGGCTTAGGGTTCCCCCTGGGAGGGGGGAGCCCTAGGGAGCCCTCGGCTTTGGGTTGCCCCTGGGAGGGGGGAGCCCTAGGCCGAGGGAGCCCCCGGGAGGGGAGCCCTCGGCTTAGGGTTCCCCCTGGGAGGGGGGAGCCCTAGGCCGAGGGAGCCCCAGCCCTGGGGAGCCCTCGGCTTAGGGTTCCCCCTGGGAGGGGGGAGCCCTAGGCCGAGGGAGCCCCCGGGAGGGGAGCCCTCGCCTTAGGGTTCCCCCTGGGAGGGGGGAGCCCTAGGCCGAGGGAGCCCCCGGGAGGGGAGCCCTCGGCTTAGGGTTCCCCCTGGGAGGGGGGAGCCCTAGGCCGAGGGAGCCCCCGGGAGGGGAGCCCTCGGCTTAGGGTTCCCCCTGGGAGGGGGGAGCCCTAGGCCGAGGGAGCCCCCGGGAGGGGAGCCCTCGGCTTAGGGTTCCCCCTGGGAGGGGGGAGCCCTAGGCCGAGGGAGCCCCAGCCCTGGGGAGCCCTCGGCTTAGGGTTCCCCCTGGGAGGGGGGAGCCCTAGGCCGAGGGAGCCCCCGGGAGGGGAGCCCTCGGCTTAGGGTTCCCCCTGGGAGGGGGGAGCCCTAGGCCGAGGGAGCCCCCGGGAGGGGAGCCCTCGGCTTAGGGTTCCCCCTGGGAGGGGGGAGCCCTAGGCCGAGGGAGCCCCCGGGAGGGGAGCCCTCGGCTTAGGGTTCCCCCTGGGAGGGGGGAGCCCTAGGCCGAGGGAGCCCACGGGAGGGGAGCCCTCGGCTTAGGGTTCCCCCTGGGAGGGGGTAGCCCTAGGCCGAGGGAGCCCCAGCCCTGGGGAGCCCTCGGCTTAGGGTTCCCCCTGGGAGGGGGGAGCCCTGGGCCGAGGGAGCCCCAGCCCTGGGGAGCCCTCGGCTTAGGGTTCCCCCTGGGAGGGGGGAGCCCTGGGCCGAGGGAGCCCCAGCCCTGGGGAGCCCTCGGCTTAGGGTGCCCCCTGGGAGGGGGGAGCCCTGGGCCGAGGGAGCCCCAGCCCTGGGGAGCCCTCGGCTTAGGGTGCCCCCTGGGAGGGGGGAGCCCTGGGCCGAGGGAGCCCCAGCCCTGGGGAGCCCTCGGCTTAGGGTGCCCCCTGGGAGGGGGGAGCCCTGGGCCGAGGGAGCCCCAGCCCTGGGGAGCCCTCGGCTTAGGGTGCCCCCTGGGAGGGGGGAGCCCTGGGCCGAGGGAGCCCCAGCCCTGGGGAGCCCTCGGCTTAGGGTGCCCCCTGGGAGGGGGGAGCCCTGGGCCGAGGGAGCCCCAGCCCTGGGGAGCCCTCGGCTTAGGGTGCCCCCTGGGAGGGGGGAGCCCTGGGCCGAGGGAGCCCCAGCCCTGGGGAGCCCTCGGCTTAGGGTGCCCCCTGGGAGGGGGGAGCCCTGGGCCGAGGGAGCCCCAGCCCTGGGGAGCCCTCGGCTTAGGGTGCCCCCTGGGAGGGGGGAGCCCTGGGCCGAGGGAGCCCCAGCCCTGGGGAGCCCTCGGCTTAGGGTGCCCCCTGGGAGGGGGGAGCCCTGGGCCGAGGGAGCCCCAGCCCTGGGGAGCCCTCGGCTTAGGGTGCCCCCTGGGAGGGGGGAGCCCTGGGCCGAGGGAGCCCCAGCCCTGGGGAGCCCTCGGCTTAGGGTGCCCCCTGGGAGGGGGGAGCCCTGGGCCGAGGGAGCCCCAGCCCTGGGGAGCCCTCGGCTTAGGGTGCCCCCTGGGAGGGGGGAGCCCTAGGCCGAGGGAGCCCCAGCCCTGGGGAGCCCTCGGCTTAGGGTGCCCCCTGGGAGGGGGGAGCCCTAGGCCGAGGGAGCCCCAGCCCTGGGGAGCCCTCGGCTTAGGGTGCCCCCTGGGAGGGGGGAGCCCTAGGCCGAGGGAGCCCCAGCCCTGGGGAGCCCTCGGCTTAGGGTGCCCCCTGGGAGGGGGGAGCCCTAGGCCGAGGGAGCCCCAGCCCTGGGGAGCCCTCGGCTTAGGGTGCCCCCTGGGAGGGGGGAGCCCTAGGCCGAGGGAGCCCCAGCCCTGGGGAGCCCTCGGCTTAGGGTGCCCCCTGGGAGGGGGGAGCCCTAGGCCGAGGGAGCCCCAGCCCTGGGGAGCCCTCGGCTTAGGGTGCCCCCTGGGAGGGGGGAGCCCTAGGCCGAGGGAGCCCCAGCCCTGGGGAGCCCTCGGCTTAGGGTGCCCCCTGGGAGGGGGGAGCCCTAGGCCGAGGGAGCCCCAGCCCTGGGGAGCCCTCGGCTTAGGGTGCCCCCTGGGAGGGGGGAGCCCTAGGCCGAGGGAGCCCCAGCCCTGGGGAGCCCTCGGCTTAGGGTGCCCCCTGGGAGGGGGGAGCCCTAGGCCGAGGGAGCCCCAGCCCTGGGGAGCCCTCGGCTTAGGGTGCCCCCTGGGAGGGGGGAGCCCTAGGCCGAGGGAGCCCCAGCCCTGGGGAGCCCTCGGCTTAGGGTGCCCCCTGGGAGGGGGGAGCCCTAGGCCGAGGGAGCCCCAGCCCTGGGGAGCCCTCGGCTTAGGGTGCCCCCTGGGAGGGGGGAGCCCTAGGCCGAGGGAGCCCCAGCCCTGGGGAGCCCTCGGCTTAGGGTGCCCCCTGGGAGGGGGGAGCCCTAGGCCGAGGGAGCCCCAGCCCTGGGGAGCCCTCGGCTTAGGGTGCCCCCTGGGAGGGGGGAGCCCTAGGCCGAGGGAGCCCCAGCCCTGGGGAGCCCTCGGCTTAGGGTGCCCCCTGGGAGGGGGGAGCCCTAGGCCGAGGGAGCCCCAGCCCTGGGGAGCCCTCGGCTTAGGGTGCCCCCTGGGAGGGGGGAGCCCTAGGCCGAGGGAGCCCCAGCCCTGGGGAGCCCTCGGCTTAGGGTGCCCCCTGGGAGGGGGGAGCCCTAGGCCGAGGGAGCCCCAGCCCTGGGGAGCCCTCGGCTTAGGGTGCCCCCTGGGAGGGGGGAGCCCTAGGCCGAGGGAGCCCCAGCCCTGGGGAGCCCTCGGCTTAGGGTGCCCCCTGGGAGGGGGGAGCCCTAGGCCGAGGGAGCCCCAGCCCTGGGGAGCCCTCGGCTTAGGGTGCCCCCTGGGAGGGGGGAGCCCTAGGCCGAGGGAGCCCCAGCCCTGGGGAGCCCTCGGCTTAGGGTGCCCCCTGGGAGGGGGGAGCCCTAGGCCGAGGGAGCCCCAGCCCTGGGGAGCCCTCGGCTTAGGGTTCCCCCTGGGAGGGGGGAGCCCTAGGCCGAGGGAGCCCCCGGGAGGGGAGCCCTCGACTTAGGGTTCCCCCTGGGAGCGGGGAGCCCTAGGCCGAGGGAGCCCCCGGGAGGGGAGCCCTCGGCTTAGGGTTCCCCCTGGGAGGGGGGAGCCCTAGGCCGAGGGAGCCCCAGCCCTGGGGAGCCCTCGGCTTAGGGTTCCCCCTGGGAGGGGGGAGCCCTAGGCCGAGGGAGCCCCAGCCCTGGGGAGCCCTCGGCTTAGGGTTCCCCCTGGGAGGGGGGAGCCCTAGGCCGAGGGAGCCCCAGCCCTGGGGAGCCCTCGGCTTAGGGTTCCCCCTGGGAGGGGGGAGCCCTAGGCCGAGGGAGCCCCAGCCCTGGGGAGCCCTCGGCTTAGGGTTCCCCCTGGGAGGGGGGAGCCCTAGGCCGAGGGAGCCCCAGCCCTGGGGAGCCCTCGGCTTAGGGTGCCCCCTGGGAGGGGGGAGCCCTAGGCCGAGGGAGCCCCAGCCCTGGGGAGCCCTCGGCTTAGGGTGCCCCCTGGGAGGGGGGAGCCCTAGGCCGAGGGAGACCCAGCCCTGGGGAGCCCTCGGCTTAGGGTGCCCCCTGGGAGGGGGGAGCCCTAGGCCGAGGGAGCCCCAGCCCTGGGGAGCCCTCGGCTTAGGGTGCCCCCTGGGAGGGGGGAGCCCTAGGCCGAGGGAGCCCCAGCCCTGGGGAGCCCTCGGCTTAGGGTGCCCCCTGGGAGGGGGGAGCCCTAGGCCGAGGGAGCCCCAGCCCTGGGGAGCCCTCGGCTTAGGGTGCCCCCTGGGAGGGGGGAGCCCTAGGCCGAGGGAGCCCCAGCCCTGGGGAGCCCTCGGCTTATGGTGCCCCCTGGGAGGGGGGAGCCCTAGGCCGAGGGAGCCCCAGCCCTGGGGAGCCCTCGGCTTAGGGTGCCCCCTGGGAGGGGGGAGCCCTAGGCCGAGGGAGCCCCCGGGAGGGGAGCCCTCGGCTTAGGGTTCCCCCTGGGAGCGGGGAGCCCTAGGCCGAGGGAGCCCCCGGGAGGGGAGCCCTCGGCTTAGGGTTCCCCCTGGGAGGGGGGAGCCCTGGGCCGAGGGAGCCCCAGCCCTGGGGAGCCCTCGGCTTAGGGTTCCCCCTGGGAGGGGGGAGCCCTGGGCCGAGGGAGCCCCAGCCCTGGGGAGCCCTCGGCTTAGGGTTCCCCCTGGGAGGGGGGAGCCCTGGGCCGAGGGAGCCCCAGCCCTGGGGAGCCCTCGGCTTAGGGTTCCCCCTCGGAGGGGGGAGCCCTGGGCCGAGGGAGCCCCCGCCCTGGGGAGCCCTCGGCTTAGGGTTCCCCCTGGGAGGGGGGAGCCCTGGGCCGAGGGAGCCCCCGCCCTGGGGAGCCCTCGGCTTAGGGTTCCCCCTGGGAGGGGGGAGCCCTGGGCCGAGGGAGCCCCCGCCCTGGGGAGCCCTCGGCTTAGGGTGCCCCCTGGGAGGGGGGAGCCCTGGGCCGAGGGAGCCCCCGCCCTGGGGAGCCCTCGGCTTAGGGTGCCCCCTGGGAGGGGGGAGCCCTGGGCCGAGGGAGCCCCCGCCCTGGGGAGCCCTCGGCTTAGGGTGCCCCCTGGGAGGGGGGAGCCCTGGGCCGAGGGAGCCCCCGCCCTGGGGAGCCCTCGGCTTAGGGTGCCCCCTGGGAGGGGGGAGCCCTGGGCCGAGGGAGCCCCCGCCCTGGGGAGCCCTCGGCTTAGGGTGCCCCCTGGGAGGGGGGAGCCCTGGGCCGAGGGAGCCCCCGCCCTGGGGAGCCCTCGGCTTAGGGTGCCCCCTGGGAGGGGGGAGCCCTGGGCCGAGGGAACCCCAGCCCTGGGGAGCCCTCGGCTTAGGGTGCCCCCTGGGAGGGGGGAGCCCTGGGCCGAGGGAGCCCCAGCCCTGGGGAGCCCTCGGCTTAGGGTGCCCCCTGGGAGGGGGGAGCCCTGGGCCGAGGGAGCCCCAGCCCTGGGGAGCCCTCGGCTTAGGGTGCCCCCTGGGAGGGGGGAGCCCTGGGCCGAGGGAGCCCCAGCCCTGGGGAGCCCTCGGCTTAGGGTGCCCCCTGGGAGGGGGGAGCCCTGGGCCCAGGGAGCCCCAGCCCTGGGGAGCCCTCGGCTTAGGGTGCCCCCTGGGAGGGGGGAGCCCTGGGCCGAGGGAGCCCCAGCCCTGGGGAGCCCTCGGCTTAGGGTGCCCCCTGGGAGGGGGGAGCCCTGGGCCGAGGGAGCCCCAGCCCTGGGGAGCCCTCGGCTTAGGGTGCCCCCTGGGAGGGGGGAGCCCTGGGCCGAGGGAGCCGCAGCCCTGGGGAGCCCTCGGCTTAGGGTGCCCCCTGGGAGGGGGGAGCCCTGGGCCGAGGGAGCCCCAGCCCTGGGGAGCCCTCGGCTTAGGGTGCCCCCTGGGAGGGGGGAGCCCTGGGCCGAGGGAGCCCCAGCCCTGGGGAGCCCTCGGCTTAGGGTGCCCCCTGGGAGGGGGGAGCCCTGGGCCGAGGGAGCCCCAGCCCTGGGGAGCCCTCGGCTTAGGGTGCCCCCTGGGAGGGGGGAGCCCTGGGCCGAGGGAGCCCCAGCCCTGGGGAGCCCTCGGCTTAGGGTGCCCCCTGGGAGGGGGGAGCCCTGGGCCGAGGGAGCCCCAGCCCTGGGGAGCCCTCGGCTTAGGGTGCCCCCTGGGAGGGGGGAGCCCTGGGCCGAGGGAGCCCCAGCCCTGGGGAGCCCTCGGCTTAGGGTGCCCCCTGGGAGGGGGGAGCCCTGGGCCGAGGGAGCCCCAGCCCTGGGGAGCCCTCGGCTTAGGGTGCCCCCTGGGAGGGGGGAGCCCTGGGCCGAGGGAGCCCCAGCCCTGGGGAGCCCTCGGCTTAGGGTGCCCCCTGGGAGGGGGGAGCCCTAGGCCGAGGGAGCCCCAGCCCTGGGGAGCCCTCGGCTTAGGGTGCCCCCTGGGAGGGGGGAGCCCTAGGCCGAGGGAGCCCCAGCCCTGGGGAGCCCTCGGCTTAGGGTGCCCCCTGGGAGGGGGGAGCCCTAGGCCGAGGGAGCCCCAGCCCTGGGGAGCCCTCGGCTTAGGGTGCCCCCTGGGAGGGGGGAGCCCTAGGCCGAGGGAGCCCCAGCCCTGGGGAGCCCTCGGCTTAGGGTGCCCCCTGGGAGGGGGGAGCCCTAGGCCGAGGGAGCCCCAGCCCTGGGGAGCCCTCGGCTTAGGGTGCCCCCTGGGAGGGGGGAGCCCTAGGCCGAGGGAGCCCCAGCCCTGGGGAGCCCTCGGCTTAGGGTGCCCCCTGGGAGGGGGGAGCCCTAGGCCGAGGGAGCCCCAGCCCTGGGGAGCCCTCGGCTTAGGGTGCCCCCTGGGAGGGGGGAGCCCTAGGCCGAGGGAGCCCCAGCCCTGGGGAGCCCTCGGCTTAGGGTGCCCCCTGGGAGGGGGGAGCCCTAGGCCGAGGGAGCCCCAGCCCTGGGGAGCCCTCGGCTTAGGGTGCCCCCTGGGAGGGGGGAGCCCTAGGCCGAGGGAGCCCCAGCCCTGGGGAGCCCTCGGCTTAGGGTGCCCCCTGGGAGGGGGGAGCCCTAGGCCGAGGGAGCCCCAGCCCTGGGGAGCCCTCGGCTTAGGGTGCCCCCTGGGAGGGGGGAGCCCTAGGCCGAGGGAGCCCCAGCCCTGGGGAGCCCTCGGCTTAGGGTGCCCCCTGGGAGGGGGGAGCCCTAGGCCGAGGGAGCCCCAGCCCTGGGGAGCCCTCGGCTTAGGGTGCCCCCTGGGAGGGGGGAGCCCTAGGCCGAGGGAGCCCCAGCCCTGGGGAGCCCTCGGCTTAGGGTGCCCCCTGGGAGGGGGGAGCCCTAGGCCGAGGGAGCCCCAGCCCTGGGGAGCCCTCGGCTTAGGGTGCCCCCTGGGAGGGGGGAGCCCTAGGCCGAGGGAGCCCCAGCCCTGGGGAGCCCTCGGCTTAGGGTGCCCCCTGGGAGGGGGGAGCCCTAGGCCGAGGGAGCCCCAGCCCTGGGGAGCCCTCGGCTTAGGGTGCCCCCTGGGAGGGGGGAGCCCTAGGCCGAGGGAGCCCCAGCCCTGGGGAGCCCTCGGCTTAGGGTGCCCCCTGGGAGGGGGGAGCCCTAGGCCGAGGGAGCCCCAGCCCTGGGGAGCCCTCGGCTTAGGGTGCCCCCTGGGAGGGGGGAGCCCTAGGCCGAGGGAGCCCCAGCCCTGGGGAGCCCTCGGCTTAGGGTGCCCCCTGGGAGGGGGGAGCCCTAGGCCGAGGGAGCCCCAGCCCTGGGGAGCCCTCGGCTTAGGGTGCCCCCTGGGAGGGGGGAGCCCTAGGCCGAGGGAGCCCCAGCCCTGGGGAGCCCTCGGCTTAGGGTGCCCCCTGGGAGGGGGGAGCCCTAGGCCGAGGGAGCCCCAGCCCTGGGGAGCCCTCGGCTTAGGGTGCCCCCTGGGAGGGGGGAGCCCTAGGCCGAGGGAGCCCCAGCCCTGGGGAGCCCTCGGCTTAGGGTGCCCCCTGGGAGGGGGGAGCCCTAGGCCGAGGGAGCCCCAGCCCTGGGGAGCCCTCGGCTTAGGGTGCCCCCTGGGAGGGGGGAGCCCTAGGCCGAGGGAGCCCCAGCCCTGGGGAGCCCTCGGCTTAGGGTGCCCCCTGGGAGGGGGGAGCCCTAGGCCGAGGGAGCCCCAGCCCTGGGGAGCCCTCGGCTTAGGGTGCCCCCTGGGAGGGGGGAGCCCTAGGCCGAGGGAGCCCCAGCCCTGGGGAGCCCTCGGCTTAGGGTGCCCCCTGGGAGGGGGGAGCCCTAGGCCGAGGGAGCCCCAGCCCTGGGGAGCCCTCGGCTTAGGGTGCCCCCTGGGAGGGGGGAGCCCTAGGCCGAGGGAGCCCCAGCCCTGGGGAGCCCTCGGCTTAGGGTGCCCCCTGGGAGGGGGGAGCCCTAGGCCGAGGGAGCCCCAGCCCTGGGGAGCCCTCGGCTTAGGGTGCCCCCTGGGAGGGGGGAGCCCTAGGCCGAGGGAGCCCCAGCCCTGGGGAGCCCTCGGCTTAGGGTGCCCCCTGGGAGGGGGGAGCCCTAGGCCGAGGGAGCCCCAGCCCTGGGGAGCCCTCGGCTTAGGGTGCCCCCTGGGAGGGGGGAGCCCTAGGCCGAGGGAGCCCCAGCCCTGGGGAGCCCTCGGCTTAGGGTGCCCCCTGGGAGGGGGGAGCCCTAGGCCGAGGGAGCCCCAGCCCTGGGGAGCCCTCGGCTTAGGGTGCCCCCTGGGAGGGGGGAGCCCTAGGCCGAGGGAGCCCCAGCCCTGGGGAGCCCTCGGCTTAGGGTGCCCCCTGGGAGGGGGGAGCCCTAGGCCGAGGGAGCCCCAGCCCTGGGGAGCCCTCGGCTTAGGGTGCCCCCTGGGAGGGGGGAGCCCTAGGCCGAGGGAGCCCCAGCCCTGGGGAGCCCTCGGCTTAGGGTGCCCCCTGGGAGGGGGGAGCCCTAGGCCGAGGGAGCCCCAGCCCTGGGGAGCCCTCGGCTTAGGGTGCCCCCTGGGAGGGGGGAGCCCTAGGCCGAGGGAGCCCCAGCCCTGGGGAGCCTTCGGCTTAGGGTGCCCCCTGGGAGGGGGGAGCCCTAGGCCGAGGGAGCCCCCGGGAGGGGAGCCCTCGGCTTAGGGTTCCCCCTGGGAGCGGGGAGCCCTAGGCCGAGGGAGCCCCCGGGAGGGGAGCCCTCGGCTTAGGGTTCCCCCTGGGAGGGGGGAGCCCTAGGCCGAGGGAGCCCCAGCCCTGGGGAGCCCTCGGCTTAGGGTTCCCCCTGGGAGGGGGGAGCCCTAGGCCGAGGGAGCCCCAGCCCTGGGGAGCCCTCGGCTTAGGGTTCCCCCTGGGAGGGGGGAGCCCTAGGCCGAGGGAGCCCCAGCCCTGGGGAACCCTCGGCTTAGGGTTCCCCCTGGGAGGGGGGAGCCCTAGGCCGAGGGAGCCCCAGCCCTGGGGAGCCCTCGGCTTAGGGTTCCCCCTGGGAGGGGGGAGCCCTAGGCCGAGGGAGCCCCAGCCCTGTGGAGCCCTCGGCTTAGGGTTCCCCCTGGGAGGGGGGAGCCCTAGGCCGAGGGAGCCCCCGGGAGGGGAGCCCTCGGCTTAGGGTTCCCCCTGGGAGGGGGGAGCCCTAGGCCGAGGGAGCCCCCGGGAGGGGAGCCCTCGGCTTAGGGTTCCCCCTGGGAGGGGGGAGCCCTAGGCCGAGGGAGCCCCCGGGAGGGGAGCCCTCGGCTTAGGGTTCCCACTGGGAGGGGCGAGCCCTAGGCCGAGGGAGCCCCCGGGAGGGGAGCCCTCGGCTTAAGGTTCCCCCTGGGAGGGGGGAGCCCTAGGCCGAGGGAGCCCCAGCCCTGGGGAGCCCTCGGCCTAGGGTTCCCCCTGGGAGGGGGGAGCCCTAGGCCGAGGGAGCCCCAGCCCTGGGGAGCCCTCGGCCTAGGGTTCCCCCTGGGAGGGGGGAGCCCTAGGCCGAGGGAGCCCCAGCCCTGGGGAGCCCTCGGCCTAGGGTTCCCCCTGGGACGGGGGAGCCCTAGGCCGAGGGAGCCCCAGCCCTGGGGAGCCCTCGGCTTAGGGTTCCCCCTGGGAGGGGGGAGCCCTAGGCCGAGGGAGCCCCCGGGAGGGGAGCCCTCGGCTTAGGGTTCCCCCTGGGAGGGGGGAGCCCTAGGCCGAGGGAGCCCCAGCCCTGGGGAGCCCTCGGCTTAGGGTTCCCCCTGGGAGGGGGGAGCCCTAGGCCGAGGGAGCCCCCGGGAGGGGAGCCCTCGGCTTAGGGTTCCCCCTGGGAGGGGGGAGCCCTAGGCCGAGGGAGCCCCAGTCCTGGGGAGCCCTCGGCTTAGGGTTCCCCCTGGGAGGGGGGAGCCCTAGGTCGAGGGAGCCCCCGGGAGGGGAGCCCTCGGCTTAGGGTTCCCCCTGGGAGGGGGGAGCCCTAGGCCGAGGGAGCCCCCGGGAGGGGAGCCCTCGGCTTAGGGTTCCCCCTGGGAGGGGGGAGCCCTAGGCCGAGGGAGCCCCAGCCCTGGGGAGCCCTCGGCTTAGGGTTCCCCCTGGGAGGGGGGAGCCCTAGGCCGAGGGAGCCCCAGCCCTGGGGAGCCCTCGGCTTAGGGTTCCCCCTGGGAGGGGCGAGCCCTAGGCCGAGGGAGCCCCCGGGAGGGGAGCCCTCGGCTTAAGGTTCCCCCTGGGAGGGGGGAGCCCTAGGCCGAGGGAGCCCCAGCCGTGGGGAGCCCTCGGCCTAGGGTTCCCCCTGGGAGTGTGGAGCCCTAGGCCGAGGGAGCCCCAGCCCTGGGGAGCCCTCGGCCTAGGGTTCCCCCTGGGAGGGGGGAGCCCTAGGCCGAGGGAGCCCCAGCCCTGGGGAGCCCTCGGCCTAGGGTTCCCCCTGGGAGGGGGGAGCCCTAGGCCGAGGGAGCCCCAGCCCTGGGGAGCCCTCGGCCTAGGGTTCCCCCTGGGAGGGGGGAGCCCTAGGCCGAGGGAGCCCCAGCCCTGGGGAGCCCTCGGCTTAGGGTTCCCCCTGGGAGGGGGGAGCCCTAGGCCGAGGGAGCCCCCGGGAGGGGAGCCCTCGGCTTAGGGTTCCCCCTGGGAGGGGGGAGCCCTAGGCCGAGGGAGCCCCCGGGAGGGGAGCCCTCGGCTTAGGGTTCCCCCTGGGAGGGGGGAGCCCTAGGCCGAGGGAGCCCCAGTCCTGGGGAGCCCTCGGCTTAGGGTTCCCCCTGGGAGGGGGGAGCCCTAGGTCGAGGGAGCCCCCGGGAGGGGAGCCCTCTGCTTAGGGTTCCCCCTGGGAGGGGGCAGCCCTAGGCCGAGGGAGCCCCAGCCCTGGGGAGCCCTCGGCTTAGGGTCCCCCCTGGGAGGGGGGAGCCCTAGGCCGAGGGAGCCCCCGGGAGCGGAGCCCTCGGCTTAAGGTTCCCCCTGGGAGGGGGGAGCCCTAGGCCGAGGGAGCCCCAGCCCTGTGGAGCCCTCGGCTTAGGGTTCCCCCTGGGAGGGGGGAGCCCTAGGCCGAGGGAGCCCCAGCCCTGGGGAGCCCTCGGCTTAGGGTTCCCCCTGGGAGGGGGGAGCCCTAGGCCGAGGGAGCCCCAGCCCTGGGGAGCCCTCGGCTTAGGGTTCCCCCTGGGAGGGGGGAGCCCTAGGCCGAGGGAGCCCCAGCCCTGGGGAGCCCTCGGCTTAGGGTTCCCCCTGGGAGGGGGGAGCCCTAGGCCGAGGGAGCCCCAGCCCTGGGGAGCCCTCGGCTTAGGGTTCCCCCTGGGAGAGGGGAGCCCTAGGGAGCCCTCGGCTTTGGGTTGCCCCTGGGAGGGGGGAGCCCTAGGCCGAGGGAGCCCCCGGGAGGGGAGCCCTCGGCTTAGGGTTCCCCCTGGGAGGGGGGAGCCCTAGGCCGAGGGAGCCCCAGCCCTGGGGAGCCCTCGGCTTAGGGTTCCCCCTGGGAGGGGGGAGCCCTAGGCCGAGGGAGCCCCCGGGAGGGGAGCCCTCGGCTTAGGGTTCCCCCTGGGAGGGGGGAGCCCTAGGCCGAGGGAGCCCCCGGGAGGGGAGCCCTCGGCTTAGGGTTCCCCCTGGGAGTGGGGAGCCCTAGGCCGAGGGAGCCCCCGGGAGGGGAGCCCTCGGCTTAGGGTTCCCCCTGGGAGGGGGGAGCCCTAGGCCGAGGGAGCCCCAGTCCTGGGGAGCCCTCGGCTTAGGGTTCCCCCTGGGAGGGGGGAGCCCTAGGCCGAGGGAGCCCCCGGGAGGGGAGCCCTCGGCTTAGGGTTCCCCCTGGGAGGGGGGAGCCCTAGGCCGAGGGAGCCCCCGGGAGGGGAGCCCTCGGCTTAGGGTTCCCCCTGGGAGGGGGGAGCCCTAGGCCGAGGGAGCCCCCGGGAGGGGAGCCCTCGGCTTAGGGTTCCCCCTGGGAGGGGGGAGCCCTAGGCCGAGGGAGCCCCCGGGAGGGGAGCCCTCGGCTTAGGGTTCCCCCTGGGAGGGGGGAGCCCTAGGCCGAGGGAGCCCCAGCCCTGGGGAGCCCTCGGCTTAGGGTGCCCCCTGGGAGGGGGGAGCCCTAGGCCGAGGGAGCCCCAGCCCTGGGGAGCCCTCGGCTTAGGGTGCCCCCTGGGAGGGGGGAGCCCTAGGCCGAGGGAGCCCCAGCCCTGGGGAGCCCTCGGCTTAGGGTGCCCCCTGGGAGGGGGGAGCCCTAGGCCGAGGGAGCCCCAGCCCTGGGGAGCCCTCGGCTTAGGGTGCCCCCTGGGAGGGGGGAGCCCTAGGCCGAGGGAGCCCCAGCCCTGGGGAGCCCTCGGCTTAGGGTGCCCCCTGGGAGGGGGGAGCCCTAGGCCGAGGGAGCCCCAGCCCTGGGGAGCCCTCGGCTTAGGGTGCCCCCTGGGAGGGGGGAGCCCTAGGCCGAGGGAGCCCCAGCCCTGGGGAGCCCTCGGCTTAGGGTGCCCCCTGGGAGGGGGGAGCCCTAGGCCGAGGGAGCCCCAGCCCTGGGGAGCCCTCGGCTTAGGGTGCCCCCTGGGAGGGGGAGCCCTAGGCCGAGGGAGCCCCAGCCCTGGGGAGCCCTCGGCTTAGGGTGCCCCCTGGGAGGGGGGAGCCCTAGGCCGAGGGAGCCCCAGCCCTGGGGAGCCCTCGGCTTAGGGTGCCCCCTGGGAGGGGGGAGCCCTAGGCCGAGGGAGCCCCAGCCCTGGGGAGCCCTCGGCTTAGGGTGCCCCCTGGGAGGGGGGAGCCCTAGGCCGAGGGAGCCCCAGCCCTGGGGAGCCCTCGGCTTAGGGTGCCCCCTGGGAGGGGGGAGCCCTAGGCCGAGGGAGCCCCAGCCCTGGGGAGCCCTCGGCTTAGGGTGCCCCCTGGGAGGGGGGAGCCCTAGGCCGAGGGAGCCCCAGCCCTGGGGAGCCCTCGGCTTAGGGTGCCCCCTGGGAGGGGGGAGCCCTAGGCCGAGGGAGCCCCAGCCCTGGGGAGCCCTCGGCTTAGGGTGCCCCCTGGGAGGGGGGAGCCCTAGGCCGAGGGAGCCCCAGCCCTGGGGAGCCCTCGGCTTAGGGTGCCCCCTGGGAGGGGGGAGCCCTAGGCCGAGGGAGCCCCAGCCCTGGGGAGCCCTCGGCTTAGGGTGCCCCCTGGGAGGGGGGAGCCCTAGGCCGAGGGAGCCCCAGCCCTGGGGAGCCCTCGGCTTAGGGTGCCCCCTGGGAGGGGGGAGGCCTAGGCCGAGGGAGCCCCAGCCCTGGGGAGCCCTCGGCTTAGGGTGCCCCCTGGGAGGGGGGAGCCCTAGGCCGAGGGAGCCCCAGCCCTGGGGAGCCCTCGGCTTAGGGTGCCCCCTGGGAGGGGGGAGCCCTAGGCCGAGGGAGCCCCAGCCCTGGGGAGCCCTCGGCTTAGGGTGCCCCCTGGGAGGGGGGAGCCCTAGGCCGAGGGAGCCCCAGCCCTGGGGAGCCCTCGGCTTAGGGTGCCCCCTGGGAGGGGGGAGCCCTAGGCCGAGGGAGCCCCAGCCCTGGGGAGCCCTCGGCTTAGGGTGCCCCCTGGGAGGGGGGAGCCCTAGGCCGAGGGAGCCCCAGCCCTGGGGAGCCCTCGGCTTAGGGTGCCCCCTGGGAGGGGGGAGCCCTAGGCCGAGGGAGCCCCAGCCCTGGGGAGCCCTCGGCTTAGGGTGCCCCCTGGGAGGGGGGAGCCCTAGGCCGAGGGAGCCCCAGCCCTGGGGAGCCCTCGGCTTAGGGTGCCCCCTGGGAGGGGGGAGCCCTAGGCCGAGGGAGCCCCAGCCCTGGGGAGCCCTCGGCTTAGGGTTCCCCCTGGGAGGGGGGAGCCCTAGGCCGAGGGAGCCCCAGCCCTGGGGAGCCCTCGGCTTAGGGTTCCCCCTGGGAGGGGGGAGCCCTAGGCCGAGGGAGCCCCCGGGAGGGGAGCCCTCGGCTTAGGGTTCCCCCTGGGAGCGGGGAGCCCTAGGCCGAGGGAGCCCCCGGGAGGGGAGCCCTCGGCTTAGGGTTCCCCCTGGGAGGGGGGAGCCCTAGGCCGAGGGAGCCCCAGCCCTGGGGAGCCCTCGGCTTAGGGTTCCCCCTGGGAGGGGGGAGCCCTAGGCCGAGGGAGCCCCAGCCCTGGGGAGCCCTCGGCTTAGGGTTCCCCCTGGGAGGGGGGAGCCCTAGGCCGAGGGAGCCCCAGCCCTGGGGAGCCCTCGGCTTAGGGTACCCCCTGGGAGGGGGGAGCCCTAGGCCGAGGGAGCCCCAGCCCTGGGGAACCCTCGGCTTAGGGTTCCCCCTGGGAGGGGGGAGCCCTAGGCCGAGGGAGCCCCAGCCCTGGGGAGCCCTCGGCTTAGGGTTCCCCCTGGGAGGGGGGAGCCCTAGGCCGAGGGAGCCCCAGCCCTGGGGAGCCCTCGGCTTAGGGTTCCCCCTGGGAGGGGGGAGCCCTAGGCCGAGGGAGCCCCAGCCCTGGGGAGCCCTCGGCTTAGGGTTCCCCCTGGGAGGGGGGAGCCCTAGGCCGAGGGAGCCCCAGCCCTGGGGAGCCCTCGGCTTAGGGTGCCCCCTGGGAGGGGGGAGCCCTAGGCCGAGGGAGCCCCAGCCCTGGGGAGCCCTCGGCTTAGGGTGCCCCCTGGGAGGGGGGAGCCCTAGGCCGAGGGAGCCCCAGCCCTGGGGAGCCCTCGGCTTAGGGTGCCCCCTGGGAGGGGGGAGCCCTAGGCCGAGGGAGCCCCAGCCCTGGGGAGCCCTCGGCTTAGGGTGCCCCCTGGGAGGGGGGAGCCCTAGGCCGAGGGAGCCCCAGCCCTGGGGAGCCCTCGGCTTAGGGTGCCCCCTGGGAGGGGGGAGCCCTAGGCCGAGGGAGCCCCAGCCCTGGGGAGCCCTCGGCTTAGGGTGCCCCCTGGGAGGGGGGAGCCCTAGGCCGAGGGAGCCCCAGCCCTGGGGAGCCCTCGGCTTAGGGTGCCCCCTGGGAGGGGGGAGGCCTAGGCCGAGGGAGCCCCAGCCCTGGGGAGCCCTCGGCTTAGGGTGCCCCCTGGGAGGGGGGAGCCCTAGGCCGAGGGAGCCCCAGCCCTGGGGAGCCCTCGGCTTAGGGTGCCCCCTGGGAGGGGGGAGCCCTAGGCCGAGGGAGCCCCAGCCCTGGGGAGCCCTCGGCTTAGGGTGCCCCCTGGGAGGGGGGAGCCCTAGGCCGAGGGAGCCCCAGCCCTGGGGAGCCCTCGGCTTAGGGTGCCCCCTGGGAGGGGGGAGCCCTAGGCCGAGGGAGCCCCAGCCCTGGGGAGCCCTCGGCTTAGGGTGCCCCCTGGGAGGGGGGAGCCCTAGGCCGAGGGAGCCCCAGCCCTGGGGAGCCCTCGGCTTAGGGTGCCCCCTGGGAGGGGGGAGCCCTAGGCCGAGGGAGCCCCAGCCCTGGGGAGCCCTCGGCTTAGGGTGCCCCCTGGGAGGGGGGAGCCCTAGGCCGAGGGAGCCCCAGCCCTGGGGAGCCCTCGGCTTAGGGTGCCCCCTGGGAGGGGGGAGCCCTAGGCCGAGGGAGCCCCAGCCCTGGGGAGCCCTCGGCTTAGGGTTCCCCCTGGGAGGGGGGAGCCCTAGGCCGAGGGAGCCCCAGCCCTGGGGAGCCCTCGGCTTAGGGTTCCCCCTGGGAGGGGGGAGCCCTAGGCCGAGGGAGCCCCCGGGAGGGGAGCCCTCGGCTTAGGGTTCCCCCTGGGAGCGGGGAGCCCTAGGCCGAGGGAGCCCCCGGGAGGGGAGCCCTCGGCTTAGGGTTCCCCCTGGGAGGGGGGAGCCCTAGGCCGAGGGAGCCCCAGCCCTGGGGAGCCCTCGGCTTAGGGTTCCCCCTGGGAGGGGGGAGCCCTAGGCCGAGGGAGCCCCAGCCCTGGGGAGCCCTCGGCTTAGGGTTCCCCCTGGGAGGGGGGAGCCCTAGGCCGAGGGAGCCCCAGCCCTGGGGAGCCCTCGGCTTAGGGTACCCCCTGGGAGGGGGGAGCCCTAGGCCGAGGGAGCCCCAGCCCTGGGGAACCCTCGGCTTAGGGTTCCCCCTGGGAGGGGGGAGCCCTAGGCCGAGGGAGCCCCAGCACTGGGGAGCCCTCGGCTTAGGGTTCCCCCTGGGAGGGGGGAGCCCTAGGCCGAGGGAGCCCCAGCCCTGGGGAGCCCTCGGCTTAGGGTTCCCCCTGGGAGGGGGGAGCCCTAGGCCGAGGGAGCCCCAGCCCTGGGGAGCCCTCGGCTTAGGGTTCCCCCTGGGAGGGGGGAGCCCTAGGACGAGGGAGCCCCAGCCCTGGGGAGCCCTCGGCTTAGGGTTCCCCCTGGGAGGGGGGAGCCCTAGGCCGAGGGAGCCCACGGGAGGGGAGCCCTCGGCTTAGGGTTCCCCCTGGGAGGGGGGAGCCCTAGGCCGAGGGAGCCCCCGGGAGGGGAGCCCTCGCCTTAGGGTTCCCCCTGGGAGGGGGGAGCCCTAGGCCGAGGGAGCCCCCGGGAGGGGAGCCCTCGGCTTAGGGTTCCCCCTGGGAGGGGGGAGCCCTAGGCCGAGGGAGCCCCAGCCCTGGGGAGCCCTCGGCCTAGGGTTCCCCCTGGGAGGGGGGAACCCTAGGCCGAGGGAGCCCCAGCCCTGGGGAGCCCTCGGCCTAGGGTTCCCCCTGGGAGGGGGGAGCCCTAGGCCGAGGGAGCCCCAGCCCTGGGGAGCCCTCGGCCTAGGGTTCCCCCTGGGAGGGGGGAGCCCTAGGCCGAGGGAGCCCCAGCCCTGGGGAGCCCTCGGCCTAGGGTTCCCCCTGGGAGGGGGGAGCCCTAGGCCGAGGGAGCCCCAGCCCTGGGGAGCCCTCGGCTTAGGGTTCCCCCTGGGAGGGGGGAGCCCTAGGCCGAGGGAGCCCCAGCCCTGGGGAGCCCTCGGCTTAGGGTTCCCCCTGGGAGGGGGGAGCCCTAGGCCGAGGGAGCCCCCGGGAGGGGAGCCCTCTGCTTAGGGTTCCCCCTGGGAGGGGGGAGCCCTAGGCCGGGGGAGCCCCAGTCCTGGGGAGCCCTCTGCTTAGGGTTCCCCCTGGGAGGGGGGAGCCCTAGGTCGAGGGAGCCCCCGGGAGGGGAGCCCTCGGCTTAGGGTTCCCCCTGGGAGGGGGGAGCCCTAGGCCGAGGGAGCCCCAGCCCTGGGGAGCCCTCGGCTTAGGGTTCCCCCTGGGAGGGGGGAGCCCTAGGCCGAGGGAGCCCCCGGGAGGGGAGCCCTCGGCTTAGGGTTCCCCCTGGGAGGGGGGAGCCCTAGGCCGAGGGAGCCCCCGGGAGGGGAGCCCTCGGCTTAGGGTTCCCCCTGGGAGGGGGGAGCCCTAGGCCGAGGGAGCCCCAGCCCTGGGGAGCCCTCGGCTTAGGGTTCCCCCTGGGAGGGGGGAGCCCTAGGCCGAGGGAGCCCCAGCCCTGGGGAGCCCTCGGCTTAGGGTTCCCCCTGGGAGGGGGGAGCCCTAGGCCGAGGGAGCCCCAGCCCTGGGGAGCCCTCGGCTTAGGGTTCCCCCTGGGAGGGGGGAGCCCTAGGCCGAGGGAGCCCCAGCCCTGGGGAGCCCTCGGCTTAGGGTTCCCCCTGGGAGGGGGGAGCCCTAGGCCGAGGGAGCCCCAGCCCTGGGGAGCCCTCGGCTTAGGGTTCCCCCTGGGAGGGGGGAGCCCTAGGCCGAGGGAGCCCCAGCCCTGGGGAGCCCTCGGCTTAGGGTTCCCCCTGGGAGGGGGGAGCCCTAGGCCGAGGGAGCCCCAGCCCTGGGGAGCCCTCGGCTTAGGGTTCCCCCTGGGAGGGGGGAGCCCTAGGCCGAGGGAGCCCCAGCCCTGGGGAGCCCTCGGCTTAGGGTTCCCCCTGGGAGGGGGGAGCCCTAGGCCGAGGGAGCCCCAGCCCTGGGGAGCCCTCGGCTTAGGGTTCCCCCTGGGAGGGGGGAGCCCTAGGCCGAGGGAGCCCCAGCCCTGGGGAGCCCTCGGCTTAGGGTTCCCCCTGGGAGGGGGGAGCCCTAGGCCGAGGGAGCCCCAGCCCTGGGGAGCCCTCGGCTTAGGGTTCCCCCTGGGAGGGGGGAGCCCTAGGCCGAGGGAGCCCCAGCCCTGGGGAGCCCTCGGCTTAGGGTTCCCCCTGGGAGGGGGGAGCCCTAGGCCGAGGGAGCCCCAGCCCTGGGGAGCCCTCGGCTTAGGGTTCCCCCTGGGAGGGGGGAGCCCGAGGCCGAGGGAGCCCCAGCCCTGGGGAGCCCTCGGCTTAGGGTTCCCCCTGGGAGGGGGGAGCCCGAGGCCGAGGGAGCCCCAGCCCTGGGGAGCCCTCGGCTTAGGGTTCCCCCTGGGAGGGGGGAGCCCGAGGCCGAGGGAGCCCCAGCCCTGGGGAGCCCTCGGCTTAGGGTTCCCCCTGGGAGGGGGGAGCCCGAGGCCGAGGGAGCCCCAGCCCTGGGGAGCCCTCGGCTTAGGGTTCCCCCCTGGGAGGGGGGAGCCCGAGGCCGAGGGAGCCCCAGCCCTGGGGAGCCCTCGGCTTAGGGTTCCCCCCTGGGAGGGGGGAGCCCGAGGCCGAGGGAGCCCCAGCCCTGGGGAGCCCTCGGCTTAGGGTTCCCCCCTGGGAGGGGGGAGCCCGAGGCCGAGGGAGCCCCAGCCCTGGGGAGCCCTCGGCTTAGGGTTCCCCCTGGGAGGGGGGAGCCCGAGGCCGAGGGAGCCCCAGCCCTGGGGAGCCCTCGGCTTAGGGTTCCCCCTGGGAGGGGGGAGCCCGAGGCCGAGGGAGCCCCAGCCCTGGGGAGCCCTCGGCTTAGGGTTCCCCCTGGGAGGGGGGAGCCCGAGGCCGAGGGAGCCCCAGCCCTGGGGAGCCCTCGGCTTAGGGTTCCCCCTGGGAGGGGGGAGCCCGAGGCCGAGGGAGCCCCAGCCCTGGGGAGCCCTCGGCTTAGGGTTCCCCCTGGGAGGGGGGAGCCCGAGGCCGAGGGAGCCCCAGCCCTGGGGAGCCCTCGGCTTAGGGTTCCCCCTGGGAGGGGGGAGCCCGAGGCCGAGGGAGCCCCAGCCCTGGGGAGCCCTCGGCTTAGGGTTCCCCCTGGGAGGGGGGAGCCCGAGGCCGAGGGAGCCCCAGCCCTGGGGAGCCCTCGGCTTAGGGTTCCCCCTGGGAGGGGGGAGCCCGAGGCCGAGGGAGCCCCAGCCCTGGGGAGCCCTCGGCTTAGGGTTCCCCCTGGGAGGGGGGAGCCCGAGGCCGAGGGAGCCCCAGCCCTGGGGAGCCCTCGGCTTAGGGTTCCCCCTGGGAGGTGGGAGCCCGAGGCCGAGGGAGCCCCAGCCCTGGGGAGCCCTCGGCTTAGGGTTCCCCCTGGGAGGGGGGAGCCCTAGGCCGAGGGAGCCCCCGGGAGGGGAGCCCTCGGCTTAGGGTTCCCCCTGGGAGGGGGGAGCCCTAGGCCGAGGGAGCCCCAGCCCTGGGGAGCCCTCGGCTTAGGGTTCCCCCTGGGAGGGGGGAGCCCTAGGCCGAGGGAGCCCCCGGGAGGGGAGCCCTCGGCTTAGGGTTCCCCCTGGGAGGGGGGAGCCCTAGGCCGAGGGAGCCCCAGTCCTGGGGAGCCCTCGGCTTAGGGTTCCCCCTGGGAGGGGGAAGCCCTAGGCCGAGGGAGCCCCCGGGAGGGGAGCCCTCGGCTTAGGGTTCCCCCTGGGAGGGGGGAGCCCTAGGCCGAGGGAGCCCCAGCCCTGGGGAGCCCTCGGCTTAGGGTTCACCCTGGGAGGGGGGAGCCCTAGGCCGAGGGAGCCCCAGCCCTGGGGAGCCCTCGGCTTAGGGTTCCCCCTGGGAGGGGGGAGCCCTAGGCCGAGGGAGCCCCAGCCCTGGGGAGCCCTCGGCTTAGGGTTCCCCCTGGGAGGGGGGAGCCCTAGGCCGAGGGAGCCCCCGGGAGGGGAGCCCTCGGCTTAGGGTTCCCCCTGGGAGGGGGGAGCCCTAGGCCGAGGGAGCCCCCGGGAGGGGAGCCCTCGGCTTAGGGTTCCCCCTGGGAGGGGGTAGCCCTAGGCCGAGGGAGCCCCCGGGAGGGGAGCCCTCGGCTTAGGGTTCCCCTTGGGAGGGGGGAGCCCTAGGCCGAGGGAGCCCCAGCCCTGGGGAGCCCTCGGCTTAGGGTTCCCCCTGGGAGGGGGGAGCCCTAGGCCGAGGGAGCCCCAGCCCTGGGGAGCCCTCGGCTTAGGGTTCCCCCTGGGAGGGGGGAGCCCTAGGCCGAGGGAGCCCCAGCCCTGGGGAGCCCTCGGCTTAGGGTGCCCCCTGGGAGGGGGGAGCCCTAGGCCGAGGGAGCCCCAGCCCTGGGGAGCCCTCGGCTTAGGGTTCCCCCTGGGAGGGGGGAGCCCTAGGCCGAGGGAGCCCCAGCCCTGGGGAGCCCTCGGCTTAGGGTTCCCCCTGGGAGGGGGGAGCCCTAGGCCGAGGGAGCCCCAGCCCTGGGGAGCCCTCGGCTTAGGGTTCCCCCTGGGAGGGGGGAGCCCTAGGCCGAGGGAGCCCCAGCCCTGGGGAGCCCTCGGCTTAGGGTTCCCCCTGGGAGGGGGGAGCCCTAGGCCGAGGGAGCCCCAGCCCTGGGGAGCCCTCGGCTTAGGGTTCCCCCTGGGAGGGGGGAGCCCTAGGCCGAGGGAGCCCCAGCCCTGGGGAGCCCTCGGCTTAGGGTTCCCCCTGGGAGGGGGGAGCCCTAGGCCGAGGGAGCCCCAGCCCTGGGGAGCCCTCGGCTTAGGGTTCCCCCTGGGAGGGGGGAGCCCTAGGCCGAGGGAGCCCCAGCCCTGGGGAGCCCTCGGCTTAGGGTTCCCCCTGGGAGGGGGGAGCCCTAGGCCGAGGGAGCCCCAGCCCTGGGGAGCCCTCGGCTTAGGGTTCCCCCTGGGAGGGGGGTTCCCCCTAGGCCGAGGGGAGCCCTAGGGAGCCCTCGGCTTAGGGTTCCCCCTGGGAGGGGGGAGCCCTAGGCCGAGGGAGCCCCCGGGAGGGGAGCCCTCGGCTTAGGGTTCCCCCTGGGAGGGGGGAGCCCTAGGCCGAGGGAGCCCCCGGGAGGGGAGCCCTCGGCTTAGGGTTCCCCCTGGGAGGGGGGAGCCCTAGGCCGAGGGAGCCCCCGGGAGGGGAGCCCTCGGCTTAGGGTTCCCCCTGGGAGGGGGGAGCCCTAGGCCGAGGGAGCCCCCGGGAGGGGAGCCCTCGGCTTAGGGTTCCCCCTGGGAGGGGGGAGCCCTAGGCCGAGGGAGCCCCCGGGAGGGGAGCCCTCGGCTTAGGGTTCCCCCTGGGAGGGGGGAGCCCTAGGCCGAGGGAGCCCCCGGGAGGGGAGCCCTCGGCTTAGGGTTCCCCCTGGGAGGGGGGAGCCCTAGGCCGAGGGAGCCCCCGGGAGGGGAGCCCTCGGCTTAGGGTTCCCCCTGGGAGGGGGGAGCCCTAGGCCGAGGGAGCCCCCGGGAGGGGAGCCCTCGGCTTAGGGTTCCCCCTGGGAGGGGGGAGCCCTAGGCCGAGGGAGCCCCCGGGAGGGGAGCCCTCGGCTTAGGGTTCCCCCTGGGAGGGGGGAGCCCTAGGCCGAGGGAGCCCCCGGGAGGGGAGCCCTCGGCTTAGGGTTCCCCCTGGGAGGGGGGAGCCCTAGGCCGAGGGAGCCCCCGGGAGTAGGGTTCCCCCTGGGAGGGGGGAGCCCTAGGCCGAGGGAGCCCCCGGGAGGGGAGCCCTCGGCTTAGGGTTCCCCCTGGGAGGGGGGAGCCCTAGGCCGAGGGAGCCCCCGGGAGGGGAGCCCTCGGCTTAGGGTTCCCCCTGGGAGGGGGGAGCCCTAGGCCGAGGGAGCCCCCGGGAGGGGAGCCCTCGGCTTAGGGTTCCCCCTGGGAGGGGGGAGCCCTAGGCCGAGGGAGCCCCCGGGAGGGGAGCCCTCGGCTTAGGGTTCCCCCTGGGAGGGGGGAGCCCTAGGCCGAGGGAGCCCCGGGAGGGGAGCCCTCGGCTTAGGGTTCCCCCTGGGAGGGGGGAGCCCTAGGCCGAGGGAGCCCCCGGGAGGGAGCCCTCGGCTTAGGGTTCCCCCTGGGAGGGGGGAGCCCTAGGCCGAGGGAGCCCCCGGGAGGGGAGCCCTCGGCTTAGGGTTCCCCTGGGAGGGGGGAGCCCTAGGCCGAGGGAGCCCCCGGAGGGGAGCCCTCGGCTTAGGGTTCCCCCTGGGAGGGGGGAGCCCTAGGCCGAGGGAGCCCCCGGGAGGGGAGCCCTCGGCTTAGGGTTCCCCCTGGGAGGGGGGAGCCCTAGGCCGAGGGAGCCCCCGGGAGGGGAGCCCTCGGCTTAGGGTTCCCCCTGGGAGGGGGGAGCCCTAGGCCGAGGGAGCCCCCGGGAGGGGAGCCCTCGGCTTAGGGTTCCCCCTGGGAGGGGGGAGCCCTAGGCCGAGGGAGCCCCCGGGAGGGGAGCCCTCGGCTTAGGGTTCCCCCTGGGAGGGGGGAGCCCTAGGCCGAGGGAGCCCCGGGAGGGGAGCCCTCGGCTTAGGGTTCCCCCTGGGAGGGGGGAGCCCTAGGCCGAGGGAGCCCCCGGGAGGGGAGCCCTCGGCTTAGGGTTCCCCCTGGGAGGGGGGAGCCCTAGGCCGAGGGAGCCCCCGGGAGGGGAGCCCTCGGCTTAGGGTTCCCCCTGGGAGGGGGGAGCCCTAGGCCGAGGGAGCCCCCGGGAGGGGAGCCCTCGGCTTAGGGTTCCCCCTGGGAGGGGGGAGCCCTAGGCCGAGGGAGCCCCCGGGAGGGGAGCCCTCGGCTTAGGGTTCCCCCTGGGAGGGGGGAGCCCTAGGCCGAGGGAGCCCCCGGGAGGGGAGCCCTCGGCTTAGGGTTCCCCCTGGGAGGGGGGAGCCCTAGGCCGAGGGAGCCCCCGGGAGGGGAGCCCTCGGCTTAGGGTTCCCCCTGGGAGGGGGGAGCCCTAGGCCGAGGGAGCCCCCGGGAGGGGAGCCCTCGGCTTAGGGTTCCCCCTGGGAGGGGGGAGCCCTAGGCCGAGGGAGCCCCCGGGAGGGGAGCCCTCGGCTTAGGGTTCCCCCTGGGAGGGGGGAGCCCTAGGCCGAGGGAGCCCCCGGGAGGGGAGCCCTCGGCTTAGGGTTCCCCCTGGGAGGGGGGAGCCCTAGGCCGAGGGAGCCCCCGGGAGGGGAGCCCTCGGCTTAGGGTTCCCCCTGGGAGGGGGGAGCCCTAGGCCGAGGGAGCCCCCGGGAGGGGAGCCCTCGGCTTAGGGTTCCCCCTGGGAGGGGGGAGCCCTAGGCCGAGGGAGCCCCCGGGAGGGGAGCCCTCGGCTTAGGGTTCCCCCTGGGAGGGGGGAGCCCTAGGCCGAGGGAGCCCCCGGGAGGGGAGCCCTCGGCTTAGGGTTCCCCCTGGGAGGGGGGAGCCCTAGGCCGAGGGAGCCCCCGGGAGGGGAGCCCTCGGCTTAGGGTTCCCCCTGGGAGGGGGGAGCCCTAGGCCGAGGGAGCCCCCGGGAGGGGAGCCCTCGGCTTAGGGTTCCCCCTGGGAGGGGGGAGCCCTAGGCCGAGGGAGCCCCCGGGAGGGGAGCCCTCGGCTTAGGGTTCCCCCTGGGAGGGGGGAGCCCTAGGCCGAGGGAGCCCCCGGGAGGGGAGCCCTCGGCTTAGGGTTCCCCCTGGGAGGGGGGAGCCCTAGGCCGAGGGAGCCCCCGGGAGGGGAGCCCTCGGCTTAGGGTTCCCCCTGGGAGGGGGGAGCCCTAGGCCGAGGGAGCCCCCGGGAGGGGAGCCCTCGGCTTAGGGTTCCCCCTGGGAGGGGGGAGCCCTAGGCCGAGGGAGCCCCCGGGAGGGGAGCCCTCGGCTTAGGGTTCCCCCTGGGAGGGGGGAGCCCTAGGCCGAGGGAGCCCCCGGGAGGGGAGCCCTCGGCTTAGGGTTCCCCCTGGGAGGGGGGAGCCCTAGGCCGAGGGAGCCCCCGGGAGGGGAGCCCTCGGCTTAGGGTTCCCCCTGGGAGGGGGGAGCCCTAGGCCGAGGGAGCCCCCGGGAGGGGAGCCCTCGGCTTAGGGTTCCCCCTGGGAGGGGGGAGCCCTAGGCCGAGGGAGCCCCCGGGAGGGGAGCCCTCGGCTTAGGGTTCCCCCTGGGAGGGGGGAGCCCTAGGCCGAGGGAGCCCCAGCCCTGGGGAGCCCTCGGCTTAGGGTTCCCCCTGGGAGGGGGGAGCCCTAGGCCGAGGGAGCCCCAGCCCTGGGGAGCCCTCGGCTTAGGGTTCCCCCTGGGAGGGGGGAGCCCTAGGCCGAGGGAGCCCCAGCCCTGGGGAGCCCTCGGCTTAGGGTTCCCCCTGGGAGGGGGGAGCCCTAGGCCGAGGGAGCCCCAGCCCTGGGGAGCCCTCGGCTTAGGGTTCCCCCTGGGAGGGGGGAGCCCTAGGCCGAGGGAGCCCCAGCCCTGGGGAGCCCTCGGCTTAGGGTGCCCCCTGGGAGGGGGGAGCCCTAGGCCGAGGGAGCCCCAGCCCTGGGGAGCCCTCGGCTTAGGGTGCCCCCTGGGAGGGGGGAGCCCTAGGCCGAGGGAGCCCCAGCCCTGGGGAGCCCTCGGCTTAGGGTGCCCCCTGGGAGGGGGGAGCCCTAGGCCGAGGGAGCCCCAGCCCTGGGGAGCCCTCGGCTTAGGGTGCCCCCTGGGAGGGGGGAGCCCTAGGCCGAGGGAGCCCCAGCCCTGGGGAGCCCTCGGCTTAGGGTGCCCCCTGGGAGGGGGGAGCCCTAGGCCGAGGGAGCCCCAGCCCTGGGGAGCCCTCGGCTTAGGGTGCCCCCTGGGAGGGGGGAGCCCTAGGCCGAGGGAGCCCCAGCCCTGGGGAGCCCTCGGCTTAGGGTGCCCCCTGGGAGGGGGGAGCCCTAGGCCGAGGGAGCCCCAGCCCTGGGGAGCCCTCGGCTTAGGGTGCCCCCTGGGAGGGGGGAGCCCTAGGCCGAGGGAGCCCCAGCCCTGGGGAGCCCTCGGCTTAGGGTGCCCCCTGGGAGGGGGGAGCCCTAGGCCGAGGGAGCCCCAGCCCTGGGGAGCCCTCGGCTTAGGGTGCCCCCTGGGAGGGGGGAGCCCTAGGCCGAGGGAGCCCCAGCCCTGGGGAGCCCTCGGCTTAGGGTGCCCCCTGGGAGGGGGGAGCCCTAGGCCGAGGGAGCCCCAGCCCTGGGGAGCCCTCGGCTTAGGGTGCCCCCTGGGAGGGGGGAGCCCTAGGCCGAGGGAGCCCCAGCCCTGGGGAGCCCTCGGCTTAGGGTGCCCCCTGGGAGGGGGGAGCCCTAGGCCGAGGGAGCCCCAGCCCTGGGGAGCCCTCGGCTTAGGGTGCCCCCTGGGAGGGGGGAGCCCTAGGCCGAGGGAGCCCCAGCCCTGGGGAGCCCTCGGCTTAGGGTGCCCCCTGGGAGGGGGGAGCCCTAGGCCGAGGGAGCCCCAGCCCTGGGGAGCCCTCGGCTTAGGGTGCCCCCTGGGAGGGGGGAGCCCTAGGCCGAGGGAGCCCCAGCCCTGGGGAGCCCTCGGCTTAGGGTGCCCCCTGGGAGGGGGGAGCCCTAGGCCGAGGGAGCCCCAGCCCTGGGGAGCCCTCGGCTTAGGGTGCCCCCTGGGAGGGGGGAGCCCTAGGCCGAGGGAGCCCCAGCCCTGGGGAGCCCTCGGCTTAGGGTGCCCCCTGGGAGGGGGGAGCCCTAGGCCGAGGGAGCCCCAGCCCTGGGGAGCCCTCGGCTTAGGGTGCCCCCTGGGAGGGGGGAGCCCTAGGCCGAGGGAGCCCCAGCCCTGGGGAGCCCTCGGCTTAGGGTGCCCCCTGGGAGGGGGGAGCCCTAGGCCGAGGGAGCCCCAGCCCTGGGGAGCCCTCGGCTTAGGGTGCCCCCTGGGAGGGGGGAGCCCTAGGCCGAGGGAGCCCCAGCCCTGGGGAGCCCTCGGCTTAGGGTGCCCCCTGGGAGGGGGGAGCCCTAGGCCGAGGGAGCCCCAGCCCTGGGGAGCCCTCGGCTTAGGGTGCCCCCTGGGAGGGGGGAGCCCTAGGCCGAGGGAGCCCCAGCCCTGGGGAGCCCTCGGCTTAGGGTGCCCCCTGGGAGGGGGGAGCCCTAGGCCGAGGGAGCCCCAGCCCTGGGGAGCCCTCGGCTTAGGGTGCCCCCTGGGAGGGGGGAGCCCTAGGCCGAGGGAGCCCCAGCCCTGGGGAGCCCTCGGCTTAGGGTGCCCCCTGGGAGGGGGGAGCCCTAGGCCGAGGGAGCCCCAGCCCTGGGGAGCCCTCGGCTTAGGGTGCCCCCTGGGAGGGGGGAGCCCTAGGCCGAGGGAGCCCCAGCCCTGGGGAGCCCTCGGCTTAGGGTGCCCCCTGGGAGGGGGGAGCCCTAGGCCGAGGGAGCCCCAGCCCTGGGGAGCCCTCGGCTTAGGGTGCCCCCTGGGAGGGGGGAGCCCTAGGCCGAGGGAGCCCCAGCCCTGGGGAGCCCTCGGCTTAGGGTGCCCCCTGGGAGGGGGGAGCCCTAGGCCGAGGGAGCCCCAGCCCTGGGGAGCCCTCGGCTTAGGGTGCCCCCTGGGAGGGGGGAGCCCTAGGCCGAGGGAGCCCCAGCCCTGGGGAGCCCTCGGCTTAGGGTGCCCCCTGGGAGGGGGGAGCCCTAGGCCGAGGGAGCCCCAGCCCTGGGGAGCCCTCGGCTTAGGGTGCCCCCTGGGAGGGGGAGCCCTAGGCCGAGGGAGCCCCAGCCCTGGGGAGCCCTCGGCTTAGGGTGCCCCCTGGGAGGGGGGAGCCCTAGGCCGAGGGAGCCCCAGCCCTGGGGAGCCCTCGGCTTAGGGTGCCCCCTGGGAGGGGGGAGCCCTAGGCCGAGGGAGCCCCAGCCCTGGGGAGCCCTCGGCTTAGGGTGCCCCCTGGGAGGGGGGAGCCCTAGGCCGAGGGAGCCCCAGCCCTGGGGAGCCCTCGGCTTAGGGTGCCCCCTGGGAGGGGGGAGCCCTAGGCCGAGGGAGCCCCAGCCCTGGGGAGCCCTCGGCTTAGGGTGCCCCCTGGGAGGGGGGAGCCCTAGGCCGAGGGAGCCCCAGCCCTGGGGAGCCCTCGGCTTAGGGTGCCCCCTGGGAGGGGGGAGCCCTAGGCCGAGGGAGCCCCAGCCCTGGGGAGCCCTCGGCTTAGGGTGCCCCCTGGGAGGGGGGAGCCCTAGGCCGAGGGAGCCCCAGCCCTGGGGAGCCCTCGGCTTAGGGTGCCCCCTGGGAGGGGGGAGCCCTAGGCCGAGGGAGCCCCAGCCCTGGGGAGCCCTCGGCTTAGGGTGCCCCCTGGGAGGGGGGAGCCCTAGGCCGAGGGAGCCCCAGCCCTGGGGAGCCCTCGGCTTAGGGTGCCCCCTGGGAGGGGGGAGCCCTAGGCCGAGGGAGCCCCAGCCCTGGGGAGCCCTCGGCTTAGGGTGCCCCCTGGGAGGGGGGAGCCCTAGGCCGAGGGAGCCCCAGCCCTGGGGAGCCCTCGGCTTAGGGTGCCCCCTGGGAGGGGGGAGCCCTAGGCCGAGGGAGCCCCAGCCCTGGGGAGCCCTCGGCTTAGGGTGCCCCCTGGGAGGGGGGAGCCCTAGGCCGAGGGAGCCCCAGCCCTGGGGAGCCCTCGGCTTAGGGTGCCCCCTGGGAGGGGGGAGCCCTAGGCCGAGGGAGCCCCAGCCCTGGGGAGCCCTCGGCTTAGGGTGCCCCCTGGGAGGGGGGAGCCCTAGGCCGAGGGAGCCCCAGCCCTGGGAGCCCTCGGCTTAGGGTGCCCCCTGGGAGGGGGGAGCCCTAGGCCGAGGGAGCCCCAGCCCTGGGGAGCCCTCGGCTTAGGGTGCCCCCTGGGAGGGGGGAGCCCTAGGCCGAGGGAGCCCCAGCCCTGGGGAGCCCTCGGCTTAGGGTGCCCCCTGGGAGGGGGGAGCCCTAGGCCGAGGGAGCCCCAGCCCTGGGGAGCCCTCGGCTTAGGGTGCCCCCTGGGAGGGGGGAGCCCTAGGCCGAGGGAGCCCCAGCCCTGGGGAGCCCTCGGCTTAGGGTGCCCCCTGGGAGGGGGGAGCCCTAGGCCGAGGGAGCCCCAGCCCTGGGGAGCCCTCGGCTTAGGGTGCCCCCTGGGAGGGGGGAGCCCTAGGCCGAGGGAGCCCCAGCCCTGGGGAGCCCTCGGCTTAGGGTGCCCCCTGGGAGGGGGGAGCCCTAGGCCGAGGGAGCCCCAGCCCTGGGGAGCCCTCGGCTTAGGGTGCCCCCTGGGAGGGGGGAGCCCTAGGCCGAGGGAGCCCCAGCCCTGGGGAGCCCTCGGCTTAGGGTGCCCCCTGGGAGGGGGGAGCCCTAGGCCGAGGGAGCCCCAGCCCTGGGGAGCCCTCGGCTTAGGGTGCCCCCTGGGAGGGGGGAGCCCTAGGCCGAGGGAGCCCCCGGGAGGGGAGCCCTCGGCTTAGGGTGCCCCCTGGGAGGGGGGAGCCCTAGGCCGAGGGAGCCCCCGGGAGGGGAGCCCTCGGCTTAGGGTGCCCCCTGGGAGGGGGGAGCCCTAGGCCGAGGGAGCCCCCGGGAGGGGAGCCCTCGGCTTAGGGTGCCCCCTGGGAGGGGGGAGCCCTAGGCCGAGGGAGCCCCAGCCCTGGGGAGCCCTCGGCTTAGGGTGCCCCCTGGGAGGGGGGAGCCCTAGGCCGAGGGAGCCCCAGCCCTGGGGAGCCCTCGGCTTAGGGTGCCCCCTGGGAGGGGGGAGCCCTAGGCCGAGGGAGCCCCAGCCCTGGGGAGCCCTCGGCTTAGGGTGCCCCCTGGGAGGGGGGAGCCCTAGGCCGAGGGAGCCCCAGCCCTGGGGAGCCCTCGGCTTAGGGTGCCCCCTGGGAGGGGGGAGCCCTAGGCCGAGGGAGCCCCAGCCCTGGGGAGCCCTCGGCTTAGGGTGCCCCCTGGGAGGGGGGAGCCCTAGGCCGAGGGAGCCCCAGCCCTGGGGAGCCCTCGGCTTAGGGTGCCCCCTGGGAGGGGGGAGCCCTAGGCCGAGGGAGCCCCAGCCCTGGGGAGCCCTCGGCTTAGGGTGCCCCCTGGGAGGGGGGAGCCCTAGGCCGAGGGAGCCCCAGCCCTGGGGAGCCCTCGGCTTAGGGTGCCCCCTGGGAGGGGGGAGCCCTAGGCCGAGGGAGCCCCAGCCCTGGGGAGCCCTCGGCTTAGGGTGCCCCCTGGGAGGGGGGAGCCCTAGGCCGAGGGAGCCCCAGCCCTGGGGAGCCCTCGGCTTAGGGTGCCCCCTGGGAGGGGGGAGCCCTAGGCCGAGGGAGCCCCAGCCCTGGGGAGCCCTCGGCTTAGGGTGCCCCCTGGGAGGGGGGAGCCCTAGGCCGAGGGAGCCCCAGCCCTGGGGAGCCCTCGGCTTAGGGTGCCCCCTGGGAGGGGGGAGCCCTAGGCCGAGGGAGCCACAGCCCTGGGGAGCCCTCGGCTTAGGGTGCCCCCTGGGAGGGGGGAGCCCTAGGCCGAGGGAGCCACAGCCCTGGGGAGCCCTCGGCTTAGGGAGCCCCCTGGGAGGGGGGAGCCCTAGGCCGAGGGAGCCACAGCCCTGGGGAGCCCTCGGCTTAGGGAGCCCCCGGGAGGGGAGCCCTCGGCTTAGGGTTCCCCCTGGGAGGGGGGAGCCCTAGGCCGAGGGAGCCCCAGCCCTGGGGAGCCCTCGGCTTAGGGTTCCCCCTGGGAGGGGGGAGCCCTAGGCCGAGGGAGCCCCCGGGAGGGGAGCCCTCGGCTTAGGGTTCCCCCTGGGAGGGGGGAGCCCTAGGCCGAGGGAGCCCCAGCCCTGGGGAGCCCTCGGCTTAGGGTTCCCCCTGGGAGGGGGGAGCCCTAGGCCGAGGGAGCCCCAGCCCTGGGGAGCCCTCGGCTTAGGGTTCCCCCTGGAGGGGGGAGCCCTAGGCCGGGGGAGCCCCAGCCCTGGGGAGCCCTCGGCTTAGGGTTCCCCCTGGGAGGGGGGAGCCCTAGGCCGAGGGAGCCCCCGGGAGGGGAGCCCTCGGCTTAGGGTTCCCCCTGGGAGGGGGGAGCCCTAGGCCGGGGGAGCCCCAGCCCTGGGGAGCCCTCGGCTTAGGGCTTCCCCCTGGGAGGGGGGAGCCCTAGGCCGGGGGAGCCCCAGCCCTGGGGAGCCCTCGGCTTAGGGCTTCCCCCTGGGAGGGGGGAGCCCAAGGACGGGGGAGCCCCAGCCCTGGGGAGCCCTCGGCTTAGGGCTTCCCCCTGGGAGGGGGGAGCCCAAGGCCGGGGGAGCCCCAGCCCTGGGGAGCCCTCGGCTTAGGGCTTCCCCCTGGGAGGGGGGAGCCCAAGGCCGAGGGAGCCCCAGCCCTGGGGAGCCCTCGGCTTAGGGCTTCCCCCTGGGAGGGGGGAGCCCTGGGCCGGGGGAGCCCCAGCCCTGGGGAGCCCTCGGCTTAGGGCTTCCCCCTGGGAGGGGGGAGCCCTGGGCCGGGGGAGCCCCAGCCCTGGGGAGCCCTCGGCTTAGGGCTTCCCCCTGGGAGGGGGGAGCCCTGGGCCGGGGGAGCACCAGCCCTGGGGAGCCCTCGGCTTAGGGCTTCCCCCTGGGAGGGGGGAGCCCTGGGCCGGGGGAGCCCCAGCCCTGGGGAGCCCTCGGCTTAGGGCTTCCCCCTGGGAGGGGGGAGCCCTGGGCCGGGGGAGCCCCAGCCCTGGGGAGCCCTCGGCTTAGGGCTTCCCCCTGGGAGGGGGGAGCCCTGGGCCGGGGGAGCCCCAGCCCTGGGGAGCCCTCGGCTTAGGGCTTCCCCCTGGGAGGGGTGAGCCCTAGGCCGGGCCGGGGGAGCCCCAGCCCTGGGGAGCCCTCGGCTTAGGGCTTCCCCCTGGGAGTGGGGAGCCCTAGGCCGGGCCGGGGGAGCCCCAGCCCTGGGGAGCCCTCGGCTTAGGGCTTCCCCCTGGGAGGGGGGAGCCCTAGGCCGGGCCGGGGGAGCCCCAGCCCTGGGGAGCCCTCTGCTTAGGGCTTCCCCCTGGGAGGGGGGAGCCCTAGGCCGGGCCGGGGGAGCCCCAGCCCTGGGGAGCCCTCGGCTTAGGGCTTCCCCCTGGGAGGGGGGAGCCCTAGGCCGGGCCGGGGGAGCCCCAGCCCTGGGGAGCCCTCGGCTTAGGGCTTCCCCCTGGGAGGGGGGATCCCTAGGCCGGGCCGGGGGAGCCCCAGCCCTGGGGAGCCCTCGGCTTAGGGCTTCCCCCTGGGAGGGGGGAGCCCTAGGCCGGGCCGGGGGAGCCCCAGCCCTGGGGAGCCCTCGGCTTAGGGCTTCCCCCTGGGAGGGGGGAGCCCTAGGCCGAGGGAGCCCCAGCCCTGGGGAGCCCTCGGTTTAGGGAGCCCCCTGGGAGGGGAGAGCCCTAGGCCGGGCCGGGGGAGCCCCAGCCCTGGGGAGCCCTCGGCTTAGGGCTTCCCCCTGGGAGGGGGGAGCCCTAGGCCGGGCCGGGGGAGCCCCAGCCCTGGGGAGCCCTCGGCTTAGGGCTTCCCCCTGGGAGGGGGGAGCCCTAGGCCGGGCCGGGGGAGCCCCAGCCCTGGGGAGCCCTCGGCTTAGGGCTTCCCCCTGGGAGGGGGGAGCCCTAGGCCGGGCCGGGGGAGCCCCAGCCCTGGGGAGCCCTCGGCTTAGGGCTTCCCCCTGGGAGGGGGGATCCCTAGGCCGGGCCGGGGGAGCCCCAGCCCTGGGGAGCCCTCGGCTTAGGGCTTCCCCCTGGGAGGGGGGAGCCCTAGGCCGGGCCGGGGGAGCCCCAGCCCTGGGGAGCCCTCGGCTTAGGGCTTCCCCCTGGGAGGGGGGAGCCCTAGGCCGAGGGAGCCCCAGCCCTGGGGAGCCCTCGGCTTAGGGAGCCCCCTGGGAGGGGGGAGCCCTAGGCCAAGGGAGCCCCAGCCCTGGGGAGCCCTCGGCTTAGGGAGCCCCCGGGAGGGGAGCCCTCGGCTTAGGGTTCCCCCTGGGAGGGGGGAGCCCTAGGCCGAGGGAGCCCCCGGGAGGGGAGCCCTCGGCTTAGGGTTCCCCCTGGGAGGGGGGAGCCCTAGGCCGAGGGAGCCCCAGCCCTGGGGAGCCCTCGGCTTAGGGTTCCCCCTGGGAGGGGGGAGCCCTAGGCCGAGGGAGCCCCCGGGAGGGGAGCCCTCGGTTAAGGGTTCCCCCTGGGAGGGGGGAGCCCTAGGCCGAGGGAGCCCCCGGGAGGGGAGCCCTCGGCTTAGGGTTCCCCCTGGGAGGGGGGAGCCCTAGGCCGAGGGAGCCCCCGGGAGGGGAGCCCTCGTCTTAGGGTTCCCCCTGGGAGGGGGGAGCCCTAGGCCGAGGGAGCCCCCGGGAGGGGAGCCCTCAGCTTAGGGTTCCCCCTGGGAGGGGGGAGCCCTAGGCCGAGGGAGCCCCCGGGAAGGGAGCCCTCGGCTTAGGGTTCCCACTGGGAGGGGGGAGCCCTAGGCCGGGGGAGCTCCAGCCCTGGGGAGCCCTCGGCTTAGGGATCCCCCTGGGAGGGGGGAGCCCTAGGCCGAGGGAGCCCCCGGGAGGGGAGCCCTCGGCTTAGGGCTTCCCCCTGGGAGGTGGGAGCCCTAGGCCGGGCCGGGGGAGCCCCAGCCCTGGGGAGCCCTCGGCTTAGGGCTTCCCCCTGGGAGGGGGGAGCCCTAGGCCGGGCCGGGGGAGCCCCAGCCCTGGGGAGCCCTCGGCTTAGGGCTTCCCCCTGGGAGGGGGGAGCCCTAGGCCGGGCCGGGGGAGCCCCAGCCCTGGGGAGCCCTCGGCTTAGGGCTTCCCCCTGGGAGGGGGGAGCCCTAGGCCGGGCCGGGGGAGCCCCAGCCCTGGGGAGCCCTCGGCTTAGGGCTTCCCCCTGGGAGGGGGGAGCCCTAGGCCGGGCCGGGGGAGCCCCAGCCCTGGGGAGCCCTCGGCTTAGGGCTTCCCCCTGGGAGGGGGGAGCCCTAGGCCGGGCCGGGGGAGCCCCAGCCCTGGGGAGCCCTCGGCTTAGGGCTTCCCCCTGGGAGGGGGGAGCCCTAGGCCGGGCCGGGGGAGCCCCAGCCCTGGGGAGCCCTCGGCTTAGGGCTTCCCCCTGGGAGGGGGGAGCCCTAGGCCGGGCCGGGGGAGCCCCAGCCCTGGGGAGCCCTCGGCTTAGGGCTTCCCCCTGGGAGGGGGGGAGCCCTAGGCCGGGCCGGGGGAGCCCCAGCCCTGGGGAGCCCTCGGCTTAGGGCTTCCCCCTGGGAGGGGGGAGCCCCAGGCCGGGGGAGCCCCAGCCCTGGGGAGCCCTCTGCTTAGGGCTTCCCCCTGGGAGGGGGGAGCCCTAGGCCGGGCCGGGGGAGCCCCAGCCCTGGGGAGCCCTCGGCTTAGGGCTTCCCCCTGGGAGGGGGGAGCCCCAGGCCGGGGGAGCCCCAGCCCTGGGGAGCCCTCGGCTTAGGGCTTCCCCCTGGGAGGGGGGAGCCCTAGGCCGGGCCGGGGGAGCCCCAGCCCTGGGGAGCCCTCGGCTTAGGGCTTCCCCCTGGGAGGGGGGAGCCCCAGGCCGGGGGAGCCCCAGCCCTGGGGAGCCCTCGGCTTAGGGCTTCCCCCTGGGAGGGGGGAGCCCCAGGCCGGGGGAGCCCCAGCCCTGGGGAGCCCTCGGCTTAGGGCTTCCCCCTGGGAGGGGGGAGCCCCAGGCCGGGGGAGCCCCAGCCCTGGGGAGCCCTCGGCTTAGGGCTTCCCCCTGGGAGGGGGGAGCCCCAGGCCGGGGGAGCCCCAGCCCTGGGGAGCCCTCGGCTTAGGGCTTCCCCCTGGGAGGGGGGAGCCCCAGGCCGGGGGAGCCCCAGCCCTGGGGAGCCCTCGGCTTAGGGCTTCCCCCTGGGAGGGGGGAGCCCCAGGCCGGGGGAGCCCCAGCCCTGGGGAGCCCTCGGCTTAGGGCTTCCCCCTGGGAGGGGGGAGCCCCAGGCCGGGGGAGCCCCAGCCCTGGGGAGCCCTCGGCTTAGGGCTTCCCCCTGGGAGGGGGGAGCCCCAGGCCGGGGGAGCCCCAGCCCTGGGGAGCCCTCGGCTTAGGGCTTCCCCCTGGGAGGGGGGAGCCCCAGGCCGGGGGAGCCCCAGCCCTGGGGAGCCCTCGGCTTAGGGCTTCCCCCTGGGAGGGGGGAGCCCCAGGCCGGGGGAGCCCCAGCCCTGGGGAGCCCTCGGCTTAGGGCTTCCCCCTGGGAGGGGGGAGCCCCAGGCCGGGGGAGCCCCAGCCCTGGGGAGCCCTCGGCTTAGGGCTTCCCCCTGGGAGGGGGGAGCCCCAGGCCGGGGGAGCCCCAGCCCTGGGGAGCCCTCGGCTTAGGGCTTCCCCCTGGGAGGGGGGAGCCCCAGGCCGGGGGAGCCCCAGCCCTGGGGAGCCCTCGGCTTAGGGCTTCCCCCTGGGAGGGGGGAGCCCCAGGCCGGGGGAGCCCCAGCCCTGGGGAGCCCTCGGCTTAGGGCTTCCCCCTGGGAGGGGGGAGCCCCAGGCCGGGGGAGCCCCAGCCCTGGGGAGCCCTCGGCTTAGGGCTTCCCCCTGGGAGGGGGGAGCCCCAGGCCGGGGGAGCCCCAGCCCTGGGGAGCCCTCGGCTTAGGGCTTCCCCCTGGGAGGGGGGAGCCCCAGGCCGGGGGAGCCCCAGCCCTGGGGAGCCCTCGGCTTAGGGCTTCCCCCTGGGAGGGGGGAGCCCCAGGCCGGGGGAGCCCCAGCCCTGGGGAGCCCTCGGCTTAGGGCTTCCCCCTGGGAGGGGGGAGCCCCAGGCCGGGGGAGCCCCAGCCCTGGGGAGCCCTCGGCTTAGGGCTTCCCCCTGGGAGGGGGGAGCCCCAGGCCGGGGGAGCCCCAGCCCTGGGGAGCCCTCGGCTTAGGGCTTCCCCCTGGGAGGGGGGAGCCCCAGGCCGGGGGAGCCCCAGCCCTGGGGAGCCCTCGGCTTAGGGCTTCCCCCTGGGAGGGGGGAGCCCCAGGCCGGGGGAGCCCCAGCCCTGGGGAGCCCTCGGCTTAGGGCTTCCCCCTGGGAGGGGGGAGCCCCAGGCCGGGGGAGCCCCAGCCCTGGGGAGCCCTCGGCTTAGGGCTTCCCCCTGGGAGGGGGGAGCCCCAGGCCGGGGGAGCCCCAGCCCTGGGGAGCCCTCGGCTTAGGGCTTCCCCCTGGGAGGGGGGAGCCCCAGGCCGGGGGAGCCCCAGCCCTGGGGAGCCCTCGGCTTAGGGCTTCCCCCTGGGAGGGGGGAGCCCCAGGCCGGGGGAGCCCCAGCCCTGGGGAGCCCTCGGCTTAGGGCTTCCCCCTGGGAGGGGGGAGCCCCAGGCCGGGGGAGCCCCAGCCCTGGGGAGCCCTCGGCTTAGGGCTTCCCCCTGGGAGGGGGGAGCCCCAGGCCGGGGGAGCCCCAGCCCTGGGGAGCCCTCGGCTTAGGGCTTCCCCCTGGGAGGGGGGAGCCCCAGGCCGGGGGAGCCCCAGCCCTGGGGAGCCCTCGGCTTAGGGCTTCCCCCTGGGAGGGGGGAGCCCCAGGCCGGGGGAGCCCCAGCCCTGGGGAGCCCTCGGCTTAGGGCTTCCCCCTGGGAGGGGGGAGCCCCAGGCCGGGGGAGCCCCAGCCCTGGGGAGCCCTCGGCTTAGGGCTTCCCCCTGGGAGGGGGGAGCCCCAGGCCGGGGGAGCCCCAGCCCTGGGGAGCCCTCGGCTTAGGGCTTCCCCCTGGGAGGGGGGAGCCCCAGGCCGGGGGAGCCCCAGCCCTGGGGAGCCCTCGGCTTAGGGCTTCCCCCTGGGAGGGGGGAGCCCCAGGCCGGGGGAGCCCCAGCCCTGGGGAGCCCTCGGCTTAGGGCTTCCCCCTGGGAGGGGGGAGCCCCAGGCCGGGGGAGCCCCAGCCCTGGGGAGCCCTCGGCTTAGGGCTTCCCCCTGGGAGGGGGGAGCCCCAGGCCGGGGGAGCCCCAGCCCTGGGGAGCCCTCGGCTTAGGGCTTCCCCCTGGGAGGGGGGAGCCCCAGGCCGGGGGAGCCCCAGCCCTGGGGAGCCCTCGGCTTAGGGCTTCCCCCTGGGAGGGGGGAGCCCCAGGCCGGGGGAGCCCCAGCCCTGGGGAGCCCTCGGCTTAGGGCTTCCCCCTGGGAGGGGGGAGCCCCAGGCCGGGGGAGCCCCAGCCCTGGGGAGCCCTCGGCTTAGGGCTTCCCCCTGGGAGGGGGGAGCCCCAGGCCGGGGGAGCCCCAGCCCTGGGGAGCCCTCGGCTTAGGGCTTCCCCCTGGGAGGGGGGAGCCCCAGGCCGGGGGAGCCCCAGCCCTGGGGAGCCCTCGGCTTAGGGCTTCCCCCTGGGAGGGGGGAGCCCCAGGCCGGGGGAGCCCCAGCCCTGGGGAGCCCTCGGCTTAGGGCTTCCCCCTGGGAGGGGGGAGCCCCAGGCCGGGGGAGCCCCAGCCCTGGGGAGCCCTCGGCTTAGGGCTTCCCCCTGGGAGGGGGGAGCCCCAGGCCGGGGGAGCCCCAGCCCTGGGGAGCCCTCGGCTTAGGGCTTCCCCCTGGGAGGGGGGAGCCCCAGGCCGGGGGAGCCCCAGCCCTGGGGAGCCCTCGGCTTAGGGCTTCCCCCTGGGAGGGGGGAGCCCCAGGCCGGGGGAGCCCCAGCCCTGGGGAGCCCTCGGCTTAGGGCTTCCCCCTGGGAGGGGGGAGCCCCAGGCCGGGGGAGCCCCAGCCCTGGGGAGCCCTCGGCTTAGGGCTTCCCCCTGGGAGGGGGGAGCCCCAGGCCGGGGGAGCCCCAGCCCTGGGGAGCCCTCGGCTTAGGGCTTCCCCCTGGGAGGGGGGAGCCCCAGGCCGGGGGAGCCCCAGCCCTGGGGAGCCCTCGGCTTAGGGCTTCCCCCTGGGAGGGGGGAGCCCCAGGCCGGGGGAGCCCCAGCCCTGGGGAGCCCTCGGCTGGGGAGCCCTCGGCCTAGGGTTCCCCCTGGGAGGGGGGAGCCCCAGGCCGAGGGAGCCCCCGGGAGGGGAGCCCTCGGCCTAGGGTTCCCCCTGGGAGGGGGGAGCCCCAGGCCGAGGGAGCCCCCGGGAGGGGAGCCCTCGGCCTAGGGTTCCCTCTGGGAGGGGGGAGCCCCCGGCCGAGGGAGCCCCCAGCCCTGGGGAGCCCTCGGCCTAGGGTTCCCCCTGGGAGGGGGGAGCCCCCGGCCGAGGGAGTCCCCAGCCCTGGGGAGCCCTCGGCCTAGGGTTCCCCCTGGGAGGGGGGAGCCCCCGGCCGAGGGAGCCCCCAGCCCTGGGGAGCCCTCGGCCTAGGGTTCCCCCTGGGAGGGGGGAGCCCCCGGCCGAGGGAGCCCCCAGCCCTGGGGAGCCGACGGCCTAGGGTTCCCCCTGGGAGGGGGGAGCCCCCGGCCGAGGGAGCCCCCAGCCCTGGGGAGCCCACGGCCTAGGGTTCCCCCTGGGAGGGGGGAGCCCCCGGCCGAGGGAGCCCCCAGCCCTGGGCAGCCCTCGGCCTAGGGTTCCCCCTGGGAGGGGGGAGCCCCCGGCCGAGGGAGCCCCCAGCCCTGGGGAGCCCTCGGCCTAGGGTTCCCCCTGGGAGGGGGGAGCCCCCGGCCGAGGGAGCCCCCAGCCCTGGGGAGCCCTCGGCCTAGGGTTCCCCCTGGGAGGGGGGAGCCCCCGGCCGAGGGAGCCCCCAGCCCTGGGGAGCCCTCGGCCTAGGGTTCCCCCTGGGACGGGGGAGCCCCCGGCCGAGGGAGCCCCCAGCCCTGGGGAGCCCTCGGCCTAGGGTTCCCCCTGGGAGGGGGGAGCCCCCGGCCGAGGGAGCCCCCAGCCCTGGGGAGCCCTCGGCCTAGGGTTCCCCCTGGGAGGGGGGAGCCCCCGGCCGAGGGAGCCCCCAGCCCTGGGGAGCCCTCGGCCTAGGGTTCCCCCTGGGAGGGGGGAGCCCCCGGCCGAGGGAGCCCCCAGCCCTGGGGAGCCCTCGGCCTAGGGTTCCCCCTGGGAGGGGGGAGCCCCCGGCCGAGGGAGCCCCCAGCCCTGGGGAGCCCTCGGCCTAGGGTTCCCCCTGGGAGGGGGGAGCCCCCGGCCGAGGGAGCCCCCAGCCCTGGGGAGCCCTCGGCCTAGGGTTCCCCCTGGGAGGGGGGAGCCCCCGGCCGAGGGAGCCCCCAGCCCTGGGGAGCCCTCGGCCTAGGGTTCCCCCTGGGAGGGGGGAGCCCCCGGCCGAGGGAGCCCCCAGCCCTGGGGAGCCCTCGGCCTAGGGTTCCCCCTGGGAGGGGGGAGCCCCCGGCCGAGGGAGCCCCCAGCCCTGGGGAGCCCTCGGCCTAGGGTTCCCCCTGGGAGGGGGGAGCCCCCGGCCGAGGGAGCCCCCAGCCCTGGGGAGCCCTCGGCCTAGGGTTCCCCCTGGGAGGGGGGAGCCCCCGGCCGAGGGAGCCCCCAGCCCTGGGGAGCCCTCGGCCTAGGGTTCCCCCTGGGAGGGGGGAGCCCCCGGCCGAGGGAGCCCCCAGCCCTGGGGAGCCCTCGGCCTAGGGTTCCCCCTGGGAGGGGGGAGCCCCCGGCCGAGGGAGCCCCCAGCCCTGGGGAGCCCTCGGCCTAGGGTTCCCCCTGGGAGGGGGGAGCCCCCGGCCGAGGGAGCCCCCAGCCCTGGGGAGCCCTCGGCCTAGGGTTCCCCCTGGGAGGGGGGAGCCCCCGGCCGAGGGAGCCCCCAGGCCTGGGGAGCCCTCGGCCTAGGGTTCCCCCTGGGAGGGGGGAGCCCCCGGCCGAGGGAGCCCCCAGCCCTGGGGAGCCCTCGGCCTAGGGTTCCCCCTGGGAGGGGGGAGCCCCCGGCCGAGGGAGCCCCCAGCCCTGGGGAGCCCTCGGCCTAGGGTCCCCCTGGGAGGGGGGAGCCCCCGGCCGAGGGAGCCCCCAGCCCTGGGGAGCCCTCGGCCTAGGGTTCCCCCTGGGAGGGGGGAGCCCCCGGCCGAGGGAGCCCCCAGCCCTGGGGAGCCCTCGGCCTAGGGTTCCCCCTGGGAGGGGGGAGCCCCCGGCCGAGGGAGCCCCCAGCCCTGGGGAGCCCTCGGCCTAGGGTCCCCCCTGGGAGGGGGGAGCCCCCGGCCGAGGGAGCCCCCAGCCCTGGGGAGCCCTCGGCCTAGGGTCCCCCCTGGGAGGGGGGAGCCCCCGGCCGAGGGAGCCCCCAGCCCTGGGGAGCCCTCGGCCTAGGGTCCCCCCTGGGAGGGGGGAGCCCCCGGCCGAGGGAGCCCCCAGCCCTGGGGAGCCCTCGGCCTAGGGTCCCCCCTGGGTGGGGGGAGCCCCCGGCCGAGGGAGCCCCCAGCCCTGGGGAGCCCTCGGCCTAGGGTGCCCCCTGGGAGGGGGGAGCCCCCGGCCGAGGGAGCCCCCAGCCCTGGGGAGCCCTCGGCCTAGGGTGCCCCCTGGGAGGGGGGAGCCCCCGGCCGAGGGAGCCCCCAGCCCTGGGGAGCCCTCGGCCTAGGGTGCCCCCTGGGAGGGGGGAGCCCCCGGCCGAGGGAGCCCCCAGCCCTGGGGAGCCCTCGGCCTAGGGTGCCCCCTGGGAGGGGGGAGCCCCCGGCCGAGGGAGCCCCCAGCCCTGGGGAGCCCTCGGCCTAGGGTGCCCCCTGGGAGGGGGGAGCCCCCGGCCGAGGGAGCCCCCAGCCCTGGGGAGCCCTCGGCCTAGGGTGCCCCCTGGGAGGGGGGAGCCCCCGGCCGAGGGAGCCCCCAGCCCTGGGGAGCCCTCGGCCTAGGGTGCCCCCTGGGAGGGGGGAGCCCCCGGCCGAGGGAGCCCCCAGCCCTGGGGAGCCCTCGGCCTAGGGTGCCCCCTCGGAGGGGGGAGCCCCCGGCCGAGGGAGCCCCCAGCCCTGGGGAGCCCTCGGCCTAGGGTGCCCCCTGGGAGGGGGGAGCCCCCGGCCGAGGGAGCCCCCAGCCCTGGGGAGCCCTCGGCCTAGGGTGCCCCCTGGGAGGGGGGAGCCCCCGGCCGAGGGAGCCCCCAGCCCTGGGGAGCCCTCGGCCTAGGGTGCCCCCTGGGAGGGGGGAGCCCCCGGCCGAGGGAGCCCCCAGCCCTGGGGAGCCCTCGGCCTAGGGTGCCCCCTGGGAGGGGGGAGCCCCCGGCCGAGGGAGCCCCCAGCCCTGGGGAGCCCTCGGCCTAGGGTGCCCCCTGGGAGGGGGGAGCCCCCGGCCGAGGGAGCCCCCAGCCCTGGGGAGCCCTCGGCCTAGGGTGCCCCCTGGGAGGGGGGAGCCCCCGGCCGAGGGAGCCCCCAGCCCTGGGGAGCCCTCGGCCTAGGGTGCCCCCTGGGAGGGGGGAGCCCCCGGCCGAGGGAGCCCCCAGCCCTGGGGAGCCCTCGGCCTAGGGTGCCCCCTGGGAGGGGGGAGCCCCCGGCCGAGGGAGCCCCCAGCCCTGGGGAGCCCTCGGCCTAGGGTGCCCGCTGGTAGGGGGGAGCCCCCGGCCGAGGGAGCCCCCAGCCCTGGGGAGCCCTAGGCCGAGGGCTCCCCCTGGGAGGGGGGAGCCCCAGGCCGAGGGAGCCCCCAGCCCTGGGGAGCCCTAGGCCTAGGGTTCCCCCTGGGAGGGGGGAGCCCTAGGCCGAGGGAGGCCCCGGGAGGGGAGCCCTAGGCTTAGGGTTCCCCCTGGGAGGGGGGAGCCCTAGGCCGAGGGAGCCCCAGCCCTGGAGATCCCTCGGCTTAGGGTTCCCCCTGGGAGGGGGGAGCCCTAGGCCGAGGGAGCCCCCGGGAGGGGAGCCCTCGGCTTAGGGTTCCCCCTGGGAGGGGGGAGCCCTAGGCCGAGGGAGCCCCCGGGAGGGGAGCCCTCGGCTTAGGGTTCCCCCTGGGAGGGGGGAGCCCTAGGCCGAGGGAGCCCCCGGGAGGGGAGCCCTCGGCTTAGGGTTCCCCCTGGGAGGGGGGAGCCCCAGCCCTGGGGAGCCCTCGGCTTAGGGTTCCCCCTGGGAGGGGGGAGCCCTAGGCCGAGGGAGCCCCAGCCCTGGGGAGCCCTCGGCTTAGGGTTCCCCCCTGGGAGGGGGGAGCCCTAGGCCGAGGGAGCCCCAGCCCTGGGGAGCCCTCGGCTTAGGGTTCCCCCCTGGGAGGGGGGAGCAATAGGCCGAGGGAGCCCCAGCCCTGGGGAGCCCTCGGCTTAGGGTTCCCCCCTGGGAGGGGGGAGCCCTAGGCCGAGGGAGCCCCAGCCCTGTGGAGCCCTCGGCTTAGGGTTCCCCCCTGGGAGGGGGGAGCCCTAGGCCGAGGGAGCCCCAGCCCTGGGGAGCCCTCGGCTTAGGGTTCCCCCCTGGGAGGGGGGAGCCCTAGGCCGAGGGAGCCCCAGCCCTGGGGAGCCCTCGGCTTAGGGTTCCCCCCTGGGAGGGGGGAGCCCTAGGCCGAGGGAGCCCCAGGGCTGGGGCTCCCTCGGCCTAGGGCTTCCCCCTGAGCTAGATGGCCGCTTATTTGCCTTCAAGCCTTTAAGACCCCAGACGCTATATCTTTTTTTGATAAGCCGGGCACCATCAGCTTTCTTCACCACATTTGCTTACACACACGGCTGTCTTCAGTGATCATGTCGGGAAGATGGGTATCCTGCAATGGCTGCTTAGCAGGGCGAGGTGCTATTGTATTGGGGGATTATGCATGAGGAGGCCCAATGTCCATCTGCTACCCTACTACTGAACCTATAAATATATGCATATAAATCTATTGCCCCCATAATCATAAATATGTTTACATATGTACATGTCTGTATTTAGGCTTCTCTGTATGCACTTTGCCTCCTACTCCTTTCCTCTATTTCCTTTCGCTTTCCTCCCGACCCATTACCATGTTTAGCCTTCATTCTGGATTCAGTAGTTCCTCTCAGTTACCTTGCTCTTGGTCACTCCCTTCCAGTCCTCCCCTCCCCTCCCTCCTCTGGTTTTGAACCATTCGCTGTTCCCTTGTCCCTGTGTTGGGCGACACCTCCTCCCTTCCCCTACCTCCCACGCTCTCATGTCCCTCCAGGACCGTTGGTCCTGTTGTTTTCTTCTCTCATTATTTGTCCAGCCTATCTTGTCTAGGTGGACCTGCTGACATAGTAATACGTGCATACAAATGGATATGACTTTGACTGCGCCCAAGTGGCCCATAAGAACATGGCTTTGACAGAAGCAACATCGACACGCTGATAAGCAGAAAAGCCACTAACACACAAAATTTACTGGGTAAAAAAAACAAAACAAGTTTAAAAATACTAAACAAAAAGATAGCAAATATTAAAAGAAAAAATTGCTAGTAGTTCAAGGTCCTTTCATTGGCCTTTAGGAGTGTTTTCTAGGTGTAGCTTGTGAGGCGCCACGTCCTGGCCCAGAAGACCATCCTTTCTACTCCCTCGGGCTCCCTTTGCTCTGCTTCCTCCGCTGCTCCATTGCATGTCCCCAGTGTTTGCCTCAGTGTGGCGGGGTCAGCTCAGTTGCCCATCCCCCATTGTGTCTCAGGTGCTGTCCCGTGTAGGGCCATGTGTTGGTGCAGGATGTCATATCTCGTAGTGTGGTCAGCTGAATGGTCCTCTCTGTATGATGGGCTCTTCTAGCTGGTCTATCGACTTTGGGCTTGGTGGACCCAGGTGTACTCCACTATGTCCTTTCTCCTTCTTTTGTTTCAGCTTCCTTCTGGATGTGGTGTGGTGGGTCAGTTCCTTTCCCACTCCAGACGATCTATTTTTGTTTTCTGTGGTATTCCCTTCGAGTGTGGGGGTCGGCCTAATTCTGGTTTGGGCCGGCTTGTCGTCCAGCCTCTTTGTGTAGACCTCTGTACTTTGCGTTGTCCTCCTTGTTTGGTGTGTCGTGTTGGGGTCCGTATGCATGTTCCAAATCTGTGGGGACATAACCGATACTCTCCCCCGGGTGGGTTAGTACCCTGCCCCCCCCCCATACCATCCATTCGGATTCTCCCCCTCCCGGTTCTCCCTCTCCCTACCCCACTACCCCTTCTTTATGCTGGGCTCTTATGTACCTCCCTAGGTGTGGCCTGTCCTCCCTCCAACTATCTATGCTTCCTGCCGTTTATTGTGGGATGGATGTTTATTCTTCTATTTCTGTCATGCTGATTGTACTTACCTCAGGGGACTCATGTTGTACCTGTCCCTTTGGGTCTGGCTTACCTCGCTTAACATAATTCCTTCCAGCTCTTCCCATGAAATAACGTGTTTCATGTGCTCATCGGTGCTTTTCAGTGCTGCATAATACTCCATTGTGTGTATGTGCCAAAGTTTGCTAATCCACTCGTCTGTCGATGGAAACTTAGGCTGTTTCAAAGTCTTTGCCATTGTGAATTGTGCCGCAATAAACATTGGAGCGCATATGACTGGTCGTGTTTTATTTGCTGCTTCAACCGGGTATATGCCCAGTAGAGGGATGGCTGGGTCATGAGGTAGATCAATTTCCATTTTCTTTAGGTATCGCCAGATTGCTTTCCACAGTGGCTGTACAAATGTACACGACCACCAGCAGTGGAGGAGGGTTCCTACTTCACCACAGCCCCTCCAACACTTGTTGCTCTCTGATTTACTGATCTGGGCTAGCCTCAGGGGTGTTAGGTGGTATCTCATGGTTGTTTTGATTTGCATTTCTCTTATGGCAAGGGACTTCGAGCACTTTCTCATATGTTTATTGGCCATATTGATCTCCTCTCTAGTGAAAATTCTTCTCATTTCTTTTGCCCACTTCCTTAGGGGGTTAACTGTTTTCCTCTTTTTGCAGGTCATGATGGTGTTGTAGATTTTAGTAATGAGCCCTTTGTCTGATGTGTCATTACTAAAAATCTTCTCCCAGTCTGTGGGTTGCCTTGTCACCCTCTTGGCAAAGTCTTTCGAGGTGCACATGCATTTTATTCTTATTAGATCCCATTTGTCGATTTCCAATTCACCTGTGTGTGTCCCCTTCCCTGTTGCAGTGAGCCTATGTGCTCCCTGGGCCAGTACTCTGAGATTAGTCCCGATTCCCTCCTTAATGGTCCTGATGGTTTTGGGTTTGACTTCTAGATCTGTGATCCACCTTGAGTGTATTCTTGTGCATGGGGTGAGGTAGACGTCTTATTTCAACTTTCTACATGTGGATATCCATTGTTTCCAGCACCACTTATTAAAGAGGGAATCTGCTTCCCACTTGACATTTTTGGAACCCTTGTCGAAGATCAGTTGTCTATATGCTGATGATTTTACTCCTGGGCTTTCTATTCTTTTCCACTGGTCTGAGTGTCTATCATTGTGCCAGTACCATGCTGTTTTGACCACTGTAGCTGTGTAGTAGGCATTGAAATCAGGTAGGGCGAGTCCTCCAATTGTGTCCTTCTTCTTGAGGAGTTCTCTGCTAATTCTGGGTTTCTTCCCTCTCCATATGAAGTTGGTGGTCAGTTTTTCCAATTCTTTGAAGAAGGTTGAGGGTAATTGGATTGGTATAGCAGGCCAATACATTTCTAAGGGTTATGGATTCTACTTCAGAATCGTTCTCAATCTCAATCCCAGGGCCCTCTTCACAATTGCTGGCTAGACCTGTTCACCTCTTGCCATATATGTGTGTGTGTGTGTGTGTGTGTGTGTATATATATCACACACACACACACACACACACACACATATGGGTTTATTGTAAGTCTGGGTCTGTAGGTTTCTCGGGTGGGAAATGTCTCGGTCCTTGGCTACACACTAGAAAGAAATTCACACCAAAGCCTGGTTGGTGATCCGAGTGGGTTTATATACAGGAGAGAAGAAGGTTCCGGCGTTACAGTAAACTGAACACGGGCACCCTCATGACACTGCACACCCAGCCCTGCTGAGCGGAAGGCAGAGAAGCAGCTGAAGGGAAGGTTCCAGCCTTTTAAGGTCTTTCAGCTGTGAGGCGTCAATTAAGCTCTCCTGGCTTGGCCTTGAATTGGTGCATGCCCTTTAGCCTGCATTGGCTTCCAACCTCCTGTAGGGGGCCCCCTAAGCATGGAGAGGAACAACCCCTTGTCTTGCTACCTAACAGGTCTACATTCCTGTATGGTTACATTGAGATGGAAGTAGCCCCTTTAGACAGCCTGTGAGGTTCACCAGGAGCCACAGGCCCCAGCGTTCCCTGTTACCACCTTAAACCTTAAACTACTGTTGGAGTTTATATTATTTGTGCGGGTCTGTGGACATGGAATGTTTCCATGCCAGACCCTGAAGTTGCACAAATAAGCATCCAGAACAGAACTCATACAGGCTCTAATAAGATGCTCAGATGCTTCTTGCTAGGATGAGAATTCATCGAAGTTTGTGAGCAGTTCAGATCTTGTAAGGGAGAACAGGTCAGTAGTGTATCCAGAGAAGAGAGCAAAGGTCAGGGGAAAGGGAGGAGGCCCACAGACATCTGTGCTCTGTGTTTGGCCACAAGACAAGAAACCAGGTCTCCCTGAAAAAGAAAGCAGAACAGCAAGTCCCTCGGAACTAGGACATCTTTAAACCTGACCTATACAACACTCGGCTCAGGGAGGCACCTTGGAAAACCGTAAAAGCCCGAAAAGAGGGACAAGGAGGAAGCCCAAGTCTTTGGTTTTCCCTGCTGTGCTTTCAGTGTTGAAATGTCTGTGCACGGAGCCTTTGAAATTTCAGAATCAGAGAGTGGATTCATAAGCCAAGCTCCTGCTTTATTCTTCAATGCATTTTAGCCCAACTCCTCCTTGGTGACACATGTAACAGAAATTCTGGACTTAGGAGCCACTTGGTCCTTGGACACTAGGAGATTACAGTGGAATCTGAAACAGGGCTCTAACCACCAACTGGACTGGCCTAGGAAGCCCAAGTATTCAGTCTCCCAAACACCAACCTCCCGTTGCTCTTCATCTGCCTCCACCTTGTTCAGCTTTAATTGTCCGTGGAAGCGTTTGGCACCCATCTGATGCTTCAGAACCCAGAAAGGTAAAACTGGGATTCAAATGAAACAAGATGTGCCCGGGGCTCCTCATGGCATTTGTCACCTTCAGTTCCCTCTTCGGACGCAGATGTGGCAAGGTTCACAAACAAGCTTTACCAGAAAGAACAGCCTGCTTCCAAGTGAGAAAAAGCCCTTTACACATGAGTTCCTGAGGTCAGCCCAGCCCTGTGCGCCCCCCACCCCTCCCAGAGTCCCCTGCTCTCCGGCGAAGCATTAAAGCAAGTGGAAGCAGAGATTTGCTCAGAATAAAAAATCATTTTTCGCAATAGCATGCCACATTCTGGATGGCAATCACGGCTGCACAAACCGTATCCATCCCCAGTCATAATGTTGCCGCCTCAGTGACCACACACACACATTGTGTGGCGAGACTCAGAGTCTATTCCATTTGTGATCAATTGTTTCCTCCCTCTCCACACTTGGCACTTAGGAGCCATGCTCTCTGGAGGCGATTAAGGCTTGTCTTGTGGCCAATAATCATCTCCTACGCCTTCCTTTCCAGTCACTAATTTGATGTCTTCACTCAAAGAAATGCCCATAAGTTGAGGTTTCAGAGGAGAGCTCCTTGAGCTCCCCAGACAACAAGGGGGCCGAGTGTCACCGTCATTATCCTGAGCTGGGAGGGAACACTAGTGTTCCGGAGGCTGGGAATCCGTCACTGCCTGCCCATCGCGCAGACAGAGCAGGTGCTGGTTATAATTGCTTCTAGACGTCCTGCCATGCTCAGTTGAACGTCAAAGCCATAAACGCTGCCAGACTACAATAAAACTGGAGTACGCAGACATTTCTGCATCATTGCCGGGTGAAAATACACTGAGTGGAGTTGGATGAGATGGCAGCAAGCGCTTAAGGAGGGGGTGCTGTGGGAATACCAACAAGATGACTGCCAGTCTCCGTTTCCTCCTCTCCTCTGCTTTGTGTTTTCTTTCAGGACCAGAAGAAATGATGCATATGTAAGGATAAAAAATGTTCCATTTCCAGAGGAGTTTTCCACCCCCCAATCTACCCGCAGCCTCCTTTGAGCAAGCCAGTAAAAGCTTTTTTTTTTATTTTTTTAAACCTGCCTTCTCACTATGGCAATTTCCGGAGCTGCTATGTGGCTGTGTTTAAAAGTCCCCCTTGGGATCCAGAGTGCAATCCATATCACAAAGGCATCCTCCCAGTCCCAAATAGCAATGCAACCTCAATTCAGAAGGTTGTTCTTGTTTCCATAGACCCAGAATGGAGTTTAAGCTGTTGATCTTGACTGTGGTTGTCGCGTCAGCCTCTCATGGGCACCTCATGGGCAGTGGAGCAAACTGTGCCTATCTGTGCTACCACCAGGACTGGGAGAGGAAGCCAATAGTGGTGGGCCATAGGTCAATGTGTGGATGGGGATGATCAGGTCTTTCTTCATTATTCTGTTTCAGTCTGGAAACACCACTGAAGCCTGCTCAGTGTCATAGCAACACACAAACCTTCACTGACAGTCTGGGGCACATTGGCTACAAATCAAACCCGGGTCTTCCCGGTGAAAGTCGATGAGAGGTCTACCACTGAAGCACCGTGGCCCTCACCTCAAACCAGGGCAGTCATTTCCGGAGTTCAAACCAGACCACAATGCAGGATGACTGAGATTGCCACCAGAATCTGATACTGATGCAGAAAAAAACCTAACTACCATTTTATTGACTCCCAATAGGACAAAGATCTGCCCCTTTGGGGTTTTGAGACTTTAAATCCTTACAGCAGGGGTCGCAACCTGTGGGTCGCGACCCCTTTGGGGATCAAATAACCCTTTAACAGGGGTCATCCAATTCATAACGATAGCAAAATTACAGTTATAAAGTAGCAATGAAAATAATTTTATGGTTGCAGGTGACCACAACATGAACTGTATTAAAGGGTGGCGGCATTCAGAACGCTGAGAACCATTGCCTTACAGAAATAGACAACCTCATATTTCTCCCACGGACGGGCTAGTCAGTTCAAACCCTTGACCTTGCGATTAGCAGGTTAATGCATAGTCCACTACACCACCAGGGCTCCTAATGATATAATAAGAGATACTATTGTTAGATCTCTCGTGGGAGAAATATACCTCAGTCCTTGGCTTCGCGAGAGAAAGAATTCACTCCGCAGCCTGGATTGTGATCCAAGTGAGTTTTTTGAGAAAAGAAGTTTCAGGTTTACACAGGCACCTCAGGGCCCCTCACCCCTGCACAGCTTGCCTAGAAGCTGCTGGAGAGAAAGTCACTACGTGGGCTCCAGGATCCTGCCTTTTCTTTCTTTTCTTTTTTTTTGAAATCGTTTTATTAGGGGCTCATACAATTCTTATCACAATCCATACATACATCAATTGTGTAAAGCACATTGTACACTCACTGCCCTCATTATTCTCAAAACATTTGCCTCCACATAAGCCCTTGGCATCAATCAAGTCCTCATTTTTACCCCTTCCTCCCCGCTCCCCCATCCCTCAAGAAACCTTGATAATTTGTGAGTGGTGATATTGGGAGGGTAGCGGGAGGGTGGATTGGAAAGAGGGAACCGATTACAAGTATCTACATGTGACCTCCTCCCTGGGGGACGGACAACAGAAAAGTGGGTGAAGGGAGACATCGGAGAGGTCAAGATCCTGCCTTTTCAATTCCTCCATAGGGAGGCATGGTTGATGGTCCTGGTCAACCCCATTGGCTGGATTGAATTCACCTGGCCCAGATGGGCCAATCCAGATGTAACACCCACCTAGGTGTACCACCCCTTCCTGGCCGGAAGTTTGAACCTGAGCATATGTAATGGATGACCCAGTCCCTATGCTAAGCTACCTAACAGTATTTGCAAGATGCCGAGCAATGTTCTAAGCTTTTTGTATATAATAATTCAATTATTTCACTTAACAAGCCTATGTGTGGACTCTATTCTTGCCTCATTTTACAGATGAAAAATCAGTGGCACAGGATGATAAAGTCATGAGCCTATGACCACACAGTGAGGAAGTGGAAAGGAGAGATTTGAACCCAGGCTGCAGAGCCCATGCCTTGGGTGCCTACAGCGCCACATAGGACACAGGAAAGCATGGAGCAGACTCGGCATAAGACCTTAGGGAGTTGGGAGGACTGTGCATGCATGTATGTGCTAGGACTGCATGAGAGTAGCTGCTACTCAGATCCAGAAGAGAATACAAGGCTATTGCAAAAATTATTTTTGCCAAAAGAGGGTGGAATTCTGCATCTTGTGCGAAATCCCCCAACCTGCACATGGCACAGCTACTTCAGAAGGTTCCCAACAATGTGTGCTGTGCGGCAAACCAAACTGAGCTCAGGGGGAGCTGGTCTGTGGGTTTTGTTAGCCAGAAGGTGAGCAGTTTGAACTCACCAGCCACCACTCCAAGGGAGAAAGAGGAGGCTTTCTGCTCCCATGGACTTACAGTCTTTGAAGTGGCAGAGAGCATTTCCAAGCGGCCTATGATTAGGATCTAGGAGGGTGAGGGTGGATGGAGTTGGTTGAGACCTGGCTTCAGGGCATTTCCCAGAAGGGCTTCCTGCAGTGACTCTGCCTTCAGGAATGTCTGGTGACCCTGAGGGCAGCAAAGTCCTAAGCACACTCAGGCAGTGGTTCTCAACCTTCCTAATATAGGTCCTCTTGTTGTGGTGACCCCCTGACCATTAAATGATTTTCTTGCTACTTCATCACTGTAATTTTGCTACAGTTATGAATTGGACGAGCCCTGTGAAAGGGTCATATGACTCCCAAAGGGGTCGCAACCCACAGGGTGAGAACCACTGCACTAAGGGTTCCCCTTCCGGGCAGCTCTACCAGTGTCTGATGTGCATAGTTCTGTGAGGTGAGAGAAATGAACTTAGTGTCTGCTTCTGGTGACAGTTGATGTGGGTGGGCTTTCTCCCTATGTCAAATCCCTCTCAAGCCATTTGTCACCACAACATAAAGCAAGAAGAGGAGGCAGCATAGCAGGACGGCAAGCAGAACAAAGATTGAATAAACACAATTCACTTCAATCATGAATCGGGTGCCCTTGAGATGTGAGGAAGACCCCAGTCTAGTGACATTAGATCAGGTTTAGGGATTGAGTGACGGGACCCTCTTGGCTCCCCTCAGCCCCTATCTTGCTTTCCCACTGACCCTGCCCCTTACATCGTGATTGGTCCTTATTCCAGCATGATGGTTGGTTTCATAATCACGACATGTGGGAATGTGTTAGTCGATAGGTTATACAGGCACAGTCTCTGGAATGGGTAAGTGAGGAGGCGCGACTGGTGACATGACTGGTGGAATGGATCATGTGAAGTGATTTGAGATCGTTGTTCAGACCTGATAGGTCATCCAGGCCTCTAGTTGATCCTGGCAGTACTCTAGTTTAAGGAAACAGAATGTTAGGCATTTAAGTCATATTTGAGCTTAAATTTTGAGCAATAGGCTGTGGCTCACAGTGAGAGTCTATGTGGAGACCCTAAATCCATTTTGAGGGGCCACACATTCAGCCACCATTGAGTTCCTTCCTACTGCTGACTGGCAGTAGAAAGCTTGTCCATCAGGCAGTGTGCTTGCGTCCACTCCCCGGGCCAGACTCAGCGATATACGGTCGTGTGCACATCCCAATGAAGGTCCCGCTCATGCTCTCACAGGCCCTCCCGCAACTCCATGAATTGATCCGTCTTCAGGGACAGTTTTGTGACAAAGGTGTTTGTTTTCCATGTCTCATTTAAGCTTTCAGGAGCTCGGGTGGTGATGCTGGATAGTGTTGGACTATTAACAGCAAGGTCGCTGGTTCAAAGCCACTAGTCATTCCACAGGAGAAAGATGAGGTTATTGCTTCCTGTAAAGGTAGCAACTTCAGGATCCCTACACAGAGTCACTATGAGTCAGAGTCAGCAGGACAGAATGGGTGTCATTTTATTTAAGTAACTGTGGCTGTGGGTCCTTCCGACACCATTGGGGCCTCATGCGGATGCTCTCCTTCATCCAGAACAGCGGTTTGTGCCTTTTTCTTGTGTAAAACATAGCAAAGGAGTTCCTAATAAAATATAGTTGAATTGGGAGTCTTTTTTCCCTCAAACAAAGTAAATCCATAAATAGAAATGAGACTATGGTGCTAATAACCAGTTGGAGAGTTGAGAGAGCTGAACTCTCAATCCTGGTAGAAACCCATTGTGACTTTAAAAACTTGCTCAAGGTCATCCATAGCCTATGAGGTTGAGTTGAGCAGACACAAAACAGATGTGTTGGGGAGTAATTGTGTACATTAAGTAAACAATTTATCTTTCTAAAGATTCTGTCTAAAACTTACTTTAAATAGTAAGTTTTCCCCTGGGCTAGGGAAAGGTCAGGGAGCTTAACCCCCTAGTATCCACCCCCTCTCAGCATTCATCATGTTAGGCCAGAGGAGCCAAATCACACCCACTACCCAGGGAGCACTGCTTCCAAAAGCCCATTGCCTGTGCCGGGGCAGAGGGCAGGTACCCGGACCAGAAATGCTGACGGAGTGGAACCAGCGGGCTCAGCCCCCAGCTTCCTGAGAGAGCAGCTGTGATGGTTCACTTTTGGAAAAATGTCAATGCATGACTTGGGCAGCACGAAAAGCAGATGTGCAGAGGTTGTTCGCTGTATTCCAGAAGTTCCCACACTCTCCGGAGGCTCCTTGGCTCAATGGCAGGAAGCCGTTGGTGGCTTCCACCTTCAATCCCAAAAGGCCACTGCCGTCCAGTGGATTCCAACCACAGTGACCCTATATGGAGTTTTCAAGACTGTAAATCTTCATGGGAGCCAGCAGTCTCATTGTCCTCCTTGGGACAGGGAGCTAGCAGCCCGTTTCACCTCCAGCACCCCTTCCTCTCTAATTCTGGATCCAGTCCCTCCAAATATCCTGCCCTGCCCTTGTCTAGGCTTCTTAAATGCGTTCCATGCTGCTTATGTTAGTCTGGGTGCCTTAGCGAAACAAATCCACAGAAACGCGTATGTATAAGAGAGAGTTTTATGTAAAGGGTGAGTGCACATCAAGAAAACATGCCCACATTTGCTTATGCACCCGCTTTGTCTTCAGCAATCATGTTGGGGTAGGCTGGTGTGCTTTTTCCATGTGGGCTTTGTTGTTTCTTAGCTAGATGGCCCCTTGTTTATCTTCCAGTCTTTAAGACCCTGGACACTATATCTTTTGATAGCCGGGCCCCAGGGTGCTTAACCAATACACCACAAGGGTTCATTAGCATGTGACTTATCTCCTGCCATTCACACTAGATGCTCAAAATAGCAGGAAACCAGGTTTCTCCTTTGTGGACACACCAGGTACTGACAGAACCAAGAACAGAGACATGCTTAGTTATATATCTTGACTATCATTAGCATATTATATGCCAGGCAATCTGTAAGCCTTCGCTCCCCTGACCTCTCACAGCCTCGGTAAATTGAAGCTAATAAAAGTAGTGCTCTCACAAGCTTGGTAGGAGATTAAACAACTCACGTAAGGCTACACAGCCTATCAACGAGGAGGCAAGATGAGGCAGTGTGTGGCTGCTGAACCCACACCCTTCACAACACCTCCATTAAAATGACTGAGGGCTATGAGGAACCAGACAGAAGCAGGTTCACAGCCCAGATTGAGTCAATTTAACTGCCTATTGTGCCTGACCCTTCTATCTCTGATCTTAGAAATGGGGTTAACAACAACAAAACACTGTAGAAGAAATGTCCAGCAGATGACAGGCACGCGATTAAACAACAAAAAATAAATCACTTAAGTTGAAATTCGAACTCCTGGAAACCCCTCACATGCGTGCAGAGAAGGATTGGGCCCCATGTGGTGTTTCCAGTGGCCCCGCCCTTCCCACCTAAAATGAGCAGTTGATATGGTAATGCCTGGATTGTTCCAAGCCCAAGACTGTGGAGAACTAAAGGAAAACCCAGCATTATGAATCTTTGAGCACAGCCCTGCTGGGAAACCGCCCTGCAGTCACTTGTTGAAGACTGGAGGAGGGACAAGAGTAGGGAGAAGAACAAGGACTGAATGTGACACATAAGCAGGGGTGGCCTACATTCCATAAAGGAAAAAACTCAAGGTCTGCTTTTCTGGTGCCGGAAAGTTAAAACCCATCTGGTGCAGTTGAAAAGGTGTGTGTGTGTAGTGGGGGGGGGGGGTGTTAGGGAGGAGGGGCGATGAGTCCAAAGGATGAACTCCATCTGCAATTGTGTCCTCAACTGCTTTCCCCTGCTAGCCACACGATATTTGTGGCTGGCCTGCCCTGCTTTTGTTATCAAGCCCAGAGAGGGCAAGAGACTAGCTCGAAGTCACACTGCAAGTTGGCAGCAGAATCAGGCCGAGAACTCTGGATGCTTAGAAAGCTTCACACAGACCTGAGAAAGTACCAAGGGAAGACCTGTTCGCTAACTGGGCAGCACTCACTGCATGCCAGCGCTGTTCCAGTGCCCCAGCCAGGGCATTGCTCCCTGTGTCCGTGTGTCTTCAGTGATGCACACAGGTGACGGATTGGCTTTTAAGAGCATGCTTGGAAGGTTGAGGCCACCCAGCGGCACGTAGAAAGAAGGGCCTGCAAATCTACTTCAGACCAAGCAGCCTTTCAAGACCCTGGGGAGCACAGTTCTTCTTGGACACACAAGGAGGCCAGGAGTTGAAGTTGATTCCATGATGTAGTTGATTCCATGGTTCTAGCTATACCTAGAGTCACATCCACATTCATGTTTATATCTCTTCACTCCATGGGGTGTTCATGGCTCCAACTCTTCTGAAGCAGACCACCAGGATTTTGTTTAAGAGGCCTCTGGATAGGTTTGAACTGCCAACCTTTTAGTTTGTAGCTGAGTGCTAAACAACTTGTGCCATGCAGGGTGCTAAGCTCAGAAACTCAGTCGGTGCTTCATGATCTCAGTTGGAATTATAGAGAGGGTCAGTGATGACCCATTGACTGCTGGGTAATTGTTGATGTAGTCTCCCTGTGCAGACATGTAAAGTACCTGAAAACTTAAAATCCAACTCATTGAGTGCATCATCCTGCCGTGCGCCAGCCCAGCAGCATGCTCTGCTGGGGACATTTGGCCATGCCTGGAGACATTCTGAAGAAGGGAGTCCCACTGCCATCTACTGGGCTGAGACCAGGGATGCTCGCTTAGCATCCTGGTGCAGGGAACAACACAGCCCCACAAGAAGGATGTTGGCCAAAATGTCAGCAGAGCTGCCACTGGGAAAATGGTCTAGTCCAAGCGCTGACCTTCGTAGAGGAAGAAAGCCAATCCAGAGCAGCTAAGTGACCTGCTGTGGGTTGCACAGCCTGATTCCAAGCCCAGTACTATACCCAAAGCTGTTACCACGCCCAAAATTAAACAGCAATAGCTGCCCAAAGGCCTCTTAGTTTGAGGACCAAGTAAGACAGTAAATGAGAAAGCCCTTTGACAAATGTGGCATGCTGCACAAACATGAGATGTTATTACCCAGGATCTTTTGATATATGTAAATAGATCTTGTACCAGGTCAGTTAATTTTCCAACTGCTCTATCTGAGCTTTCAGATGGCAGCACCTCTGTCCAACCCAGGAAAGGAGTCCTGTGCAGGCTGAGCAGCCCTGGAAAGCCTCATGCCTGGCTTCTCCCACCCCTCAGCTAATCTCCAAATGATTAATAAGGGCTCTCACTATGTTGTGGCTCCCAGCTGACAGATACTAGGCTATCAATGCATTCGTATCACCTCCTTCATGCCAGAGGGACTCAGTTATTCGAGGGGTTCCAAGGAGGACCCAGCCTGAAAGAGAAATGGGCGAGAGAGAGGAGCGAGACCAAGCAGATTCTTGTCAAGGTCTGAGTTTATTGCTACACAAGCCTCTCTATAAAGGGTGAGGGAAACAAGGGAGTTCAAAGGGGAGATAAAAAAAAGGAAGGGCGGGGGTGTAGAGCACACAGGGCAGGCGGCCGCAAGTCTGCAGTTGGAATGTCCGGTGCTGGAGCAGACAAGGGTGGGCCATCTGGTGTGTGTCAGGGTAAGATAAGGTTGAGGTGACGTGGCTTTAGCCCTGCTGGGCAGGCAATATGGCCTTGGTTTTGTCAGGCTGATTATGTCCGGTTCCCAACATGAGAGAAGCCAGGAATATCTCCTCTCACAACTGTGCAGCAAACGAGATCAGATCTCCCAATCTGATTTTCAGCCCTCCTGTCTTTCCAAGTGAAGTGGATGGTCCATTTCACGTTGTCTCAAGTCTTTGCACATTGCATGCCAACATTGCGACACAGGGCGCGGCTGTGGGTCTTAGTAGACAAAGCCCCCACCCAGAACCCTGCCCCCAGAGCTCCTTAGTCACCCTTCACAACGCAGGTCCAGGCCGGGCTCCACACTGCAAGGCGATCAACCCTGACCCTCCAGTGTGGCCGTCCTCACACGCTCCCACATCCACCTAGAAGGACTGGAGATGAGAGATTCCGGAAGCTCCCTGCCTCATCTGCCTCCCTCCCCAGAGTGACAGAGCAACTGTAACTGATTAGGCAGGATGCAGCCTCATTCCCAGTCCCCACCCTCTCTGGGAAAGCAGGGCTGTCTGGCACCTCATCCAAGGCCTTTCCCCTGTTATCTCATTACTGAGTAGCTGCTCCTCTACCACCCACCTCCGTCACCTCATCTAAATACGGGGGAGATGAGTATGTCTTCTTTGCTGCTCCTTCCCTGAGTCCACCCCAGGAGCTCCCTGAACAGATCATCAATCACTTCTCATTACACCTGCAGCAGCCGTCAGATACTGCTGAACAGAGACAGGCGCCTCCCCTGCTGCTGCCAGGCTCCAGTGCACATGTGCACACACACGTGCACACACATTGTACAGGCCCACTCACATGGACACACAAGCATGCACACCCATGTGCACAAACTTTGTTCAGAGGTGGGAATTCTGCCCATTTTAGCCTCTAATATTGCAATCAGAGAGTGATAGAACAATGAAAGATGAAGGTGGATGAAGGAAGATCTATTTATTCCCTTACTTGTTACATAACCATTCAGGGATCTTTTTTTATCCGTACAAACACACCACCACCACCATCAACAATCATCAAGTAGCTGTCATGTATGCAGTGCTGCCCTATTCAAGGCGGTGCTGAGTATGTGAGGAGGATTCTCTCTAAAGCACAGCTCTGAGGAAGTCTGTCTCCTTCGCACTTTTACACACGCTGGGAGAGGAGCCTGCAGGAGGCTCTGTGCGTTGGGTGAAGCCACACGATGAGTGAGGAGACCGAGTGTGAAGCCAGGGGAATGAGAGCGCAGAGTTCACCACTTCACCACCATGCTGGTGTGCACAATCGATGAAAGGGTGGCTGCCAGCTGCAGGACAGAAAAAAAGTAAAGCATGTAACTTGTGGTTTTAGCTCTGGCTTACTTCCAAAAGGAATTGTTTTTGTTGTTCTAAAAAGCTTTATACCAAAAAAAAAAAAAAAAAGAAAAAGAAAGAAAGCTTTATACCTCTATAAAAACAAAAGGCTACTGCTGTCAAGCACCTTCAGACTCAAGCCAGAGGAGAGCTCTCCCAGTGGGCTTCCAAGCTGTAAATCTTCACAGAAACACAGTACCTCCTGTGGAGTAGCTGGTTGGTTCAAGCCAGCAACCTGGCAGTTAACAAGTACGTCCCTTGTACCTGTAATACCTGTATAAAGTGTATTAAATATGAACTACTCCTGGTGTGTAATTTTAAATTGAATTATTGTGCCTGGAACTTTTTTTTTAATAGCTAAGAATGGTGAAATCAGACTCCTTTAGATGTTATGAGAAGAATAGACACTACACAGGGCTTGGACCCAACCCAGCTTAATTCAAAGGAAGGCAGATTTATTTTCTTCTGCTTCCCAGAAGGTTCCTCAGCAGAACGTGTGTTAAACAAAATTGTTTAGCTATGGAAAAGAGCAATCTCCTCTTGGGAAGATTCTGGTAGAAAGGGGCTTTGGTTACATATCCAGCTCAACCCAGCCCCAGAGCCCTCGTCATGTTTTATTTTGTTTTGCCCTTGACACTGATTGTCTTGGGAACTGTGGCCCCCGAGCAATGGCCAGGAAGTCAGGTCTTCTTGATGTAAATCCTCTAATATCCCCTACAATGATTTTCAGTGCCAATGGTAAGGCCCGCCTAGTGGCTGCCACATGCCCCTGAGCAGACACGTCAGAGCAGATGAGAGCATGAGACAGCATTTAAGAGAATGGTAGGCTGGCCTTGACTTAGCTGTTTGGCCTCTCCTCAGAAGTCATTTGTGACACTGACTGTCATAGGTTTCATTAAGAACAAGTCTATCTCTACCAAAGAAAACTGCAAGGTAAGAGGACTTTCAGCTCCAGCTACATATGTCTCCAAACTTACTTACATATTGTCCTGTTTTCAGAAGAAAAAAAATTTACTCAGTGCCTCCCGGGCAAATAAAAACTTTGGTACTACAACCTACAATCCCAGATAAAGTGTAGGTATCTGCTTTGGCAGCTCCCCTGGATCGAGCTGCTCCAGTAGCTCTCCACAAAAACCCTGTGAAGAGATGATCAGGCAGGATAGCCTAGTCTGTTCTGCAGAAAGAAGCTACCCCTGGAACCTCAGTGGCTTAAAATCTAGAAGTTTATTCTTGTTCATGCAAATTCTGACACTGGAAGGGCAATTCTACAGGGTGTTTGTCCTGCACACCGTCCGTCAGTGATTCGGGCTGCTTCACAAATATGGTGCCACCAGATCAAAAGGTGGATTCCAGGTCATCACAGAAGAGGAAGAGAGAAGTGGGGGTTGTGGATCAGTCTTTACATGCTTTGACACTTTAGTTGACATAGATCGCTGGATAGGGCTGCTTATATAAAGGTTATCAGTTCAAACCACCTAGCTGTACCACAAAAGGAAGGAGTCATCTGTTTTCATAAAGGGTACAGCCTAGCCAACCTCATGCAACAATTGTACTCTGTACCACAAGGGGTGAGCATGAGTCAGAACTGACTTGAAGGCAACAGGATTTGGGTTTTTTTTGTTTGTTTGGTTGGTTGGTTGGTTGGTTGATTGGTTTGGTTTGGTGAGTGGGAGGTGGTTCTACCTACAGCATATTAATCTGAAGTAGTCACTTTAGGTTTTTTTGTTTGTTTTTTGAGAGATGTGGAAAAGCTCATTGGCTTTAATGGGGAGTTAACTCTGCCGCAGACGGCCTCCTCAAAATTTCCCTCCCGCTTCAGAAACTAGCAGAGATTTTCAATGAAGGAGCCTGCTGGCACCCGCTGGACATCTCCTTGCAAGGTCAGTCCTTTGGAGCCATTGGGAGGGAGAAAAAAGAGACTTTTATTCCTGTAAAGAATTCCAGCCCCAGAAATCCTGAGGGGGAAATTCTGCCCTGTCCTCTCGGGTCACTATGAGTCCGAATTGAATTTATGGCTATGAGTTGAGTTGTAATTCCATTCACTTACTGCTATTGACAGGTTGCTAGATTAGGGCTTGTCTTCCCAAATGCCAGCACTAAACGAAATTGAGCTGTCCAGGCCTCAACAAAGGGGTTGGAAATACATCAGGCACACTCATTAGACACCTATGGCAAAATTCAGAACTGAGCATGCTCTGACCCAAGTCATGTAGACCCAGGTGGAAGGTCCACCTGGTCATACAGAATAGGACTTCACAAAAGTGCACCGAAATCAACCAATACGATCGACCAATGTCCTCCAGTGGTGTTGGGAGGTGATAGAAGTAGGCCTGGGCTCCTTGTCGCCCTCCCTTGTTCACGTGCTCTGCAAGTGGAGGGTGAGGCCCTTGGGGGTTCCTGCCGTGGCTCCTCAGCTGGTTCTGCACTCCTGCTCAGGTATTCCTCCAATGAAACCGCCATATTCAGCTGCAAACTTTCCCCACCCCTGCCATGCAGCCCGGCGTGCTTTCCGGAGATACTGGGGACTTTTGGGGACTGCGATACCTGAAACTTTCTTCCATAACATTCACTAGGATTTACAAAACTGCTTCTGCCATATGAATTCTTTCAGCGTTGCTAAGCAAGAACTGAGGTCAACCACCCCAGAAACCTAACACTATCAAGTCAATTCTGACTTATATCAATCTAGGGGGTCCTCAAACTATGGCCTGCGGGCCGCATGGCCCTCAGAGGACATTTATTCAGCGCGCCGGGTGTTTTTGCCCCGTTTTTTTTAACTTCAAATTAGGTATGTGCAGTGCGCATAGGCATTTGTGCATAGTTTTATTTTTAAACTATCATCCGGCCCTCCAGCGGGTTTGAGGGACAATGAACTGGCCTCCTGTTTAAAAAGTTTGAGGAACCCTGAAAGGACAACGTAGAACTATGCCTGTGGGTTCCCGAAGTTCTAAATCTTTACAGGAGCTGAGAACCGCATCTTTCTCTGTGAGCCACTAGCGGATTCCAACTGGCCGGCCTCATGGTCACACACATTCCACCAGGCTCCTTGAGCCTTAACTTGATAATTTAATGAAATGATACTTCTCCAAGTCACACTGTATCATGGTCTATAATCTTGCTATTCTAATATCAAATTTAAAATAAGGAATATAGTTAAGCTCCAAATCCATAAGCAATAAGATCATTGAATCTCTTTGGACACTATTACTTAAAAAAAGAAAAAACTCTGTTCAATTATTTTCAGCACAGAAAAGCTTCCAGCGTTTACAGCTTAGTATTTAATTGCTTTTTCTCTTCTTCTTTTGCATTGGTGAATCATTTTGAGCTTATAATAATGTCAAAATAAATAGTTTCCAGAGCCTCCAGGCATTCACTGTGTAATGATCATTTAAAAGATTTCTTGGTTAGAGGGTCCTCAAAAGAATAAAAAGCGTGTCCGCATCCCTGGTCATTTCTATATTCAAAAGAAGAAATTGCTCATCAAATGCTACAAGCCAATTTCTTTCTTCAGCCAAACTGCCCATTTTAGCATCACTGAATTAAGCAAATGGTTCTACATTTCAAAGTCAACAATGATACTCTTTTCCCTTTAACACGAGCATCTTAAACAGCTCAAAAAGTAGTCGAGCTCTTTATTATGGCTTTTCCTGAGAAAGCTGTTTCATTGTTTATTTTATTTATTCATCTAGACTTTCATGTTAAGATTTGTGTATTTTAAGTTCTGCTAGTCAGGACATTTTAAACGGAGCCAGATTTTTTTTTATACTTTGTCTTTTAAAATATAATGAGACTGAGCAGTACATCCCTTAATAAAATATAAAGTCTTCCTATTTCTGTTTGTTTGTAATTTCCCTAAGGATAACTCTTAAAGTAGTAAAACCAAAACCCCCCATAATGAATTACATTTGGTCTACTGGGGGTTGTGGCCAACCTTTAGATAGAAAAATCCAGAGACTCCCTTCTGCATCTCCTTTCCCAACCAAACCCCGGTGGCTGGAGGCCGGAAGGAAGAAAGAGGCTGGGCTGCTGGGGCAGGGTGGGGAAGGGGTAACCTTGCAGATTATTTCAAATTCTACTCTGAAGGCAGAAAGTTATCCAAATGAGATAGCTAGAGATTCACTTCCTTAGAAAAAGATTGAAATTAATGTGTCCCTTAGAAAAGCCAAAGGAAAAAAGTCGTTATTAATTTAGGCAATTGAAGAACTTTGAAAGCCATGTCTAGTACATAAAAACACCTGTCCCTAGAGCCCATCGGCCTAGGAAACTGAATTTTTATACCATGTAAAATAAAGGAAGGTCATTTCTTAGACTTGCTCAACAGAAGATTGTCATTTTAAACCGGTTACTGTAATGAGAAGCTGGGTTTTCGTAAAAAGGACTGAATGCTTGAGTCAGTGTGAAATGAAATTAGAGATGCATGTTCTGCGCATGGCAGCATTTCCGGAGGAGTCTGTGTTCCCGTGACTGCTCTCAATCTGTCTCGTGCCTTCTGGGAAACTCACAGCGTGGTGCCCACATCTAGTCTCTCGGACTTTCTTGCCAGCTTTGGAAAGGTGTTGAGTCTGTTGGATCTGCTGCACAGAGACAGCATGCAAGTGGACCCTTCCCACATTCCTCAGAGAGCAGCCCCCCAGTGTAAAGCTGTGGGTGAGGTTTGATGACCTTTGCCCCTTCATCATCCCGCATTCTTTGACGGACCCAAGCGCTCCCCCGAGGCATTACCGGAGAAGCAGCTACCCCATAGTTTCCAGATGGTGGGTATCAGCCTGTGTGCTCATTGGGATCGCCAGAGAGCTGTCCAAAAGACATCTTTGTCCCATCTCCACTGAGTCCGATTTTATTGGTCTGGAATGCAGCCTAGGTGCTTGGATTTTTTTCTCTCTCATAAGTTTTTATTGTGAATTGGGTGAAGGTTTACCAAGATCATCAGTTTTTTATTCAACAATTCATACACATTGTGTTTTATGCCACTTATTGCAATCTCCACAATATAATATGACTTATTCCACTCCCTACTTATGTCTTCTGTTTCCCTTCCTCCTCTCTTCCTACCCTTCTGAACTTGGGCCTTGGATTAATACTGCCCTTTTGAGATCAAATGGTTTGCTGTTTTCAGGTTTGTGTGCCTCACTTGAGTAATTGCTCCCATTATAGACCAATCTATTATTTGGCTGAATATTGAACCACAGGTAGGAGTTCATTTTCAAACTTAGTGAATAAGGACCATCATTTCAGAGGTTCTGTTAGTCCCTATCCAGCCAATAAGCCTGGTCTCTTTTATGACTGTGAATTTTGCTTCACTATCTAGGACCTTTTGATGTGATCCCTTTCAAAGAAGTTGGAATTGATAGTTGGAGATCATCTAGTTATTCTGTGCTCAGAGTCATGAAGTCTAATGTTCATGTGGTCCACTCACCACTCTTTCCTCCAGAGTGAGGGTGACAATACTTGCCACCTAGATGGCCACTTGTGAGCTTCTGAGATCCAGCTGCTACTCACCAGCGTGGATGTCGACCATAGTCTTTACAGTCTAGGTAATGACAATTGTCCTTGGTGTCCTTCACAACTATAATCCCCAGCCCCCAAGCCCAATAAAGCACTCCCTCCAGTTGTTCGGTTATGCCTAAGGAGTTTTGATAACTTCATCTTCTGTGTGCTCCGGAATATTCAATTCCCTGGATGATCAGAATGGTCAGTCAGGGCTCAGAATCTTGGTGTTAAGGCTCCTGGTGAGATCCTGGCACATCAGACACAGAGGTTGTGAGGCTAGAGGATGGGCAGGAGGGGATCATACTGAGTCTAACAAGGAAAGAAAAGGAAATGAAGGATATAAGCAATTAAAAGCAAGCGCATAAATAGATACAAATACACAGATGGCCCTTGCAACATTATTCCCAATCTCGCAAACGTGTCAACGGTCTAAATACCCATCAATAGGTGAATGGATAAGTCAAACATGTTGCCTATGGTATATACAATGGACTACTACTCAGCCATAAAGAGAAATGAACTCTTGACACAGGCTACAAGAGGAATGAACCTCATAAGCATTATGCTGAGTGAAATAAATCAGCTTCAAAAAGGACACATTTTGCTTAATTCCACTTACAAGAAATATCTAGGCTAGGAAAATGAATAGAGACAAACATATCCCAATTGTTTCCAGGGATAGGTAGGAAGGTAAGTATGGTTGTTACATAATGCCATGTCAATTGGACAAATAAGTGAGGTGGAGTCTTTCTTATACCTATATGAGTGTCCTTGGATTTATTTCTCTAGTCAACCCAGCCTAACCCAGTAGGGCCTGGAGGGGAAGTGCCATCCCTGAGACGATACTGAGCTTCCATAAGGGTGATGACATAATTTTGGAATGGGTAAGGATGATAATATGAACAACATGCAGAATGCCACTTAGTTATAATCTTGTAGAGCGTGGAAGTGATGAATGTTTTGATGCATGTATATTTAGTACGATTTTTAAAGAGTGTACGCAAAAGAGCAATATGGCAAGTCTGTGTTGCCATTTGCTGTTGCTCAGCTAAAAGCGATTCGGGCCTGTGTAGTCCAAAGGGAACCACAGAGGCTCAGGAGGAAAGCTGGTACCATCTCCAAGACTTGTCTGACCAAATGCAGAGTCTCCCTTCAAGTAACTGACAGGTCAGAGGCAGCTCATCTCTGCTGCAGAAGCAATGATTTGTCTCAATTCCCAGACCACTGTCACAACCATGTCTTGTTGCCCTCGGTGCCCCCCTTCCCCACCACAATAAGTCACTAGAAAGCCATGCTTCATTTAAAAACAAACAAATAAACCCCTTCTGCCTCCATCCTGGCACTGTTTCAGCTTATTTAGCATCATAACATATGTCATCTGTTTCCCTAAACAATCTAACACGGACATGGCACGATGGGACTGATGAGTTAGGCAAATGAGGACCAGCCTGCCCTCTGAACACACACGATGGCATTTGACTTGCTGTCAGTAGATGCTGTCGCGTTTCTTCTCCTCTTTCCTGGAAAATAAATATAGAAAAGAAAGAGGACATGAAAAGGGCTGCAAGATGTTTAGCTCTGGTCTTTCTAGAAAGTGTAGAAAAAAAGTATGTGACCCCTGCCTGCCTTTAGATGCCCCACTCCTCTGGCTAACAAGGATTGCGCACTGACCATGGACAAGACATCTGGATCTGGGGGGAGGATATAACAATTGCCCCCACCAGCAAAGAGTTTCCAGATTTACGGGACTGCACAGGCCAGGGAGCAGCTCATAAAAAGAACAAGAAGAATCGCAAAGGAGGGTGTGCTCCAGCACCACTTCGTCCAGCTGCAGACACATGAAGGCAAAGTTTCCTTTGCTTTCAGTCAAGTTTATGATTTCCGTGGCATCCCTTACCAACACCTTCACAAAGATCTAGGTTCTTGGGTTGTTTCGTTCCAGGGCGGACATCACCTTGGTAAAGCCACACTCTATGGACAGCTCATGGTCCAAGAATTCCACCTATATGTTTTGAAAGGGGCCATGTTAAAACCCCTGGCTCAGACTTTCAGGACTGGGCACAATACAGCAAACCCACCATGGGGACAGCAGGATTTGGTAACACTCTCATCTCCATCACAACCTGGACCTGGCAAAGCTATTTTCTTCCACTCACCATCTTTCAATCAATATTTACTCAGCTATTAGTTGCTCCCCAGGCTCAGCATCAGAAAAGTGTTCAAACGTTACCTAATTGTCCATCTAATGGTAGAGGTCTGTGCAAGGGATATGAGAGCAAGAGGCTCAGAGATGATCAGTGGGTAACGAGAGAGGGATTCACCTTTATCATTTGTAGAAAGCCCCTGAGGCTTAGTCACATTGGCAGACTTTCCCTGGAGCAAGCAAATAAAGCTGCTCCCGGCTCAGCTCCATTCCTGATCTGGTCTTGCCATGAGACTATCCAGGCTTTGTCCCAACCCCACGTTCTGGAAACCACGAGTGGAAGGAGGTGGATCTTGGGGATACCATGGAAAAGAATGGGCATTGCACAACACTTCATTGTACTCATATGGAGCTTATACAAAGGCCAAGAGATAGAACCAGGTGAGACTGTGAACAGGACAAGGTGATACTGCATGGTTTAAAATCAGAAAAGGTGTGCATCAGGGTTGTATCCTTTCACTGTTCTTATTCCATCTGTATGCTGAGCAATTTATACAAGAAGCTGGTCTATGTGAAAAAGAACATGGCATCAGGATTAGAGGAAGACCCAAGTAATGTCATTAGGAACATTTTCTCACTAAAAATTTTAGGTCATGGCATCAAAAAAGTGTCATTTTAACCTAAATGGGTTTTTAGACCAGTGAAATAACAGCGAGAGTGAGTCAGCATTGTGCACAGAATTGAGCGATACTGGTTCTTTGGGAAATTCATAATCCAACACTGACACTGCTGAGATAAAGGATGACAGTGAGGAAGATTCTACACCTGAGCTCTGTGATGGGCCAACGTGGTGCTCTACTCTCTTCAGGAATGGATGAGCCAGCTCCACCAAGATTCCCCTTTACTGGAGCACCTGCTATGTATGTAGACGTTGAACACAAGAACGCTTTGGCGTTTCTACAATGATTTCTGACCGATGAGGTCATCGAAAAATTGATTATGATAGCCCGGAGGTTTACTTTCAGGTTTTAACCCCTCTTCAGTTAATTTCTGTGCATGGGGGAAGGTTTGGGGCTTGCTTCATTTTCCTACATACGGTATCTCAGTTTGTCCAACACCATTTGTTGAGCAAGCAGAATTTGTCCCTTTGGATATTTCTGTGTCCTTTTTCGAAGGCTAGTTTCCTGTTGACTGGTGAATATATGTGTAGCTTTTCTGTTCGAATCCATTGATCTATATACCTCTCAGTGTACCAATACACTGCTCTCCCTTAGGGAAAAACAACAACAAAAGTTGTATGAGCCCCTATATAATGATTTTTTTTTAATGGACGATGAACTATTTTCCAGGCCAGCACTATCCTATGTTTGAGCACATTGCTGCAGCCACTGTGTCAATCCATCATGCCTTATAGCCTGCGGTACTCATGTTCAGGTATAGTGTTCTGCCATTCACAAGGTTCACACTGGCCAGTTCTTTCAGAAGTGGAAGACCAGGTCCTCCTCCCTCATCTCTCTGTCTGGAAACTGCTGAAGTCTACCTGCAGTGAGTGACCCAGCAGGCATTTGAACTACTGGCTGCAAAATTTCCACCATTACAGCCAAATGCAGGCCACCACAGTACAACAGACAGTAACAGCATCTTAACACCACACAAAGGCTCCTCCCTGGGGAGACCACGTGTTCAGGCAATTGCTGCTGTTACACATGTAAGTGGGGGCTACATGAAGTCGCACCATCTCCTGTGGCCCTTCCAGGAACAGGCCATTCTGCTGTTGTTTCTACTGGACTTAGGCTCAGCTGCCAACCTGCCCTCTGCACGCATTCTTCTCCTTACCCTTCCATGTCACCTTCTCTTTGCCCAAGTCAATACTGCTGGTCAGTCACCTACTGGTGGATGCTTGCTTCTGAAGTTTCTGAACCACATTTCCCCATGGTTATGAGACATTGCTGCTGCCACTGCGAGCATTTAACAGGTTACTTTACACCTTCAATGAGAAATCTAGGGGAATAGAAAGAAAGCTTCTTCTTTCTCCCAAGGAGTGGGTGGTGGTTTTGAACCGTTTCCCTTGAGGTTAGCAGCCCAATGTGTAACCCACTACACCAGTAGAGCCTTGGTGGCACTGTCCAGCAATTATTAGACTGCTAAATATGAGGTCAGGGTTTCAAACCTACCAACTTCTCCTTGGGAGAACGATAAAGCTGTTCCCATAAAAGACTGACAGCTCCAGAAGCCCTCTATAGGGTGGCTATGAGTTGGAATTTTGCGGTCATTTAGGGCTTTTTGGTGGCATGTGATTTTTTAGGGCTTTTAGGTTGTTTGTGGACGTTCAAGGTGTGTTTGGGGCATTCGGGTGGTTTGGGGTTTTTAGGGTGTTTTATAAGATTTTAGGGAGTGTTTAAGGGATTTGGGGGTGGTTTTTTAGAGTGTATAGGTATTTTTCAGCACAATAGGGTGTTTTTAGTGATGTTGCAGAGTTCCTTAGGGATTTTAGGGTATTTTTAATATTATATGTGTTTTTTTCCCCCAGCATTTTAGGTTTTCTTAGGGCTTTCATGGTGTTTTCAGGGCATATATGGGGTTTAGGAATGTTTAGGGTTTGGGAATCTTCTAAGGATGATTTTTGGAAGTTTCACATGTTTGGGTGGGCATTTGGTGTTTTTTTGTGGCTTTAGAGTGTTTATGGGATCCTGTCAATTTGCAGCTTTAATTCCGCAAAGAAAAGTCAGACAGCAAGCCAGAAAGGAGCAGGAAATGAAGGGGAAGCCCAGGCCACATGTTACAGCTGCCAAGTCCGGAGAACCTAGGTGTGGTCGTTGGCTACCTGGGACCGGGAGTGGGGCTGTGCTCCTGCCCAAGGGTGCTAGGGAGTAAACCAATCTCAGCTGGACGTTTGGCTTTTCTACTAATTAGCCGACTCCATGAACTTTCCCAAGGGCAGCTGGCGAATTGCCAGGGGAACCCAGCTAGACCCCCCACACAAAAGCACAGGGATGGTTACAGGAACAGGAGGTTTCACACAGTGGATGTGCAGGGCTTGGGGTCGGGATTGGGGGCCAAGGTGAGGAAGGGGCAGCAATAAGGCCTGGTCCCAAATAATCAGACACTGAGCAATAAAAGTACAAGGACTGCCAAGAGAACATGGGGACGAAGGATGGCTGGACTTCATTTGATATCTTTGGACGTGCTGTCAGGAGAGACCAGTCCCTGAAGGGACATCAAGTCCATGAAGGACATGATGCTTGGCAAAAAGTGGAGGACGGGCAATAAAACAGCTCGAACCAGTGGCTACATCAGTGGGCATAGTAACAATGGTGAGGATGGTTCGAGACCTGGCAGTGTTTTATTTTACTGCTTGTGTTTTTCTAGAACTGTCTTTCCTGGATGCACGAGGAAGGATAACTGTGCTTGTGGGAAGCAAATGCACAGTGGGCAGCGCTTTGGCCAACATAGGTACACCACCGGCACACAGTGCCCCCTTACTTGGCATCCAAAGTGACAGGGTTTGTCTTTCCCCAGAGCTCTCCAGCCCTGGGGGAAGCGGCCCTGCCTTCGGCGCACCGCCAGGGGGCAGCACTGCTGCTCTCTCACTGGCTACATCTGTGAGGACCCAGAGAGCAGCTCCTTTCTGCTGCTCTCCTCTCAGACTTCTGCCAGAAGCCTTGGCTCGTCCTGGATCCTCCCTTGATTCCCACTCTGCACCTTTGGGGACGCCCAGCCCATTAACTCTCTCCCATCCTTCCTTGCTGCCTCTTGTCCAGATGCCTGAGCTGGGCTTCAAGTAGTTGTAATGTTATGCTTAGGTGAGATGTGTTCAGCTTGTTTACTGTCTGTATACAAGAAAAGAGTGCAGCCCAAGACATCCACCCTTTTGTTCCTCTATGGAAAGCCTGTTACGTGTCATAGTCTTCTCTCTGTGCAGTGCTTTCCTCTGCTGCTGATGCTTTTACATGAAATAGGACTCGGTGTGTCACCGCTACAGGAAATTATCTCTGAAAAAATAATATGCCCAGAACTCAGAAACAGTGTCAGCTTGCATCTGGCATCATGGAAGCATCATGGGTGTGTTTCCATTCATTCGCTCCTGAGTGTCACATGTTAAACTCAGTGCATAGCATAAACAGCAGCAGGCACAAACTGAGACAAAGCACACCCTTTGCTGTGAAGCACATTCCGACTCCTGGCTGCCCCTGTGCCACAGAGTAGAACTGCCCCTCAGGGGCTCCCTAGCTGTCATCTTTACAGAGGCACATGGCCACACCTCCCTTTTGGGAAGCCACTGGGTAGGTTTGAACTTCAGGGTTGTAGTAGTTGATATTGTAGAGCCCTGGAGTCAGTTCGGATTCATAGGGGCCTGTGCACTAGAGAGAGAAACAAAGCCCAGTCCTGCGCCATCCTCGCACTTGTTACTCTATTTGAGCCGATTCTCGCAGCCACGGTGTCAATCCACCTAAGTAAGGGTCTTCCTCTTGTTTGCTAACCCTCTGCCAAAAATGATGCCCTTCTTGCAGGACTGGTTCCACCATAGTAATATGTCCAAAGTACCTGAGACAACGTCTCCGCATCCTCTTTCAGATCTCCTGCCTTTAGTTTGTCAGCTCACTTCGATGGAGTCGATGCTGAGCCATAGCGACTCTATGAGATCAGAGCAGAACTATCTCTGTGGGTTTCCCAAAGGCTAACTCTATGGGAGTAGAACGCCTCATCCTTTTCTTCTGAGGACTGACTGGTGGTTCCCCACTGCTGACATTACAGTTGACACCCAAGGCATAAGGTACTATGCCACCAGAAGTCCCTTGCCCCTGTGCAATAACCAACACCACCTACACACAAAACCCACCCCTTCTCTGTCAGTTTGATGTATGGTGATGGCTTGAGTTGCTATGAAATTGGAAGCTACTAGGGGGAACCCGACAAAAACTACAATTTTTTCAAAACTATGCATTTAAATTTTTTATCCCCTTCATAGTACTCTCCATTACACTTCACACATTTGTCTAATCTGTGATTACATTCTTGGAAACATTTTTCAAACTCAGCAGTTTGGGTGACACCCTTGTTTCCCCCCCCCCCCTCTTCTGTGATGTCAAACCACTGTCCTTCATTCATGGAAACAGAAAGAAGTCATATGGAGTGAGTTCAGGTGATTAGGATATGAGGGACAAGAGAGGCATGCTTTTTTGGGGGATGTTTTCATACTGTTATTTCTTTTCTCTTTTTTTATAATCAATTTTTGGGGCCTCATACAACTCTTATCACAATTGATACATACATCATATTTGTACATTCATTGCCCTCATCATTCTGAAAACATTTGCTCTCCACTTAATCCGCTGGCATCAGCTGATAATTATTCCCCATCCCTCATGAACCCTGAATAATTTCTAAATTATTATTTTGTCATATCTTACACTATACAATATCTCCCTTCAGCCACTTTTCTGTTGTCTGTCCCCCAGGGAGATGGTTATATGTAGATCCTTGTAATCGGTTTCCCCTTTCCATTCCTCCCTCCCTCTACCCTCCTCGTATCGCCACTCTCACCACTGGTCCTGAAGGGATCATCTGCCCTGGATTCCCTGTGTTTCCAGTTCCTATCTGTACCAGTGTACATCCTCAGGTCTAGCTAGATTTGTAAGGTAGAATGGGGATCATTTTAGTTGTGGGGGAAGAAGCATTTAGGAGCTAGAGGAAAGTTGTATGTTTCATTGTTGCTACAGTGCACCCTGACTGGCTCCTCTCCTCCCTGCTACCCTTCTGTAAGGGGATGTCCAATTATGTACAAATGAGCTTTGGGTTTTCACTCCACACTCCCCCGTATTCACAAAGATATGATTTTTTTGTTCCGATGATGTCTGATACCTGATTCTTCCGACACCTCGTGATCACACATGCTGGTGTGCTTCTTTCATGTGGGCTTTGTTGCTTCTCAGCTACATGACCACTTGTTTAACTTCAAGCTTTTAAGACCCCAGAATGTATAACTTTTGATAGCCGACCACCATCAACTTCAGTCACCACATTTGCTTATGCACCCATTTGCCTCCAGCAATTGTGTTGGGGAGGTGAGCATCACGGAATGCCACTTTAATACAACAAAGTATTTTTGCATTGAGGGAGTACTTGAATGGAGGCCCAATGTACATCTGTTACCTTAATACTAAACCTATAAATATATGCATATAGATCTATTTCCCCATCGTTATACATAAATATATTTACATATGCACATGCCTTTATTTAGACCTCTATAAATGCCCTTTGCTTCCTACCTCTTTCCTTGATTGCCTTTTACTTTCTGATTGTCCCACTCTCATGTTCAGCCTTCATTTGTGTTTCAGTAATTCCTCTAGGTTACATTACTCTTGGTCACACTCTACCAAGCCTCCTACACCCTCCTCACCATCTATTTGGATCACTTGGTGTTCCCTTGTCCCTGGGTTTGTTAACAGCACTTCCTTTTTCCCTACACCCCCCTTTCCCATCTCCCTCCCCCTGCTGTCAGTCCCATTGTTTTCTCCTCCAGATTGTTCATCCAGCCTATCTCATTTAGACAGACCTGTGGAAATCATAGCATGCACAAAAACGAGACAGAGCAAACCCAAGCAACAAAATGAAACAAAAGAACAACACCACCACCAACAAGCCAATGACAAAAAGCAAAACAAAACACAAGAAAGAAAAGCTTTTAGTTAGTTCAAGGACTGTTTGTTGGCCTTTAGGAGTGCTTTCTCATAGAGTATGATGGGTCAGCTAGCCCTGGCCCCAAAGTCTATTTTTGGTATTCCCTGGGGACTTCGTTGCTCTGTTCCCCTTCCTGTTCTGTTGTACACCCTTAGTATTTTGCCTCGGTGTGCTGGGATCAGATCGGGCGATAGAGGCATGCTGTTTTTTGTGTGTGAGCAGGTGCACTGTCATGGTGGCAAAACCAGTCCCCTGTCTACCACTAATCAGTCCTTTTTATTTTAAATAAATCATTTTATTGGGGGATCTTACAGCTCTTGTAACAATTCATACACCAATTTGTATGAAGCACATTTGTACATACATTGCTATCATCATTTCCAAACATGTTCTTTCTCCTTGAGCTCCTTTTTTCCCCTCCTCCCACCCACGTGAACCACTGATACTTTATACATACTTTTTATTTTTATATTTTACGCCTCTGCTGTATCCCTTCACCCAAACTTCTGCTGTTTGTTCCCCTGGGTGGTGGAGTGGGGCTGTATGTCCATCATTGAGATTGGTTTCCCCTTTCTTCTGCTTCTCCCCCCTACCTTCCCTCGTGGTGTTGCTACTCTCAGTATTGGTCCTGAGGGGTTTATCTGCCCTGGATTCTGTGTGTCGGAACTTCTAGTCAATAGCAGTGTGCAAGCTCTGGTCTAGCCAGACAACTCAGACCTTCTTACACAATATCTTCAGAACCTCTATATAGGAAGCTTGATTAACAGTCTGACCTAGTGCAATGACTAAACTCCAAATGCACTATCACCCTCACATCAACAAAACCAAACAAATGAGCATCTTCTTGAAGTTTGAGTTCACTTGACGAGGTGTATTTGAGTGAGGTGATGATGGCGTCTTACACTGACTTGATTTATGTTTGCATTCTGGCTTGTGAGAAGAGCACAAGGTCTTGTCACCAGCAATGACCTTGGGAAAAAAGTGTGGGTGCACTAGCTCAGAGCAAGTTGCCAGATGCCTGCCCAAACAGGAGAATGTATATTTTGAAATGTGTACCCAGTGGAGCTTTGTACCGCTTGGTTTTTTGGCGGGGGTGGGGTGGGGGTGGGTGGAAGGCCGGCTACTCCTTTGTAGGTTAGATAATCTGAGATGTGCTATTTGAAATTTCCTGGGGCCAGTTTTAGACAAAACTAGAAAAGTTAATTTTGCTGTATGGAAAAATCTGACAGTCTGGAAGTATCTAATTTTCCTCACATGCCATCATTCCCCTAGTAGCATTATTCTTAGTTAAAGCTCTCCTCTGTTCCTCCTTAGGGTTTCCCCCACTACCTGATGTTCCTTTTCTCCTACTCATCATCAAGGGACTTGTGTCCAAAGTGAGGACAGCAAATAATTAAGAGACCCTCCTGACTCTCTGTTAAGAAGGGTGCTCTGGTGCATGCGTGTGTTTCTGTGTGCACATACAATCGCATTTGAATTTTGTTGGAAGAGGCTTCATAGAGACAGAGAGTGACATGGTTAGAGCTGCTGCACATGTAGAGCACTGTACTCTATGGTGTTCTAATTCAAATGCATGTAAGGTCCAAGAGAGGTAATAGAAGCAAGTGGCCAGGGTCAGGGAAGGCAGCAGGAGGAACTGAGGGAGCCTGAATGCCTCACACCCTGCCAGTTTCACTGATTCTTGGATGGGAGAGTACCAACCTAGTGCTGTGAAATCTTCGCAGTTTTCAGAGGCTTGGGGGATTTAAATTTTGTATGTAAAAAATAGACATCAAAAATGCTTGTAATTTATTGATTTCGATAAACACACTGAATGCCAGTACTCAAGTCAAAAAAACCAAACTGACAGCCATCGAGTCTTTGCCAACTCATAGTGACCCTATTAGACAGGGTAGAACTGCCCCTCAGTTCAGCTCCCAGCCCTGGAAGCCCACCAGTTCCTCGTTATTATCATGAGGAATACTATTTTCACAAGAGCATTACATACCCCTAGAGACTAAACCATAAAGCCATATAGGCTTTGACCATCAATTCTGATATGCTTTTTCCTCAAACTGATGGGTCATTTGATGGAATCCTTGTATTACTTCCCTAACATAAAAATTAATCAAGCAAAGGAGATTCAGTGCTCAGTACTACAGCCCCCTATTTAGAGATTAACTCTTAAAAACCACCACCACCACCACCACCACCACCACCGCCACCTTATCTATGTTGATAAAAACTTGAGTAGGCTGTATAAATATCTCAAGTATTTAGGATAAAATGGATTCTTATTCTACTGTCACATATTTAGTTTGAGTTATGTGTTTCCATCTGAACACAAATTAAATAGACCTCATTGACATCTTTTCAAAATGCCATAAAAATTAAATGATTACCTTAAAAGATACTCAGTATAATTAGGCATCAGAAAAATGTACATCAACACTAGAGCGAGATAGTGTTTCAACCCATCAAGATGACACTAGCCAAGAATATTAAAAATACCATTGAGTGCTGTAAGAATGAACAGATTTGTGTCAGAAGAACAGTCTGAAAGGTCCTTAGAAGCAAGCACGGGGAGACTTCACATGCTTTGGATATGTTATCAGGAGATGCCAGTCCCTGGAAAAGGCTGAAATGTTAGGTTCAAGTATAACAACAGTTTTGAAGATGGTGTAGGACTGCGCAGTGGTTCATTCTGCCTTGAGTTGGAACTGACTCAATAGCACCTAATGCTAAAAGCTAGATGCTTTTGATCCTAAATGAAAAGTGGATGGTCCAGCCTCCATACCAGCTACGTGGACAACTGCCCCTCCCCCCAGAAGAATTTACTTTAGAAGACGGCACTGAACCTGTAGCTAGGGGAGATGGACATGTCTGATCAGAGCACACAGGGGCAAATGAAGGGGGAGGAAGAGAGTGGAGCACACACTGGTCCACCAGGCTTGGAGGATGATTTTGGCACTCTGAACAGCCAATGTACAGAGTGGACCATATGGCTGATCCCACTATGAGACATGCCATCCCTTGCTGGCCCAGGGCCCTATGGGGACAATACCGGAGACTCTGTGTTGGGACTGACCCGACTGGCCCTCCAACACGGAGGCAAATCACTAAAAGCATGCAGCAGAGCAACCATGGGAGCAGAGCGGGTAGCCCCTGAGGGAGTACAAAGGACAGACTCTGGGGCCAGAGCATGATACGCCATCAGACCTGACTGAAGGACACACCTATAGAAAAAAAAAATCAGACCTTGATCTATTTACAGGTTTTTCTTTCTTAAAAAATTTTTTTGTCTTTTAATTAATTTACTCTTTTATTGATCATTGGTTTTCTGTTGTTGTTTTTTTGTCATCACTGTGTTCTCACCCATCGCCTATCTTGCTATGGTTTGATTTTTGGTGCATATTATTATCTCAACAGATCTATCTAGATAAGATAGGCTGGAAGAATAGTCTGGAGGAGAAAACAACAGGACCAATGGTTCCCGGGGACATGGGAGAGAGAGAGGAGGGGGTAAGGAGGTGATGCTGACCAATCCAGCGACAGGGGAGCAACAAGTAATCCAAAATCCGTCGCAAGGAGGGTGTGAGAAGCCTGGTAGGTATTCAGCAAGGGCAATGTAACCAAGAGAAATTACTCAAACCCAAGTGAAAGCTGAGCATGATAGTCGGACAAGAGGAAAGTAAAAGTAAATAGAGGAAAGAACTAGGTGACAAAGGGTATTTCTAGAGGTCTACATACTGGCATGTACATATGTAAATATATTTATACAGGAGGGTTCGTAAATAGATCAACGTGCATATATTTATAGACTTAGTATTAAGGCAGTAGATGGACATTGCCAAATACTTACTCAATGCAAGAACACGTTATATTAAATTGGCATTCCATGATGAACACCTTTCCAACATGATGGTTGAAGAAAAATGTGTGCACTAGCAAATGTGGTGAAGAAAGCTGATGGTGCCTGGCTATCAAAAGTTATAGCATCTGGGATCTTACAGGCTTGAAAATAAAAAAGCGGCCATCTAGCTCAGAAGCAACAAAGCCCACATGGAGGAAGCACACCAGCCTGTGTGACCATGAACTGTTGAAGGGATCAGATATCAAGCATCAAAGAACACAAAAATCATGTCATTGTAAATGAGGGTGAGTGCAGAGTGGAGACTCAAAGCCCATTGGTAGGTAACTGGACACCCCCTTCCTGAAGGGATGTGGGGACGAGATAAGCCAGTCAGGGTGCAGGGTAGCAACAATGAAACATGTTTCCTCTAGTTCCTAAATGCTTCCTCCCCCCACTATCATGATCCAAATTCTACTTTACAAATCTGGCTAGACAAGGGGATGTACAGAGAGATCGCCTTGGAGATTGGGTGGATGTTCCCACAGTAGCGTGGAGCCTCACAAGTGGTGGTCAGGCGTTTCCCCCAGTCACTTGTAGGACCTCAGGATTTAGGCTGGGGATGCCCCCACTTTTTATAGGGGAGAACAACCTGTGGCTTAGTGTGTGGGAGAGGACCAGCGTGAATTCCCCAGCTGCTTGCCACACCAATAAGTGGGGGGGTGGGAGCTCCCTCAGTTGGGCCTTCAGGTTTGCCCTAGGCAGAGGGGAGTGGCCTGGAGACAGCTATTGTCTTGTGATGGGAAAGAGAGTGAAAGGAGAGGAAAAAGAGAGAAAGAGGAAGACACAGACTGGGGCAATAATGCCAACCAGACTGACAACCACTCACCCACACACAACTAAAATGCACAGAGTAAACAAAGGTGACAACAGTAAAAAAAAAAAAAAAAAGAAAAGAAAAGAAAACAACAAAAAAGGAGAACCAAATCTGTGGAGGCTGTGGTAGGAAGTAGAGAAGAGCTAGATGGAGCGGAGAAAAGCAGAAAACCTGTAAGAAGAGCCCAATAAAAGGAAAAAGAGAGAAGAGAAAAGGAAGGAGGAGGAGAGAGTATTTTTTAAATGGTTAAAGAAATAACTGACCCTGTGTTATGCTGTGTGTAGCTCTGACTCGTCCTGTGTGCAGTACTGTCTTAGGGGTCAGGCTGCCCACTAGGAGGACAGGGTTGCCCTAGGCAGAGTGTAGGGCTCTGGAAACCAGCAGTGGTATGTGCAAGCAATGAGAGGGAGCAGAGAGAATCGTACAAGCTAAGAGAGAGGTGAAGAAAGCAAAGACAGAAAGAGGAAAGAAAGAAAAAGAGAATAAAGAGAAAGAAGGAAATAAATCCAACTGAGTTCACTAAGGTTGGCTGTGATGGTAAAGAGCAAGGAGAGAGAGAAGGAGGAAATAAAGTATAAAGTAGTAGCTGATCCCTGATTGCTTGGATGAGGGGCCAGAGGGGTTTAGACACTGCTCCAACATGGCAGGTCAGTGTGCCCTTTTAATGCCGGGACCCAGTGGTGCTGGGCAGAATTGCCCTAGTTGACGAGATCACCTTAGAGGCATGACGGAGGTTTCTTCAACGGTGCAGCGCACTGTAGGTGTTTGTCCCAGGTGCCTTGTGTGGTGTACAGCACTCCCACACAGGGCAGGTTGGAGTGCCTCCTGCTATTTGGGTTGATTTGCCCTAAGCGGAGGGAAGTGACCTGGAAGCCTTTAGTGGCATATGAGAGGAGAGAGTGGGAGAGAAGAGGAAAAAGAGGGGAAAAGGGGAAAAAAAGAGGGATAAAGAAGAAAGCGAGTAAATAAAAGCCCAACACCAACCTGAGCACGTTGAAACTGAGTGCGGTGGAAAAGTTAGAAGGGCTAGTGAATAAAGTGAGAATAAGTAGAGCAGTGGGTAAGGAGGTAATGATACTTGATCACCTGTCCTTGAGGCCAGAGGAATTCCAATTCTTCCTCAAGGTCACGGGGTCATGGACTTGTAAGGTCTCTCTCTCTGGCCTAAATTCCAACCCCAGTCCTTGGCTCCCCGCGAGAAAAATTTCATGCGGAAGCCGGGCTCGTGATCCAAGTGAATTTAATGAGAGTTAAAAGAAGCTTCAGGTTTTACAAGGCACCCATAGGATTCCTTTGACCATGGGGCCTGGCAGAGACTGCCTCAGGTCATGCAAGGATCTCTCTCCTCCCAGGAAGACGACCAGACCACCCCTCTCCCTTCTGGTTCCTGCCTTTTCAAGGGTTCCCGGGGAGGCTGGTGAAGGACCCCAGGTCAATCCCATTGGCTGAACTGCAATCATCTGGCCCAGGTGGGCTGCTCCAGGTGCAACATCCATCGGAGCCCACGGGCAGGAAAATCCAGCTTTCCTATGCTGGCTCTCCTGGGCATGCGTTAATGGACTTTCCCATCCCTGATGTAGGGTTCCACAGATGCTGTGTGAGATTACTTCAAAAGCAAGATCGCGCCCGTGGCCAGGGGTCACTTGGGTGCTGGAGTACCTGCCTTGTGCTGCATGTAGCACTGCAGCAGGGGCTGGGAGGGGGCACTGGGGGGCTCCCTCAGCCCCGTCTAGGGCTCCAAGACCGGCAGGGCCTCCCCAGCTATGTGTAGAATCACTGAGAGGGAAGCTTGTTGTCCTATCTAGACTGCTGATGCTTCCTAGATCAGAGGATTTTCTTTTTTATCCCTCTGGCCAGCTAGAATGAAATTGTCTCCCACAGTCTCTGGGCTACAGCTCAGTGCTGTTTAAGGCTGACACTGCTACAGCGGGTCTTTGTTATGGTAAAAGCTGCCAGGCCCTGTGGCTGAGTTCTGGCATTCCTTAGCTAGGTTGCTTCTTATGCTGATTTATGTTAAGGGACTCCCCTATGTGGTGCTTGGAGCTGAGCAACCAGACTTGGGTTTGAGTTTTAAACCAATCATTTATGTTTCACCCTTAAAAAAAAATTCTACTTGTGATGTGCTCAGATTTGGTGGCTGTCAAGCTGACCCCCAGAGGGGGAGATGCAGCTTATCAGGGGGGTTGTTTACTAGTCGGCCAATTGGAACTAAATTTGCTCCCTGGACTCCCGACTTTCTGCCTTTTTCTCCCACACCATGATCTTCCTAAGGTAATAATATATTTTTTCTTCTACTCTAAATTATGGCTACCCACCACCAACCCCTGACCGTGAGCTCAAGGCATCCAACCGCATGGAGAGCTCAGTGTGGGGTTCCCCTCGTGTCTGAGATTCTGCCCCCTCTCAGGGCGTCCACCTGCAGGGATCCCTGCTCCAGGCAAGGGCATATCTGGCGCCTGCCACTTCGTCAAAATTATAGTGCTTTAAAGCATTCTTGGTTTGCTTTGTGAGTGGAAATCCCACAAAAGAAGGGGTTCAGGAGAAACCCTGTTACCCTAGTTCTAATTTCAGAACTCCACCTCCCCGTTTCCTTCACCTAATTTCCTATTTTTCTGGTCTGGCAGCAGGAGCTCCAGATAGATGGGTCCTATCTGGTTGCCATTTTCTCTGAATCCCTCCATCTATTTTTTTTACACTCTTAAAAAGTACAAAACATTTACTCTACAAGCGCAAACAGATTTTCAAAAGCAGGGAAAAACCTGAACGTTCAGTACATGGTTCAATCGTCTTTTCATCTCTGCGCCCTAACTATGCTGAGCTCCATGGAACTGCATGGAGGGGAGCTATTCTGGCGTCATCGAGCCAAGTGAGTGTTTTGAATTACCTCAAGTGAATATTTGACTGGAAAGCATAGGGTGTAAAAAACCCCTGAAATCAGATGGTGCACATCTATCACAAAGAACAGGGCCTTGTACTTAAACCTTTTTTCTGAAAATAAGCAGCCATCTAAGTGAGATGTCAACTAAGTCCGCCCAGAACAAGCAGCACAGCCAGTGTGATGCCAGGGTGATAAATAATAGAATCTCAATCTGCAGGTATGAACAAGAATCAGAGCTTAAGTTCGGAACACCCAGTTTGCAAAAGGACTCAAATGCACATGCGGGGTGAATTCCCTCTGACCACAGTCCATGGACATGAACAGATACAGTTAAGTTCAAATGTAACACCTGATCATTTGATCTCTTCAGACTAATTTTAATTTGGTTCCAGTTTTTAGTATTTTTCACTTTCTGTTCGATTGAGGTTTTTCTCTCTTTTATCATTGTTAGTTTTTCTTTTCTACTTGTTTCTTGATTTTGTTTTGTATTTTTTTTTAATACATATGAAATCCAGGAGAGGTAAATCCAGAGAGACACTAACAGAATTAACAATCTCCTAGGGACAGGCAGGGAAGATTTGGGGGAGTGAGGGGGGGGCTAACAAAAATGAATATAAAAGAAGGAAATGATGTAAACCTGATTGTGGTGACGATTACACAAATCTTAATATGACTGAAGTATTGAATGATATATGTGAATTATATGAGAATTAAAATAAAACAAAAGCTGAGGTCAGAGATAGGGCAGCAATTTAGCCCTGAATCTCTTGGTGAAGATTGAATGTCATTTTGTGCCAAGAGCCCATTTTTCCACTCATGAAGTTTGGGGAACCGGCCATGCTCCTTCATCACTGTTCTTACCTCAATAAATGGGTACAGTCCACTCTTCTCCCTTTTCTTCTCTGTCACATACTTTGCAGCAGTCAGGGGAACAGAACTTACAGTCCTGAAAGGGATCCATGAGTGTTAATCCAGGTAGACTAGAGAAACAAATCCACACTCATATGTGTATAGGAAAGACCTTTATATACAAGAACAGTTGTATATTGAGAAAGCATTCCAGCCCAACCAAGATCAAGTCCATAAGTCCAATATTAGCCCATGTCTGATATCAATCTATAATGTTCTCTTCAGACTCATGAAACACCTTCAATGACCCCAAATGCAGGAAGATCACAGGTCAGTAGTTGCAAAGTCTTCTGCATCCAGTGGTGGTAGAAGCATCTCAGCTTTGGCAGGGTCTCCATGTGGCTCCTCCAGTTCCCAGGGCATGGGTTCTATCAGTGTGGTGCCATGTGTCTTGTTAGTAGGACATCTCTCAGGGAATGAGCAGAAAGATAGTCTGCTGCCTCCAAGGAGGAAAGACCAGATTTCCCAGAACCCTGACGGGAAGGCCAGGCCCACAAAGAGGCCTCATTGGCCATAACCCAATAGAGAGACTAGAGTCTACCCCTTCACTCTTAATCCTCTCAAGTCCCAAATTGACACCAGATTGTATAACTACAACAGACCACCCCTTGTCCATTTGACATTTTCACAAAATTCTTTAGCCGTATATAATTTCAAAACAATAATAGAATCATATCAGTATCTAACAGTATAATATGAAAATGCATACATTTCACTGTGTGCCACCCTCCTTTAAACATAATATTCTGTAAGTGATGAAACAAAAATATCCTATGCTTAACAATTGCAGGTAAGGTACACCCACATATTAATCCTATAATTCTATGAATATATTCCAGTATCTATGAAATCTTGTAAGCTAGCCACTTCACGCCTTTATCTGGCCCATTTTGGCTATCCAGTTTCTCTACTGCCTACTTCCATCAACCCAGTGCTCTGAGGAGACAATCATATTCTTCAATATAAAGAGTCTTCATGCCAGTTGGAACCTTGTGAAGTCCACATCCACAAGAAAGTCAAAGCAGGACAGTTCGTCTATACAGTCTGCAGCAGTATATACCAGTGCACAGGCTCAACATTCTTCTCTTCATCTGGTCGGGTTCGGGTCAAGTCAATGTGGGCTCCCTCTCTTGGCCTCACCTCAGTGTCCATTGGTCGCATTGCCTTTAGGCCTTGGCCCCATCACCAATTCTCCACAACTCTAGTCCCCTCAGAGTAGGTCATGGACTTCAAACGAGTCAACCTGCTCTCATCTTCTTCTCTACTGCCTGTAAACCAGGTCCACGAGTGTCAGTGGTCAGAATGGACCCGCTGCTCTATTGCTGCTATTCTGCCACTTTCACTCAACAAGCAGATCCAGGTGGTCACCTAGCAATCATTTCAGGCTTCTACAGGCTCCCTTGAATGTTCAGTACTAGAAAGGAGTTTCTTCAGGCTTTGAGATTTTTTGCAGTTTCTGACAAAAACCACTATTCAAAATTCAAATATTACAAAAGTTCCCTATTAATGCACATGAAGCTCTTCCTCACAGTGGGAGCAGTGCACAGAAACGGACCTTGATGCTGGGCTGCTCTGTGCGTGCTTTGGTCAGTTGGGAGCTGCTGATTCACAGATTCACTTCACGTGGATGAAGATGCTTGTTTGCTTCCCCGTGAGTTTATCGCGCTTCAACAGAGAAGAACCCTGTTCTTGGGTTTTGCCTCTGCCTTGCTCCTAGCACCGCTGGAATAGAAAGATTACAAATGATTTTTTTTGTTGTTGTTTTAAAAAACAGAAAAGAAATGCCGTGTACCTGTTAGGTAAGTAGAGGCAGAACTGAGGGTGGTCGCTGTGCATGCCAAACCTCCTCCCCATCACAGACAGTTGAAAGCTGCTTCAGGCTGGAAAGATGCACACATTTAGGTCCTTGTGACAGGAAGCAGGTCAACCTGGGCGGGTCCCCATCTAGACCAGGTGGGCTTAATTCAGTCAATGGGGTCAAACAGTACCGTCAGCCATGCCTACCAACAGGGTATGGGTGGGGGCCTCAAACCAGCTGTCATGCAACCCAGCGCGCGTGGGCTGTCCAGTCCGCCCCCACCCCCCACGAGCATATTTGCCTCTTCTATCCTTTATAAAGTCACTTGGATCACAAACTAGGTTTCTGCGTCAATTGGTTCTTGTGTGAAGCCAAGGACAGAGGTACATTTCTCCCAGAGAGAGCCCTCACATAACCAAATCAGATTATAGCCTTCAGTGTTAGGGTTCCAACGAATTTTGGGGGAATATCTCAAGTGGTAGTGGTAAGGACACAACTCAATCCATATTATCTCTTTATTTTGCTCAGCCAGATGCTTGCCCTTTGAGCCTGAATTGTTGCAAGGCTTATTACCCCATCAAGTGTTCCCAGAGCAAGCCCTAAATGGGCAGTAGTCACACACAAGGAAGATTTGCAGGGGACACTGTTAAGAATGATTAATGCTTAAGTGTTCCTTGTCTCCCCAAATGTACCATCTGGCAGAAAATTTGTTAGATCTCTCTCCTGGGAGAGATATACCTCAGCTCTTGAATAACTCTCCTGGTCATAGAAGTCAAATTCCAAGCTTTTCATCCAACATTCATAAAGCTAAATAAATGTTACATAAACCTAAGTTCTCTATCTTGGATAAGACAAAGTAAAACCATGACTTGAGAAGGTTTTCATTGAGGACAGAGACAACTTCAGATATTCTAAGCCTATGAAATTGGTCATGATTCAGGCAACTTGCCAAGGAAGCAGGTAATACCTAGGTGGGAGGTGGAATGAATAAGAACTTGCACTAAGATTCCATTCCATCAGGTGCAGCTGGTGACTTTGGAGGCCCAGAGCAGGCAGTGGGAGAGAGAAGACCAGAGCAGGGGAGGGATGTGATGAGCTGGAGGGTAGAGGGAGGGATTATGTGTTGTCCTGCTGTCACCTCCCACCCCACTGTGACCCTTTAGTGATGTGGGCCCAGGTTTGTGATGCAAGTGGGTTTGAAGCCAGAGGGGACTCAGAGTGCTCAGTTGCCTGAGTGCAACCGCTGTATCCAGAAGATGGAGGAGATTCTCTTTCTGCTGGAACAGAAAAGTGCTTCCTGGCTGACCTACCAATACCCCACCTGGTTCACTGTTTTGACCTTGGGCATCCTGTATGGAGTGGGTTGCTTCTTCCTGGTCCTCCCCTTCCTTCCAAATACTCCACCTGTGCGACCACCCAGGAAAAGGATAAAGGTAAGAAATTCTCAACCCAGCCATAGGAGAGATTGATTTTTCCTTGTTTTATAAATTTTTCCTTTCGTAATTAATTTCCTGATAGGGGAAATCTCAAGAAAGAAGAGACCATCAGCCCTGGCTTTGGAATGTTGATGAGGGCTGTGCGTCCTTACTCACTGTTAGGACTTTGTTCACTGCATTGGTATCATTTTATCCTTGCCGGCTTATGTTGATTTTCATTATTTCTGTTGGCTTTCCCTGTTTGTGAAGCACAGGAGGCGTGGATGCATCATGATCATGGACACAAGGGTTGACAGAGTTGCAGGTGGAGAGATCTCATGGCAGAGGGAGGGATTGTGAGATCAGCAGTGTGGAGAACTTCCCCATCGGGAAGCTAGGGAGTGAAGGGGGATTGATTTCAAGACGAAAAAATGAAGGAGGCCAGAGGGGACAGAGAGCTTCAGACCTGACTGTGATTACACAACTCCTTTTGAAGGCAATTTAACCATGGAGGGGGGGGGGTGTGTTGTTCCAAAATGGATATGGTAATCATTGATTGTACCATTGCCCTTGATCTGATTGAACGACTGAACTATTGACTCGTATGATATGTAAATCATTTGCCAGTAAGATGAGCATTCAAAAATATTTCTCTTTGAAGATCTCAGACCTCCCATCTCTAGTTGTTATAGAGGGCAATAGGTAATAAATCCCCAATATAGTGACGCAGTGGCTAAGGACTAGATGACTAGACATTTCAAAGGGCAGCTCTCATTACTGGTCCTCAGTCTCTTTCCTTGAGCTCCAGTCTCTGGGCCAAGGCTCCTTTTCTGTCTGGGCTAATTGAGAAAGCATGGCTGACCCCGGGGAGGAAGTGGTCAAGGGCTGGCCCAGAGCTTCAGCCTCCATAATCAAAATCTTGCCCACCAGAACACTGAGTGCTGAGAGTGTGTGCTCTCCGTGAGCAGAGGAAGGCTGACGGAAGAAATGCACTCTAGGTCTCACACAGAAGCTGGTTTCTGGGCTTTAGTCATTCCATGGAGATTGTCATTCTTCTAATCACCAGTAAATGCCTGCAGTTTGTCACAAAGAACAGACGCAGGATTGGATTCCAGCCTGACTTCCTCTCTTGTGCCCCAGCCTCAGGTGGAGACAAGGAGAAGCAGCAGGTCAAGGGACAAAGGTGACGCTCTGAAAGGTAAGGTTCTGCCCATTCAACCAAGCTCTGTAAGCTCTCCTGTCCCCTCCTCTGCAGGATGCCAGTGGCAACAGCCCGTCTCTCTCAGGTAATAATCCTGAACAAAAGGATACTGTGGATGGAAACAGAACCCAGATATTTCCCAGATGTACAGGAGGGGCCTAGGATGGGATGAAGGCTGGCCAAGGTAGGACCCAGTAGGGAGCAGTGGGGGTGTCAGGAGCAGATTCTGGTGGATTTGGAGGTGGAACATTGAGGGGTAACTGCGATAAGCTGTGTAACTTTGCCAAGGTTCAGATTGCCCACTGAGACCCCACAGACAATATTGGAAACCGATGCTCCTTGAAATGCCAAAGCACCTCCTGCCCGTGGGAGTAAGCTATCATTTGACCTTGAGCTCTGGAGAGTCCAACGTCCTAAGTGCACAGCCCGTGTGACATTCCTTTCGGTCCTCTGGGAGGGCTGCACCATAACGGTTCTCTTGATTTCCAGTTTTCCGAAGCTTCCTGCAAGAACTATATGGCGCTCAGAACCTGCGTTTGCGTCTTAGGCAGAAGAAAGTAACCTTCCTGCTTCAACGCGGGGTGCATCTTCCAACCAGGGTGCCTGTGTGGCCTCGGGCTGCAGAGCAGCTGGGATGCGCTGGTTTGGGGGACACTTTCAGGGATGGGCAGAGAATGACAGGAGTCCCGGGCAGTGGGGTGGGGCAGGAAGAGCAGGCCATCAAGGCTTGGGGAGGGGCTGAGCTTGCACCGACCCTTGCTAGCCTGCTAGGTCTCTTGCCCCTTCAGTCCTGGCTGTAATCTGGTCCTTCTGTCTCCTGCAGCCACTTGGGAAACCCACTTGACACTGGCAGCTTTGGTCAACAGAAAGCTCAAGCCCTCTCTGGTAGCTGGCGAAATAGAGGTACGGCTGAAGTCCACGTCGGTACGCGCGCCCCACACGGTTCTGCGGCTCATCCATTCCGGACACCTAGGTCTCAGAACTCCACCCTTCCACGGGCCCAGATGTGCATCTCAACTTCTCATGTCTTACCCGCCTTGAGTCAATCACCAGACTGCGCACATTCCCGTGAACCTGACAGTCTTTCACCCACACCACTGGCTCTTCCCTCACCCAGTGCCAAACCCCCGGATTCAAAGGCCTACCTGCAGCCTCCAAGCACTCTCTGGGACTCACCAGCCCCGCACCCCACAGGGACTCATTCTCAGAATGACTTGTTGGCAAGGCCAGGCAGAGCCCATCTCCACACAACCGCTGCTCCACACCTGCCATGGCAGCCATCACAAGTCAGGATCCCACAGGCCTCCCTACTGCCTCCCCACCCCAGTGTTGGGCAGCTGCCAAGAACTTACAGCTTCCCTCCTTGGAATACTTTGGGTCTCTGAAAGAGCACTCTACCTGGCACCCCCAAGAAGACACCTTTCGGGAAGGACCCACAAAGAGGCAGGGGGAAGTAGGGAGGCCCACCTTGCTAAACCCCAATGTCCACAAGCTGCTGGAAATAGAAATCACAAAGGCAGAGAAATGGAATATTTGGGAAGAAAAAGGAAAGGGTGTATCAGAATACCATCTGCAGGCCTTAAATATGTTGAAGGCACTCGATGGGGAGCAGATCACTGCACCTCCCCAGCCCTTCTGGAATGCCAGCATCAAAGCAGAGCAGATACCCAGCCCTCAGAAGCATTTTCCACAAAAATTCAGTGAGTTTTTCTGGGGTCTACCTTTTCTGCACAGGGAGTCTCTGGCAGCTGCTCTCAGGGTCTCTGGATCCACCCTAGAGTTTCCCACTGTCTTATTTAATGAAATTCCTAATGCCTTACCAGCTCAAATGCAAGCTAAAGAGTACCCACTCTTGTTGCAACGTCACTCCTTGCCCTACACTGAAGGCCGATTCCAACTTTTACTTCCAACTGCATGCCAAGCCCAGGCCCCACCGCCGGCTACAGTCTTGACTCCGCCCGGTCCACAGCCCCGTGGCCCACTCGCAGTACCTTTTCCTCCTCCTCACAAGAGTCCCTGTGATGAATCCTGTCTTACCGTCCACACTAAGTCCCAATCACGCATTCCAAATTCACTTCAACAGCTGGAAAGCCATTTTTTAAAGAAACAACAGGAAAGTGAGAGTTCTTTACCCTTTATGATGCCACGACCCCAGGAAGCTTTTTGTCTTCGCAAACCCACTCATCCCCAGGACAATCAGAAGGTCCAGACCCCAAAGACAGACCCCAAGCTTCCTGGCTGCTTGAAGCAATCGGAGCTCCACCGCCAAGAGAACTTCCCTCAATTGCAGGGGCCCCTCGGCAATGGGACTCTTGAGTCTCTGACACTAAAGCAGCCTCAGGAAAAATGGCCAGGGACTTGTCTGGATATGAAGCAGCCCGAATGCTCCTGCTCAACACCTGGAGACAAGCAGGGGAAGAATGTAATGAAGACGGTGTCCCCAGGAAGATGCACACACCCTGGACCGTCGCTTGCGTGCTGCAGAGCCGGTGTCCAGCTGAGGAACAACGCGGTCAATGGACAAGGGAATTACTTGAGGAAAATATCCAAATGTAATCTATCTCTCTGTGGATCAGGAAACTACTGCCCAAAAGGAACTCCGGGAGCCGACTCAAAGGAGTTAAGTGATTGGAGGATACACAAGGGGATTAACGCAGGAACTTACACCCTAAGGGGTCCAAATAAAATCCTACTGGAAAACACCCTGAATGTCCACATGTGCAGGAAGGTGGAGCAGATTAGAAAGGATCAGATCCCTGGCATTGTTTGCCGTTCATGTCTTGCGACGACCACGCACGCTTTGTCTATTTCCCTGACCCACCCACATGTTGTCAATGTGGCCTCCTGGGGAGAGCTGGAAGATCTGAACACAACGCAGAGCCTTTCCTTTCTCAGCCCGGGCACTCAACAGGTGCTGGACTCGCATATCGTAAGGCTCCAAATGAGGCAGAGGTGGTGCATGCCCCTCAAAGTCCTTGAGCCCACAAACCTCTGTAGGACAAGAAAAGACAACGCAATGTCCTTTCCAAAGTCCACCTGCTTAGCCACCCCTAAGTATTGAACTAACCTAGTAACGGAGGCTGTCAAGGTCCTGGGAGAACCCTGTCAGGCAGACTGGGGAGAGAGAGTGACCACAAAGAAATCAAGCCCTACCCTGGAGAGTCCTTTTGCTGATTGCTCCCCTACAGAGGAGCCTATTCAGGGAACCCCAGCCTACCCCCCACTTGATAATGACAGTGGATGCTCATTGGCCCTCAGGCAGCCGTTTCCAGCCTTCATGCCCAGTATCCTTGGCAGAACCTTCCAGAATGAAAGTGTCCAGAGAGAGAGCCTAGAGCAAACCTCAAATCCAGTACTGACCAGCAAGGGGTCAAGGAAAGAGGGTGCTAGTTGTGCCCCAGATTGGAAGTGAACTCTGAATGTCCATCTTCAAGAGCCAAAGAGACAGGGTTGGTGGTGGTCAAGAAGTCCTCTTCAATAGAGCTAGACGATAGAGACACTTTCAAAACCAGTGTGCTGGCAAAATCTCAAACCAATGATGTGGACCGGGGGTGCTTCGAGGCTCTAGGATGTAGTAAAAGTTTCCTGCTACCTGGAAAGTGTGCTCCAGTTCCTGAAAAGCCAAGCCTTACAGCACGAGCGTGCAGTGAGATTAAGCTCCAGGTGGAGGTAGAGGCAGAGGATGGTTCTCCATGCTGTCCTGTTGACGGGCTCCTTCAGGACTGCACCACTGATGTGCTCACTGCCACCAATGTTTTGCCTTCTCAGGTGGTCCATTGCCGCCCCCAGCATTTGTTCACTGGGGATAAGCCAATATGTCAAGGGCCAAGTGGCTTCGTGGTGGCTAGAGCAAGTTACATGGGGCAGCAGAAGCTCAAAAGCCCCAACCTTCAGGACCCCTCGACAAGGAGAAGGAAGGATGCTGTTCCCACTGACAAGAGGGAGACTCATAAATGGCCCAATCCAGAAGAGCATGGAAAAGGATTAGCGGGAAGAGGCATCTCCCAAGTCTGTGGGTTAAGCCAGCCTGTGCAAGACAAGGCATTGGCTGAGTGCCTTGAGATCAAGTCCTCACAGCTCCCACCAGAGAAGGGACAGCTTCCTGCTGAGGGCCACAGCAAAAAATGGAGGAAGCACTTTGTCCAGTGGATTTGCTCCAGCAAAAAATCTACAGGACACGGTGATCCTTTGCAAAAAGGAAAGCCCGTATTACCCTGTGGTCACAGCCTTGGGCCCCTTCAAAGACAACCAGTGTCTCCTAACAAGGTCACGGAGGCTCAGGTGCTCACGACAGATGTTGGCCAAGTCCTAGAGGGGACACCAGGCTGTCATCAGGAGTATCTTGCGTCAACGTTATGTCCACGAAAAGAAGCGCAGGCCTCAGTTAATGGATGTTCCTCCAGCTGCAGGGCTCCTTTCTTTGTAGAACACAGGAGAGTGGCAAGTGTGAGACCCTGCCTCCACCAGGCGATACCTGACTGCCAGAGCCTTCCCACCACGAGCACCTGTATCAGGGATGTATTCACAAATTTCTGTCCGTTCAGGGGATTCAGTGTCAGAAGCCACACTCAGCCATTGCCCCCCAGGGTGTTTGTGTGCCCAGTCAGCTTGCAGCAGCAGAGGCGGAGGAGGTGGGCTTACTCCAGTTACCCTTACCACTGCCCACGTCACTGTCTTCGAGAATATGTCTTATCTGGCAAATTAGAAGATGCTTCTTCTGCTCTGATTAGTAGGAAAGTATCCATGCCAGCCACTTTAGCCTGTTCTGCACAGGCTAATGGCTTCTCTCAGCCATGATATTCATTGTTCCAAATTGAGATTTTCCCCCTCCTACATTAAAGTGTGACTTCTGTGCTGCATGGCGGGATCTAGAGGGGGTGTCATGTGTGTTAGTCTGTGTAGACTAGAGAAACAAAATTCATACACTCATATTTTATGAGTTTTATATAAAGGTTAAGTGAACATTGAAAAGCATCCCAACCCAGTTCAATCTAAGACCACCAGTCCAATAGTATCCCATGTGTCTGACACCAATCTACAAAGTCCTCCTCACAATCCAAAAACACACGGGGAGACAAGGACTGCAGGAGGAAATTGTAGTCCGTGCGCTGGCAGGTCCTCCATGAGGCTGCTGCAGAAACCAGGGCTGCAACAGGGTAGGTCCATGCGGCTTCTCCTCAGGGATCTCCCAGGAAATGAGTCTTTCCAGCTGCTTTAGGGACCTAACAAATGCATATCCACCCTGGTGGCACTATCAGAGAGCAAGAGACCAGAAAGGCTAGGCTCACAGAGCCATTGATCTCCCTGCCCTTCAATTAACCCCACATGAGTTCATTGACGAGGTTGGCATAATATACCTTTAACTATGTTAGATACTGCGTCTCCTTCTCTGAGTGCTAGCTTTGACTTCTCAAAGGGCAGGGCTCTGGAGGAGGTTTTCAGCAGTGTTTCCCACCCACTTCCATCCCAAGTTCTTCATTTTGCACCTCTTATGATTTATGGTAACACCCCTACTGTGAAAACCTCAGAAGGTCCCAACACAGTGAAGAATGTTCCCTGGTGCCATTACTTTGTCTTCAACGTTATGTGGCTGCAGTTGATAGGTTTTGAGAGGCGCAATCCAGCCAAGAAATTCCATCGAGGGTCCAGAAGAGGTTTAGACCAAAGTAGCGTCTCATGGTACCAAGCAGGCATGAGACATGTGGCGGCCTGTCTAAGTCCCACATGTGCATTTGATGAAGGCTGCCAAGTTTGGCATGGAGGTTCCGCCTCAATACACCTGTCACAAAATGGGAAATGACATATTTTGCTACCTTTGCCTCTCTCCCAGCCTAGGGTAACCTCCAGGATGGAAGTCCCAGGTCTGACACATGTGGGTGGGAACTGCTAGGGAGGCTGCCAGCGGGGGACTGTGCTCACCCACTGCACCAAGGGAAAATCCGGTTCACAGCTCACATGCCTTCCTCTGTATATAAACCCGGAGAAGGAGCAACAGCTAAGGCTGAGTGGTACAGGATGAGCGTCTGTGTAATAACCACTAATGGTTAGGCACCATGCACACAGGGTAGGGAAGGATACAGTGAAGAAGAATATGAAGCGTTGGACGTAGCAAAGGGGGCCAAAGAGCATGAGGATCCCCAGAAATGATGCAAGACACAAGCGGAGCTAACACAGGCTTACAAAGGGGAATCGGCCAGGTGCTTCACCCCAGCTTTAGCTAGCTGCCCCCACAGCAGAACTTTATCTCCTACAGAGAGCACTGGGTTGTATAGCAAAGGCACAGCTTTCAAGCAGGGAAGGTTACTTTCTCAATACTATCTTTAGTGGGGCGACAAACTGTTATTTTACTTGATTTCCATCTCCTGACTGGGGGAAGGATGAGTTGATAGCCAGGGTGGGGTAGAGTGGGGATGAGTCAATAACAGGGTGCCAGGACTCAGGAAACATGACCCCAGGCTTTTGGGCTTCACACATGCATACACACACGCGTCCGCGCTCTAGGAATGTTCTCACGAAACATGACCCCAGGCTGGTGGTCTTCACATGCACACACACGCGTGCGCACACACACACATACATGCTCTAGGAATGTTCTCAGCAAACATGACCCCAGGCTGGTGGTCTTCACACACACACACACACACACACACACACACACACACGCGCACACACACACACACACGCTCTAGGAATGTTCTCAGGAAACATGATCCCAGGCTGGTGGTTTTCACACACACACTCACGCGCACACTCTAGGAATGTTCTCAGGAAACATGACCCCAGGCTGGTGATCTTCACACACACGCACACACACACACACACACGCGTGCACGTGCTCTAGGAATGTTCTCCGGAGAGAGTGGCTTCTAAGGACTGAGTGCTGCAAAGAAAGTCACAACTGGGAGCAGCCTTCCCTTCCCCTAGAGACTCCTGGGAAATCAGGATGTGCACGGAGATTAGACATCACCTGTCTTGATAAGGGAAACCAGTTCAATAGTGGTCAGTGTTTCCTCTGTGCTTCTAACACAGGGTTTTATTTCCTGGGCACCAGATTATAGAAGAAGGCAGGAGGGCCCCCCAAAATATGATTAGTTGATCCGCTAGAGTAAATTCTCATGTGCTTAAAAGAACACCCCTGGTGGGCCAGGGTTTACTGTTTACTGAACTAAACAGTAAAGGATGGCGAGGAAGACATCCACTGAGCCTTGACCTCCATGCCTCAGTCAGGACACCAAGTGTGTGTGTGGGGTGGGTGGGGACTGACACCAGTGGTGGAGGAGGGAAGTGGACATAGGCCCCAGAGACTGCTGGTACAGCAGCATGATGTTGTTTCTGGAGTCCTGATTGTGCCAAGGCAGCCTCTGGAGTGACTGTGGCAGTAAAAAATCAGATTCTGGATCTGCAGAGCCTGGATCTGGGGCCTCTTGGGTAGCAGGTAGCTTGGGTGTGTTCCTAGAGAGAGTGAAGAGCTGGACACCGGACTACCCGCTGCTGAACCCTACCGTTCGTGCTAGGTAAGTGCACGGAGATGGAGAGAAGACCCTGAAAGAACAGCAAGGGGTGCATGGACCAAGCCCCTTCCCTTTCCCCTGCCACCAGGTCCTCTTATATGGTGCTGTGAGGTCAAACAAAGGGAAGCCCACTCAGACCTGCAGAGACCTCAGCGAAACAACTGCCCCCCACCCCCCACAATTCAGCAGACATCTCACAAGGACACTCACACATACCCGAGAGAGAAACCTCACACACATACTTCCTTGGAGACTTCCAGAGAGACTCAGAGGCCTCGCACAGAGACTTCATATGAAGTTCTCAGCATCCTTTATGGAGACTTCTCAGAGACCCCACAGGGACCTCACACAAAGCCCTCCCACATAGCTCACTGCCAGCACGGGAGAATTAGCAGCCGCTGTCCACCCCTGAGCTCCTGGAAACTTTCACACATTGTCTGCAGTGCCCCCCATGCTTGTGCATCTTTGTCCTCATAGCCTTGCTTGGGAACAACAGAATCACAAACTGCACGTAGTTGTGTGCAAATTTTTTCCACTGAAACGTTTTCACTAGCCTGAACTCTGAAGTGTAGTTTACAATTGAAATACAAGTAAAACTGCCAACACCAAATGAGAGTGTGATTTTAGATGGTGTGCAGTCAAATGTCGTACGCCACACTTTTACTTTTGCTTCGGACAAATTCTCTAATTGGTGGGGAAGTGACTGACTACTTTGGAAGCAACAGAACAGTCCACCAAATGGGCTTCAGGACTCAAATATATAAATAGACATCTGATCTGAACTCAAACTCATTCCCCAAGGGGCTCATGAACCTAATTTTTTTGGAAGAGTGAAGGAACCCACATGAAAATAACAAAATGTACATCACATTGTGTCTGTCTGGCTTAATTTCTCAATGAAACAGCTGTCATATCTGAAGATATTCAGGGCAACATTCCTTTTATAGCTCTGTCGACATAATTAATATGATTTTTCTGTGAAATGTAATATTTCTAAGTTATGCAAAGTCCTAATGTTTATCTACCACAACAAACTGATAATATTTCGAAGGATGAAGAAATAGATCAAGAAATAATAATTAATGAAATACACATTTTCAGGTAGTACCATTTACAATAGCCAAGCGTAAATGAAAATATCTATATCTATACTTGAATAAAAAAACAACAGATTTATATGAGGAAAACTACAGAAATTACAAGAAATCAAGAGTGACCTCAGCAAATGGGATAATATCCCATGCTCCTTGACCAGACGACTCAATGTAGTACAGTTATCAGTTCTACTCAAGGCACTAGACAAGTTTAATTCACTCCTGATAAAATTACCCTCATCTTTCTTCAAAGAATTGCAAAACCACTGATTACTAACTTCATATGGTAAGGGCATAGGTCAGGGGTTGAACCTACAAACTTCTCCTTGGTAGAAAGATAAAACTGTTCTCATAAAAGACTTGTAGGCTGGCTTTGAGTTGGAATTTTGGGGTCATTTAGGATTTTTTTGTGGCATGTGATTTTTAGGGCTTTAAGGTCATTTGGGGTCATTTAATTTTTTTGCGCATTAGGGTGGTTTGGGCTTTAAGGGTGTTTTATAAGGTTTAAGGGAGTTTTTAAGGGATTTAGGGGTGATTTTTTGGAGTGTATAGGTATTTTTTAGCAGGTAGGGGTGTTTTTAGTGATCTTACAGGGTTTCTTAGAGATTTTAGGGTATTTTAAAATATTTTATGTGTTTTTCCCCAGCATTTTATGTTTTGTTGGGGCTTTCATGTTGTCTTCAGGGCATTTATGTGGTTTTGGAAGTTCATGGTTTGGGAATCTTCTAGGGATATGATTTGGAAGTTCCACATGTTTTGGGAGGCATTTAGTGTGTTATTTGTGGCTTCAGAGTGTTATTTGAATTTTAGGGAATATTATGGCTTTTCAGACATTTTAAGGCTTTTAGGGTGATTTTAGTGTTTAAGGGTGTTTATTAGGCTTATATGTGTTTTTATGGCTTTTAGTGTTTTGTTAAAATTTTAGGGTGCTTCTTAAGGCCTTAGAGTGTTTGGGGGGATTAGGTTTTGGTTTTCAGGGCTTTAGGGTTTTGTTGGATTATTTTTTGCTTTCATGGTGAATTCATGTCTATTAGGCTGTTGGACTTTTACAGGGTTTTATAGTGCTTCGGGTTGCTTTGTAGGGATGTTCTTGGGGTTTTAAAAGACTTTTAGCGTGTTTTTAGGGCTTCACGTGTTCTTTATTTTGCGTTTTAAGGCATTTGCATAATATTAGGGCATTTATTATGTTTTCGGGACGTAAGGAGTTTTTTTTAAGACTTATGGCGCATTAGGGTGTTTTAGAAAGCCTTTTACCATGTATTTAATGGTCTTAAGATGTTTTAGAGAGTCTTTAGGTGTGGTCTTAGCATTTTAGAAATATTTTAGACGTTTTAGGGTTTTTAAGGCATTTATAGTGTTTTTACGACTTTTAAGGTGTTTTTAGAACACGCCTGACAGGTACACACTATTTCAATCAGGCTCTGGTTAGTGACTCTCAATCAATTGGTGACATGGGAGTCTGGATAATGGATTACCTTTACTCTGCAGATGAGAAAACTCACTCAAAAAGACACAGGTGTTGACCCACAGGCACACAACTGGTTAACAACAAAGACATATTCACAACCAGTGTTGGGAGCCAGAGCCCTAAGCCCCACATACCTGTCCCCAGCCGAACAGTCAATCTATCCTGAACCATCAAATGATCTGAGCAGATCCTCCCACCCAACTCACCTTCCCATGCCAAATATTTTATTTCAGAAGGTGGCAGTGAATCTGCAGCTCTGAGAGAGGGACATATCTGATCGGAGCACATGGAGCAGATGAAGGGGGAGGAGGGGAATGTGGAGCACATCCTGGCACACCAGGACTTGAGGATGATGTTCCCACTCAGAGAATCCAGTCCACATAGAAGACCACATGGCCAGCCCCACGATGAGACAAGACACCCCTCAAAGACCCATAGCCTTAGAGGGGACAACACTGAAGACACAGTGTGGGAAATGCGCCCGAACTAATCCTGCCACACCGAGGCATAACACTAAGGGGGTACAGCAGAAGAGCAAGAAAACGAAGCATCAAGGTCCCCAGGGAATGCCAAAGGATGACTTTGGGGCCAGTACTTGGTACACCAACAGACTGGAGTGGAAAACACTCTTAAAGGCCAACAAACCGACCTTGAACTAACGATGAGCCACTTCTTTCTTGTTGAGTTGTTTTCATTCATTGTCATTGGATTTTGGTTGTTTTGTTGCTTTTAGTGCTTGGTTTTGCTCTGTCCTGTTTTGTGTATGTTATTACATCTACAGGTCTGTCTAAATAAGATAGGCTGGATGAACAATCTGGAGGAGAGAAAACAGGACCAACACTTCTGGGGAGACATGGGAGAGAGGGAGGTGTGGGGAAAGGTAGTGGTGTTAAGAAACCCAGAGAAAAGGGAAGAACAGGTGATGCAAATTGGTGGTGAGGGGGATGTAGGAGGCCTGGTAGGGAGTGATCAAGGGAAATGGAACCAATGGAACCAAGAGGAATTACTGAATTACTGAAGCACAAATGAAAAGTGAGCATGGCAGTGGGCCCAAGAGGCAAATCAAAGGGAATAGAAAAGCAAGCTAGGAAGCAAGGGTCAATTATAGAGGTTTAAAAAAAGGCATGTACATATTTAAATATATGAGCATGGGGAAATAGATCTATGTCCCTATATTTATAGGTTTTGTATTAAGGTAGCAGATGGACATTGGGCCACTGCTCAAGGACTCCCTCGTTGCAAAAATACTGTTCTATTAAATTGGCATTCTATGATGCTCACCTTCCCTACACGATCACTGAACACAAAGCAGGTACATAAGCAAATGTGGTGAAGAAAGCTAATGGTGCCCAGCTATCAAATATATAGCATGTGAGGTCTTAAAGGCTTAAAGGAAAACAAGCGCCCATCTAGCTCAGAAGAAACAAAGCCCACATGGAAGAAGCACACCAGCTTGTGTGATCATGAGGTTTTGAAAAGATTTGGTAGCAGGCATCAGCAGAACAAAAAAAATCTTATCATTGCGAATGAGCGGGGAGTGCTGGGTACAGACACAAAGCCCATTTACAGTCCTCTGGACATCCCTAACAGAAGGGTGTCAGGGAGGAGATAAACCAAGACAGGTACCAGATAATAACGATGAAACACAGCTTTCCCCTAGTTCCTACATGTTTCCTCTCTCCCACTATCATGATCCCAATTCTAATTTACAAATCAGGCTAGACTAGAGAATGTACACTTGGACAGATAGGAACAGGAAACATGGGGAATCCAGGGTGGATGAGCCCTTGAGGACCAGTGTTATGAGTGCAGACTCGGGAAGGGTGGAGGGAGGGTAGGTTGGAAAACGGAAACCGTATACAGGGATCTACATTTAACCTCAACAGAAAAGTGGGTGAAGGAACATCAGACAGTGCAAGATATGAGAAAATAATTAGTAAATTATCAAGGGTAGCTCGAATGGAGGGGGAAAAATGAGGAGCTGAGGCCAGGGGCTTGGGTGGGGTGGAGAGTGGATATTTTGAGAATAATGAGGGCAATGAATGTACAAATGCGCTTTACACAACCGATGTATATATGCATTGTGGTTAGTGTTGCATGAACAATTTAAAAAAAGGTCTGGACAGAGGGCACATGCAAGGATGATCTCAGGCTGGATTAGATCAGCAAAATCACCTACTGGAGTTGCCTCACCCTGTGTCTATTCCTGAGTCAGGCATGAAGCTTAGGGCCCATAGTCCCAGGAGCTGGACAGGGAGGGAGGCGGGGTTCTGAGGTCATTCCATAGGGGCAATGGCCCTCCTGTCCTGCCGGGCCCACCCTCCTTTGTAATCCTGCTGGCTGGAGCACGGCTTTCATGGAGTCCACACCATGGGAGCTCTACTACTCATGGGGGATTGGCAGGAAGCCTCTGCTTATGCGCACACACCACCACCTAGCTGGAGGATCTCTGTGAACAAAGCCTGAGGCAGACAACAAGCCCACTAATTGATGCTGTAAGAGATACAATCAGCATCCAGAAACCTGCAACTGGGAGTAAGAGGCAGCATACTTGGCCCCAGCCACTCCCACTGCCATCTTCAAGGAGTGACATTCTAAAGCAGAGGGTTTTCAAAAGGCACTGCCAGGACTGTGGAATGAGCAGCTCATTTGTGGACATGGATACTGTGTGATCCAGAAGTATTACCTCTTCCTTTCCATTCAGGTGAGACAAAAAAAAGTTCCAAATAGAAAGCCATGCATCTAAACAGTATCCAATAGCCACTCATGTGCAGTGCTGCTGCCTCCAAAGAGCTTTCCTAGGTTTTTCTCTCTGTGGACAGATATACCTTGGTCCTTGGCTCTGCATGAGAAAGAATTCACGCCAAAGCCAGGTTTGTGATCCAATTGTGTTTTAGGAGAGATAGGGAGGTATGGTAGGCAACCCCGGTGGACCCCAGTGGCTGAATTGAATTTACTTGGCCTAGGTGGGTCAATGTGGGTGCAGCACCCACCCAGGTGTACCTGGCCTTCCTGACTGGAAACCTGGACCTCTGAGCACGCTCGGTGTGCCACTCTTTCCTGGGTGGCTAGCTTGGCCCTCTGAGCATGCATCATGGACAACCTAGTCCCTATGCTAGCTACCTAAAATTTACACCCTGAAGAGATATGGACCCAAATCTTTGGGGTACAAGGCGACGACATCTTTAGGTACTTCCTGCTGGCAAAAGGGTGAAGTCCATACCCTTTCTACTCTGCTGGGAGGGGTTGTCCATTCAAGTCTAGGATGGATAAGGTTGAGGTGGTCCAGGAGATGGTGGTCCTAGAGGTGGCACACTTGGTTCAGAGGGCTTGGTAACTTGAGAACTTCTGGAAAAACAAACAAACGGACAAAAGGGTGAACAGTTTAACTGAGACAAGGCTAGGCTTGTGAGGTGGCAGTGCCCTTGAAATTAGGTGAGTGTCACAGGAAACAAAAAAAATCTTAGGATTACCAGGCATGTGTGTTTGTTCGTTCTAAGTATAGGCACGGGAGTAAAAGCATCCACAATTTCCCCTATGAGGGTACAGGGTTTGGGAACTACTAGGTGCACTGAGATCACTGTTTCATTTATGATCCTAATGTTTGGACCCACTGATAAGAACCATGCTTCTATTTAATCCTATTATCCCTCAATTATTAACTTTGGTCAAACAAATTTTGTTTTCATTAATTACTTTCATAGTTATCTATCTATCTATCTATACACACACATTTAATTGAATGGAATGAAAAGGTCATGCGTTATAGCGTTAAATTGTAATATTGGAATACTACAGCGGGAGTCAACAGGGATCAAAAGAAAGTAAGTGTCTGAGTCATTTTTAATTTTCTTGGCTTCAAATTGAATAAAAGACTTGTAAATTACCCAGAGACCAAATTCCCATGGTGCCTCCTACAACGGGTAGAATGTTCAGGGATGTTTCAGGGCTGGGAGATTAGTAACCCCTAAGTCCAGGATCCCTTAGGGCAGGGGTCCTCAAACTGTTTACACAGGGGGCCAGTTCACTGTCCCTCAGACCGTTGGAGCACCAGACTATAGTTAAAAAAAACCAAACTATGAACAAATTCCTATGCACATTGCACGAATCGGCTACTAAGTAGGACATGCAGAGGCAGCAAAAACACCCTGAGGGTGGGATAAATGTCGTCAGGCCACATGTGCCCCACGGGCCACAGTTTGAGGATGCCTGCCTTAGGGGTTCCTGGGTGCACTGGGGATGAAGGTCTCTACTGCTCCTCAAAAGGAGAAATGCTGTAACTTCTGGCATTTCGGCCCACTTTCCAATCACTTTCCAAAACTGTTCCAGGTGAATCAGGGTTAGAAGGGAAAGTGTACCATTCTCTGACCACCATTCTCCTTTCTCAAATAAAGTTGCATAGTGTATCAGCTTTTGTTTGTCTAGCCTCTGTGTCAACTCTATCCCAATTGGACAGGATTCATGCAAGGGGGCAATTCCTGAGTATGAAGCTGCTAAGTCCCATCTAGAAAGCACAAAAGAAGGCTATGTAGAGCTTGCTGCCTCAAGGTCAATAAACCCCACTTGAGAGCGAGCCCTTTGTTGCCCTGAATCTGTTGCCTCAGGAAGATGCCCCAGCAAGAAGTAAGGGATCAAAGACAACTCACTGAGGTCGACTTTAAGTCCAACCATTATTCTAGACAAGCTAGGAGAACCACTGCTTGGGATGGCCCCATGGCCCTCCAAGATGCCTGCTGGCGGGAGCAGACTCTCAAATCTCTGAAGGGAAGGGGCATCTGGAAGCTCAGGGAACCTTAAGGGAATTGGAATTTCTGTCTGGAACATCGTGGCAGTGGAACTGTGTATTAAGAGCTTTCCCCAAAAGTGCCTTAAGCAGCAACACTGAAAGCCAAAAGGTAACAGTTACACAGGAAGGGTTCCATATGCCATTGGCCTAAGCCTGGGCCACGGAAAACCAGCCTGTAACAAGGAACAAACCTACACTGGTAAGAACACTAACACTATAACGCCTCAAGTTTTAAATTCAAGAAATAATTTTAAACATTTTTATTCTTTACTTTCATAGTTATCAATATGTATACATGGCATTCAAATATATAAAACGTGCAATGTTTTTGAAATGTAACCAAATTGTCACATTGATAATTTATAAGTTTGGTACCAGATAAGTTTCAATTAAATGTTATAAAAATGTTGTGCTGGGCATTATAGGGCTAAAGCAGCTTGTTTGAAAAGCCCGGAGAAAGGGAATGGAGGGGAAAAGGGAAATATTTGGCTCCCAGGACAAGGCAGGGCTAACTCCCAGGTCTATTCAACCAGCTCCCTAGGCAGTGCCCTTCCACATGTTTGGGCTGGTGGGCACCATCTTGGCCAGGGTCACAGGCCCTGTTTCCCCATGGCCACAATGGCGGCTATATAGGATCTCTGGGAAAAGCTTAAACAGCCTTGACAAGAGTGAAGCAATTATGAGCTGACAGAAGGCACCATGTAAAGTAAATAAAGTAGCTATGAACTGTAAATGAACTAGCTGATGTAGGGGAGGTAGGCTGTGCAGATGTGCCCAAGGGAATGTCCCAAAGGATATGGATGCTCAGAAGATTCGCGAGAGCGACCAGAGCAGTCTTTGTTCAACTAAGAATGACTAACTGCAACACCCTGCTTCCCTACTCTGCCTGCTTGCACACCTGCACATTGCAAAAGTATAAAAACCTTTGGACAATTAGACTGGGGCTGCTCAGGAAAAAAAACTTTTTCTGTTGAACTTGCCAGTGGTCGGAGTAGTTTTCTTTCTGGGAATGGAGAGTGGCTACAACATTTCGAGGTGCACCGAGATCCAATTGCCACTGTCTGGGCTTGCTTAGAAAGGAAACCTCCTTAACAGGAGTGCTCTCCCCAGAACTACGGATTTCTGATTTCTCTAGGCCAGGGGTCCTTAAACTCTTTAAACAGGGACCAGTTCACTGTCCCTCTGATCAGTTGGAGGGCCGAACTATCGTTTCAATAAAACTATGAACAAATTCCTATGCTTCCTGCACATACCTTATTTTGAAGTTTAAAAAAAACACACAAACAAACGGGGCACAAACACTCGGTGGACAGGATCAAGGTCCTCAGCTATCCGCATGTGGCTCACAGGCTATTGTTTGAGGACCCCTGCTCTAGGCGCTCACAAAGAGAATGTAGTTTCAGCCCTAAAGCCTAGAGACTCCGCAATTTGTTTAAAGGTGATTGGACAGAAGGAGTTCCTGATTTGCCCATGCAAGACTCGTTTTCCCTTCCCCTATTTCTCAGAGTTCATAGTTATGTTTATGGGGAACCAGGACATCCCTATCTGATCCCTAACATTGATGCGTGGAATGACATTGCCACTAATAAGCCAGCATAAACAAAAGACTTAGTTCCTCCTGCAACAGAAAGGGTTCTTGTTTCAAGATTTCAGGAAACATGGCAGGACCAGAAAAAAAATAGACCCAAGGTCCTAAAACCACTAAGGTGGAGGCTGCCCTTCCCCAACCCCTCCCCATACCCCTCTGTCTCAGCTTTATTCCTTTTTGCAGGAGGACTCTGGGAGTGGGAGAACTAGCTTACGACCCTTCATTATCACTGCCACCCTGTCAGGTGCATGGGGCTGGAGAGAGAGAAATACTCATAACTCCTTTCTGAGTTCACACCCCAACATACACTAGGGCTGGTATGGGATCTCGACCGCCCCACCCCCCAAGAAGGATGATTCGGCAGCAGCCATTCTACACTCAAGGCAAGCAGCCCCAACACCTGGGGAAGACCCCTGAGTCCCTTTTTGGGTATATATCCCCTTGTATTCCAGTGATTTGTATAATTGGAATCAACAAAATCCCTTTTTCTGACAAAGCAGGTCTGATTCCTTGATAGAAACGGTTTTCCATATGCATTAGCCCACCTCCAGAAATTGCCAGCAACTTCTCCAGGTGCTGTTCACAACACAGGTACAGTAGCCCTGCCAGAGAGAGGCCCAGTAAGCAGTCAATGGACATGATGGTCAGACAGCAGGCACTCCCCATGTGAGGGAAACTCTTTTTGCCACTGCATGAAAAATGTGAGATCCAAACTCCTAGCAAGGCACAGAAGGCCTAACCAGGTATCACCAGTTTCTCTTGCAGGCCCTCAGTGGAACAGCTAGAAAACCTATGAATTTATCTAAGGTCAGTGAGAATTTTCAGGCTCTTACAAGAGAATGTCTGCGTGCCTTTTTAGAGTGACTGATGGAAGCCTACGGGCTTTATATCCCTAACGGCCTGGAGGCCCTGAGAACAGGAGGGCAATAAGTATTGCCTTTATTACTCAGTCTGCCTCAGACATGAAAAAGAAGTGGGAAGGGTTTAACGGGAAAAATCTTAGTGATTTGGTACAAGTGGCTCAGCGGGTGTGTAACAAGAGAGATGATCCTACCACGACAGAGACAAAGAAACTAGTTAAAATACTAGTAATTGCCATGAGAGACCCCAGAGACTCAGGAAAAGGAGAGCATGGCCCACTTACGGAGAGACTGACCTGTGGGCACCGCCAAGCCATGGGGCAGGATCAATGTGCCTACTGCAGGAAAGAAGGACATTGGAAAAATCAGTGCCTTGAATACCCCAGGAGAAGCAGACAACCCTCCAATAGAGAGGACGGGCCTCATCCACACCTAGAAAATCCCAAGCAAGAGACAATAATGCTTGAAGAAGCTGAATGAAGGTGTCAGTGCTCTGTTTCACTTGGTCCCCAGGATCCCAGGCTAACTGTCCAAGTAGGAGGCCAGCCAGTCAATTTCTTAGTGGACACAGGGATTACCTTCTCAGGTTCAGAAAAGAGTACAGGCAAATTGTCAAAAGGAAAGATTTGAATTACTGTCAGCATATGACTGCTTCCAAAAATAACTCACACCAGAAGATTTGCATGGAGGTTAGGTGGGTTTCTCAAGACATCATGATAAAAAATATCTGTCTGCCCTTTGTCCCAGTTAGCCATATGATTTTTATGGCACTGGCCCCTGGCTTGGCTGTTCAGCCAGGGAAACTGTTTTTGCAGGACGTGAGGCGGTGGCCTGTGGCCATCAGTGGAAGGACAAAATCTCCACAGTGGTCTTCCTGTTTCAATATGGAGCCACCTATATCACCTCTCGGACATTATTGTTGTCCTGGGCTCAGAATCGCCACCCCAGGTCTAGAAGGCACCTAACAGTTCCACACTATTTGAATCAGGCTCTGGTTAGCCCCTATCGATCACTTGGTGACATGGGAGTCTGGACAATGGAGTACCTTTACTTTTCAGATCAGAAAACTAACTCAAAAAAAAACACAGGTGTTGACCCAGAGGCACACAACTGGTTAAAAACAAAGCCAAACTTACAACCATTTTCTGGAGCCAGAGTTCTGAGCCCCTCGTGGCTGTGCCCAGCCGAGCAATCCCTCTCTCCTGGACCCACCAAAGATCTGAGCAGATATTCCCCACAACCCCTCCCAAAGATTTTATTTCAGAGGATAGCATTGAATTTGCATCTCCTGGACAGAGACATTATCTGATCAGAGCACACAGAGATGAAGGGGAGAAGGGGAGAGTGGAGCACATCCTGTCCCACCAGACCTTGAGGATGATGTTCCCACTCAGAGAAGTCAGTTCACATAGAAGACCACATGGCCAGCCCCACGATGAGACACAATGTCCCTCAAAGACCCATAGCCCTAGAGGGGACAACACTGGAGACACAGTGTGGGAATTACCCCCAAACTGATCTCGCTACACCGAGGCATAACACTAAGGGGGTACAGCAGAAGAGCAAGTAAAAGGAGCAGCAAGATCCCAAGGAAATGCTAAAGGTGGACTTTAGGGTCAGGGTTTGGTGCCCCAAAAGACTGGACTAGAAAACACTCCTAAAGGCCAACACATAGTCCTTAAACTGTCTATGAGCTTTTCTATCTTGTTGACCTTTGTTTTCTTTTACTGTCATTGGATTATTGTTGTTTTGTTTATTTTGCTGCTTGGTTTTGTTCTTTCTTGTTTTTGTGCATGTTATTACCTCTACAGGTCTGTCTGAATAAGATAGGCTGAACGAACAATCTGGAGGAGAAAAAAAAAACGGGACTAGCACATCCTGGAGGACATGCGAGAGAGGGAGGTGGGAAGAAAGGTAGTGGTGTTAAGAATTCCAGAGACAAGGGAACAACAAGTGATGGAAATCGGTGGTGAGGGGGATGTAGGAGGCCTGGTAGGGCGTGATCAAGGGTAATGTAACCAAGGGGAATTACTGAAACCCAAAGGAAGACTGAGCATGGCAGTGGGCACAAGAGGAAAATCAAAGGGTATAGAAGAGTGAGCTGGGAAGCAAGGGCCAGTTATACACGTCTAAATAAAGGCATGTACATATGTCCATATATTAACAAAGGGGCATGGGGAAATAAATCTATGTACAGATTTGTAAAGATTTAGTATTAAGGTAGCAGTTGGACATTGGGCCTCTGCTCAAGGACTCCCTCATTGCAAGAACACTGTTCTATTAAATTGGTATTCTATGATGCTCACCTTCACTACACGATCACTGACCACAAAGCGGCTGCATAAGCAAATGTGGTGAAGAAAGCCGATGGTGCCCAGCTACCAAATGATATAGCGTGTGGGGTCTTAAAGGCTTGAAGGTAAAGAAGCGGCCATCTAGCTCAGAAGCAATAGAGCCCACATGGAGGAAGCATACCAGCCTGTGTGATCACAAAGTTTCAAAGGGATAAGGCAACAGGCATCATGAGAACAAAAATATCTCATCATGGAGAATGAGAGGGGACTGCCGGGTATAGACCCAAAACCTATTTGCAGTGCACTGGACATCCCCTTACAGAAGGATCTCAGAGAGGAGATGAACCAAGACAGGGTATGAGACAGCAAAGATGAAACACAACTTTCCTCTAGTTCTTAATGCTTCCTCTTGCCCCACTATTATGATCCCAATTCTACCATACAAATCTGGTCTAACTAGAGAAGATACTCTAGTACCGATAGGAATTTCAAACACGGGGAATCCAGGGTGGATGGGCCCTTTAGGACCAGTGTTATGAATGGAGATACTGGGAGGGTGGAGGATGGAAAGTGGGAACCGATTACAAGGATCTTCATTGATCTAAAAGAAAGGTGGGTTAAGGGGGACACCAGACAGTGAAAGATATGACAAAAGTATTACTACATTTCCAAGGATTGATGAGGGATGGGTGGCGGGCATTGAGGGGGCGGGGAATGAGGAGCTGAAGCCAGGGGCTTGGGTGGAGAGTGGATATTTTGAGAATAATGAAGGCAATTAATGGTCAGATGTGCTTCAAACTGCTGATGTATATATGGATTGTGGTTAGTGTTGTAGGAGCCACTAATAAAAAGATCATAAAAGAAACAAAAATAATCTGGGCAGAGGACTCATGCAAGGATGATCTCAGGCTGGATTAGACCAGTCAAAACAGCTACTGGAGTCCCCTCACCCTGTGTCTATTCCTGAGTCAGGCATGAAGCTTAGGGCCCACAGCCCCAGCAGCTGGCCAGTGAGGGAGGTGGGGCTCGGAGGTCATTCAACAGGGGGAATGGTCCTCTGTCCTGCAGGGCCCACGCTCCTTTGTACACCTGCTCTCTAGGGCACGGCTTTCATGGAGTCCACACCATGGGAGCTCTACTACTCATGGGGGGTTGGCAGAGGGCCTCTGCTCATGCGCTCACACCACCACCTAGCTGGAGGATCTCTGTAAACAAAGCCTGAGGCAGAAAACAAGCCCACTAACTGATGCTGTAAGAGAAACAATCAGCATCCAGAAACCAGCAACTGGGAGTAAGAGGCAGCATTCCCTGGTCCCAGCCCCTTCATAAAGCACTGCCAGGACTGTGGAATGGATACTCTGTGATCCAGACGTAGTACCTCCTCCCTTCCAGTCAGCTGAGACAAAAACCCTTGCAAGCAGAAAGCCATGCATCTGAACAGTATCCACCAGCCACTCATGTGCAGCCCTGCTGCCTCCAAAGAGCCTTCTTGAGTGAGAGAGAAATCACGCAGAAGCCTGGTCTGTCACTCAAGTGAGTTTTATGAGCGCTAGGGAGGCGTGGTGGACAAGTCTAGCCGACCCCAGTGGCTGAATTGAATTTCTATGGCCTAGGTTAGTCAATCCAGGTACAGGACCCACCCAGGTGTACCTCCCCTTCATGGCCAGAAACCTTTACCTCTGAGCATGCACAGGGTGCCTCTCCTAACTGGGCTCTTATCTTGGCCCTATGGGCATGCATAACGGATGCCCCAGTCCCTAGGATAGCTACTTAACATTTGTCCACCTGAAGAGATATGGACCCAAATCTTTGGGGTACTGGGCGACGACATCTCTAGCTAATTCCTGCTGGCGAAAGGGGCGTAGCGGGGCTTTGGGTCCACACCCTTCCTACACTGCTGGGAGGGGTTGTCCATTGAGGGCAACTTAATACAGGATGGATAAGGTTGAGGTGGTCCAGGAGGTGGTAGTCGTGGACCTGGCACACTTGGTTCAGAAGCTTTAGTCACCCGATAACTTCTGGGAAAAACAAACGGTCTAAAAGGTGAACAGTTTGACTTCGACAAGGGTAAGCTTCTGTGGTGGCAGTGGCCTTGAAATTAGATGAGTGTCACAGGAAACAAAAAAAAATCTTAGGATTACCAGACATGTGTGTTTGTTCATTGGAAGTACAGGAAAAGGGATAAAATCATTCACACTTTCCCCTAGGAGGGCACAGGTTTGAGCACTACTAGGTGCAGTGCGATCACTGATTCATTTATGATGCCAAGTCTTGGAACCGCTTATAAGACCCATCCTTCTTTTTAACCCTATAACGCTTCAATTTTAATTTTGGGAAAAAATTATTTTCTTTTTGTTGTGGACTTTCATAATTATAAATATATATATATATTAATATATACATTTTTTAAATGTTATGAAAACATCATGCTCCGCGTTATAGAGTTAAATGGAAATAATGGGCTAGTACAGGAGGAGTCAAAATTGACCAAAATAGTGTAACTACCTCAGTCATTTTGAATTTTATTGGGTTCAATTGGAATAAAGGCTTGTAAATTTCCCGGGGTCCAAATTCCCATGGTGCCTCCTACAACGGGTAGAATGTTCAGGAATGTTTCAGGGCTGGGCTATTAGTAACCCCTAAGTCCAGGATACCTTAGGGCAGGGTCCTAAAACTGTTTACCCAGGGGGCTAGTTCACTGTCCCTCAGGCCATTGGAGGGACAGACTATAGTTTAAAAAAAAAACAAAAATTACAAACAAATTCATGTGCACACTGCACATCTTCATTTGAAGTTCAAAAAATAAATAAATGGGGCACATACACCCGGCAGAAAGGATCAATGACCTCGGCTGTCTGCATGTGGCCCACAGGCTGTAGTTTGAGGACCCCTGCTCTAGGCGTTCACCAAGAGGATGTGGTTTCAACCCAAAACTTGGAGACTCTACAATTTGTTTAAAAGTGATGGGGCAGAAGGAGTCCCTGATTGACCCACGCAAGACTAGCTATCCCATCCCCAATTACTAAGAGTTCATAGTTATGGTTATGGGGAACCAGGACATCCCGATGTGATCCCTTTAATTCAAGTGTGGGCTGAAATTGCCACTAAGAAGCCTGCAAATATAAAAGACTTACTCCCTCCCTCAAAGAAAGGGTCCTTGTTTCCAAGGTTTCAGGATATATGGCAGGACCGGAAAAACAAACGATCCAAGTTCCCAAAACCACATAGGTGGAGGCCATCCCTCCCAGTCCCCCTCCCTCACTCCCTCCCTCTCCCCCTCACTTCCCCTCCCCTCCCCTCCCGATCTCTCTCCCCTAATCGGCTTTATCCCATTTTGCAGGAGAACTCTGGGAGTGGGAGAGCTGGCTTCAGAACCTTTGGTTCCACCCCCGCCCTATAAGGTTTCTAGGGGCCAGGAATAGAAAACTTCTAACAGGCCCTTATTGAGTCACCCCCACCCCCACCGGGCCCCCAACCTCACCCCTACCCCAACCAGTAGCCCCCCTACACACACTAGTACTGCTATGTCTTCCATACTCATCAGCCCACCTGGAATGATTGCCAGCAACTTCTCCAGGTGCTGTTCACAACCGAGGACGGGTAGCCCTTCCAGACAGAGGCCCTGTAAGCAGTCAGTGAACCTGATGGTTAGCGAGCGGGCACTCCCCACTTGAGAGAAACTCTTTTGGCCACTACATGAACAATGTGGGATCTCAATTCCTAGCAAGGCCCAGAGGGCTTTACCAGGTATCACCCGTTGATCTTACACGACCCTCTGCCTAAGAGCTAGGAAACCTATGAATTTATCAAAGGTCAGTGAGAATTTTCAGGCTCTTATAAGAGATCGTCCGCCTGCCTTTCTAGAGTGGCTGATGGAAGCCTACGGGCTTTATACCCCTAAAGGCCTGGAGGCCACGAGAACAGGAGGGCAATAAGTATTGCCTTTATGACTCAGTCAGTCTGCCTCAGCCATGAAAAAGAAGTGGGAAGGGTTTGAAGGGAAAAATCTTAGTGATTTGGTACAAGTGGCTCATTGAGTATATAACAACAGAGATGACCCTAGCACGACAGAGACAAAGAAACTAGCTAAAATAATAGTAATTGCCATGAGAGACACCAGAGACTCAGGAAAAGGAGAGCATGGCCCACTCACAGAGAGACTAACCTGTGGGCACCGCCAAGCCATGGGGAAGGATCAATGTGCCTACTGCAGGAAAGAAGGACACTGGAATAATCAGTGCCTTGAAAATCCCAGGAGAGGTGCACGACCCTCCACTAGAGTGGACGGGCCTCATCTGCACCTACAAAGACCCAAGCAAGAGACAATAATGCTTGAAGAAGCTGAATGAAGGGGTCAGGGCTCTGTTTCACTTCGCCGCCAAGAGCCCAGGCTAACTCTACATGTAGGAGGCCAGCCAGTAAATTTCTTGGTGGACACAGGGTCCACCTTCTCAGGTTCAGAAAGAAAGGCGGGCACATTTTCAAAAAGAAAGATGTGAATTATTGTGAGCCTATGATTCCTTCCACAGATAACTCACACCAGAAGGTTTGCATGGAAGGTAGGTGGGCTTCCCAAGACAACAAGATAACAAATATCTATCTGCCCTTTGTCCCCGCTAGCCACCTGGTTATGATGGCACTGGCTCCTGGCTCAGCTGCTGAGTCAGTGAAGCAGTTATAGCAGGAGAAGACTAGGTGGCCGATGGCCATCAACGGAAGGACCAAATCTCCACAGTGGGCTTCCTGTTTCAATATGGAGCCACGTATGTTACCTGCTGGACACCATCTCTATCCTGAGCTCATAATTACCATCCGAGGTCTAAAATGCAGCTCGCAGGTACACACTATATGAAACAGTCTCTGATTAACCCCTCTCGATAACTTGCTGACATGGGAGTCTGGATAATCCGGTACATTTACTTTCCAGGTGAGAAAACTCACTCAAAAACACACAGGAGTAGACCCAGAGACACACAACTGGTTAACAACAAAGTCATATTCACAACCAGCATCTGGACCAAGAGCACGGTGCCCAAGAGAACTGTGCCCATCGAGCAGTCAATATCTCCTGGACTCTCAAAAGATCTGAGCTGATACCCACCCCACCCCCCCCATCCTTGCAGCCTCCAAAGACTGTATTTCACAGGATGGCACCGGATCTGCAGCTCGCGGAGGGGGACATATCTGATCAGAGAACACAAGGCAGAACAAGGTGGAGGATGGGAGAATGGAGCACATCCTGGCTCAATACACCTTGAGGATGATGTTCCCAATCAGAGAAGCCAGTCCACAGAGAAAACCACATGGGCAGCCCCACGATGAGAAACGTCCCTCAAAGACCCATAGCCCTAGAGGGGACAACACTGGACACACACTGTGGGAAATGTGCCCGAACTGATCCTGCCACATGGAGGCATGACACTAAGAGAGTGCAGCAGAAGAGAAAGAAAACGGAGCATCAAAGTCCCCGGGGAATGCCAAAGGTGGACTTTGTGGTCAGGGCTCGGTGCCCCAACAGACTGGACTGGAAAACACCCCTAAACTTCACCACACAGTCCTTGTACTTTTCTTTCTTGGTTAGTGTTGTTTTCTTTTAGTGTCATTGGATTTGGGTTGGGTTTTGTTTTCATTTTTGTTTGTTTTTTTTCTTTTTGCAGCTTGGTTTTGCTCAGTCTTGTTTTGTGCATGTTATTACCTTTATAGGTCTGTCTAATTAAGAGAGGCTGGATGAACAATCTGGAGGAGTAAACATGTGACCGGCCCTTTCTATTGGGCATGGGAGTGAGCACGGTGGGGGGAAAGGAAGTGGTGTCAAGAAACCCAGAGACAGGGGAACAACAAGTGATGGAAATCGGTGGTGAGGGGGATGTAGGAGGCCTGGTAGGGCGTGATCAAGGATAATGTAACCAAGAGGAATTACTGAAACAAAAAGGAAGTCTGAGCATGGCAGTGGGCACAAGAGGAAAATCAAAGGGTATAGAAGAGTGAGCTGGGATTCAAGGGCCAGTTATAGACGTCTAAATAAAGGCATGTACATATTTCCATATATTAACAAAGGGGCATGGGGAAATAGATCTATGTACATATGTTTATAGATTTAGTATTAAGGTAGCAGATGGACATAGGGCCTCCGCTCAAGGAATCCCTCATTGCAAGAACACTGTTTTATAAAATAGGCATTCTACGATGCTCACCTTCCCTACACGATCACTGACCACAAACGGTTGCATAAGAAAATGGGGTGAAGAAAGCCGATGGTGTCCGGCTACGAAAAGATATAGCGTGTGGGGTCTTAAAGGCTTGAAGGTAAAGAAGCGGCCATCTAGCTCAGAAGCAACAGTGCCCATATGGAGGAAGCATACCAGCCTGTGTGATCACAAAGTTTCAAAGGGATAAGGCAACAGGCATCATGAGAACAAAAAAATTTATCATGGAAAATGAGAGGGGATTGCCGGGTTTAGACCCAAAACCTATTTGCAGTGCACTGGACATCCCCTTACAGAAGGAGCTCAGAGAGGAGATTAAGGAATACAGGGTATGAGACAGCAAAGATGAAACACAACTTTCCTCTAGTACTTAATGCTTCCTCTTGCCCCACTGTCATGATCCCAGTTCTACCATACTAATCTGCCCAAATTAGAGAAGGTATTCTAGTACCGATAGGAATTTCAAACACGGGGAATCCAGGGTGGTTGGGCCCTTTAGGACCAGTGTTATGAGTGGAGATACTGGGAGGGTGGAGGAAGGGCAGGATGGAAAGTGGGAACTGATTACAAGGATCTTCATTGACCTCAAAAGAAAGGTGGGTGAAGATATGACAAAAGAATTAGTACATTTCCAAGGATTGATGAGGGATGGGTGGCGGGCATTGATGGGGGAAAAATGAGGAGCTGAGGCCAGGAGCTTGGGTTGAGAGTGGATATTTTGAGAATAATATGGGCAATTAATGGTCAGATGTGCTTCAAACAGGTGATGTATATATGTTTTCTGGGTAGTGTTGTAGGAGCCCATAAAAAGATCATAAAAGAAACAAAAATAATCTTGGCAGAGGGCTCATGCAAGGATGATCTCAGGCTGGATTAGACCAGTCAAAACAGCTACTGGAGTCGCCTCACCCTGTGTCTATTCCTGAGTTAGGCATGAAGCTTAGGGCCCACAGCCCCAGCAGCTGGCCAGTGAGGGAGGTGGGTCTCTGAGGCCATTCCACAGGGGGAATGGTCCTCCATCCTGCAGGACCCACCCTCCTTTGTAAGCGTGCTGTCTGGGGCACGGCTTTCATGGAGTCCACACCATGGGAGCTCTACTACTCATGGGGGATTGGCAGGAAGCCTCTGCTCATGCGCACACACCACCAACTAGCTGGAGGATCTCCGTGAACAAAGTTTGAGGCAGACAACAAGCCCACTAACTGATGCTGTAAGAGAAACAATCAGCATCCAGAAACCTGCAAGTGGGAGTAAGAGGAAGCATACCTTGGTCCCAGCCCCTCCCACTCTAATCTACAAGGAGTGACATTGCAAAGCAGAGGGTTTTCATAAAGCACTGCCAGGTCTGTGGAATGAGCAGCCTCATTTGTGGACATGGATACTCTGTGATCCAGACGTACTACCTCCTCCCTTCCAGTCAGCTGAGACAAAAACCCTTGCAAGCAGGAAGCCATGCATCTGAACAGTATCCACCAGCCACTCATGTGCAGCCCTGCTGCCTCCAAAGAGCCTTCCTGAGTGAGAGAGAAATCATGCAGAAGCCTGGTCTGTCACTCAAGTGAGTTTTATGAGCGTTAGGGAGGCGTGGTGGGCAAGTCTGGCCGACCCCATTGGCTGAATTGAATTTACATGGCCTAGGTTAGTCAATCCAGGTACAGGACCCACCCAGGTGTACCTCCCCTTCATGGCCAGAAACCTGGACCTCTGAGCATGCACAGGGTGCCTCTCCTAACTGGGCTCTTATCTTGGCCCTATGGGCATGCATAACGGATGCCCCAGTCACTAGGAGAGCTACCTAACATTTGCCCCCCTGAAGATATATGGACCCAAATCTTTGGGGTACTGGGCGACGACATCTCTAGTTACTTCCTTCTGGCAAAAGGGGCGAAGTGGGCTTTGGTTCCATACCCTTCCTACACTGCTGGGAGGGGTTGTCCATTGAGGGCAACTTTATCCTGGATGGATAAGGTTGAGGTGGTCAAGGAGGTGGTAGTCGTCAACCTGACACACTTGTTTCAGAAGCTTTGGTCACCCGATAACTTCTGGGAAAAACAAATGGTCTAAAAGGTGAACAGTTTGACTCCGAGAAGGCTAAGCTTGTGTGATAGCAGTGACCTTGATTTTAGGTGAGTGTCACAGGAAACAAAAAAAAATCTTAGGAGTACCAGACATGTGTGTTTGTTCATTGGAAGTACAGGAAGAGGGATAAAATCATTCACACTTTCCCCTAGGAGGGCACAGGTTTGGGCACTACTAGGTGCAGTGGGAACACTGATTCATTTATGATGCTAAGGTCTTGGAACCGCTGATAAGACCCATCCTTCTTTTTACCCTATAAAGCTTCAATTTTAATTTTGTGAAATAATTATTTTCTTTTATGTGGACTTTCATAGTTATAAATATATATATATATATATTTTAAATGTTATGAAAACATCATGCTCCGTGTTATAGAGTTAAATGGAAATAATGGGCTAGTACAGGAGGAGTCAAAAGTGACCAAAATAGAGGAACTGCCTAAGTAATTTTGAATTTTCTTGGGTTCAATTGCAGTAAAGGCTTGTAAATTACCCGGGGTCCAAATTCTCATGGTGCCTCCCAAAACGGGTAGAATGTTCACGGATGTTTCAGTGCTGGGAGATTAGTAACCCCTAAGTCCAGGATACCTTAGGGCAGGGGTCCTGAAACTGTTTACTCAGGGGGCCAGTTCTCTGTCCCTCAGGCCATTGGAGGGACAGACTATAGTTTAAAAAAAAACAAAAATTACCTACAAATTCATGTGCATACTGCACATCTTGTTTTGCAGTTCAAAAAAAATAAAGGGGGCACATACACCCGGCAGAAAGGATCAATATCCTCGACTGTCTGTATGTGTCCCACAGGTTGTAGTTTGAGGACCCCTGCTCTAAGCGTTCACCAAGAGGATGTGGTTTCAACCCAAAAGCTTGGAGACTCTACAATTGGTTTAAAAGTGATGGGGCAGAAGGAGTCCCTGATTGACCCACGCAAGACTAATTTTCCCATCCCCTATTACTAAGAGTTCATAGTTATGGTTATGGGGAACCAGGACACCCCGATCTGATCCCTTTAATTCAAGTGTGGGCTGACATTGCCACTAAGAATCCTACAAATATAAAAGACTTACTCCCTCCCTCAAAGAAAGGGTCCTTGTTTCCAAGGTTTCAGGAAACATGGCAGGACCGGAAAAACAAACGGTCCAAGTTCCCAAAACCACATAGATGGAGGCCATTCGTCCCCCATCCCCTCCCCCTCCCACTCCCTTTCCCACCCCTGCCCTCCTGATTTCTCTCACCTAATCGGCTTTATTTCATTTTGCAGGAGAACTCTGGGAGTGGGAGAGCTGGCTTCAGACCCCTTGGTTTCACCCCCGCCCTATAAGGTTTCTAGGGGCCAGAAATAAAAAACTTCTAACAGGCCCTTATTGAGTCACTCCCTGCCCACCCGGGCCCCCAAAATCACATCCACCACCAACCAGCAGCCCCACCCACACACTAGTACTGGTATGTCTTCCATACTCATCAGCCCACCTGAAATGATCGCCAGCAAATTCTCCAGGTGCTGTTCACAACCGAGGAAGGGTAGCCCTTCCAGACAAAGGCCCAGTAAGCAGTCAGTGAACCTGATGGTCAGCGAGCGGGCACTCCCCACTTGAGAAAATCTCTTTTAGCCACTACACGAACAATATGGAATCTCAATTCCTAGCAAGGCCCAGAGGGCTTTACCAGGTATCACCCGTTGATCTTACATGACCCTCTGCGGAAGAGCTAGGAAACCTATGAATTTATCGAAGGTCAGTGAGAATTTTCAGTCTCTTACATGAGAATGTACGCCTGCCTTTCCAGAGTGGCTGATTGAAGCCTACGGGCGTTATACCCCTAACGGCCCAGAGCCCCCGAGAACAGGAGGGCAATAAGTATTGCCTTTATGACTCAGTCAGTCTGCCTCAGACATGATAAAGAGGTGGGAAGAGTTTGAAGGGAAAAATCTTAGTGATTTGGTACAAGTGGCTCATTGAGTGTATAACAACAGAGATGACCCTAGCACGACAGAGACAAATAAACTAGCTAAAATACTGGTAAGTGCCATGAGAGACCCCAGAGACTCAGGAAAAGGAGAGCATGGCCCACTCACGGAGAGACTAACCTGTGGGCACTGGCAAGCAATGGGGAAGGATCAATGTGCCTACTGCAGGAAAGAAGGACACTGGAAAAATCAGTGCCTTGAAAACCCCAGGAGAGGTGCACGACCCTAAACTAGAGTGGACGGGCCTCATCTGCACCTAGAAAGACCCAAGCAAGAGTCAATAATGCTTGAAGAAGTTAAATGAAGTGGTCACGGCACTGTTTCCCTTCGCCGCCAAAAGCCCAGGCTAACTCTCCATGTAGAAGGCCAGGCAGTAAATTTCTTGGTGGACACAGCGGCCACCTTCTCAGGTTCAGAAAGGAATACGGGCACATTTTCAAGAAGAAAGATGTGAATTACTGTGAGCCTATGATTCGTTTCACAGATAACTCACACCAGAAAGTTTGCATGGAGGTTAGGTGGGTTTCCCAAGACAAAAAGATAACAAATATCTATCTGGCAATTGTACCAGTTAGCCACCTGGTTATGATGGCACTGGCTCCTGGCTCAGCTGCTGAGCCAGTGAAGCAGTTATAGCAGGAGAAGGCTAGGTGGCCAGTGGACATCGACGGAAGGACCAAATCTCCACAGTGGGCTTCCTGTTTCAATATGGAGCCAAGTCTGTCACCTGCTGGACACCATCTCTATTCTGAGCTCAGAATTGCCACCCCAGGTCTAGAATGCAGCTCGCAGGTACACACTATATGAAACAGTCTCTGATTAACCCCTCTCGATAACTTGCTGACATGGGAGTCTGGATAATCCAGTACATTTACTTTCCAGATGAGAAAACTCACTCAAAAACACACGGGAGTTGACCCAGAGACACACAACTGGCTAACAACAAAGTCATATTCAAAACCAGCGTCTGGTCCAAGAGCACGGCGCCCCACAGAACTGTGCCCATCGAGCAGTCAATATCTCCTGGACTCTCAAAAGATCTGTGCTGACACCCACCCACCCACATCCTTGCAGCCCCCAAAGATTGTATTTCACAGGATGGCACCGGATCTGCAGCTCGCGAAGAAGGACATATCTGATCAGAGAATACAGGGCTGAACAAGGGGGAGGAGGGGAGAGCGGAGCACAACCTGGCCCTCTACACCTTGAGGATGATGTTCCCAATCAGAGAAGCCAGTCCACAGAGAAGACCACATGGGCAGCCCCACGATGAGAAACGTCCCTCAAAGACCCATAGTCCTAGAGTGGACAACACTGCAGACACAGTGTGGGACCTGCGCCCGAACTGATCCTGCCACATCGAGGCATGACACTAAGAGAGTGCAGCGGAAGAGTAAGAAAACGGAGCATCAAAGTCCTCGGGGAATGCCAAAGGTGGACTTTGTGTTCAGGGCTCTGTGCCCCAACAGACTGGACTGGAAAACACTCCTAAAGTTCACCACACAGTCCTTGTATTTTCTTTCTTGGTTAGTGTTGTTTTCTTTTAGTGTCATTGGATTTGGGTTGGGTTTTGTTTTCATTTTTGTTTGTTTTTTTTCTTTTTGCAGCTTGGTTTTGCTCAGTCTTGTTTTGTGCATGTTATTACCTTTACAGGTCTGTCTAATTAAGAGAGGCTGGATGAACAATCTGGAGGAGTAAACATGTGACCGGCCCTTTCCATTGGGCATGGGAGTGAGCACGGTGGGGGGAAAGGAAGTGGTGTCAAGAAACCCAAAGACAAGGGAACAGCAAGTGATGGAAATCGGTGGTGAGGGAGATGTAGGAGACCTGGAAGGGCGTGATCAAGGGTAATGTAACAAAGCGTAATTACTGAAACCCAAAGGAAGACTGAGCATGGCAGTGGGCACAAGAGGAAAATCAAAGGGTATAGAAGAGTGAGCTGGGAAGCAAGGGCCAGTTATAGACGTCTAAATAAAGGCATGTACATATGTACATATATTTACAAAGGGGCATGGGGAAATAGATCTATGAACATATGTTTATAGATTTAGTATTAAGGTAGCAGATGGACATAGGGATTCCGCTCAAGGACTCCCTCATTGCAAGAACACTGTTCTATTAAATTGGCATTCTACGATGCTCACCTTCCCTACAAGATCACTGACCACAAAGCGGCTGCATAAGCAATTGTGGTGAAGAAAGCCGATGGTGTCCACTTACCAAAGATATAGCGTGTGGGGTCTTAAAGGCTTGAAGGTAAAGAAGCAGTCATCTGGCTCAGAAGCAACAGAGCCCATAAGGAGGAAGCATACCAGCCTGGGTGATCACAAAGTTTCAAAGGGATAAGGCAACAGGCATCATGAGAACAAAAAAATCTTATCATGGAGAATGAGAGGGGACTGCCGGGTATAGACCCAAAACCTATTTGCAGTGCACTGGACATCCGCTTACAGAAGGAGCTCAGAGAGAAGATTAAAGAATACAGGGTATGAGACAGCAAAGATGAAACACAACTTTCCTCTATTTCTTAATGCTTCCTCTTGCCCCACTATCATGATCCCAGTTCTACCATACTAATCTGGCCAAACTAGAGAAGGTATTCTAGTACAGATAGGAATTTCAAACACGGGGAATCCAGGGTGGATGGGCCCTTTAGGACCAGTGTTATGAGTGGAGATACTGGGAGGGTGAAGGAATGCCAAGATGGAAAGTGGGAACCGATTACAAGGATCTTCATTGACCTCAAAAGAAAGGTGGGTGAAGATATGACAAAAGAATTAGTACATTTCCAAGGATTGATGAGGGATGGGTGGCGGGCATTGAGGGGGGAAAAATGAGGAGCTGGGGTCAGGGGCTTGGGTGGAGGGTGGAGATTTTGAGAATAATGAGGGCAATTAATGTACAGATGTGCTTCAAACAGCTGTTGTATATTTGGATTGTGGTTAGTTTTGTAGGAGCCACTAATGAAAATATCATAAAAGAAAGAAAAATAATCTTGGCAGAGGGCTCATGCAAGGATGATCTCAGGCTGGATTAGACCAGACAAAACAGCTACTGGAGTCTCCTCACCCTGTGTCTATTCCTGAGTCAGGCATGAAGCTTAGGGTCCACAGCCCCAGCAGCTGGCCAGTGAAGGACCTGGGTCTCTGAGGCCATTCCACAGGGGGAATGGTCATCTGTCCTGCAGGGCCCACCCTCCTTTGTAAGCGTGCTGTCTGGGGCACGGCTTTCATGGAGTCCACAACATGGGAGCTCTACTACTCATGGGGGATTGGCAGGAAGCCTCTGCTCATGCGCACACACCACCAACTAGCTGGAGGATCTCCGTGAACAAAGCCTGAGGCAGACAGCAAGCCCACTAACTGATGCTGTAAGAGAAATAATCAGCATCCAGAAACCTGCAACAGGGAGTAAGAGGCAGCATACCTTGGTCCCAGCCCCTCCCACTCTAATCTACAAGGAGTGACATTGCAAAGCAGAGGGTTTTCATAAAGCACTGCCAGGACTGTCGAATGAGCAGCCACATTTGTGGACATGGATACTCTGTGATCCAGACGTACTACCTCCTCCCTTCCAGGCAGCTGAGACAAAAACGCTTGCAAGCAGAAAGACATGCATCTGAACAGTATCTACCAGCCACTCATGTGCAGCCCTGCTGCCTCCAAAGAGCCTTCCCGAGTGAGAGAGAAATCACGCAGAAGCCTGGTCTGTCACTCAATTGAGTTTTATGAGCGTTAGTGAGGCATGGTGGGCAAGTCTGGCCAACCCCAGTGGCTGAATTGAATTTACATGGCCTTGGTTGGTCAATCCAGGTACAGGACCCACCCAGGGGTACCTCCCCTTCATGGTCAGAAACCTGGACCTCTGAGCATCCACAGGGTGCCTCTCCTAACTGGGCTCTTATCTTGGCCCTATGGGCATGCATAACGGATGCCCCAGTCCCTAGGATAGCTACCTAACATTTGCCCCCCTGAAGAGATATGGATCCAAATCTTTGGGCTACTGGGCAACAACATCTCTAGCTACTTCCTGCTGGAAAAACCGGCGAGGTGGGGCTTTGGGTCCATACCCTTCCTACAATGCAGGGAGGGTTTGTCCATTGAGGGCAACTTTATCCAGGATGGATAAGGTTGAGGTAGTCCAGGAGGTGGTAGTCGTGGACCTGGCACACTTGGTTCAGAAGTTTTAGTCACCCGATAACTTCTGGGAAAAACAAACGGTATAAAAGGTGAACAGTTTGACTACGACAAGGCTAAGCTTCTGAGGTGGCAGTGGCCTTGAAATTAGGTGAGTGTCACAGGAAACAAAAAAAATCTTAGAATTACCAGACATGTGTGTTTGTTCATTGGAAGTATAGGAAGAGGGATAAAAGCATTCACATTTTCCCCTAGGAGGGCACAGGTTTGGGCACTACTAGGTGCAGTGGGATCACTGATTCATTTATGATGCTAAGGTCTTGGACTCGCTTATAAGACCCATCCTCCTTTTTAACCCAATAACACTTCAATTTTAATTTTGGGAAAATATTATTTTATTATTGTTGTGGACATTCATAGTTATAAATATATATATGAATATATACATTTTTATATGTTATGAAAACATCATGCTCCACGTTATAGAGTTAAATGGAAATAATGGGCTAGTACAGGAAGAGTCAAAAGTGACCAAAATAGAGTAACTGCCTAAGTCATTTTGAATTTTCTTGGGTTCAATTGGAGTAAAGGCTTGTAAATTACCCAGGGTCCAAATTCCCATGGTGCCGCCTACAACGGGTAGAATGTTCAGGGATGTTTCAGGGCTGGGAGATTAGTAACCCCTAAGTCCAGGATACCTTAAGGCAGGGGTCCTGAAACTGTTTACCCAGGGGGCCAGTTCACTGTCCCTCAGGCCATTGGAGGGACAGACTATAGTTTAAAAAAATTTATGAACAAATTCATGTGCACACTGCACATCTTGATTTGAAGCTAAAAAATAAATAAATGGGGCACATACAAACGGCAGAAAGGATCAATGTCCTCGGCTGTCTGCATGTGGCCCACAGGTTGTAGTTTTAGGTCCCCTGCTATAGGCATTCACCAAGAGGATGTGGTTTCAACCCAAAAGCTTGGAGACTCTACAATTTGTTTAAAAGTGATGGGGCAGAAGGAGTCCCTGATTGACCCATGCAAGACTAGTTTTCCCATCCCCTATTACTAAGAGTTCATAGTTATGGTTAAGGGGAACCAGGACATCCCGATCTGATTCTTTTAATTCAAGTGTGGGCTGACATTGCCACGAAGAAGCCTGCAAATATAAGACTTACTCCATCCCTCAAAGAAAGGGTCCTTGTTTCCAAGGTTTCAGGAAACATGGCAGGACCGGAAAAACAAACGGTCCAAGTTCCCAAAACCACATATGTGGAGGCCATCCCTCCACGCCCACCTCCCCCACCCCCTCTTCTCCCTTCCTTTCCCTCCCCTCCCCTCCCGATCTCTCTCCCCTAATCGGCTTTATCTCATTTTGCACAAGAACTCTGGGAGAGGGAGAGCTGGCTTCAGACCCTTTGGATCCACCCCCGCCCTATAAGGTTTCTAAGGGCCAGAAATAGAAAACTTCTAACAGGCCCTTATTGAGTCACTCTCTCCCCCACCGGCCCCCCAAACTCACCCCTACCACCAACCAGCAGCCCACCACACACACTAGTTCTGGTATTTCTTCCATACTCATCAGCCCACCTGGACTGATGGCCAGCAACTTCTCCAGGTGCTGTTCACAACGGAGGAAGGGTAGCCCTCCCAGACAGAGACCCAGTAAGCAGTCAGTGAACCTGATGGTCAGCGAGTGGGCACTCCCCACTTGAGAGAAACTCTTTTGGCCACTACACCAACAATGTGGGATCTCAATTCCTAGCAAGGCCCAGAGGGCTTTACCAGGTATCAACCATTGCTCTTACATGACCCTCTGCGGAAGAGCTAGGAAACATATGAATTTATCTAAGGTCAGTGAGAATTTTCAGGTTCCTATAAGAGAATGTCCGCCTGCCTTTCTAGAGTGGCTGAGGGAAGCCTACGGGCTTTATACCCCTAACGGCCCGGAGGCACTGAAAACAGGAGGGCAATAAGTACTGCCTTTATTACTCAGTCAGTCTGCCTCAGACATGACAAAGAAATGGGAAGGGTTTGAAGGGAAAAATCTTAGCGATTTGGTACAAGTGGCTCATTGAGTGTATAACAACAGAGATGACCCTAGCACGACAGAGACAAAGAAGCTAGCTAAAATAATCGTAATTGCCATGAGATACCCCAGAGACTCAGGAAAAGGAGAGCATGGCCCACTCACGGAGAGACTAACCTGTGGGCACTGCCAAGCCATGGGGAAGGACCAATGTGCCTACTGCAGGAAAGAAGGACACTGGAAAAATCAGTGCCTTGAAAACCCCAGGAGAGGTGCACGACCCTCCACTAGAGTGGATGGGCCTCATCTGCACGTAGAAAGACCCAAGCAAGAGACAATAATGCTTGAAGAAGCTCAATGAAGGTGTCAGGGCTCTGTTTCACTTCGCCGCCAAAAGCCCAGGCTAACTCTCCAAGTAGGAGGCCAGGCAGTAAATTTCTTGGTGGACACAGGGGCCACCTTGTCAGGTTCAGAAAGGAATATGGGCACATTTTCAAGAAGAAAGATGTGAATTACTGTGAGCCTATGATTCCTTCCACAGATAACTCACACCAGAAGGTTTGCATGGAGGGTAGGTGGGTTTCCCAAGACAACAAGATAACAAATATCTATCAGCCTTTTGGCCCAGTTAGCCACCTGGTTATGATATCACTGGCTTCTGGCTCAGCTGCTGAGCCAGTGAAGCAGTTATAGCAGGAGAAGACTAGGTGGCCGGTGGCCATCAACGGAAGGACCAAATCTCCACAGTGGGCTTCCTGTTTCAATATGGAGCCACGTATGTTACCTGCTGGACACCATCTCTATCCTGAGCTCATAATTGCCATCGCAGGTCTAGAATGCGGCGCGCAGGTACACACTATATGAAACAGTCTCTGATTAACCCCTCTCGATAACTTGCTGACATGGGAGTCTGGATAATCCTGTACATTTACTTTGCAGATTAGAAAACTCACTCAAAAACACACGGGAGTTGACCCAGAGACACACAACTGGTTAACAACAAAGTCATATTCACAACCAGCGTCTGGACCAAGAGCACGGTGCCCCACAGAACTGTGCCCATCGAGCAGTCAATATCTCCTGGACTCTCAAAAGATCTGAGCTGATACCCACCCCCCCACATCCTTGCAGCCCCAAAAGATTGTATTTCACAGGATGGCACCGGATCTGCAGCTCGCGGAGGGGGACATATCTGATCAGAGAACACAGGGCAGAACAAGGGGGAGGAGGGGAGAATGGAGCACACCCTGGCCCAATACACCTTGAGGATGATGTTCCCAATCAGAGAAGCCAATCCACAGAGAAGACCACATGAGCAGCCCCACGATGAGAAACGTCCCTCAAAGACCCATAGCCTTAGAGGGGACAACACTGGACACACAGTGTGGGAACTGCGCCCGAACTGATCCTGCCACTTCGATGCATGACACTAAGAGAGTGCAGCGGAAGAGTAAGAAAACGGAGCATCAAAGTCCCCGGGGAATGCCAAAGGTGGACTTTGTGGTCAGGGTTCGGTGCCCCCACAGACTGGACTGGAAAACACTCCTAAAGTTCACCACACAGTCCTTGTACTTTTCTTTCTGGTTAGTGTTGTTTTCTTTTAGTGTCATTGGATTTGGGTTGGGTTTTGTTTTCATTTTTGTTCGTTTTTTTTTCTTTTTGCTGCTTGGTTTAGCTCAGTCTTGTTTTGTGCATGTTATTACCTTTACAGGTCTGTCTAATTAAGAGAGGCTGGATGAACAATCTGGAGGAGTAAACATGTGACCGGCCCTTTCCATTGGGCATGGGAGTGAGCACGGTAGGGGGAAAGGAAGTGGTGTAAAGAAACCCAGAGACAAGGGTACAACAAGTGATGGAAAATGGTAGTGAGGGGGATGTAGGAGGCCTGGTAGGGCGTGATCAAAGGTAATGTAACCAAGAGGAATTACTGAAACCCAAAGGAAGACTGAGCATGTCAGTGGGCACAAGAGGAAAATCAAAGGGTATAGAAGAGTGAGCTGGGAAGCAAGGGCCAGTTATAGACGTCTAAATAAAGGCATGTACATATGTACATATATTTACAAAGGGGCATGGGGAAATAGATCTATGTCCATATGTTTATAGATTTAGTATTAAGGTAGCAGATGGACATAGGGCCTCCGCTCAAGGACTCCCTCATTGCAATAACACTGTTCTATTAAATTGGCATTCTAAGATGCTCACCTTCCCTACACAATCACTGACCACAAAGCGGCTGCATAAGCAAATGTGGTGAAGAAAGCCGATGGTGTCCAGCTACCTAAAGATATAGCGTGTGGGGTCTTAAAGGCCTGAGGGTAAAGAAACAGCCATCTGGCTCTGAAGCAACAGAGCCCACATGGAGAAAGCATACCAGCCTGTGTGATCACAAAGTTTTAAAGGGATAAGGCAACAGGCATCATGAGAACAAAAAAATCTTATCATGGAAAATGAGAGGGGACTGCCGGGTATAGACCCAAAACCTATTTGCAGTGCACTGGACATCCCCTTTCAGAAGGATCTCAGAGTGGAGATTAAAGAATACAGGGTATGAGACAGCAAAGATGAAACACAACTTTCCTCTAGTTCTTAATGCTTTCTCTTGCCCCACTATCATGATCCCAGTTCTACCATACTAATCTGGCCAAACTAGAGAAGGTATTCTAGTACCGATAGGAATTTCAAACAAGGGGAATCCAGAGTGGATGGGCCCTTTACCAGTGTTATGAGTGGAGATACTGGGAGGGTGGAGGAAGGGCAGGATGGAAAGTGGGAACCGATTACAAGGATCTTCATTGACCTCAAAAGAAAGGTGGGTGAAGATAAGACAAAAGAATTAGTACATTTCCAAGGATTGATGAGGGATGGGTGGCGGGCATTGAGGGGGGAAAAATGAGGAGCTGAGGCCAGGGGCTTGGGTGGAGAGTGGATATTTTGTGAATAAGGAGGGCAATTAATGTACAGATGTGCTTCAAACAGCTGATGTATTTATGGATTGTGGTTAGTGTTGTAGGAGCCACTAATGAAAAGATCATAAAAGAAACAAAAATAATCTTGGCAGAGGGCTCATGCAAGGATGATCTCAGGCTGGATTAGACCAGTCAAAACAGCTACTGGAGTCGCCTCACCCTGTGTCTATTACTGAGTCAGCCATGATGCTTAGGACCCACAGCCCCAGCAGCTGGCCAGAGAGGGGGGTGGATCTCTGAGGCCATTCCACAGGGGGAATGGTCCTCTGTCCTGCAGGGCCCACCCTCCTTTGTAAGCGTGCTGCCTGGGGCAAGGCTTTCATGGAGTCCACACCATGGGAGCTCTACTACTCATGGGGGATTGGCAGGAAGCCTCTGCTCATGCGCACACACCACCAACTAGCTGGAGGATCTCCGTGAACAAAGCCTGAGGCAGACAACAAGCCCACTAACTGATGCTGTAAGAGATACAATCAGCATCCAGAAACCTGCAAGTGGGAGTAAGAGGCAGCATACCTTGGTCCCAGCCCCTCCCACTCTAATCTACAAGGAGTGACATTGCAAAGCAGAGGGTTTTCATAAAGCACTTCCAGGACTGTGGAATGAGCAGCCTCGTTTGTGGACATGGATACTCTGTGATCCAGAAGTACTACCTCCTCCCTTACAGTCAGCTGAGACAAAAACCCTTGCAAGCAGAAAGCCATGCATCTGAACAGTATCCACCAGCCACTCATGTGCAGCACAGCTGCCTCCAAAGAGCCTTCCTGAGTGAGAGAGAAATCATGCAGAAGCCTGGTCTGCACTCAAGAGAGTTTTATGAGCGTTAGGGAGGCGTGATGGGCAAGTCTGGCCGACCCCAGTGGCTGAATTGAATTTACATGGCCTAGATTGGTCAATCCAGGTACAGGAACCACCCAGGTGACCTCCCCTTCATGGCCAGAAATCTGGACCTCTGAGCATGCACAGGGTGCCTCTCCTAACTGGGCTCTTATCTTGGCCCTATAGGCATGCATAACGGATGCCCCAGTCCCTAGCATAGCTACCTAACATTTGCCCCCCTGAAGAGATATGGACCCAAATCTTTGGGGTACTGGGCGACGACATCTCTAGCTACTTCCTGCTGGCAAAAGGGGCGAGGTGGGGCTTTGGGTCCATACCCTTCCTACACTGCTGGGAGGGGTTGTCCATTGAGGGCAACTTTATCCAGGATGGATAAGGTTGAGGTGGTCCAGGAGATGGTAGTCGTGGACCTGCCACACTTGGTTCAGAAGCTTTAATCACCCCATAACTTCTGAGAAAAACAAACGGTCTAAAAGGTGAACAGTTTGACTACGACAAGGCTAAGCTTGTGAGGTGGCAGTGGCCTTGAAATTAGGTGAGTGTCACAGGAAACAAAAATAATCTTAGGATTACCAGACATGTGTGTTTGTTCATTGGAAGTACAGGAAGAGGGATAAAAGCATTCACATTTTCCCCTAGGAGGGCACAGGTTTGGGCACTACTAGGTGCAGTCGGATCACTGATTCATTTATGATGCTAAGGTCTTGGACCCGCTGATAAGACCCATCCTTCTTTTTAACCCTATAACGCTTCAATTTTAATTTTGGGAAAAAATTTTCTTTTTGTTGTGGACTTTCATAGTTATAAATATATATATATATGTATTAATATATACATTTTTAATGTTATGAAAACATCATGCTTCGCGTTATAGAGTTAAATGGAAATAATGGGCTAGTGCAGGACGAGTCAAAAGTGACCAAAATAGAGTAACTGCCTAAGCCATTTTGAATTTTCTTGGGTTCAATTGGAGTAAAGGCTTGTAAATTACCCGGGGTCCAAATTCCCATGGTGCCTCCTACAACGGGTAGAATATTCAGGGATGTTTCAGGGCTGGGAGATTAATAACCCCTAAGTCCAGGATACCTTAGGGCAGGGGTCCTTAAACTGTTTACCCAGGGGGCCAGTTCACTATCCCTCAGGCCTTTTGAAGGAAAGACTATAGTTTAAAAAAAATTTTACGAACAAATTCATGTGCACACTGCACATCTTGATTTGAAGTTCAAAAAAAAAATAAATGGGGCACATACACCCGGCAGAAAGGATCAACGTCCTCGGCTGTCTGCATGTGGCCCACAGGTTGTAGTTTGAGGACCCCTGCTCTCGGCATTCACCAAGAGGATGTGGTTTCAACCCAAAAGCTTGGAGACTCTACAATTTGTTTAAAAGTGATGGGGCAGAAGGAGTCCCTGATTGACCCACGCAAGACTAGTTTTCCAATCCCCTATTACTAAGAGTTCATAGTTATGGTTAAAGGGAACCAGGATATCCCGATCTGATCCCGTTACTTCAAGTGTGGGCTGACATTGCCACTAAGAAGCCTGCAAATACAAAAGACTTACTCCCTCCCGCAAAGAAAGGGCCCTTGTTTCCAAGGTTTCAGGAAACATGGAAGGACCGGAAAAACAAACGGTCCAAGTTCCCAAAACCACATAGGTGGAGGCCATCCCTCCCCATCACCCTCCCCCACCCCTCCCCTCCGTCACCCCTCCCCTCCCTCACACCTCTCCTCCCCTCCCCTACCCCTCCCCTCCCTCACCCCTCCCCTCCCTCACTCCTCCCCTCCCCTACCCCTCCCCCCTCCCCTCCCCTCCTCTCCCATCCCTCTCCTCCCCTCCCCTCCCCTCTCCTCCCCCCTAATCGGCTTTATCCCATTTTGCAGGAGAACTCTGGGAGTGGGAGAGCTGGCTTCAAACCCTTTCTTTCAACCCCCGCCCTATAAGGTTTCTAGGGTCCAGAAATAGAAAACTTCTAACAGGCCCTTATTGAGTCACTCCATCCCCCACCGGCCCCCAACCTCACCCCCACCCCTAACAAGCAGCCCCCCCCACACACTAGTACTGGTATGACTTCCATACTCATCAGCCCACCTGGAATGCTTGCCAACAACTTCTCCAGGTGCTGTTCACAACGGAGGAGGGTAGCCCTTCCAGACAGAGGCCCAGTAAGCAGTCAGTGAACCTGATGGTCAGCGAGCGGGCACTCCCCACTTGAGAGAAACTCTTTTGGCCACGACACCAACAATGTGGGATCTCAATTCCTAGCAAGGCCCAGAGGGCTTTACCAGGTATCACCCATTGCTCTCACATGACCCTCTGCGGAAGAGCTAGGAAACCTATAAATTTATCTAAGGTCAGTGAGAATTTTCAGGCTAAGAGAATGTCCGCCTGCCTTTCTAGAGTGGCTGATGGAAGCCTACAGGCTTTATACCCCTATCAGCCCGGAGGCCCCGAGAACAGGAGGGCAATATATATTGCCTTTATGACTCAGTCAGTCTGCCTCAGACCTGAAAAAGAAGTGGGAAGGGTTCAAGGGAAAAATCTTAGTGATTTGATACAAGTGGTTCATTGAGTGTATAACAACAGAGATGACCCTAGCACGACAGAGACAAAGAAACTAGCTAAAATACTAGGAATTGCCATGAGAGACCCCAGAGACTCAGGAAAAGGAGAGCATGGCCCACTCATGGAGAGACTAACCTCTGGGCACCGCCAAGCCATGGGGAAGGATCAATGTGCCTACTGCAGGAAAGAAGAACACTGGAAAAATCAGTGCCTTGAAAACCCCAGGAGAGGTGCACGACCCTCCACTAGAGTGGATGGGCCTCATCTGCAACGAGAAAGACCCAAGCAAGAGACAATAAGGCTTGAAGAGCTGCATGAAGGGGTCAGGGCTCTGTTTCACTTCGCCTCCAAAAGCCCAGGCTAACTCTCCATGTAGGAGGCCAGGCAGTAAATTTCTTGGTGGACACAGGGGCCACCTTGTCAGGTTCAGAAAGGAATACGGGCACATTTACAAAAAGAAAGATGTGTATTACTGTGAGCCTATGATTCCTTCCACAGATAACTCACACCAGAAGGTTTGCATGGAGGTTAGTTGGGCTTCCCAAGACAACAAGATAACAAATATCTATCTGCCCTTTCTCCCAGTTAGCCACCTGGTTATGATGGCACTGGCTCCTGGCTCAGCTGCTGAGTCAGTGAAGCAGTTATAGCAGGAGAATACTAGGTGGCCGGTGGTCATCAACGGAAGGACCAAATCTCCACAGGGGGCTTCCTGTTTCAATATGGAGCCACGTCTGTCACCTACTGGACACCATCTCTATTCTGAGCTCATAATTGCCACCCCAGGTCTCGAATGCAGCGCGCAGATACAAACTATATGAAACAGTCTCTGATTAACCCCTCTCAATAACTTTCTGACATGGGCTTCTGGATAATCCAGTACATTTACTTTCCAGATGAGAAAACTCCCTCAAAAACACACAGGAGTTGACCCAGAGACACACAACTGGTTAACAACAAAGTCATATTCACAACCAGCGTCTGGACCAAGAGCACGGTGCCCCACAGAACTGTGCCCATCGAGAAGTCAATATCTCCTGGACTCCCAAAAGAACTGAGCTGATGCCCCCCCTCCCACCTCCTTGCAGCCCCCAAAGATTGTATTTCACAGGATGGCACCGGAGCTGCAGCTCGCAGAGAGGGACATATCTGATCAGAGAACACAGAGCAGAACAAGGGGGAGGAGGGGAGAATGGAGCACATCCTGGCCCACTACACCTTGAGGATGATGTTCCCAATCAGAGAAGCCAGTCCACAGAAAAGACCACATGGGCAGCCCCACGATGAGAAACGTCCCTCAAAGACCCATTGCCCTAGAGGGGACAACACTGGAGACACAGTGTGGGAACTGCGCCCGAACTGATCTTGCTACATCGAGGCATGACACTAAGGGAGTGCAGCGGAAGCGCTAGAAAACGGAGCATCAAAGTTCCCGGGGAATGCCAAAGGTGGACTTTGTGGTCAGGGCTCGGTGCCCCAACAGACTGGACTGGAAAACACTCCTAAAGTTCACCACACAGTCCTTGTACTAACTAGGAGCTTTTCTTTCTTGGTTAGTTTTGTTTTCTTTTAGTGTCATTGGATTTTTGTTGTCTTGGTTTTTTTGGGTTGCTTGTCTTGGTTTTGTGCATGTTATTACCTTTTCTGGTCTGTCTAAATTAGATAGGCTGGATGTCCAATCTGGAGGACAAAACCCAGGACCAACACTTCTGGGGTGTGGGGCATGGGAAAGAGGGAGGTGGGCGTAAAGGAAGCGGTGTTAAGAAACCCAGAAACAAGAGAACAGGAAGTCATGCATATCCGTGGTGAGGTAGATGTAGGAGGCCTGGTAGGGCGGGATCAAGGGTAATGGAACCAAGAAGAATTACTGAAACCCAAAGGAAGACTGAGCATGGCAGTGGGCACGAGAGGAAAATGAAAGGGAAATAGAAGAGCAAGCGAGGAAGCAAGGGCCTGTTATAGAGGTCTTTAAAAAAGTATGTCCATATGTAAATATATTCATATATGAGCATGGGGAAATAGACCTACGTCCATATATTTATAGGTTTCGTATTAAGGTAGCAGATGGACTCTGGGCCTCCACTCAAGTACTCCCTCATTGCAAGAATACTTTCTTTGTTCTATTAAACTGGCATTCTATGGTGCTCACCTTCCCCACAGGTACACTGAAGACAAAGCTGATGGTGCCCAGCTGTCAAAAGATATAGCGTCTGAGGTCTTAAAAGCTTGAATGTAAACAAGTGGCCACCTAGCTCAGAAGCAACAAAGCCCACATGGAATAATCACACCAGCCTATGAGATCACGAGGTTTCGAAGGGATCAGGTGTCAGGCATCATCAGAACAAAAACATTTTATTGGGAATGAGAAGAGTGCTTGGTAGAGACCCAAAGCCCATTTCCAGACCACTGGACAATACCTTACAGAAGGGTCTCAGAGAGGAGATGAGCCAAGACTAGGTATGAGATAGCAATGATGAAACACAACTTTCCTCTAGTTGCTAAATGCTTTCTCTCCCCCCATTATCATGACCCCAATTCTACCTTACAAATCTGGCTAGACCAGAGAATGTACACTGGTACAGATAGCAACTGGAAACACAGGGAATCCAGGGTGGATGAGTCCTTTAGGACCAGTATTATGAGTGAAGACACTGAGAGGGTAAGAGGGAGGGCAGTTTGGAAACGGGGAACTGATTACAAGGATGTACATTTTACTTCAACAGAAAAGTGGGTGAAGGGGGATATCAGACAGTGCAAGATATGACAAAAATCAGTAAATTACCAAGGATTGATGAGCGAGGGGTAGCGCACATGGGGGGTGGGGATGGGAATGAGGAGCTGAGGCCATGGGCTTGGGTGGAGAGTGGATATTTTGAGAATGAGGGAAATGAATGTACAAATGTGCTTTACACAACTGATGTATGCATAGAATGTGTTTAGTGTTGTATGAGCCCCTAATAAAACGTTAAAAAAAAAGATCTGTGCAGAGGACTCATTCAAGGATCATCTCAGGCTGGATTAGACCCTTCTAAGTAGAAAGTCCTGCATCTGAACAGTATCCACCAGCCATTCATGTCCAGTTCTGCTGCCTCCAAAGAGCCTTCCTGGGTTTGTCAGATCTCTCTGGGGACAGACAGACCTCGGTCCTCTGCTCTGCGTGAGAAAGAATGCATGTAGAAGCCTGATTGTCATCCAAGTGGGTTTTATGAGCATTAGGGAGGCATGGTGGGCAACCCTGGTCAACCCCAGCAGCTGAATTTAATTTACTTGGCCTTGGTGGTTCAATCAAGTTGCAGCACTCACCCAGGTGTACCTCCTCTTCCTGGCCGGAAACCTGAACCTCTGAGCACGCACAGTGTGCTACTCCTTCTTGGGCTGCTACCTTGGCCCTCTGGGCATGCATAATGGACACCCCAGTCCCTAGGATAGCTACCTAACATTTGCCCCCTGAAGAGGTATGGACCCAAATCTTTGGGGTACTGGGCGACGACATCTCTAAGTACTTCCTGCTGCAAAAGGGGCAAATGGGGCTCAGAAGGGATTGTCCACTCAGGTCCCAGGATGGATAAAGTTGAGGTTGTTCAGGAAATCGTGGTCCTGCAGCTGGCACACTTGATTTGGAGGCCTTGGTAACCTGAGAACTTCTGGAAAAACAAACAAAAAGACAAAAGGTTGAAGAGTTTAAGTGAGACAAGTCTAAGATTCGGAGGAGGTAGTTCCCTTCAAGTTAGGTGAGTGTCACAAGAAATAAGTATACTTAGGATTATCAGGCATGTGTTTGTTCACTCTAAGTACAGGAACGGGGATTAAAGCATTCACAATTTCCCTAGGAGGGCACAGGGTTTGGGCACTACTAGGTGCAGTGGGATCACTGCTTCATTTATGATCCTAAGGTCTTACACCTGCTGATAAGACCCATCCTTTTTAACCCTATAAGGGCTCAATTTTCAATTTGGGGGAAATGTTTTTGTTTTTATTCTTTATTTTCAAAGTTATCTATCTATTTATCTGTCTGTTTATCTATCTATCTATTAATATATACATTTCTTTATATGTTATGGAAATATGCTCAGCGTTATAGAGTTAAATGGTAATATTGGGGTACTACAGGGGGAGTCAACAGTAATCAAAAGTAGAGTAACTGCCTAAGTCATTTTTAATTTTCTTGGCTTCAATTTGAATAAAAGGCTGGTAAATTACCCAGGGACCAAATTTCCCTGGTGCCTCTACTATGGGTAGAATGATCAGGGGTGTGTCAGGGCTGCGAGAATAGTAACCCCTAAGTCCAGGATCCCTTAGGGCAGGGGTCCTCAAACTGTTTACCTAGGGGGCCAGTTCTGTCCCTCAGATCATTGGAGGGTCAGACTATAGTTTTTTAAAAACCTATGAACAAGTTCCTATGCACACTGCACGAGTCGGCTGCTAAGCAGGACAGGCAGAGGCAGCAAAAACACCCTGAGGGTGGAATAAATGTCGTCAGGCCACAAGTGTCCCACGGGCCACAGTTTGAGGACGCCTGCCTTAGGGGTTCCTGTGTGCACTGGGGATGAAGGTCTCTACTGCTCCTCAAAAGGAGAAATGCTCTAACTTCTGGCATCTCCGCCCATTTCCCATCACTCTACAGAACTGTTCCAGGTGAATCAGGGTTGGAAGGAAAAGTGTGCAATTCTCTGGCCACCATTCTCCTTTCTCAAATAAAGTTGCATAGTGTATCAGCTTTTGTTTGTCTAGCCTCTGTGTCAACTCTATCCCAATTGGACAGGATTCATGCAAGGGGGCAATTCCTGAGTATGAAGCTGCTAAGTCCCATCTGGAAAGCACAAAACAAGGCTATTTAGAGCTTGCTGCCTCAAGGTCAATAACCCCGCTTCAGAGCAGACCCCTGGTGTGCTATTAAACTGATGCCTCTGACAGGTGCCCCCACCATAGACAAAGGGTCAAAGAGCAGTCGCTGTGGGCGACTTTAGGTCCAACCATTTTCTAGACAATAAGCTAGGAGGACCACTGCTTGGGATGGCCCCACAGCCTTCCAAGATGCCTGCTGGCAGGAGCAGACTCTCAAATCTCTGAAGGGAAGGGGCATCTGGCAGCTCAGGGAACCTTTAGGAAAATTGGAATTTCTGGCTGGAACATCATGGCAGCTGAGCTATATTAAGAGCTGTCCCCAAAAGTGCGTGAAGAAACACCACTGAAAGCCTAAAAGTAAGGGTTACCCAGGCTAGGCTTCTGAACGCCTTTGTCTTAAGACTGAGCAACGGAAAACCAGCCAGTAACAAGGAACAAACCTACACTGGTAGAGCACTAACCCTAGAACACCTGAAGTTTTCAATGCAGGAAATAATATTTTTTTGTTTTTATTCTTTACTTTCATTGTTATCAATATATATGACAACCAAAGTATATTTTAAAAGTATAAATTTTCAAAAATATAACCAAATTGTCATATTTATAATATATAATTTTGGTACCAGATACATTTTAATTAAATGTTACAAAAAAGTCCTGCTCAGTGTTATAGGGCTCAAGCAGCTTGTTTTAAAAACCAGGAGAAAGGCAAAGGGAACGGAGGGTAAAAGGGAAACATTTGGCTGCCGGGACAAGGCAGGGCTATCTCCCAGGCCTAAATCAACCAGCTCCCGAGGCAGTGCCCTTCCACGTGTTTGGACTGGTGGGAACCATTTTGGCCAGGGTCATAGGCCCTGTTTCCCCATGGCGGCTATGTAGGTTCTCTGGGAAAACCATAAAGAGCCTTGATAATGGTGAAGCCATTCTGAACTGACAGAAGCCACCATGAAAGGTAAATAAAGTAGCTATGAACTGTCAATGAACTAGCTGATATTGGGGTGGTAGGCCGTGCAGACGTAGCCCAAGGGAATGTCCCAAAGGAAATGGATGTTCAGAAGGCTTTTGAGAACAAGAGCAGTTTTTGTTCAACTAAGAATGGCTAACCGCAACACCCCACTTCTCTACTCTGCCTGCTTGCACACCTGCACATTGCACAAGTATAAAAACCTTTGGAAAATTCAACTGGGGGCTGCTCAGTCTCCTCTCAAGAGGGCTGACAGACCCTGTGCAGAAAATAAAACTTTTTCTGTTGAACTTGCCGGTGGTCGGAGATGCTTTCTTTCTGGGAATGGACAGTAGCTACAACATTTCGAGGTGCACCGAGATCCGAGTGCCACTGTCGGAGCCTGCTTAGAAAGGGGAACCAGGACATCCTGATCTGATCCCTTAAATTCATGTGTGGATTGACATTGCCACTAAGAAGCCAACATATATAAAAGACTTACTTCCTCCCCCAACATAAAGAGTTCTTGTTTCCAAGATTTCAGTAAACATGGCAGGACCGGAAAAACAACCTGTCCAAGTTCCTAAAACCACCAAGGTGGAGGCTGTCCCTGTCCCTCCCCCTCCCTTCCCCCTTTCCCTCCCTGTCTGATTTATCCCATTTTGCAAGAGGACTCTGGGAGCAGGAGAGCTGGCTTCCAACCCTTGGTGCCGCTGCCACCCTATCAGGTTCCCAAGGGGCCGGAGAGAGGGATACTCACAGCCTCTTTTTGAGCCCCCCCACCCCACAACAAATACACTAGGGCAGGCATGTCTTAACAACCCCCAGAGAAAGATCACTCAGCAGCAGCCATTCTCCCCTTAAGGCAAGCAGCCCCCAAACCTGAATCCCGAATCCCTTTTTCAGTATATGTTCCCTTTTGTTCCAGGGATTTGTATAATTGTATAATTGGAACCAACAACACCCCTTTTTTCTGACAAACCATAAGGTCTGATTTCTTTGCTAGATATGGTTTTCCATACTCATCAGCCCACCTGAGGTGATTTCCTGCAACTTCTCCAGGTGCTGTTCATATCAGAGGAATGGGACCCCTTCCAGAGAGGCCCAGAAGGCAGTCAATGGACCTAATGGTCAGCCAGCGGGCACTCCCCACTTGAGAGAAATTTTTTTTCCCCACTGCACAACCAATGTGGGATCCAAACTCCTAGCAAGGCCCAGAGGGCTTAAGCAGATATCACCAGTTGCTCTTGCAGGGCCTCCGCTTAACCACTAGGAAGCCTATAAATTTATCTAAGGTCAGTGAGAATTCTCAGGCTCCTACAAGAGAATGTCCGCCTGCCTTTTTAGAGTGGCTGATGGACGCCTACGGGCTTTATACCCCTATTGACCTGAAAGCCCCCTGAGAACAGGAGGGAAGTAAGTATTGCCTGTATTATTCAGTCAGTCTGCCTCAGACATGAAAAAGAAGTGGGAAGGGTTTGAAGGGAAAAATCCTAGTGATTTGGTAGAAGTGGCTCATTGAGTGTATAACAACAGAGACAAAGAAACTAGCTAAAATACTAGTAATTGCCATGAGAGACCCCAGAGGCTCAGGAAAAGGAGAGCATGGCCCATTCACGGAGAGACTAACCTGTGGGCACCACCAAGCCCCGAAGAAGGATCAATGTGCCTACTGCAGGAAAGAAGGACATTGGAAACATCAGTCCCTTGAAAACGCCAGGAGAGGTGCACGACCCTCCACTAGAGAGGACGGGCCTCATTCACACCTAGAAAGACCCAAGCGAGAGACAATAATGCTTGAAGAAGCTGAATGAAGGTGTCAGGGCTGTTTCACTTGGCCTCCAGGATCCCACGCTAACACTCCAAAAAGGGGGCCAGCCAGTAAATTTCTTGGTGGACACAGGGGCCACCTTCTTGGTTTTGGAAAAGACTACAGGTGCATTGTCAAAAGGAAAGATTTTAATTACAGGTGCCACATGGCAGACCCAAGCATACCCATGGACAACGGCCAGAATAACAGATTTAGCACAAGAGACAGTTCCACACTCCTTCCTGGTAATGCCTCAGGGCCCCTTTCCCCTAATTGGTCGGGATTTATTACGATAAATGGTGGCCATGATTACTTTCTCATCTGCTGCAACCACCTTAACCCTTGAACTTGAAAAGGCAAAGGTTTTGCTCACCGCTCCACTGCCAGAGGGATATGTGTTTTATCAAAGAGCAGAAGAAACCTCCTCAAAGGAACTTCTTGATAAATGGCTAAAAGATATTCCTTTTGTTTGGGCAGAGAACAACCTGCCAGACCTTGCTGAACATCAGGTGCCTGCGGTCGTACAACTTCTGAGCTCAGCCACACTGGTGAGTGTCAAGCAAAACCCTACTCCCTGGAAAGCACAGGTGGGTATTGCTGTTCACATATGCAGACTAAAGAGGACAGGCATTTTGGTGCCCTGCAAGTCCACATGGAACGCTCCCCTGCTGCCCATGCCGAAACCGGGAACTGAGGACTTCCAAATGGTGCAGGATCTCGGAGAGGTAAATGCGAGGGTAGAAATTGTCCACTCCACGGTACCAAACTCCGAGACCCTCCTGAGTACTATCCCGTCAAACTGAATTTGTTATACTGTTTTGGACTTAAAGGATGCTTTGTTCTCCATACCCTTGTCCTCTGTACGTCAACCCAATGAAGACTTACAGGAATACAAGGAGGAACACCCCCAAACCCCCTTGCTCCAGTATGCAGATGACCTCCTCCTGGCCTCCGAAACCCTGGAGGAATGCCCAAGTGCTACCGAGGACCTGTTAATAGTCCTTGGCCAATTGGGGTCCAGGGAATCTGAAAGAGAGGCTCAACTGTGTGTCAATAAAGCTGTATACCTAGGCTACCAACTGGAGGAGGGAAAACAGACCTTGTCCCCCAGCCGCACTGAGGTAATCCTCAAAATCCCAGTCCCTGAGACTAAGAGGCAGGTGTGAGAGTTTCTAGGATTTGTGGGGTACTGTCCATTGTGGAATTTGGGATTTGAGGGATTAGCCAAACTCCTATATGCAAGTACTGGGGAAAGGAAAAAACTTCAATGGACTGAAGTAGAACAGCAAGCCTTTGAATCCTTAAAAACGTCGTTCATATGGGCACCCTCTCTTCCCCTTCCAGACATAGAAAATCCCTTCCAATTGTCTATGAGGCCAGGGGCACAGCAAAAGGAATGCTAACTCAGAACTTGCAGCCATGAAAGAGACCTGTGGCCGATCTTTCAATCACACTAGACTCTGTAACTGCAGGATGGCCGAGCTGCATGCGAGCTGAGGCTGCCACGGCCATCCTAGTTATAGAAGCTAGGAAGCTTACACTGGGGCAGGATATTGCTGGGGTAGGGGGACCTATGGTTGAGCCCCTCCTAACAAGTCCCCTGGACCGGTGGATCTCGAATGCCAGGATTATACCACAAATCCCCAAGGTAATGGCCATGACCATGCCATCCCCAGTGTTTACTGCCACAACCTACATACTCAGAAAATGATCTAAAGGTAAGCCATGAGCTGGGCTGCCAAAGAAACTCGGAGCATCCAGGTGGCTGCTCCATCCTGATGGAAGAAGATTCATGCCAGAAGCTCTGGGAGAGATCTGATTCAAGGACTACATGAAGGTATGCACTCAGGATCCTCTAAATGGTCTCAGTTGCTCCTCAGGTACTTTTACATACCCAGGCTTGGACACTGGGTGGCAGATGACACCACTGTTGCTTGCACTGTGCTCGCTCGGGGAAACATCCCTAGAAAAGAAAAGGAGCAACCCCAACCACGAGCTCGAGGTAGTACTCCTGGAGAATTCTGGGAGGTGGACTTTATGGATATCAAACTTAGAAAGTATGGCTACGGGTATTTGCTGGTGCTAGTGGACACCTATTTTGGATGGGTGGGAGCCTTCCCAACGAAGAAGGACACTGCTGCCACTGGGTGTAAATTATTAGTAACTAAAATTGTCCCTAGATTTGGCTTCCCACCACCTTGGGGTCCAACAATGGCCCAGTATTCATTGCTCAAATTACTAAAGTATTAGCAATGCTTCTAAATATTAACTGGAAGCTCTACTGGGCTTATAGGCCCCAAAGTTCAAGGCAAGTAGAAAGAATAAACAGAACCCTAAAGGAATTGTTAGTTAAGTTGCATTTAGAAACTGGCGAGAACTGGATTGATCCTTTCTTTACCTTTTGCCCTACTTCGAGTCCGATGCACTCCCTATGTGAAAAGCACGACCCCGTTTGAATTTAAGTTTGGCAGACCTTCCCCAATCCTCCCAAGACTGAAGGAAGTAGAAGTAATGGAAGTCACTACTTGTTCCTTCATGAAGTGCCTGCAGGCTGTCCAGCAGGTGAGACAAATCATCTGCTCTGACACCTTCATTTTGGGCCCAACCAAGGGAAAGGTGAAGAGGCAGCCCACAACTTGCAACCTGGAGACTGAACGTGGGTAAAGAAGCACTGACCCGAGACCTTAGAACCTAGGGGGACTGGCCCATACTAGGTGATACTTATAACACCAACTGCTATTAAAGTAGTGGGGAAGGGGCCGTGGATTCATCAGTCACAAGTCAAAAAAAGCCCTCCCTGAGCATATCCTGAAAAGATGAACACTCAGAAAGACAGAAAAACCCTCAAAATTAAGGCTTTACAGAACTTAATTGTTTTTGTCTGAGCATTGCTGTCAGAACCCGTCATTTCGCCCAACCACAAACACATCTGTGGACTGCTACTCGAACCTCCAACAGTGAATATGTAACTTCTTACACTGGGTCTGACCCCCGTTTCCGCTTTGATTTGTTTGATTTGCTAGGAAAGAGCTGGCATTCCGGATCCTTTAAAGGTAAAGGGCACAATGGGGCCCATAACCGGAATCCCGTCCTATGGGTGCGGAATACCCTCTTTAGAAAGAAGGCTCCAAACACACCATTTCTATAGATGCCCGGCTCATGGGCTCCCTAACTGCCAAGGGGAGGGACATTGCCATTGTGCAGCTTAGGGTTGTGAAACTATCATCTTCAGGGTGGAAACTTGTTAAAGACGACCCTATTGTTTTTACAAGAATGGGACTCAAGTCAGAGGGGTTTGATCCCACCACGTGTATGGTTTCCAAATGTAACCCAATAAGAACTGGATTCAAGCGTTATTGGGTTCACTGGGAGCACATGGGGAATTCAGTATTATGTAAATGATAGAGATCCCGGGACAACCTTTACTATGCAGCAAAGTAAAATATGGCAACTTCCTGTCCATAAATAGGCCCAAACCTGGTGATAAATCCTGAAGAGCCACAGCTGGGTGTCATTAAGATTCCTTTGCCGCACCCTCCAGACTCTTCAGTAACTTTCCCGTTCACTGCCAGCCCAACTCAAAGGGCCCTTCCCATTCAGGAGCCACCTCAAGGTCCTGTGTTTGATACTCTGGATGCTGTATTCCAATTTATGAACTCAAATCCTAACCTCGCAACTGATTGTTGGCTTTGTCTGAACCCTGCTCCCCCTTACTCGGTAGGCACGGCTACAAATAGCACTATTGGTGCAGAGCGTAATCCAATTAGAAATGTTAGTAAGAAGGATTACACGAAGCAGCAGTCTGTAGGTGAGGTTAGAGTGGACTCAACTCTAGCTCACTTTAAAAGATTACCAAGGGCGAAGACTGTTTTTATTCATCTAATTATCCCTTTAATATATCAAAATATCAAGATTTTTGCCTTCAAGCTGTTCCTATTGAACCAAATGGTGATCCTTATTTGTTATCTGCCCCAACGGGTACTTGCTTTACTTGTTCCACAGGACTAGCACCCTGTCTCCTTTCCCCAGTATTAGCAGCAGACCCGGGTATTTGTGTCCTAGTGCATGTTATTCCTCAAGTGTACCTGTGTTCTGGTGAAGGAGGTAGGGATAACTTTGGAATTTCTGGATGAGCTAAAAGAGCCCCAATGTCAGTCCCACTGTTAACGGGGCTTGGGATTATGGGATTAGCTGCAGTCGGGTTCAGTTGCTTTAATACAAGGAAACTTAAACTATCAGACTCTTAGTCAGCAAATTGCTTTAGATTTACAGGGATAAAAATACCATGTTTCCCATTTAGAAAGATCCTTAGACTCCCTTGTAGAAGTGTGTTGCCAAACCGCCGAGGGCTTGACTTGCTCCTTTTGAAACAAGGAGTGTTGTGCATGGCATTAGGAGAAACTTGTTTTATGCAAACCATTCAGGAATCATTAAAGATAGTTTAGCCCTGGTTAGGAAAAGATTAGAGGAAAGAGTCAAGAAAAGAAATGAAGAAACCAATTGGTTTGAAAAGCTACTTAATTGGGCAACCTGGCGAACCACCCTAGTAACGCCCCTAGCCGGACCCCTAATCCTCCTCCTGCTAAACCTCACGTTTGGACCAATAATAACCAATAAGCTAGTGGCAGTCCTCACACAGAAAGTACAAACCATAAAACTCTTAGTGCTGAGCCCACCATACACTGGGCTGGCTACCGCAGATTCAATGATTTGAACTCGGCTAAGAAGAGGAGGGAATGTAGCAGCTCTGGGCAAAGCTTAAACAGCCTTGACAAGAGAAGTCATTTTGAGCTGATAGAAGCCATTATGAACAGTAAATAAACTAGCTATGAACTGTCAACGAACTAGCTGATATTGGGGAGGTAGGCTCTGCAGACGTAGCCCAAGGGAACGTACAGAAGGAAAGACCAGAGCAGGTAATGTTCAACTAAGAATGGCTAACTGCAACACCCTGCTTCTCTACTCTACCTGCTTGCACACCTGCACATTGCAAAAGTATAAAAACCTTTGGAAAATTAGACTGGGGGCCACTCAGTCTCCTCTCAAGAGAGCTGACAGTCTCTGCGCAGAAAATAAAACTTGTTCTGTTGAACTTGCCCGTGGTCTGGGTGGCTTTCTTTCTGGGAAGAGACAGTAGCTACAACAGACACAGGTGGCGCCATTCTGCCTGGGAGTGGAGTCATGTGGCTGGGAAAATGGAAGCCGCAGATTGTGGCCTAGCCGAAAGCCAGCCTGGAGCCAACCACCCAGCCAGAGACCTGCCCAAACCAACAGGGTAGATGTGGGCGCTCCCAGCCATCCTGCTTGGCGGAGCCGCAGCACACCACTGTGTCCCAGTCTTGGTGCAACAGACTCCATTTTGAGGCCTGCACCTCCATCTTAGCTCTCAAGACTGACCCCTAACCGACCTCCCATCCCCTGCTCTACCACAAATTCCTGGAACCAGCTCGTCCCAAAGCCAGAATGTTTTCTGAATATATGGTCACTCCACCCCTCCCTCACATATAGATAAGATTAACGACCCCTCTGAAGCACCTATGTGCGCAGATCCTCCCCAGCCATGATCGAAATACTCTACGGACAACCTTTTCTTTTCTCGCCTCTTCCTGCAACTGATTGCCCTCTGCTAGCTTCGTACCTTCCATACTTGTCCTTGCTCCGCAACCTTCTTAGACAACACGAAAACTCCCCCATCCCTGAACCATCTCCGACCTCTGCTGATCACCAAAAACCAGTGCATCCTGGAAATGCTGTGTTAATAAATCCCTAGCACCCAGACCCTTAGCACCCCGGTGGGAAGGCCCTTACACCGTAGTGCTCACTACTCCCTTGGCAGTCAAGGGTCTTGGAATAGATTCCTGGGTACTTTTGTCCCGAGTCAAAGCAGCAGTGAACTCTGACCATGGCTCCCAGTGGTCTGGCTCAGTCTACTGGTCCTATGTCTCTCCGCCTCACTCGCCTCACCAAGCCAGCCAGCTAAACCTAATATAATTTCCCCTTTTGCTAGCGATTTTACTTGACTGAAAACTATACCAATTACGCCCGCACTAAGCGTTATGATTATTTGCTGGCCACCGCTGACTGCCCACCCACAGGGTGCAGAACACCCATATACTTAAATTTCCCTGACTTTAAGCGGCATCAAGGAAAAGCTGATCCCATTATTTGCTACCTGTATGACCAGAAGGCAACTACCCAATGTGCAAAAGGTGAATACAGAAAAATGTAGGGTGTCCTTGGTCTTCCTGCCAGATACTTTACCTTTCCCTTTGTCCCCAGGGATGATTCTACTACCATAAATCTAAATACACTCTCACAATCCCAGACCCCTGGGATAGCCGCTGGACACCTCTGGTTCCAGGAGCGTGGTGCGCCACTCGCCGAGAGAAATTTCCAGACGCCAAACTCTATGTATGGAGGTCGCTACTCCAGGTCCAATCCACCATCCACTGTAATATTCAGATCCAAGACCTTCAACTCACTAAGCAAATTTCTAAACCTTCTGAGTCTCCCTTCTCCCAGCTTACCCTGCTACAGCAGGGACTGGCCATCGCCACTTTGCTGGACTAGCCAACCTCTCCACCTGCTGCATGCGTGCAGCCCTAGAACGCCCTCCTCTGGTAGCAGTACCAGGTCCTGCCCTGTCATTTTCATCCAACGTAAAGACCACAAAACCCATAACCATCCCCAATATTCCTCTGTACATCCAACGAGAAAACACTCAAGTGCCCTTTTGCTACTCCAATCCATCGACACAGACATGTAATGTCACCCAAATCCCCTCCAAACCACTAACAGCGCCAGAAAAAAATTTTCTTTTGGTGCAACTATACACTAAGCATTTAAACATCAGTTCTACCTTACCCTTTTGTGCCTGCCCGTCACTCTGGTTCCGCAGCTCACTACATACACTCCGGCTGAGGTCCAGGACAAATACATCCAGGTATACAGTCGCCAAACTAAAAGAGCAGTTTTTCTTCCGATAGCAGTGAGAATCTCCTTAGCCTCAGCAGCAGGTGCAGTAGGACTCAGCGGCGGGACCCTTAGACCCTCTATCACCACAGCAGACAAGTTATCCACACGCTTCCAGCTGGCAGTCGATGCCTCTGCCAAATCTCTAGCCTCCCTGCAGAAACAAACAACCTCTGTTGCCCAAGTTGCCTTGCAGAGCCGCTGCACTTTAGACCTCATCACTGCTGAAAAAGGAGGAACCTGCTAATTCCTCCAGGAGGAATGCCGTTATTACATCAATAAGCTGGGAATTGTGGAAACTAGAGTCCAGACCCTCAACAAGCTAAACCGTGAGCTGCAAAACAACAGATTCAGAACAGACGGATCCTCTTCCTGGTGGAACTCTTCTCTGTACTCCTTCCTAGCCCCCATACTAGAACCCATAATTTTAGTAGTAATTTTGCTCTTAATTGCTCCTTGTCTCATTCAGCTCCTGCAAAGTTGACTCCGCGAAATCACCCGTATAGCAGTCCACCAGCAACAACAACCTCTCCACCCTGTGCCAGGCCGCAACTCCCAGTACTCTGCCTGGAAAAGCCCCTCCCCTTGCTCTTCACCCACTACCCACAGGAAGCAGTTACAGAAATGGACTAATGTTGTCCCTTTTCCCTATAGGGTCAGTCTAAAACGTCCTGTCTTGGCACAACAGACTCCATTTTAGCTCTCAAGACTGACCCCTAACTGACCTCCCCTCCTCTGCTCAACCCCAAATTCCTGGAACCAGCTCCTCCCAAACCCAGAAGGTTTTCTGAAGATATGGTCACTCCACGCGTCCCTGACATATGTAGGTAAGATTAACGACCTTCTCCCTTCGGAAGCACCTGTGTGCGCAGATCCACCCCCCCCCCAAGCTATGATTCTCCCCAGCTGTGCCTGCCAGCAGTGGGCATAAAAACGCCGCCAGGATTTTTTCCCTGGCGTGGCTTCAATAGCTCAATACCCTGAGTTGCTGAACCCGCCACAAGTTCGCAATAAAGCCTGCTTCTAAAACTTAATTAATTGGGTCTTTGATTCTGTTTTCGAGTCCAAATAAACTTTTACACTGAGCCTCGAGAAGGCTTTGGGAGTCAAAATCCTCCCAGCCTCCAGGCAGCAGCGTCCCAGCCCCCACCCAAATGCAGCCCGGGAAGGCAGGCACAGAGAGGCACATCAAGTCCCGCACACCAGCAAGAAACGGCGCAAAGACCGACACCAGCAAGAAACGGCGCAAAGACCGACACCAGCAAGAAATGGCGCAAAGACAGACACCAGCAAGAAACGGCGCAAAGACCGACACCAGCAAGAAACGGCGCAAAGACCGACACCAGCAAGAAACGGCGGAAAGTCCGACACCAGCAAGAAACGGCGCAAAGACCGACACCAGCAAGAAACGGCGCAAAGACCGACACCAGCAAGAAACGGCGCAAAGACCGACACCAGCAGGAAACGGCGCAAAGACTGACACCAGCAAGAAATGGTGCAAAGACCGACACAAAAGGCTGGGGCTGCGGCAATACGCTACAAGCGTCCCCAGGGACCTCCACCGTATTGGGTGGGGCGCCACTTGGATTGGCTCACCTAGGCCAGGTGAACTCAACCCAACAATTCTCCCAAGGGTGGTGAGGTGAAAGGAGCCCAGAGGGGCCCACAACCCGTGAGACCAGCATGGGAAGGCCCACTCCTGGGGCCGGCTTACCTCATAGCTTCCAGTCACACAGCACCGCTTCTGTTCGAACATCACCGCTTCTGTTGGACCTCACCTGGGGCAGGTGTGCCTCGGTCCTCGGCTCCACGCCAGAAACAGCTCACGCCGAGGCCTGGTTTGGGATCCTCTTGAGTTTTATGAGCGGTTAGGGAGGCGTGGTCGATGACGTAGTTCGACCTCATTGGCTGTATTGTTGAATTGAATTCACCTGGCCTAGGTGAGCCAATGCAGGTACAGCGCCCACCCAGGCGTAGCTCCCCCTGCTGGCTGGAAACCTGAACTTCTGAGCATGCAGTGAGCCTCTACTTCATGAGCCGGTAGCTCAGACCTCTGAGCTTGTGTAATGGGCCTGCCAGTCCCTATGCTAGCTCCCTAACAGGTTTTCCAGCCAAAGGTCTGCCTTCTGGGGCTGTTCTACAGAAAGCACTTGGTTCCTGACCCCTACGCATTCGGGGTGGTGGATGCCCTTGCTTCCATGCTTGCTTCTATGTAATTCTGGAATGGTCCTTGTTTCACACGGTCGGCGAGGTCAGAAATTCTGGGCTGGTTGGCTACCAGGCACAAAATAAATAGCCAACGGATTGAAATCTCAACCCCTATATTGGTTTATTATGGACCACACAGACTTGTCTTCTGGAACTTCCCTCCTCAATTTCTGAACCCTTGAACTCCTTGCCACCTCTACGTGGAAAACAAGGATTCCAAACTCCGATCACCACATCTGCCTGCCCCCCCCCCAGTCCCTCTGTGGTCCCCCTTGTCTTCCAGAGGTGCACTGTCAACCAGCAAAGTCGGGCCTCTCCATTTCTCAGAAGCTGCAGATTGTTACGTGACATCACCCTGTGTTTAAATGTTAGTGATTATGCTATCTAAAAAACAAATCTGAGCCAACTGGGGACAAACAAAACTCATTTCAAACACCAGCTCTGTCTCCCATAAGGTCCCGTGTACAACTGCTACAACACAACAGTGGGTCCTGCTGGGTCTCCACTAGCATCTGGGAGGAAGGCTATTTATTACCGGGAATCCTACCTTGGTCCCTTGGTGTTAATTGCAGACTCACTGGGTGACGGATTGTATCTGACACGCACCATGTTTCCCGCAGCAAACACAACACTTTGTCAAACTCCGTTTGGTATTGCTCCATCCCTCCATCATTCTCCCTAATGACAAAAATAATTAACACCTTCATATAAAAGCACAGGATGAGGAGAGCTTTAATTTATTCATCTAGTTCAGGGTCCTCCCTGTTATCAATATATGACAAGTTAATGTCATATATTAATTAAAAAGCAACAGTGAAGCAATTTAGGAAACTGAGGGATTGTCATGGGTCCTGGTTGTGACAGCATGTTTTGGGCATCATGGAAGATTACAGATTTGCCTTCTGTGGTATCTCATATCCATCATCCAAAAACTACCTGCTCTTAAGGGTAGAGAGAGCGAGCTTGTCTTTGAAAAAGGTGCCTGGGTCTCTTTTCCGGTTGCCGCAGCACTAGGAACCATGAGTACCAAAGTCTCTCGCGACACCCTCTACGAGGCGGTGCGGGAAGTCCTGCACAGGAACCAGCGCAAGCGCCGGAAGTTTTTGGAGACGGTGGAGCTGCAGATCAGCCTGAAGAACTACGACCCTCAGAAGGACAAACGCTTCTCTGGCACCGTCAGGCTTAAGTCCACCCCGCGCCCCAAGTTCTCAGTGTGTGTCCTTGGGGACCAGCAGCACTGCGACAAGCGAAGGCCGTGGAGATCCCTCACATGGACATCGAGGCGCTCAAGAAGCTCAACAAGAATAAGAAGTTGGTCAAAAAGCTGGCCAAGAAGTATGATGCCTTTTTGGCCTCAGAGACCCTGATCAAGCAGATTCCTCGAATTCTGGGCCCGGGCCTGAACAAGGCCGGGAAATTCCCTTCCCTGCTGACCCACAATGAGAACATGGTGGCCAAGGTGGACGAGGTGAAGTCCACCGTCAAGTTCCAGATGAAGAAGGTGCTGTGTCTGGCAGTGGCAGTTGGCCATGTGAAGATGACAGATGATGAACTCGTGTACAACATCCACTTGGCTGTCAACTTTTTGGTTTCGCTGCTGAAGAAGAATTGGCAGAATATCCGTGCTTTGTACATTAAGAGCACCGTGGGGAAACCCCAGCGCCTGTACTAAGCTACGGTTCAATAAACTTTATTGTTCCTGTTAAAAAAAAAAAGAAAGAAAGAAAAAAGTGCCTGGGTTTGGTAGCTGCTCACAGGATGGCAGGTGTAACGTATTATGAGAATTTAACAAGGCTCTGAGAAGACGGTTATTGGAAGTTCTGGCTGGAGGGCAAGGCCATGACTCCTGAAAGATTCTGGATCCAAAAGTCAAGTCAGAACTGGATGCCACAGACTTTCTCAATCCAGCCCTCTTTGCCCCTCCCCTAAGGCCAATACATTTCTTTTTTTTTTCTTTCATTATTTATTTATTTATTTTAATCGTTTTATTGGGGCTCATAAGGCTCTTATCACAATCTGTACATACATCAATTGAGCAAAGCACCCTTATACATTCGTTGCACTCATCACTCTCATAATTCACCTTCCACTTGGGTTCCTGGAATCAGCTCGGTTTCCCTTTTTTTCCCCCCATCCCCCTCCCTCCCCGATCCCACCCCTGGTTCCTTGATAATTTATAAATAATTATTACATCTTATCTTACACTCCCCGGCGTCTCCCCTCACCCGCCTCCCCCTTGCCAATCTCCCAGAGAGGAGGTTACACATAGATCTCTGAGATCGGTTCTCCCTTTCTACATGCCCTTCCCTCCTGGTGTCGCCACTCCCACAGCTGGTGTTGAGGGGTTCGTCTGTCCTAGATTCCCTGTGCCTCCAGATCCCCACTGCACCGCTGTACATCCTCTGGTATAACCAGGTCCGCAAGGCAAGGTAGGATTGGGGTCATGATGATTGGGAGGGGAGGAAGCGTTCAGGAACTAGAGGAAGGTTTTGAGTTTCATTGTTGCTACACTGAACCCTGAGTGGCCCATCTCCTCCTCACTACCCCTCTGGAAGGGGGTCCAGCTGTCTACAGGTGGGCGTTGGGTCCCCATCATGCACTCCCCCTCTTTCACGGTGATGTGATTCTCACCACCACCCCACCTTTGATGTTGGAGACCTGGTCTCCTCTGTCTTTCATGATCACCTATGTTGGTGTGCTGCTTCCGTGTGGGCTCGGTTGCTTCTGGGCTAGATGGCCGCTTGTTTGCATTCAAGTCTTTAAGTCCCCAGACGCTACATCTCTCAGTAGCCGGGCACCATCCGCCTTCTTCACCACACTTGCTTATGCACACTTTCGTCTTCAGCCATTATGTGAGAGAGGTGATCACACAATGATTGTTTTTGTTCCTTTGTATCTGCTACATGGTCCATTCAACACCTTGTATTCGCTTAGGCCGTGTGCTTCTTCTCTGTGGGCTTTGTTGCTTCTGAGCTAGATGGCCGCTTATTTGCCTTCAAGCCTTTAAGACCCCAGACGCTATATCTTTTTTTGATAAGCCGGGCACCATCAGCTTTCTTCACCACATTTGCTTACACACACGGCTGTCTTCAGTGATCATGTCGGGAAGATGGGTATCCTGCAATGGCTGCTTAGCAGGGCGAGGTGCTATTGTATTGGGGGATTATGCATGAGGAGGCCCAATGTCCATCTGCTACCCTACTACTGAACCTATAAATATATGCATATAAATCTATTGCCCCCATAATCATAAATATGTTTACATATGTACATGTCTGTATTTAGGCTTCTCTGTATGCACTTTGCCTCCTACTCCTTTCCTCTATTTCCTTTCGCTTTCCTCCCGACCCATTACCATGTTTAGCCTTCATTCTGGATTCAGTAGTTCCTCTCAGTTACCTTGCTCTTGGTCACTCCCTTCCAGTCCTCCCCTCCCCTCCCTCCTCTGGTTTTGAACCATTCGCTGTTCCCTTGTCCCTGTGTTGGGCGACACCTCCTCCCTTCCCCTACCTCCCACGCTCTCATGTCCCTCCAGGACCGTTGGTCCTGTTGTTTTCTTCTCTCATTATTTGTCCAGCCTATCTTGTCTAGGTGGACCTGCTGACATAGTAATACGTGCATACAAATGGATATGACTTTGACTGCGCCCAAGTGGCCCATAAGAACATGGCTTTGACAGAAGCAACATTGACACGCTGATAAGCAGAAAAGCCACTAACATACAAAATTTACTGGGTAAAAAAAACAAAACAAGTTTAAAAATACTAAACAAAAAGATAGCAAATATTAAAAGAAAAAATTGCTAGTAGTTCAAGGTCCTTTCATTGGCCTTTAGGAGTGTTTTCTAGGTGTAGCTTGTGAGGCGCCACGTCCTGGCCCAGAAGACCATCCTTTCTACTCCCTCGGGCTCCCTTTGCTCTGCTTCCTCCGCTGCTCCATTGCATGTCCCCAGTGTTTGCCTCAGTGTGGCGGGGTCAGCTCAGTTGCCCATCCCCCATTGTGTCTCAGGTGCTGTCCCGTGTAGGGCCATGTGTTGGTGCAGGATGTCATATCTCGTAGTGTGGTCAGCTGAATGGTCCTCTCTGTATGATGGGCTCTTCTAGCTGGTCTATCGACTTTGGGCTTGGTGGACCCAGGTGTACTCCACTATGTCCTTTCTCCTTCTTTTGTTTCAGCTTCCTTCTGGATGTGGTGTGGTGGGTCAGTTCCTTTCCCACTCCAGACGATCTATTTTTGTTTTCTGTGGTATTCTCTTCGAGTGTAGGGGTCGGCCTAATTCTGGTTTGGGCCGGCTTGTCGTCCAGCCTCTTTGTGTAGACCTCTGTACTTTGCGTTGTCCTCCTTGTTTGGTGTGTCGTGTTGGGCTCCGTATGCATGTTCCAAATCTGTGGGGACATAACCGATACTCTCCCCCGGGTGGGTTAGTACCCTGCCCCCCCCATACCATCCATTCGGATTCTCCCCCTCCCGGTTTTCCCTCTCCCTACCCCACTACCCCTTCTTTATGCTGGGCTCTTATGTACCTCCCTAGGTGTGGCCTGTCCTCCCTCCAACTATCTATGCTTCCTGCCGTTTATTGTGGGATGGATGTTTATTCTTCTATTTCTGTCATGCTGATTGTACTTACCTCAGGGGACTCATGTTGTACCTGTCCCTTTGGGTCTGGCTTACCTCGCTTAACATAATTCCTTCCAGCTCTTCCCATGAAATAACGTGTTTCATGTGCTCATCGGTGCTTTTCAGTGCTGCATAATACTCCATTGTGTGTATGTGCCAAAGTTTGCTAATCCACTCGTCTGTCGATGGAAACTTAGGCTGTTTCAAAGTCTTTGCCATTGTGAATTGTGCCGCAATAAACATTGGAGCGCATATGACTGGTCGTGTTTTATTTGCTGCTTCAACCGGGTATATGCCCAGTAGAGGGATGGCTGGGTCATGAGGTAGATCAATTTCCATTTTCTTTAGGTATCGCCAGATTGCTTTCCACAGTGGCTGTACAAATGTACACGACCACCAGCAGTGGAGGAGGGTTCCTACTTCACCACAGCCCCTCCAACACTTGTTGCTCTCTGATTTACTGATCTGGGCTAGCCTCAGGGGTGTTAGGTGGTATCTCATGGTTGTTTTGATTTGCATTTCTCTTATGGCAAGGGACTTCGAGCACTTTCTCATATGTTTATTGGCCATATTGATCTCCTCTCTAGTGAAAATTCTTCTCATTTCTTTTGCCCACTTCCTTAGGGGGTTAACTGTTTTCCTCTTTTTGCAGGTCATGATGGTGTTGTAGATTTTAGTAATGAGCCCTTTGTCTGATGTGTCATTACTAAAAATCTTCTCCCAGTCTGTGGGTTGCCTTGTCACCCTCTTGGCAAAGTCTTTCGAGGTGCACATGCATTTTATTCTTATTAGATCCCATTTGTCGATTTCCAATTCACCTGTGTGTGTCCCCTTCCCTGTTGCAGTGAGCCTATGTGCTCCCTGGGCCAGTACTCTGAGATTAGTCCCGATTCCCTCCTTAATGGTCCTGATGGTTTGGGGTTTGACTTCTAGATCTGTGATCCACCTTGAGTGTATTCTTGTGCATGGGGTGAGGTAGACGTCTTATTTCAACTTTCTACATGTGGATATCCATTGTTTCCAGCACCACTTATTAAAGAGGGCATCTGCTTCCCACTTGACATTTTTGGAACCCTTGTCGAAGATCAGTTGTCTATATGCTGATGATTTTACTCCTGGGCTTTCTATTCTTTTCCACTGGTCTGAGTGTCTATCATTGTGCCAGTACCATGCTGTTTTGACCACTGTAGCTGTGTAGTAGGCATTGAAATCAGGTAGGGCGAGTCCTCCAATTGTGTCCTTCTTCTTGAGGAGTTCTCTGCTAATTCTGGGTTTCTTCCCTCTCCATATGAAGTTGGTGGTCAGTTTTTCCAATTCTTTGAAGAAGGTTGAGGGTAATTGGATTGGTATAGCAGGCCAATACATTTCTAAGGGTTATGGATTCTACTTCAGAATCGTTCTCAATCTCAATCCCAGGGCCCTCTTCACAATTGCTGGCTAGACCTGTTCACCTCTTGCCATATATGTGTGTGTGTGTGTGTGTGTATATATATATATATCACACACACACACACACACACACACATATGGGTTTATTGTAAGTCTGGGTCTGTAGGTTTCTCGGGTGGGAAATGTCTCGGTCCTTGGCTACACACTAGAAAGAAATTCACACCAAAGCCTGGTTGGTGATCCGAGTGGGTTTATATACAGGAGAGAAGAAGGTTCCGGCGTTACAGTAAACTGAACACGGGCACCCTCATGACACTGCACACCCAGCCCTGCTGAGCGGAAGGCAGAGAAGCAGCTGAAGGGAAGGTTCCAGCCTTTTAAGGGCTTTCAGCTGTGAGGCGTCAATTAAGCTCTCCTGGCTTGGCCTTGAATTGGTGCATGCCCTTTAGCCTGCATTGGCTTCCAACCTCCTGTAGGGGGCCCCCTAAGCATGGAGAGGAACAACCCCTTGTCTTGCTACCTAACAGGTCTACATTCCTGTATGGTTACATTGAGATGGAAGTAGCCCCTTTAGACAGCCTGTGAGGTTCACCAGGAGCCACAGGCCCCAGCGTTCCCTGTTACCACCTTAAACCTTAAACTACTGTTGGAGTTTATATTATTTGTGCGGGTCTGTGGACATGGAATGTTTCCATGCCAGACCCTGAAGTTGCACAAATAAGCATCCAGAACAGAACTCATACAGGCTCTAATAAGATGCTCAGATGCTTCTTGCTAGGATGAGAATTCATCGAAGTTTGTGAGCAGTTCAGATCTTGTAAGGGAGAACAGGTCAGTAGTGTATCCAGAGAAGAGAGCAAAGGTCAGGGGAAAGGGAGGAGGCCCACAGACATCTGTGCTCTGTGTTTGGCCACAAGACAAGAAACCAGGTCTCCCTGAAAAAGAAAGCAGAACAGCAAGTCCCTCGGAACTAGGACATCTTTAAACCTGACCTATACAACACTCGGCTCAGGGAGGCACCTTGGAAAACCGTAAAAGCCCGAAAAGAGGGACAAGGAGGAAGCCCAAGTCTTTGGTTTTCCCTGCTGTGCTTTCAGTGTTGAAATCTCTGTGCACGGAGCCTTTGAAATTTCAGAATCAGAGAGTGGATTCATAAGCCAAGCTCCTGCTTTATTCTTCAATGCATTTTAGCCCAACTCCTCCTTGGTGACACATGTAACAGAAATTCTGGACTTAGGAGCCACTTGGTCCTTGGACACTAGGAGATTACAGTGGAATCTGAAACAGGGCTCTAACCACCAACTGGACTGGCCTAGGAAGCCCAAGTATTCAGTCTCCCAAACACCAACCTCCCGTTGCTCTTCATCTGCCTCCACCTTGTTCAGCTTTAGTTGTCCGTGGAAGCGTTTGGCACCCATCTGATGCTTCAGAACCCAGAAAGGTAAAACTGGGATTCAAATGAAACAAGATGTGCCCGGGGCTCCTCATGGCATTTGTCACCTTCAGTTCCCTCTTCGGACGCAGATGTGGCAAGGTTCACAAACAAGCTTTACCAGAAAGAACAGCCTGCTTCCAAGTGAGAAAAAGCCCTTTACACATGAGTTCCTGAGGTCAGCCCAGCCCTGTGCGCCCCCCACCCCTCCCAGAGTCCCCTGCTCTCCGGCGAAGCATTAAAGCAAGTGGAAGCAGAGATTTGCTCAGAATAAAAAATCATTTTTCGCAATAGCATGCCACATTCTGGATGGCAATCATGGCTGCACAAACCGTATCCATCCCCAGTCATAATGTTGCCGCCTCAGTGACCACACACACACATTGTGTGGCGAGACTCAGAGTCTATTCCATTTGTGATCAATTGTTTCCTCCCTCTCCACACTTGGCACTTAGGAGCCATGCTCTCTGGAGGCGATTAAGGCTTGTCTTGTGGCCAATAATCATCTCCTACGCCTTCCTTTCCAGTCACTAATTTGATGTCTTCACTCAAAGAAATGCCCATAAGTTGAGGTTTCAGAGGAGAGCTCCTTGAGCTCCCCAGACAACAAGGGGGCCGAGTGTCACCGTCATTATCCTGAGCTGGGAGGGAACACTAGTGTTCCGGAGGCTGGGAATCCGTCACTGCCTGCCCATCGCGCAGACAGAGCAGGTGCTGGTTATAATTGCTTCTAGACGTCCTGCCATGCTCAGTTGAACGTCAAAGCCATAAACGCTGCCAGACTACAATAAAACTGGAGTACGCAGACATTTCTGCATCATTGCCGGGTGAAAATACACTGAGTGGAGTTGGATGAGATGGCAGCAAGCGCTTAAGGAGGGGGTGCTGTGGGAATACCAACAAGATGACTGCCAGTCTCCGTTTCCTCCTCTCCTCTGCTTTGTGTTTTCTTTCAGGACCAGAAGAAATGATGCATATGTAAGGATAAAAAATTTTCCATTTCCAGAGGAGTTTTCCACCCCCCAATCTACCCGCAGCCTCCTTTGAGCAAGCCAGTAAAAGCTTTTTTTTTTTATTTTTTTAAACCTGCCTTCTCACTATGGCAATTTCCGGAGCTGCTATGTGGCTGTGTTTAAAAGTCCCCCTTGGGATCCAGAGTGCAATCCATATCACAAAGGCATCCTCCCAGTCCCAAATAGCAATGCAACCTCAATTCAGAAGGTTGTTCTTGTTTCCATAGACCCAGAATGGAGTTTAAGCTGTTGATCTTGACTGTGGTTGTCGCGTCAGCCTCTCATGGGCACCTCATGGGCAGTGGAGCAAACTGTGCCTATCTGTGCTACCACCAGGACTGGGAGAGGAAGCCAACAGTGGTGGGCCATAGGTCAATGTGTGGATGGGGATGATCAGGTCTTTCTTCATTATTCTGTTTCAGTCTGGAAACACCACTGAAGCCTGCTCAGTGTCATAGCAACACACAAACCTTCACTGACAGTCTCGGGCACATTGGCTACAAATCAAACCCAGGTCTTCCCGGTGAAAGTCGATGAGAGGTCTACCACTGAAGCACCGTGGCCCTCACCTCAAACCAGGGCAGTCATTTCCGGAGTTCAAACCAGACCACAATGCAGGATGACTGAGATTGCCACCAGAATCTGATACTGATGCAGAAAAAAACCTAACTACCATTTTATTGACTCCCAATAGGACAAAGATCTGCCCCTTTGGGGTTTTGAGACTTTAAATCCTTACAGCAGGGGTCGCAACCTGTGGGTCGCGACCCCTTTGGGGATCAAATAACCCTTTAACAGGGGTCATCCAATTCATAACGATAGCAAAATTACAGTTATAAAGTAGCAATGAAAATAATTTTATGGTTGCAGGTGACCACAACATGAACTGTATTAAAGGGTGGCGGCATTCAGAACGTTGAGAACCATTGCCTTACAGAAATAGACAACCTCATATTTCTCCCACGGACGGGCTAGTCAGTTCAAACCCTTGACCTTGCGATTAGCAGGTTAATGCATAGTCCACTACACCACCAGGGCTCCTAATGATATAATAAGAGATACTATTGTTAGATCTCTCGTGGGAGAAATATACCTCAGTCCTTGGCTTCGCGAGAGAAAGAATTCACTCCGCAGCCTGGATTGTGATCCAAGTGAGTTTTTTGAGAAAAGAAGTTTCAGGTTTACACAGGCACCTCAGGGCCCCTCACCCCTGCACAGCTTGCCTAGAAGCTGCTGGAGAGAAAGTCACTACGTGGGCTCCAGGATCCTGCCTTTTCTTTCTTTTCTTTTTTTTTTGAAATCGTTTTATTAGGGGCTCATACAATTCTTATCACAATCCATACATACATCAATTGTGTAAAGCACATTGTACACTCACTGCCCTCATTATTCTCAAAACATTTGCCTCCACATAAGCCCGTGGCATCAATCAAGTCCTCATTTTTACCCCTTCCTCCCCGCTCCCCCATCCCTCAAGAAACCTTGATAATTTGTGAGTGGTGATATTGGGAGGGTAGCGGGAGGGTGGATTGGAAAGAGGGAACCGATTACAAGTATCTACATGTGACCTCCTCCCTGGGGGACGGACAACAGAAAAGTGGGTGAAGGGAGACATCGGAGAGGTCAAGATCCTGCCTTTTCAATTCCTCCATAGGGAGGCATGGTTGATGGTCCTGGTCAACCCCATTGGCTGGATTGAATTCACCTGGCCCAGATGGGCCAATCCAGATGTAACACCCACCTAGGTGTACCACCCCTTCCTGGCCGGAAGTTTGAACCTGAGCATATGTAATGGATGACCCAGTCCCTATGCTAAGCTACCTAACAGTATTTGCAAGATGCCGAGCAATGTTCTAAGCTTTTTGTATATAATAATTCAATTATTTCACTTAACAAGCCTATGTGTGGACTCTATTCTTGCCTCATTTTACAGATGAAAAATCAGTGGCACAGGATGATAAAGTCATGAGCCTATGACCACACAGTGAGGAAGTGGAAAGGAGAGATTTGAACCCAGGCTGCAGAGCCCATGCCTTGGGTGCCTACAGCGCCACATAGGACACAGGAAAGCATGGAGCAGACTCGGCATAAGACCTTAGGGAGTTGGGAGGACTGTGCATGCATGTATGTGCTAGGACTGCATGAGAGTAGCTGCTACTCAGATCCAGAAGAGAATACAAGGCTATTGCAAAAATTATTTTTGCCAAAAGAGGGTGGAATTCTGCATCTTGTGCGAAATCCCCCAACCTGCACATGGCACAGCTACTTCAGAAGGTTCCCAACAATGTGTGCTGTGCGGCAAACCAAACTGAGCTCAGGGGGAGCTGGTCTGTGGGTTTTGTTAGCCAGAAGGTGAGCAGTTTGAACTCACCAGCCACCACTCCAAGGGAGAAAGAGGAGGCTTTCTGCTCCCATGGACTTACAGTCTTTGAAGTGGCAGAGAGCATTTCCAAGCGGCCTATGATTAGGATCTAGGAGGGTGAGGGTGGCTTGTTTAAAAGATAGATTTTTACCAATTGGTATTGAGCCTTAAAGTCATTTTGTTCTTCTCAGAGTCAGGAGTGGTGGATCTTGGTGCACGGGGCAGTGACTCTTCATCTGTTACTGTAGCCATGATCAAGGGATATAAGGAAATAAGGTTTTGTTTATTATCTGCAGCGTAAGGGATTTTTCTGCAAGAAAACAGTATTTTTTTAAGTCTGTGTTCCAGGGAGATGCTATTTACTTTAACCCAAGGAACATTTAACTGTCTCTTAAATGTTTCAGACTAATCTTATTGAGTTTAAATATCATCCAAGACATCTTCTCCAGAGAAGGTAAGAACTTGCTCCTTTTCCTTCCTGATAACAGCTCTCTCTCTCAAAATACGATGTTTGTTGTTTTAAGTGTAATGATCAAGGACCTAATATGAATCCCAGAGCTATGAAGACCATTTATAAGGAAGCAGGGACACATGTTGGTGCCCCATTTCAGGACGTTCATACGCTGTCAAACACAGCAAAGGAAGTACACACAAAGAAGGCAACATAGATGAGAGTGATCTAAAAATCAGACATTTATGTGCATCAAAAGAGTTAAAAGGGAAATCAAGCAACAAATAAAAAGCAAAAAGCTCTTTCAATTTTAAGCTGCAATGTATATCGATTCCTTGTACAACAATAGACAACTGGAGCAAATATTATTGCATTTTTCTTAAGCCATATTTTCTATTATTTCCATCTTTCAGAATTTTGAGAGATGCAGTGCACCTTGATTAAGTGACTGACCAAGCACAACCTCATGAGATAGGGGACTGCAAAAGAAACCCAGACATCTGAGTCTAGAAGAGTTCGATGTGTTGCTCGTTCAGAGTACAGGGAGATAGCAGGAGATCATTGAGAACATGTGTACCAAACCTGTTAGGATAGTGATGTGTACATGAATAATGTCATGTGGTTGACACTTAAGAAGACCCCTACTAATCACTGCTATGAAATTATGATATGATCATGGCAGTGACCTGAACTAGTGTGCAGCTATGTGGTAGTCACCTAATCTGGTGTCAATTTAAGGACTGAGAGTGTAAGGGTGGAGTCTAGGTTGTCAATCTGAAGATAGCCAAAGGGACCTCTGTTGGCATGACCTTCTGAGAATTCCGATACTTCCTCTTTGGAGGAAGAAGACACCTCTCTCTCTCTGCTACTCCCTGGGAGACATTCCAGAAGACAAGCCACATGGACACAACCAGACCACAGAAGCCAGAGAAGCCACAGAGACTTCTGCCAGGGCTAAGATATTCCTAATGATACTGGATCCAAAGACTTCCTACCCACTGGCCTGTGATCTTCTGCATTTGGCATCATTGCATGTGTTGTGTGAATCTCAAGAGGACTTTGCAGATTGATATCAGAAATATGGGCTAATATCGGATGTATGGACTTGATCTGGACTTTGCTGAGATGTTTTTCAATGTTCAATTGCTCTTGTATATAAATATCTTTTTTATACACATATGTGTGTCCATGGATTTCTTTCTCTAGTCTACCCAGATTAACACAAGCTACATCACGGTCTCAAGCTTGAATCGGTTAGACAAGCACCAAGAGCAAAGAGTGAGATGGGGGTTTGATGAAATGAACAGGATCAAGTGATGCTCTGCCAGTGTGCATATGAAAAGTGAACCAACTCAATGATCTCCAAATGAAAAATGCTAGAGTGTCCTGTGCTTTCACCCCTGGATTGTAGTGAGTACAATGTGTCTTCACTTTAAAGTAATTGATTATTCCCTTCAGCAAATTCTGGCACAAAGAAGTCCAGGTGACCAACACGTAGTGCTTGGATTTCCCCACCGTAAAAAGAAACATTAATTTGGAGGTGTACAGATACTAATTAATCAGCAAATGAGTGTTGTCAACCCTCAGTCTGAGGAAAATATTTTAAACTTTATGAGGAAAGAATCTATAAACTACATGTTTATAGATGTCACAGCTTCTATAGCCAATAATATGTACCATTTTCCAAAATTAGACAATCTTTGAGTTTAGGGAATAAATGTCAGGTGAGACCCAAGAGCAGTTGTGATGTGGCTGTGCCCAGAGCACAAATGGAGAGGCTGTCTGTGGCTGGAGATGCTCACATTTCAATGGAACCAGAGTCCCAGGGCAAGGGACATTTACAAGAGTGTCTGTTTAATCTCTAAATGTCGAGGATCAGTTGGATGGATAGACCTAATTATAATGACGAGTGCCTCGTGGGTTTCAGGAAAAGGTCTTTGGTTTCAAAGTCGACAATATTGTACTTGACTCTTACTCTGAACCTTTTCTTAAATGATTAGTTTTCATTTACTGGTTTTCTCCATCTTTGTACTTGAAATCATGACTCGACTGATTTTTCACTATTCCGGATATTCTAGCAAACAAGGGAGTGGTTTTCTATTCAGAATCTTGCATTTCTTAGAGGCTACTGAATTAAAATATTGTCTTGCCTGGGGCCCAACTTTTCCAGGTGTCACGTTCTTCCCTGAGACCCAGTAACACTTGAATCACTTTACTTACACTGAGGTTGACCTCGATCATTGGGCTCTGGGATGTAGTGTGGGTATTACAGGTAAGAGTAGTGGGGTTGGTGATGACCATGGCCCAAGTTTGGGAAATCCTGGCTGCAACAGATTAGCAGAGGGACAATGTTGACTGGAAACATTCTGCCTGAGGCTTCAGGTCAGATGTGTGCAAATAAACTGCAAAGCTGGGAGTGGAGCTTGTCCTTTGGGTACAGCATCTGGTTTACCCTTTCCTGAGTGTCAGAATTTGGACTGAACAGAACCCACCGCCACGTGATTCCTTTCCTCAAAATTTCATTAATTTCTTTTGGATTTTTCATTGATTCACAGAATCCAGAAACATAAGGGAATCTCCTCAAGAGTGGAGTAGGTGAAAATTGGAACTGAATGGCTTCATAGAAGAGTTGGACCTTTGGGATCTTATCAACCACAACTCCTTGGGACTAACCTGATATTCATGCTTCTCAAAGATGTCACTCCCACACAAGGAAAACTATTAAGGCTCTGAGGAGGTTAATTAAGAAGTTTCAGGGTATACAGGAAAAAAAGGACCTTGGAAATTGTGAGGTCTGAAGATGACTTGGGGTCCAATTGATGGTTTTAACAAACTATATTCTGCCCACTCTCTGGGGCACAGGATATACAGGAGCCCAAGGCAGGGCAGGAGCAATGAGGACCGGGAAGGAAAGAACACTGGGTTCAGAAATTCTGGGCACTCTTTGACCTCTCCCACACACCTCTTGGTAAAAACTTCTTCTGTTATAGACTAATATGCATATGAGTTCAAACATTTACCCTACCATGAGCTCAGAAGATAGAGGGGGTCTGGTCTCTATCACTTTCTGTTTATAAGGACAGGACATCCTCATATGCAAATTATATTTCAGGCACTAGGGTACAATTTCACCCTTGGGGTGGGAAAGCTATCAGTTCTCTTCAGACGGGGCTGTAGGTCTCTTGGGAAAGCAGAGGTGTGGTGTTAAGATGCTATTGTTATGTGTTCTCCTATGCTTGGTGACAGTTCCCCAAGGTGAGAAATACAGATATCTGACCTGGGTCTATGGGGATAGTTATGACTTCAAGTGACTGACATGGAACATTTGTTTTTGTTTTCAGGGGTCCTGTCCCAGGTGCAGCTTCAGGAGTCAGGTCCAGGACTGGTGAAGCCGTCCCAGAAGCTGTCCCTCACCTGCATTGTCTCTGGTTTCTCCATCACAAGCAGTGGTTACTGCTGGCACTGGATTCGCCAGACTTCTGGAAAGGGGCTGCAGTGGATGGGAGAGCTATGCTCTATTGGTAATACATATTATAACCCGTCTTTTCAAAGCCGACTCTCCATCACCAGAAACACATCGAAGAATCAGTTCTCCGTGCAGCTGAACTCCGTGACTGCTGAGGACACGGCCATGTATTACTGTGCAAGGGAAACACACAGTGAGGGGAAGTCAGTGTGAACCCAGACACAAATCTCCCCTGCAGGGGAGACACTGGGCAGCAGGGGGCATGCAGGATTCATGAGCACAGAAACCCAGTCCTAGACAGGCACAGATAGATGACAGGGAGGATTTCCTGTTGGAATTAGGGCTTTCTCACTTAACTCTTAGCCTCCCCTGGGACAGTTTTTTTTTTTTTGCCATCTTTTTTGTTTATTTTATATTGGGATGCAAAGTGCAAGGTCAGTAGTTTGAAACCACCAGTTCCTCCAAGGGAGAAAGATGAGGCTGTTTGCTCCTCCAAAAGATTAACAGTGTCTGAAACCCTACGGAGCAGTTCTACTCTGTCCGAGAGTCACTGTGATTTGGGATTCACTTGGTGCCAATGGCTTACAGTTATCAAATTTCTGAATTTGTATCTTGTTTTGTTTGTTTATGTCCATTAATTGCTTTCTGTGTATTCTGTATTTTGTTTAATCATATTTGATATTATCAGGAATTGTTCTATTTTTTCCATCATCCTGGTCTCCATAGAACTTCACACATCGTGTTTTCATTTTAATTATATCATCCTTTTCTGTGACACCTTTTATGATATTATTTATAAAATTATTATTAACATGTTAATGGTTCCCTTTTACATATATTTTGCTGGTTGTGCTTCAATTTACAAGGTACTTTTATAAAAATAACCTTAGTCTCCCTTCAAGTTGAATTACTCCCCTTCTTGTGTACTGCACAAAATATAACTGTTGATTTCGGTAAAACCAGTGTGTGAGGTCACTGACAAAAGCTCAGCTCACACACAGGCTCTGTGTGCAACAGTAGTTTGCTCGCACAGAGAAGAGACAGGGCCGGCTCATCATCAAAGTAGGCAGCAGTCCTCACAGCCAGTGGCTTCACCTGTGGCCAGTGCAGGAATGGAGGTTTGCAAGCATGTCATGTTTGTGCTGCAGTTGTAGAATAGTGTTCCTTCCTCAACAGCAAACATAGAGAAATAGGGTTGTGCTGTGAGCTGAAACCTCCTGGAAGGCAGGGAGTTGGTTGTGTTGTTTTTGTTGTTGTTGCTTGGTGTATTTAATGTCATGTGAAGGACAAGCCGTTTGCTTGTTCAGCATGAGCCACAGGGTGTGTTGCAGGATACCAGCTACTAAAGAGTGCTTTTGGTTCCAGAAAATCCTGAGAAAGGCGGTCAACTGGCAAGATCCTCACATTCCAGTAGCCAGACTGACACATCTGAAACACACCTAGGTCTGTTATGGATTCCGGGCAAGGGCCGCAGACTATACTTGGACTGCCTACTTCCTCAATTTTAAATTCCTATTAGAGTTTATCTCATGTGTTTTGTCATTGGGGGATAGCATTATTGAATTTCTGTGATATGTTTTTCTGTTTGACTGTAGATGAAAGCCAGAATTGATGTACATAAAGAGACAGCAAGTAGAATAAGGGCTTCTGGGGCTACAGTGGGGGGTGGGGGAGTGGAATAAAGGAAGATGATGCCATTAGTTGAAGAAGGAAGATGATGTTTTGAAGCTAATTGTGGTAGCAGTCATACAATACTGCTTGATGCACTTGAACTACTGATGAACATGACACCTGTATTTGCTCCCAAAAAAATGGTTTTGGAGGGAAAAAAAAGTGAGAAAATAATTAAAATATTAAATAAAGACTATTCCATTGCTAACAATTTTTACAAATTCAAATTTTGGGCTTATATCATAATCTCTTTTCGGGTTCAATGTTTTAGCTAGCTTTTTGAAGTGTTGCTGTACCAGCAATACTTTCCGTCAGTTTCTGATTGTGGTTGAAAAACTATGTCATATTTTAAAAGTTATTTTTCTCATACACGTGCAACAAACTAATATTTTCATCACTCTTCTCATGCATAATTCAATGGAGAGGGAGGTGGTTTATTGTACCAACCTGGTAGATAAACACATGTGGGGTCAATTGAGGGGCGGAGGGATAAATGACTCGGTGAGCCTTGCCTTTCTAGTTTTTGGGTCTCTTGCTTTCTGATGGTTGGAGCAGATTGCAGATCCCTTACCCAGTGCCATGCTTGATCTGGCAAGGCTCACTTCCTGCAAGAACATCCCCAAGGACACACCGCATGTACCTACCCCAATGCAGCCCTGGGTGCTGGAATAGCTCTGTGGATACCCCTGCCAGCGCTGAGATGCATACACTGCTCACTGATCCAGTTTTCCTCCTGCAATCGGCCTCATTGCATGTGTTTTGTGACATGGAGGAGGACTTTGTGCATTAGTGTCAGACATATGGGCTAATGTTGGACTTGTGGACTTGGGTAGTACTTGGTTGTGATATTTTCCTGATGTAAACTTACCATTTATGTAAAACTTTCTCTTATTCAAATGAGTTTCTGTGGACTCGTTTCTCTAATATACCCACACTAACACAAATGGAATTAGATTATCACTGTGTTCAACAATTATCAACAGCTGAAAATTTTCCTATCACACGTCACTGAAACCCATAAAAAAGATTCTGACTTGTCAATTTCCTCCTTAACGTGGAATAAATAACTCTATAACTCTCTTGCTTTAATTAATTTGAATAGAAATCTTCTTTAAGTACGTTTCCTCTTCCTGTGGAAAGAATGAAGCCTAACCGGTGTTCAATATTTGATTGTTTTTCAGGCAAATTTCTTTCTTGATCGGTATTTTATTGTGGTATATATCTCAATCTCAAAATCTAGATAAATATCTACATGTATATATCGTACTTCCTTTCACTGCAACCAATTCAGAGTGTTTGCAACTTGTATCACACTCTATGTCCAAAGTATTTTATAGTGAGGGAGAGTCAGTGGGAGTCCAGACATAAAACTAACCTCAGGGGGTGGGCTGACTTGCAAGGATGCTAAGAACCCACCCACTCTGGACCAAGTGAAGAAAGAGGTGAGCACGGGAGCCTGGATAAGGACTGCAGTGCCCGGTCAGCTAGAACTGCTGTGCTGACCACTATGGTAGCTCTATGTGGACTCATCGTTGCAGCCTTTGTGACAATCCATCTCATTGAGAGTCTCTCCCATTTTAATTGACATTCTACTTTACCAAGCACAAGACCATTCTCTGGGTTCTTGTTCCTCCTAATGTAATGCCCAAATAAGTGAGATAAAATCTTACTTGAAAACTTACAAGAATTAAACAAGATGTGCTTACTCTAAGACAGAACTTCAGGCAGCCCATGACAAATTTAACATTATTCTCTAACACCATGTGTTAGTCCAGGCAGACTAGAGAAGCAAATCCAGGGAGACACTCACATGTGTATAGGAAAGAGCTTTATATCAAAGAGTAACTGTATATTAAGAAAACATCCCAGCTCTGATCACATCTATAAGTCCAATATTAGCCCATATGTCTGACACCAATCTATAAATTCTTCTTCAGACTCACACAACACATGTAGTGACAAAGATCACAGGCTAGTGGGTGGAAAGTCTTGTGGATCTGGTGGTGCTGGAAGCATCTCAGCACTGGCATGGGTCTTCACATTGCCAGGGCTCCAGTGCCAGGGCTCTGGCTATTATCAGTGTAGCACCATGTTGCTTTGTAAACAGGAATATTTCAACAGGTAGAGATTCTATCTGGGTCTGGCTTCCAGTGAGCTATTTATCTCCTTTGCACCTCCAAATGAATTCATCAAGCTGTGACCTCATTGATAGGCTAGACTCCATCCCTTCCCAAGTTGACAAGAGATTATGAAACTGCCACACCATATCCCAAATGCGCCAATTCCTTGATATGTTTTATGGGGTATTTGGCTATTATAGTAGTCACTCTTAGTTTGCACAACTCTGGGAGTGTTTCTGGCACTGAAGATGGTGCCCAGGGTTACTATTAAAATCACACAATGCCTAGGACAGAATCCCATAGTAAATACTCAAGGAACACATAATAGTAACAGTACTTGCATTGAAGAACTCTACATAATGTCTTAAGACCAGCCATCATGCACAGAAATGTTCACCTGTAGAAAGTAAAAATAGATGCATATGAATTGTACATAGGTGAACCTGAAATACAGAACTATGTGAGCATAATTAAATGCTCAACTTCTAGCCAAAAGGTAGACAGTTCAAAACCTTGGCAATTCAGTTGGTTAAAGACCTGATATGGCTATCCAATTATTATTACAGAAAAGAAAATCCTTTCAGACAGTTCTCTTTCATGTAGGGTCAATACGAGTCTTTAACTGTTTTTGCACCCAAACAACCTTGGATGCTTAATGTTCTATAAATATGTAGACAAGACTTTTGCAACCAATAACTAACGAAGGCACGGGGAACTTCAACATAAAAACAGTTATAAAGAGTGTATTCTGTTACATATTTCCTTTTCTAAGGAAAAGAAAACATATACCCATTCCCCCAGCACTGTCATTCAATCTGGGAAGAACATTGTGTCTTTTCATTTGTTTTGATGATGTTACGTGCCACAGAGACAATTGCAACGCTAAGTGATTCAATGTAAAACTGAACTAAATCATGCCTAGTTCAGTACCATAACCATAACGAATATTTTTAAGCTTATTGTTAGAGTCACTGTGTCAATCCATCACCTCCTCCTTCACTGATCCCATGCTTTATCGTGGATGATGTCTTTCTCAACAGACTGGTGTCATGATAGCCTGTCCAAATTACATGAAACAAAGTCTCATCATCCTTCCTTCTAAGGTATTCCTTGGCTGTATTTCCCTCAAAACAGATGTTTGTTATATTGATAGCCCAGTTTGTGGTGCTTTCAACATTCTTTTCCAAAAGGTAAGTGAATGGCCATAATTTTGGATATGGCCCCCCTTATTCATAGCCCAGAGCTCATAGTCACATAATAGTATTAAAAAATCACCACTTGGCTTCTCAATGTGACATTTATACAGCCCTTTATACGGGCTTCTTGGTGTAGAGATATATGAAGATATGGTGACACAGTGGGATAAGTATTGGATTGCTCACTGCAAACCAGCCCACTGTGCCTCCCAAGTAAGATGAGGTTGTCTTTTCCTGTAAGTATTTATGGTCAAAGAAGTTCTCAGGAACATTTATAATCAGTCTTATAAGGTTCCCATGAGACAGGATAGGTGCACTTGCAGTGGGCTTAGTTTGAGGACGAAATCATTCGTTTCTTAGCTCATTCGTTTCTTGCTTGGTTTACTGATTTTCCCTCCGTGCAGAAGACTGTCTGGTGTCTTCATAGCTCTCAGAACTCACAATGAATACAGTAATGCATACATTAGTGGATGCGTGTGTTCAAATCAAACAATTCATATACAATGGAACCCTGATAATTTTGTGATTGCAAATATTGGGATCTGGGCAGGGTAAAAATTCAGTGTATGCCTGTGGGCCACCTCACTCACATTTCTGACATATTTTTGCCATCCAACTTGCTTCAAGGCCCAGCTCTGGAGAAGCTTCCTTGTGGAGCTGTGACCCCTGTCCATTAGCACAAGCAGAAGACTGGTGTGATTTATTTTCTCAAATGATATGAACACCCACCTTCACTCCCCTCAAGATTCTCATCTGGAACCAGAATTCCAGAGCCTGCTGAGCCAGGGAGACTTTGATACAGAAATGTCTGTCTCCATCCGCTTCCTCGTTTTGATGGTCCTAGGTCTCCCATCGGGTCAATGGCAGGGAGATGCACTAGGTCACAGCAGATTTAAGGACAGATGGGATATTCAAAGCTTGTTTCCTAAGACTCCTGGTGTCCTGTCCCAGGTGCAGCTTTAGTAGTCAGGCCCTGAGGTGGTGAGACCATCACAGTACCTCACTCTCATCTGCACCATTACTGGGGACTCAGTCTCCAGCACCAGTGCCACATGGGAGCAGATCAGGCAGCCCTGAGAGAGGCTGTGAGTGGATGGGAAGGAGCTTCTACAGGTCAGAGTGGTTTAGCGAATACACACCAAATCTCAGAGATCTAGTCAGCAACCCAGACACATCCAAGAACCAGTTCTCCCTGCACCTGAGTTCTGTGACCACTGAGGATCCAGCTGTGTATGGCTGTGCAAGAAGACACAGAGAGAGAAGTCAATGTGAATTCCCACACAAACCACTCTGCAGCACAGGGGTGGGGTTGGACTGAAGGGAATTTGGGGCAATGGGTGTGCTCAGGCCCAAATAGCACAGGCCCAGGTTCCAGGAGCAGGTACAAGTGAGAGCACAAATAGGATGGTCTGCTGTGTTCTTTAGTTTATTTTGTTAAAACAAAATTTGGATTTTAGCAACAGATTTAGCAGGAATTTCAGTAGGAATCATTCTATTTTCTCTTAATTTCAAAAAAAAAGAAGATGAAGCAGCAGCAGTAGTAGTAGTGGTGGTAGTAGTAGTAGTCATAGTAGTAGTAGTAGAACAACAACAAGAAGAACAAGAACAAGAAGAACAAGAACAAGAAGAAGAAGAAAAAGAAGAGGATTGCTGTAAAGCTTTAGAAAGGAAATAGTAGAGTAAGGTAAAAAGTTGTGAAAAGAGGAAAACAATTATATTCCATGAAATAAGTGCTAAAAAGTGGTGAGGTGGAAAACTGGAAAGACCAGGGGTAGAGTGTAGGGATGGCCTCATTGGAGTGGACAATGATTTCTCTTCACTACAGTTTGCTGGGTCATTCATGTCTGTGCCCTCAGGTTTCAATCCATTAATTTCAAAGGGAAACTGTTTTCAAATCTCTCTTGAGTGGTTCACCTGCCTTTGCTTTATGAAGCATTTTATGTTGTGTGACCATTGGCTTATATAGAAATACATCCTTTCCAGCCTCTTCCCTAATATCTGGTTGATTTACATTTAGAAAAATCAAAACACAGTGAGTCTATTCTGAGACGTTTCCAGAGGAGAGCGCCTGAGTGATTCAGACATGATAGTGTGTAGATGCTTCTCTTGATCACATGGCTCATTGTGATTGTCCTTGTTTCCTTGGGTCTATCTCAGTTGCAGGTATAGAGGCTGGACCCCAAACACCCAACTCACTGCTGTCCAGTCACTTAAGAATATTAGAAACCCTATAAGGCTCTGGTTCTCAACCTATGGTTCGAGACCACTTGCTGGGGGGGTGGGAGGGCAGGGGGATGAGCAAACGACATTTGAGGTATTTACTCGTGCCAACATGGCTGGTAAACACATGTGGGGTTAAATGAGGGCCTGAAGGATAAATGGCTCGATGATCCTCACCTTTCTAGTTCTTGGGTCTCTTGCTTTGCGATAGTCGGACTAGGGTGCAGCTGCCTTGGCCAGTTCCCTGTTTCAGCTGTCAAGGCTCACTTCCTGCAAGACATCCCCAAGGAGAAGCCACATAGACCTACTGCAGTGCAGCCCTGGGTGCTGGAGCAGCCGTGTGGAGACCCCCGCCAGCTCTGAGATGCTTACAGGTTCACTGATTTGGCTTTCCTCCTTCAGTCAGTGTTATTGCCTGTCTTTTGTGAGATATAGGAGGACTTTATGGATTGGTGTCAGACATATGGGTTAATCTTGGACTTGTGGGCTTGGGTAGCACTGGATTGGGATGTTTTCTTGCTGTGCACTTAACCTTTATATAAAACTCTCTCTTATACATGAATTTCTGTAGATTTGTTTCTCTAAAGTGCCCAGACTAGCACAACCCTTTCACAGTGATCACCTAAGATCATCAGAAAACACATTTTCCAATGGTCTTAGAAATCAAGACACCACTCCTCCATCCATCTCCAGGTGGGTATGCCCTCGTGCAGATACACCCACATATGGGTAACTGGTGTGATGACATCATCGCGCCTACCCCATACAAATACAAGTGTATGTGAAAGGGTTGGCACCATAATGTGCTTAAGCGGACCAGTAACACATGTGCAGAGAGCAGCTACTCTGTAGAGATCAGTTGCTTTGTTGAAAGCAGTTAGCTACTCTGCTAAAAGCAGCTACTGTGTTGAAAGCAGTAGTATTGGAGGTAAAACGACACTTCATGAATTATAATGATTGGGTAAATGTAAAATCCTGTACCGTGAAATCATCAACTACTGCAAAAATATGGGATATCTGTACCATGGCAACTTAATCCTGATGCTGATTGGTCTTGTTAAATTCAGCTATGGTTGATATGAATACTACTCCCTTGTGAGAGTAACAGGTATATAAAAAAACACAAACAAACCAAAACCACAGAATGGTAAATCACAGGAAACTTTAACGAACTCTATTGACTGAACTGTGCCATGTATCACCTTTTGTATTATTAAAGCGATTGTTTTATATTATTTTCATTAGAAAACCATGCCATGACAATGAATCATGTAGAGAAGAATGTTAACAAAATAAAATATAGCGAGGATTTTTTACAGTATGCATTTATCTCAATATTTACAGCAGGAATTGAGGAATCACAATGTGTTATTTGTTGTGAAGTTCTATCAGCTGAATATATGAAGCCAAAGAAACTATAACGCCATTTTGTTAGCAAGCATCTGTGTTTGCCAACAATTATACCAACTATTTTAGAAGCAAAGCTCATGGACTCAAGAAAGCCAGACTTGACACTGGTGGCAAAACCACAAACCAAACGTTAACAGCCAATGAAGCTTCATACTTGGTGGCACTCAGAGTTGCCAGAGCTATGAAACCTCACACCATTGCTGACGATTTATTGTTGCAAGTGACCAAAGTCATTGTTTGAGTTATGATTGGAGACAAACTTGTTATGAAATTGAGTCAATTTCCTTATCTAATGATACTGTCCGCAGAAGAATAGGTGACAAGTTTGCTGATATACTTTATCAGGTCATCCCGGAAATTAAATCTGCTCCACTTCCAATATTTAGCATCCAGTCACTTCCAATATTTAGCATCCAGTTTGATGAATCTACAGACATTGCAACCTGGTCCCAGTTACTGGTTTACCTGAGGTATATTAATGATGGCAACTTTAAAGAAGAGTTTCTTTTTTGCAAACCTCTTGAAACAACAACTACTGCAGATGATGTATTTGACACAGTTGGTTCATTTCTGAAAGAGCATAAGATCTCTTGGGAAAAGTTTATGGAGTTTACTCAGATGGTGCTCCAGCTATGGTAGGATGCCTACCTGCATTTCAACGTTTGGTACTGAATGAGTCACTAAAAGTCAACGGAATTCACTGTATGATTCATCGGCAAATATTAGCAATGAGATGCTTCCACAAGAGTTACAAGAAATAATGAATAGTGTCATAAGTTCTGTCAATTTTGTAAAGGCGAGCACTTTAAACAGTTGACTGCAACTGCAGAACGAGATGGATGAGCACAATAATGCTCTGCTATTTAACACGGAAGTAAGATGGTTGTTAAGAGTAAACGTTTTAAAACGTGTTTTTGAGCTTTGTGATGAACTCAAAGCATTTTAAAATCAGAAGGCAACAACGCAGTTCAAAGCACTTTTCAGCGATCAAAGTAAACTACAGAAAATAGCTTACTTGGTTGACACATTTTCCATCTTGAATGAGTTAAATTGATCACTGTGAGGAACAAATGCAACATGACTTGATTTTCTGAAAAGATCTGATCATTCCAAATGAAACTTTAGCTTTGGCACCAAAAAAAGGATGAAAATAAAATTTATATGTTGCCTAACTTATCTGCTTTTTTTGAGGAACATGACATTGAACCATACAAAAGAATGACGATGGTCATTCCTATGAAAGAACACTTGCACATGCTTTGCAGATAAAATTTCATTGTACTTTCCAAATCTACCTGACATTCCATTTGCACTTGCTAGACACCCATTCACAATCAAAGTTGAAGATGCTCCGGAGACAGTTCAAGAAGTGTTCATTGAACTCATTAACAGTGAGTCAGCACAAACTGATTTCGCTACAATGCCAGTTACAAAATTCTGGATCAAGTGTTGGCAGTCATATACTTATCTGAGACTGTGTTGCATCTTCTTCCATTTCCAACAACATATCTGTGAAACAGGGCTTTCCAGCTTTTTGGTTATCAAGTCTAAATACCAAAGAAGACTTCGTTGTGCTCTTGCAAAGACTGAGAACTTCTGATCTGGTGAGAAGGAAGGTTTCTCAGCATTTGCACGCACGCTGGCTTTTTATGCATACAGTCGCAAAATGTAGCAATGCAGTTTATTATCATTATATTAAAGACTGTTAACCATGCTACACCATGCTTCAAGACAAAATTTCATTTATTTGTAATCAGAAATAAATATTTCACAATACATAATTACATATTGTTTTTGTGATTAATCACTATGCTTTCATTATGTTCAATTTGTAACAAAGAAAATGCATCCTGCATATCAGATATTTATATTACAATTCTTAACAGTAGCAAAATTACATTCATGAAGTAGCAAAGAAAATAATTTTATGGTGTGGGTTCTCCACAACATAACATGAGGAACTGTATGAAAGGGTCATGGCATTTGAAAGGCTGAGAACCACTACTATTGGACAAGGGCTAACTGGCCGTTTTGGATTTCTGAGATCATAAAACTTTTCAGGATCATCTTACTCCGAAAGAGTAGCTGGCAGTTTTTAACTGAGGACCATGCAGCTAGTAGCCCATTGTATAATCCACTACACCATCAGAGCTTCTAGGTATAGAATCTCTTCCCTTGCTTTTTCAACTTTTCAGAAAGATGCTGGGATCTGAATCAGAATTGCATTATAATTATAGATCACTTGTGGTGTGTTTGATATTTTCACAAAGTAAAATTCCCTATTAAAGAGTATGGCTAATTTTTCACTTTATGTCTTATGGTATCATGTAGTACTGTTTTTAAGGTTTTCTTTGTACAGATGTTTGTTTTTCTGCCCAGGTTTTTTTCCATTTTATCTTATAGATGGCTCTTGTAAATGGTATTATTTTCTTGAATCCTTTCCAGAGCATTCTCTGTTGGTACACGGAATCCAAATGGACTTTTCTATATTGACCTATGGCCTGTGAAATTGCTGAACATTTCATTTGGATGCAATGATTTTCTTGTAGGGCCTTGGATTGTCCATGTTTAGAGTGATACCATCTCCAATTACAGTTTTACATCTTTGCTACCATTGTCAGCTTTTATTAGACACTTGTTGATCAATAACTGCCATAAAGACTTGCAGCATATTATTAAATAAAAGTGGTATTAAATGGTATCCTTATCAGGTGCCAATATGTAAAGGGAAAAATTTAATTAACTATGCATCAAGCAAAATGTTTGTCATTGGCATTGCATTTTGCTGTTTAAGTCAAATTAAATCATGTCACTCTCATAGAAATGTTAGAGAAAAAAAAGAATGAAACACATATGGGTCCTGCTTCCTTCTCACAGTTGTCAAGTTTGAGCTTAGTTGCAGTTACTGTGATGTTCTATGTTGTTGAAGTTCATCCTTTTTTCAATGATATTTTGCTTTATCAAGCATGATGTCCTTTAATGGACAGATCTCTCAACAAATTTCTAATGTACTTAAAATGAAATTTTCATAGTATCCATTTATGACAAGCATTATAATTGTACAACTTCTAAGCTACAATTGACAGTGCATCAAACTATCAAGTTCTTCACTAGCACTATAATTAAAATGCATCATTTTACTTTTAAACAGCCTCATTCATTTTTCAACTTTCAGTGGCATATGAGAAAATTAAAAATAAAATAGCTTGGATCTGGTAAATATTAGTTCTCAAATAGACACTGCTTTTTAAATGTTTAAAGAGGTCCTGGGAAACAAATATGCCCAGGGAAACACATCACTTGTCTATGGCTTCTGTGTATATTGATTGAGGTCCAAGTGAAATGAAATCCTTGACAACTTCAATGATATCTCCATTTTTCATGGTAATTTGTATTGGTCCTATAGTGAGGATTTTGGTTTTCTTTCATCGAGCTGTATTCTGTAGTTAAGGCACCAGTCTCTGATCTTCATCAGTACGTTTTTCAAGTCAGACTACCTTATGGCATGCAGTATTAAGGCATCTTCACACTACAGGGAATTAATAAGGCTTTCACAAATATTATTTCCGTGCTCTTCTATATTTAGGACAACTTCTTAGATTATTTTCTTTTTTTAACATTTTATTACTCATACAACTCTTATCACAATTCATACATATACATACATCAATTGTATAAAGCACATCTGTACATTCTTTGTCCTCATCATTTTCAAAGCATTTGCTCTCCATTTAAGTCCTTTGCATCAGATCCTCTTTTTTCCCCTCCCTCCCTGCTACCCCTACCTCATGAGCCCTTAATAATTTTTAAATTATTATTTTGTCATATCTTGCCCTATCCAGCGTCTCCCTTCACCCCTTTTCTGTTGTCTGTCCCTCAGGGAGGAGGTCACATGTAGATCCTTGTAATCGGTTTCCCCTTTCCAGCCCACTCACCCTCTACCCTCCCAGTATCGCACCTCACACTCCTGGTCCTGAAGGTATCATCCACCCTGGATTCCCTGTGCCTCCAGCTCCTATATGCACCAGTGTACAACCTCTGCTCTATCAAGGTAGATTTCAGATCATGATAGTTGGGGGGTGGGGTGGAGGAAGCATTTAGGAACTGGAGGAAAGTTGTATACTTCATTGGTGCTACATCGCACCCTGACTGACTCATCTCCTCCCCTAGACTCCTCTGTGAGGGGATCTCCAGTGGCCGACAAATGGGCTTTGGGTCTCCACTCTACACTTCCTCCTTCATTCACGATGTTAAGTTTTTGGGGTTTTTTTTATGATGATGCCTTATTCCTGATCCCTTTGGCACCTCGTGATCACACAAGCTGGTGTGCTTCTTCCGTGTGGGCTTTATTGCTTCTGAGCTAGATGGCCGCTTGCTCACCTTCAAGGCTTTAAGACCCCAGACACTATCTCTTTTGATAGCCGGGCATCATCAGATTCCTTCGCCACGTTTGCTTATGCACCCGTTTGTCCTCGACAATCGTATCATGGAGCTGTGCAGCCAATGATATGATTTTTTGCTCTTTGATACCTGAAAACTGATCCCTTCGGGACCACGTGATCACACAAGCTGATGTGCTCTTCCATGTGGGCTTTGTTGCTTCTGAGCTAGATGGCCACTTGTGCACCTTCAAGGCTTTAAGACCCCAGACGCTATCTCTTTTGATAGCCGGGCACCATCAACTTTCTTCATATTTACTTGTTCAAATGCTTTGGCTTCAGCAATTGTGTCGGGAGGGTGAGGATCATAGAATGACAATTTAATAGAAGAAACTATTCATGTATTGAGGGAGTGCTTCAGTAGAGGCCCAAGGTCCTTCTGCCACCTTAATACTAAACCTATAAATATAGACACATAGATCTATTTCCCCATCCTCATATATATATTTGCATGTACATGTCTTTGTCTAGACCTCTATAAATGCACTTTGCCTCCTAGTTCTTTCCTCTATTTCCCTCGACTTTCCTCCTGCCCCACTATCATGCTCCATCCCCACCTGGCTTACAGCTATACCTCTTCTTTAAGTAACCTTGCCCTTATCATTCCCTACCAGGCCAGCCACTCCCCACCTCGCCACCAATTTGGATCCCATGTTGCTCCCTTGTCCCTGGGTTTGTTAACACCACTTCTTTACACCCAATCTCCCCCTATCCCAGGTACCCCCAGAACTGTCGGTCCCTTTGTTTTTCCTCCAGATAGTTCATCCAGCCTGTCTTATGTAGACAAACCTGTGGAGATAATAACATGCACAAAAATAAGACAGAGGAAAGCAAAGCATCAGTATACAGCCAGACAACAAAACAACAACAAACCACTGACAAAGAACAAAACAAAACACATCAAGATAGAAAAGCTTGTAGTTAGTTCAAGGTTCGTTTGTTGGCCTTTAGGAGTGTTTTCCAGTCCAGTCTGTATGGGCACCACGCCCTGGCCCCAAATCCACTTTCAGCATTCCCTGGGGACCTTGTCACTCCATTCCCTTGCTGTTCCGCTGAACTCTCCCAGTGATTTGCCTCAGTGTGGTCGGATCAGGTCAGGTGCAATCTGCACACTGTGTCTCTGATGCTTTCTCCGGTAGCGCCATTGGTCACTGAGGGGTATCATGTCTTATAGTGGGGGCCATGTTGTCCTCTCTGTGGACTGGCTGCTCTAATCAGGAACATCATCCTCACGGCCTGGTGGGCAAGTCTGTGCTCCACTCTCTCCTCCTCCCCTTCATCTGCGCCCGTGTGCTCTGATCCGATATATCCTTCTGCCCGAGCTGTAGAATCAATGTCGTCCTTTGAAACAAATTCTTCTTGGGGGAGGGGCAGGAATCCACTTAATTTTTGGTGTTGGGGCCAGCCTCCCAGACCTCTCCACTGGTTCCCTACTCCACTCCGGAATGCTGCATTCACACCTCGCGGCACTGGGTGGAAGTCTGGTCCCACTTTCCCTGTGGAGATATAAACAATACCCTCCCCTTGGGTGGGTTAGTGCCCCAAGCCCCAGCTCACCTTTTCTTCCTTATATTCATCCTTTTATTTTTCTTTCCCCACCTCCTCCCCAGTTGTCTACTATGTGCATCCCTGGTTTTGATCTGGTCTCTGCCATACTACACAGTCTTCAACCCAAAAATGTGAGTATATAGTAACTTTTTCCCCTATGCCACATTAGCATTTTTTTTAAATATTTGCCTCAGCAGGATCATGTTTTACTTTTCCTTTTGTACCTGACTTACTTCACTTAGCATGATTTCCTCCAGTTCCTCCCAAGCCGGTATGTGCATCATAGTTGAGTTTCTTTCCCTGTGATCTATCTTTCTCAGAGTGGTGTGTTGAAGTCACCCACTATAATTGTCGGGTCTGTGATTTTTTCTTAATCTTTTGGAGTGTTTGGTTGACATATTCAGCTGGTCTCTCATTCAGGGAATATATGTTTACAATGCTTAGTGGTTCATTGTCTATGATTCCCTTGAGCATTAGATAGTATCCTTCCTTATCTCTTTTTATGGTTTGTACTTTGAGGTCAATTTATTCCGAGATTAGGATTGCAACCCCTGCTTTTTTTGTATTGCTGTGTACTTGGTAGGTCCTTCTCCAGCCTTTGATTCTCAGCCTATTTTTGTCTGTAGCCTTGAGATGTGTCTCCTGTAGGCAGCAAATGGATGGGTTGTGTTTTCTAAGCCATTCTGCTAGTCTCAGTCTTTTAATGCCTGAGTTCAGGCCACTGATATTCAGGGTTATTATCTCCATCTGTGGACTCTGTGATGCCATTTTATATCTTTTGTGTTGGGAGTTTTCCTACTTTCCTTTCTCATTAGTGTGTGTTTTTTGTGTGTATCATTCTTGACTTCTTTCCATCCTTAAACCAATGCTATCTTGGGGTCTCTTTTCTCCTTGTTGTGCTCTGGGTGAAGTTGTTCTATGTATTGGTCTCTTATTTGTGCTTGGTGAGTGTTGTTCATCTGCCCATACTGAGTCGGCGAGGATCTTTTGTAAGGCTGGGTTTGTTTTAATGCAATTTTTGAGTTTTTCCTTGTCTGGGAAGACTTTTACTTCTCCATCGATCTTGATCGATAATTTGGCTGGGTAGAGTATTCTTGGATTTGCGTTGTTTTCCTTCAATTTTTGGAGTAATGTTACTCCACTCTCTCCTTTTTTTCATAGTTTCTGCTGATAGGTCTGAGCATATCCTTATGTGGGAACCTTTATATGTGACTGCTTGTTTTTCCCTGGCTGCTGTCATGATTTTCTCCTTTTCCTCAAAGTTGGATAGTTTAACTATTATGTGCCTTGGTGATTTCATCTTGGGGTCCTGTCATGCTGGTGTTCTTTCAGCCTCCTGGATGGTTGCCTGGTTTTCATTCATTAGGCTGGGGAAGTTTTCCTCCAAGAATTCTCTCGCTATTGTAGCAGATGATTCTTTGTTGTGTCTTCCTCCGGTAGGCCAATAATTCTAATGTTCTGCTTCATAGCATCAGACATAGCTCTTAGGTTTTCTTCAGCTACTCTGATGCTCTTGTTAGATTTTTGTTCACGTTTATTAAAGTCTGCTTGGCTGTCCTCCAAGACACTGATAGGGTTCTCTGATTCCTCCAATCAATTTTCAAGGAACATGATTGTGCTATTGTTTTTCATTATCTCCTCGCTAAGCTCCTGTATCGTTTCATCCTTTTTCTGTATTGTTTCCCTCATATCCTGCATGGCTCCAAGCAGCATTCTGAGTTTCTTTGAGTGGCATCTCAATGTCTGCTTCTTCTATGTATGTTGTTATGTTCAGGACATCTTCTGCCTTTGTCTTTTTTTCTCCTGTTTTTTTCGTTGAAGTCGTTAGGGGTGATGGCTTTTTGCGTTGAGTTATTTTAGAGGGACCAGGTGCCATTTTCTAGTCTCTCTCTGGAAGACTTACAGGAATGCTTCTTCGAACTGCCTACAGCTGATTTTGCTATGGTATTAACCTACCACTTTATCTTCCTGTGGCTTCCCTATCAGGGGAGTACCCCAGATGGCAGGTCGGCTGCCTGCCCCAGTGTTGCACAGGCTGGGCTGATGTTCCTGTTATTGGTTTGAATGTTGAAAAGTGTTGGCTGAGCTGCCTTATGTCCCCAGGTACTCAGGCAGGAACTCCCTGGTGAGAAGTCTGAGGAGTATCCCCTGGAGAGTAAGCAGGCCTTTCCCTAGCCTTTGGCTATCTATGCAGGGTGGAGCTCACCTAGCTGGGTGTGGCCAAGGCGCAAATGCCCTAGGGCAATGGGAGTGCCCCATATGTCTGCAATGGAGCATGAGAGAGCAGGGTAGGAGTAAAGAGCAGGGGGAGAAAAATTAAAATGTTAGACTAGACTCTGCAGGGGTATAGGGAAGTGAGGGAAGCAAAAGCAACTATGTAGCTGAGTCCCACTCCCTGCCTCTGGAGCTGCAAGGGCTTACTCCCTGCCCCAAGCCCCAGCTGCTATCCACAGCTGAGCCCCAAGAGTCGCAAGAAAGCTGCTGAGCAGCCCCCAAAGAAGTGGGGGGACACAGAGCAGAGATGTTAACAGATGCAGCAGTGTAGCTGAACCCTGATCCCTGCCTGTTGGGCTGTGGGGTGTTGGGTTTAGTCCCTGCTCAGACCACGTAGGCACCGCAAGCTGTGGCCATGACATGAAAAAGCTCCTGTGCAGCCCTCCACGGCTGTGTTGGAATAGAGAGCAGAGATATAAACAGAAGCAACAATGTAGCTGAACCCTGATCCCTGCTGGTGGAACTGCCAGGGTCCTGTCCCTGCCCTGAGGCAGGCAGGGGAAAACTGTGGCTGTGTTTAGACCAAGCCCTGCTACAGGCTCCAAATGGTCCCGGCTCCAGCAGTTACAGCGGCTGGGCTAAGGTCAAGCCCCCGGCGGCTTCCAGTGATGTAAGCCAAAACCCACAGCCCTTCAAAACCCAGTGGATATGTGCCTACTTATCTTTATGATGCACCTCCTGCGATCCAGCAGCGTTGAATTTCCCTCTAAGCAACTCTCCTGGGCTGGATTCTGCAGAGTCCCCCTGGCATGTGTCACTACGTTGCCATCGTCCTGTGGGCTCGAACTGATAGTCCTTAAATTGGGGATAGGATTTAGTGCAAGCCCCAAACCCATTCCTTGATCTATTACTTTATTACCTTTTATTTGATAAAATTAAAATTATTTAACTTGGGAACCACTGTATAGGTCATATTGTTCCATAGTTCAATTCTGTCAAAACGAATTGTGCAATTTCTTGCATACTCATACATATTTTCCAAATGATAGGGTTCCTTCCTAGACTTCTTGAAATCATGTCCCTTTTTTCTCCTCCACCCTTCAAGCACCCTAAAACCTTGTTATGCTTTCTTTCCCTGTGGGCACAACATCCCTAGGTTTCATTTTCTGAAAAATAACCAAACAAATTACACTGCTTCAAGACGGTGAGCTCCAATGGCGGCACACCTGTGAGAAACAGCCTAATGTAGATGAGTATAAGCAGACTGCAACAGAACAGCCACACAGTTGCCAGGATAATACGTCTTAACACAGCACACTTGCTGTACCAAGACTTGTTTGTTAGACAACCAATAGTAGACAGCTCTTGGTACAGCTATTTTCTTCAACTCCAGACACCATGTGTTTTCCAGCTTAATTCCTCAGGTTACAGTGAGTCTGGGGTAGAATCCAGTTCCCCCAGTGGAGTTCCCATTTGGGGATCCCACAGAAGCAGCTGTGCAGCATGACTTGAACTCTGAGAGTCAGGATTCAGTTTCCCGCTGTTCTGTGACATCTGACCTGGCTTCCCAGGTAACCCCAGAGTCCTAAGTCAGCTCTGCTCTCCGAGTGCAAGTCATGAAATACCCTCCCTACCTGTTGATCCGAAGAGCACCTGCAGTCCCTCCTTACTCCACTTGGCTGTCAGCTCTCCTTTCCCACACCCGAGCAGACATGCACTTACGTTCACCCAAAATTGACTGTTCCATCTCCCCTCTTCAGTGCTGCCCACGCCCTACCATCACTAAGCCTCACCCCTTTGAGAGGGCCACCACCCTCTCCAGGGGACCTCACCCCAGATCCATATTGCTACTACTCAGCATCCTGCCCCCTTTCCCCCACCAATGGATCCCAGCTATCAGGAGATCAGGAAGTGTCCTCTGGCCAAATGACCTCCACTATACTTACCTTGACCAGAGGATTTGTGGTTCATGGCACTGGTCCAGCTCTTTCCCAGGCGATCTAGCTCCTAGCCAGAGGGCCTGATGACGTGCAAACTTGAGCTTGTGCCCTTTCTGCGACTTTTTCCAAGTGGAGTGAACTTAAATAGCATTTGTCCTTTTGTGCTTGACTAACTTCACTAAGCATGTCTTCCAGATCCTTCCACGACTTGAAGTGTTTCAATGCTGCTTTTTAGGGATTCATATTATTTGTGTGTTTACATCAGAGTTGTTTTTTAATGTATCCACTTTTCTCTTGATGGGAATTTAGGCTGTTTCCAGCTTCGTGCTATTGTGAACTGTGCTGCAATGATCATGGGGGAACACATGTCTGTTCGTCATCTCTTTCTTATTTCTTTGGGGTATATGCCCAGTAATGGTATTGGTGAGTCAGATGGTAGTTCAATTTCCATGTTTTAGGTATCACCATAATGCCTTCTATAGTGGCTGTACATATTTACATGACTACTAGCAGTTGTACAAAAGTCCTTATCCCACCAGACCCTGTCCACCCTTTATTGTTCTGTTATGTTTTGTTTTTAAATTGGGATACATTACTGGGCTTTAGTTGGTATCACATTGTTGTTTTGATTTCCAATTCCTGAATGACTACAGACCTAGAACATTTCCACATGTGTTTATTAGCCATTTATCTATCATCTTGTATGAATTGTTTGTTCAGGTCTTTAGCCCATCTTATCAAAAGTTTTTTTCTTGCTATAACCTTGTAAAATTCTGTGGATCTTAATCATTAGTCTTTTATATGATGTGTCATTACTAAATATCCTTTTCCAGTCTGTGGGCTCTCTTTTTACTCTTTTATTAAATAAACTCTATTGATTTACACAAGTGTTTTCTTTTTCATAGGTCCCATTCATCTATGTTACCTTCTATGGAGTATGTTTCTTTTGTTAATTCTGCCAACCTATGTATTCCCTGGACTAATGATCCCGCTAGCTCTGGATTTTACATGTAGGTGTTTAATCCACCTGGAGTTATTTTAGTACATAGAATGAGATATTTCATTTCATTCTTCTGCAGGTGGTTATCCAGATTTTCCAGCACCATTTATTGAGGAGGGCACCTGCTTCCCATTTAATGTCTTTTGGGCCAATGTAAAAATCAATTGTATGTGGATGTTTTTATTGTTGGGTTTTCTGTCCTGATTCATTGACCTGAGAATATTGGTCTTTTAAAATAAATTTATATGCTGTTGGATTCTATTGACCAGGGCTTTGTTGAGGATTTGGGCATCTATATTCATGAGAGATACCAGTCTGTATTTCCAGAGGTTATTGTGGTTTGGGGCAAGGGAGGAGTATAACCAATCCACTACAGTCCCTTATGTACCCTGTGAATTATTTTTAGAAGAGTGCACTTTTATTGTGCTTATAACAGTGGTTTCCTAAACAAGCTCAGAATTATCCGCTGTTTATGCGTGGTCCTGGGGTGTCAATATTCTATTACAATGAATGGCCCAGGGAGGAGTGTACATTCAGAAGTGGATCAGGCTACAGTCTGGGCACCAGTTCTGAAAGGTTCCTGGCCTGTGCAGGACAAGTGCCGGAAACCTGGAAATACCAGGTCCTATTTCTACTAGCACGGTGAGGCATTTTGTGATTCCTTTCTCAAAGCAATATAGAAACACCTCCACCGACACCTAGCCCTGCTCCTGGCAGATTCCAAGCACTCCTGTTTCCCCAGTGCTGAGACTCTCTCCACGTGGCCTGATCTAATCATCTGCAGGAAGGAGCTGGGCATAGCTAGGGATTATCACCAGTGGGAGCTCTCCTCCCTCTGCAGACCTTGTGGTTCACCATCAAGCCTCCAGTTGTCTCTGCAGGCTTCTGTGGGATGATCCTGAAGTATCAACAGTTCGGCCGGGAGTTGCCACAGCACCTGCAAGGGAAGCAAAGTACAGGAAGGTGCTGTGAACTCCGACGGCATGATTGAGAGCACAGCTGTGCTCTCTGTGGATAAACCAATTTAAAGGACACCTGGTATTATATCCCAGGCCCCAACCCAGCTACCTACCTGTAAATTTGGCAATCCCACAGCAGTGAGCTGTTCACAGGGCCGATCCAACACTTAGCTTTCCTTTTAAATATATTTTTTCACTTGCTTTTCTTCAATTTAAAGGTAGATGTACAAAAATAGCCTTATTCTTCCTTCCAATAGTATCCCCTCTATTGTAATGTAAGGTCAACTTAACAGCATGAATCTGTTAAACCATTGTCTGCGGTCCCCAGCAAAAGCACAGTTTACCAACAAACACTGCATGCAACAGTACTTTGCACACACAGAGAAAGATGGAGCTGGCTCATCAGTAACGGGTCTCACTACCCCCAGCCAGCAGTCTCACTTTGCGGCCAGTGCAGGGATGTTGTTTTGTAAGCATCCTTCGTTTGAGCTGCTAAAAGAACAGTGTTCCCTCCTCACCAGCAAAGATGACAAAATAGGGCTGTGCTATGAGGGAGAATCTACTGGAAGGCAGGGAGTTAGTTTTGTCGTCGTCATTTGTATTCCTTGTAATATATTTAACAATCAGTTTGGGGAATGTTAGCATGTGTTCAACCAAAGGTAGAAGGGGCAGGCTGTAGGACACCAGACCTAAAGAGTATGTTTGAACACAGAAGCCCCTGGAAAGGCAGTTATCCAGCAAGGTCACCACATCCCAGGAGCCAGACTGACATAATTGATCCTAAACACAACTGGTTCAGTCCTGGACTCCAGGGAAGGACAGAAGAGTACACTTGGACTGCCTTCTTCCTCAACTTGCAATTCCTTTTGGGTTCACCTCAGATGTATTTTGCAATTGGGGGTAATTCTCTTAAGTTTTGTTATGTGTCTTTCTATTTAACAGTATACGAACCCAGAATTGATAAATGTATAGAGGCAGCAAGACAAACAAGGATTTCTTGGAGATACAGTGGGGCAATGGGTGGGGTAAAAGGGAGCCGATATTAAAAAGTTCAAGAAAGATGTTTTCCTCCTGCTTGATGTGATGGAACTGTGGGATGATATGATAACTGTGTTACTATGGGTAGACTAGAGAAACAAATTCATAGACACGTCCTTGAGAAATAGCTTTATATACAAGAGAACTCAAATATCAAGAAAACATCCCAGCCCAGTCCAGATCAATTCCTTAAGTCCAATCTTAGACCACATGTCCGATACGTATTTTTAAAGTCTTCTTCAGACTCACAAAACACATGCAATGATGCCAAATGCAGCAAGAGCACAGGCCAGTGGGTGGGAAGTCTTCTGGATCTGGTGGCATTGTAAGCATCTCAGCGCTCGCATGGGTCCACGTGATTTCTCCAGCTGAGAGCACTCACATAGTTCCACATGTCTTGTCAGCTGCAATGTCTCCCAGGAAGTCAACAGAAAGAGACAGAGAGAGACAGACTCCTACATTCAAGGAGGAATGAAGGAGTTCCCAGAATCCTCAGGAGGCCACTCCAACACAGAGGCCACATTGGCTATGATCTGATTAACTGGCTAGACTCCACCCCTTCACTCTTAATCCTGTGAAATTGACAAATGATTATATGACGACCACAGCTAACTATAAGATGGTTTGGGCAAAAAACAAATAATCAAATAAAATAATAAACATAGACTATTTCATTATGAAATTTTTTATTGTAAATTCAGTTATTGGTTTATATCACAATCCCTTTCCTGTTCAATATTTTAAAGTTTTTGAAATATTGTACTGGCAAGAATTTCTGTCCGTTTGCAGCTATGTGTGCAAAACTTTCTGTCATGTATTGGAACATATTTTTCTCATGAAACATGCAACAAAATACTATTTGCAACATTCTTCTCAGGTGTAGTTCAGTGGCATTAGAGTATTGTTTTCAACAATTAAAAACATCTGCAAAATTTCCCATCAAACATAACAGAAAACCACCCCCAAAATAATTCTGACTAGAAACTTTCCCCTTAACATCAAATAATTAACTAAAACGTTCCAGTTTCAATTATTTTGAATAGAAGCCTGATTTAAATACTTCCCCGTTCCTCTGTAAAGAAGGCAGCCTAAATCCTGTAGAATATCTTTGTCTTTGAGCCAGATTTTCTTTACCAGTATTTTTTGTGGCGTATATCTCAATATCAAAATCTGTATAAAGAGCTATGTCTGTAGATCATACTTCCTTTCACTGTATCCAGCTCACAGTGTTTGCAACTTGTAGCACTCTCTACCTCTAAAGCTTTTCCCACTGAGGGACCAGAGGTAAAAATAACCTCAGGGAGAAAGTTGACTTGCAGGGGTGCTTAGGCCCCACAGGAGCCTGGATACAGACTGCAGTTAGAGCTGCTGTGCTGACCACTATGGTAGCTCCAGTGCCCGTGTTTGGAAATCTGCAGAGACAACTCCAGGTAACACTCCTGACCAACAATCTGAATGCTTATGACCAGAGAAAATGTTACTGTGTGCCCCACAGAAGTTGGAAGACTGTGTAAGCCCAGGAAACACCTCTCCTGTATGTGATGGGTTGCTGTCAGCAGGGGGCTCAGAATACCCATCACCCACAGAGGGTACTAATCCATGGGAAGAAATATGACCTTCTTAAGACTTCTGTGGGTTCCTGTTTCCCCACAAATAACTTTGTTGGTAGGAAACACTTTTTTTCCAATATTAAACATGGACTATAACGCAGTATATTTTATCCTTTCCCAAATATTCTGAAATGTTATAGGGGAAAGGTGTTTTAGGGAGACATATACTTGTTTCCCTACGTGGTCAAAGGAATGAAAAGATTCAGGTAGGCCTAGTCTTGATTCCATTGCATGGTAAGCATAGAGATTGTCTTTAATTTCACCAGATCATCTGTGTACTTCTGATGGTAATAGATGTAAAGCTACATTAAACTTAAAATCTGCACAGATGTCCGCATGATTGGTAGAGTGAAGACCTCAAAGAGAGGGCTGTGTTCTCTCAAGGACTCCACCAGCATCACTTTTCTAGTGTGAGTCCCAGAGGCAGGGGCCCCATTCAGCCCTTTCCACCTTTACATACCATGCACCTCCCACACGCAAATGCCTGACAAGAACCCAAATAAAACCACAACATGCAAGGACTTAAATTCATAATCCTTCTCACCTGGAGAGCATTTTCTGGGTGTCACGAATCTTATCCACATGAACATGAAGCATGTGTGGGTTTTCCTCTTTCTGGCAACTCAGGGTGGTGAGTGGTTCAGGGAGTCAGACATGAAGTCTGGGAGTGAAGAATCGGGGCACATGACTCACTGGGTTTCTCTCTATCCCCAGCTGTATAGGCCCAGGTGCAGGTACCAGAGTCAGGCCCTGGACTAGTGAGGCCCTCACAGACCCTATCTCTCACTTGTGCGGTCTCTAGATTGTCTTTAACCAGCTATCATGTGACCTGGGTCCACCGGGCTCCAGGAAAGGATCTGGAGTGGATTGGGATAATATGGGAGAATGGGGGGCACAAAGTATAATCTAGCTCTCCAGTACTGAGTCAGCATCACCAGGGATACATCCCAGAACCAGGTTAATTTAAAACTGAGCTCTGTGAATCCTGACGTCATGGCCATGTATTACTGTGCAAGTTACACAGTGATGGGAACTCAGTGTGAGCCCAGACACAAACTCAGTTTCAGCAGAGACAAGGGAATGAAGGCAGTGAGGCTTTCCTCTCAGAAGCTGTGGTTTCCCCACCTTGTCAGCACTTCTCCAGGGACTACCGTGTATAGTCTAGGGAACCTTCATGCATCTGAGGAAGAACATGCACTCTGTGGAAGTCTGGAAGGTCATCTGTCGCCAAAATGGTGGGCCATGTCAGTAGAGGGACAGCAACACAGAACACGGGTACCCATATGGTAAGTCACAACTGTCCGTTCACACACTTGGCCCAGGCCAAACTCCAGCACCTCTTCCTTTGTTTTGAAAGCTTTGTTACACTAACTCCAATGAAAGTTTTTCTTGTTGAAAATTTCTCATGATTAACGAGATCTGATGCCCACATATAAGATGTTCCACATTTAATTCATGCAAAGGGCTTTTTTCCTTTTGTCAAATCTCTGATGTGCTGTAAGGCATTGTGTCTGGCTGAAAGCTTTTCCACATTCATCACATATATGGGGTTTCTCTCCAGTATGAGTTCACTGATGAACAGTAAGAGAAGCCATCCAGATAAAGGCTTTTCCACATTCATGACATACATGGGGTTTCTCCCGAGTGTGAATTAGCTGATGAACAGTGAGAGAAATCTTCTGGATAAAGCCTTTGCCACATATATAGGGTTTTACTCCTGTGAATTTTTATATGAGTTTTGAGATTTCCTTTACGAATGAAGCTTTTGCCACATTCACTACATTTATGTGGTTTCTCTCCACTATGAGTTTGCTGATTAATAGTGAGAGCAGTCTTCTGGATAAAGCCTTTTCCACATTCACCACATACATGGGGGTTTTCTCCAGTATGAGTTCGCTGATGAACAGTAACTTTACTCTTTCTGATAAAAGCTTTTCCACATTGACTACACACATGGGGTTTCTCTCCAGTATGAGTTAGCTGATGAACAGTGAGAGCATGCTTCCGAATAAAGGCTTTTCCACAATCACCACATACATGGGGTTTCTCTCCAGTATGAGTTCGCTGATGAACAGTGAGAGCATGCTTCCGAATAAAGGCTTTTCCACAATCACCACATACATGGGGTTTCTCTCCAGTATGAGTTCGCTGATGAACAGTGAGAGCATGCTTCCGAATAAAGGCTTTTCCACATTCACCACATACATGGGGTTTCTCTCCAGTATGGGTTCACTGATGAACGGTGAGAACATTCTTCGTGAGAAAGGTTTTTCCACATTGACCACATACATAGGATTTCTCACCAGTATGAGTTCGCTGATAAACAGTAAATTTACTCTTCTGGCTAAAGCCTTTGCCATATTCACCACATACATGGGGTTTCTCTCCAGTATGAGTTCGCTGATGAACAGTGAGAAGAGTCTTCCTGATAAAGGCTTTTCCATATTCACCACATATGTGGGGTTTCTCTCCAGTATGAGTTTGCTGATGAGCAGTGAGATCACTCTTCCTAGTGAAGCCTTTCCCACATTCACTGCATACATAGGACATTCCTGCCACATGAGGTTCCTGATGTCCCTTGCAATGTGTGAAAATTTTTCCCACATTGCAAGCATTTACCTAGCTTTTGTCCTTCATGACTTTTTTGATAATGTTCATTGAGTTTGAACATTTTCTTGAATATTTGCCCACACTGACTGCATTTGTAGGTCTTATCTAGTATACCAATAATCTGGTGTTCATAGAACACAGAGTCTTCAATGAAGGTTGTTCCACATTTATCGCCTGTGTGTAGTTTCTCAATTTCATCAGACTCCTGATGCTGAATGCACTGTGACTTCATGAACCTGGGTGGTTCACACTCAGGGAATTTCATTTCAGTATTAAATTGCTCTTGTTCACTGTGGAGAAAAGTTTTCTCATCTTCTGTATTTTGTTGCTTCTGTTCTGATTTAATTCCAGAATGATTAAATCTGATTTTACATTTTTTTCATGTAATCCAAACATCTCATAAGTTTCCTTTGGAGGAAAATTATTTTTATGCTGAGAATATGTATTACATTTGTAGCACCATTCCATTCTGTCAATGCATCTTTCACATTGCAAGTGCTCAAGCAAATGATCATCATCTTTCTGGATTTCTATAAAAGAACACAACATTGACTCTTTTAAATATCTTGGTTTTCAATGGACCCCATAAAATACACATTGATATAAAGTAGATCTTTAGTGACAACCCTCTTTTATGACTATAAATAAAACACTATGCTTAATGTTTATTGCCCATTGGACGAAATACAATCATGTAAACAATTCAAATGATAAAAATAGTTACTATAGAAATCAGGTTGGATATGAAAGTGATAAATGGACACAGGTTTGATATTTGCTTAAAGAGGTACATGAATACATACAACAAACATAACAGAAGGAAGACATGAGACCAATAGACCACAGGAGTGATATGACTTGCTAATTCCATTTGGTAGAGGTTAAATGTATTCATTTAATCAATCTTTACTGAAAGACAACTAAGTGCTAGATAAAGTTGGGAATGCGAAACATGGCGAATGTTCTACTTGGGAGAAAACCATTTTTACAGGTATATATGAAAGGGATTATGGTACAGAAACACATTCCTTATGTTTGTGGAGCCTGTATTTTAGCTCACAGCACTCCTCTTACAGTGCTGTCCTGTGGTGGCGTGCAGGTTGCTGTGATGCCAGAAGCACTGCCACCCAGTGTTTCAAATACAAGCAGGACCACCCATGGTACACAGGTCTTAGTGGATTCTCCAGAAATAGGGACTGGGAGGAAGATCTGGTGATCGACTTCTGGAACATGAACCCCTCAGGTTTAATGGCAATGAAATAACACTGAACAAGTACTAAATCCTCAAAGTACAGTCAACCATAATGATGTAGATGGAGGAAAAGCTTTGGGGACCTTCAGTGCTTGACATGGCATGACTGAAAATGAGAAAAAATAGCTGCTAATATCCTCTAGTAAATGGAAAATGGCATACATGCAATATTATCATGAAAAATTGCAAGTTGTCAAAACAAAATGGAATGGTAAAAATTGATAGTGTATGCATTATTCAACTTTCATAGACTGGTACTGGCTATTTTTAATTAGATAATCAAGTGGTTTATAAGGCTGAGATCGACAAATTCAAGAAGATTGGCATCATATTCATTATCCAAAAGCACACTGCAATATCTTCCCTGATGTATAATTTTGTCAGTGGTAGGCTAATATTCATATGCCTGCAAGCAAGACCAGTTAGTACAAGTGTTATTCAGTTTTGTGCACCAATTAAAGCAAACATAGAAGCATTCACAAAGTTGGAGAAGAGTCCCAGTCACATACTCTTAGTTAAATATCATCGCCACACTATCCTTTCATTGTAGTGCCACCTTAATGATACCTCATACAAGCGCATGGCTAATTACTATCTGCCAGCAGCTTTAACGACAAGAGCAGACATGTTGTTGTTATTGTTCTCCCCGCTCAGGAGACAATTACTCCACTCCACCTACCCTCAGCACTGGTCTTAAGTTGCTCATCCAATTATTTCAGGGATCCCGAGGCTAAAGATCCTGCCTACCTTGTTAGGTAGCTAGGTGTCTGCCTGTGTTTGTGTGGGAGGCAGGGGAGCTGCATGCCCTGAGATTATATAAATTGGTGAAAGAATGCAAAGCCTTTTTATTTCTGCCCTTCAATTACACACCAGTCCTTTAGGACCCATCCAGTGGGCATTTGAGAAAGAGATAATTGATTCCTTAAGTGACAGCAACAAAGGGAACCTGATTGCTTTCAAAGCTAGGCATCTTTCAGCTGAGAAGCAAGAAGTCAGGCACCTGTAGCAGCTGTATACTAACATCTTCCTGGAGGGCAGTTGGGGGGAAATCTCTGTCTGGAGATTGCTCATTAGCAGTTCTAGCTTTGGGACTTGTGGGGGTTTTCTTCCAACACTAGAACTGGTCTTCCAAGCCCTGTGGTCAGGAGTACAGATATAAGGTGCTGCTCACACTTTCATCCAGGTTCTGTTTACCACCACAATAATGAAATTGAGGGGAGAAGGGATAAAGGAGAGCTGATATCAAGGAATTAAAGAAGAAAAAGTTTTCAAACTGTGGTAGCTATTGTACAGACTGCTCCATGTAATTGAACTATGGGAAGTTATGATATCTATAAGAGCTCCCAATAAAATATTTAAAAATATATATTGAAATTTTCACATGAATTTTTCAGCCTGACATTGATCAACCAAACAATCATACACACTGATAAGTGTAAAATTTGGGGAAAGTAGCAGTAGTTGGAAAATGTGACCTTAGTAACAGAAATGACACACAGGTTCACTGATAACATTTTGAGACTAATGATGAATTCATAGCAAATTCCTTATTAAACACCAGAAATGGAAACTACACATATGGATTTTCCGGAATGGAACAAATGAAAATCAAATCAACCACATCTACAGAAAGAAATGGTGGAGAAGCTTATAAGTCAAAACACGCCCAGGGGTTAACTGTGGAACAGATCATAAATTGCTCAAATCCAAGTAGAAGCTAGCCAAAGTAGCTAGAGCACAGCTTAGAGACTATGTAAAGAATAAACATGAGGAATAAAAGTCTGACTGAAGACTAATGACAGAGACCAGATGAGATGTGGGATGACATGAAAGGCAACTTACACATGGAAACCAAAAGGCTACTCAAGAGACAGAAAAGAAAAGAGAGCAATATTGAATGTACTATGCATTGTTTGAATAACAGCAATAAAACCTATTGGAATATACTGCAAAAATGTTCTTTAGAAGCAGCAACAGTCATCTTTCGTGTATTGGACCTGTTAAGAAGGGGTGGGCCTAAGGAAGGGACACTACATAGTAAGAAATATATAGCAGACATTGCTTAATTAAAAAAAAACATGCCCTTTCCACTTACAAAAATTATTGGAGGAACAGACAACTTAAAAAAATCTTACAGGTAGAAAAAAATGTAAGGTACAGTGCTAAAGTATACTTTAAAGCTGATAATTTTCTTGCTAGGAAGATGATTTTAGATACCTGGAAACAACAGAAGTCATAAATATATTTCACCAAAAGGAGTAAAATATGGGGAAATATGTCTGTTAAAGAATTCCAACAGAGAAGGCAAATTGACCATCTCTCTAAGAAAACAGAAAGAACTGACATCACCTGCATGAAGAAAACTTTAAAGGAACAGGACACCAAATGAGAATATGGACACCAAATCTTTAGAGAAACTCCAAGGGGGGAAGCTAAGGAAGCACAAAGGAGACCCGTTTATGGTGGGAGCTCAAGATGCAAGATGGTGCTGCATAGTGCAAATGGATATCCATTCTTACTCAGTAGGGGAGGAATGTGCTGTATTCAGAGGACAGTTACTAATTCAGAGTTCTCTGTTTGGAGAGAAGTGTGCAAGACAGATTTTCATAGTAAAGTGGAAACATAAAAGAAGGGAAAATTTCAGAATGTTAAAGAAAATTATGGAAGCAAACATACATAGTGTAAAACAAGAAAATGGAAATCTAATCTCATAAGAGCTACAGGTGTACTTCCCTCAACATCTTGGACAAGTGAACTCTCACATACAAAGTAGCACACACTTTTATGCATTTTCTGACACCTTTCATAGATATGAGGCCTTCTCCCTGTTCAATCAACTACCCCAGCCAATTCCCCTTAAGGTGTTTTGACCATGCATCTGAGAAAATTCCACTATAGCTTGCTTCTAATACCAAACACAGTTCTCTTGTTCCAATTGAGAGAAAGCTTCTGGGGTGACAATTAGATAACCTGTTTAAGGGAAATTACAGAATCTTGGACACACCAAAATTAACGTAAAGTTTGTAAAGACTGCAGTTTTGTATTTCTAGAAAAATAATGTTCAAAGGAACAAAGTAAATAGCATTCTTTCAAGGGTAGAAGACCTAACCCACTAACCTAGGATGAGAAAATGCAATGAGAATCTACCTCTTTGAGAATACCACAAACACCGCAAAGTTTTTAACATATAAGACAGGAAAAGCCAGTGACGAGGTCAATGACTTGAGAATTCTCCTCACCAATGGAAACCAGGTTGTGATAGTTCTCCAACATCACATCCTGATATAGGGTTTTCTGAGCAGAGTTCAGGAGCTGCAATTCCTTCCGGGTGAACTTTACAGCCACATCGTTGAATGTCAGTGGTTCCTGTAGTAAGAGGGGTCTACTTAATGAAGTATTTTCCATTTGAAGATTTAAAAAAAATATATCTTACAGTAAAAAAAGGAAAACAATAATAAAAACTATTGTGGTAGTTCATTCCATAATGCGTCATTAACTGAGGACTTGGTACAAAATATTTTACCTTATTTCTACATTCACGACCATCAGCCGAGAAAACTAGCCCTAATTTTAGAAAGATCTCCAGTGTTCTGAGAAATAAATGTTTTCAAATACATTCTCCAGGTCAAATACTGTGCCCCCACAATAGCTAGCTCCACATTAAGGAGCAGGCTTAAAGGAGCTCCCATAGTAGAGGAATCATTTCTGTACCTGGCTACTTCACTATGCCTGAAGGTTATCTGTATATCTGAGCAATCAGGTTCTAGAGCCAGCCCAACATAAATGTAGCAAACACCTGGGGAGGGCACAGGGCCGGTTTGAAGTCAACTAACACTAGGTCAAGATGGTAACTCAGCATCTTGCTTGTTTAGAATTTTACCCGCTTATGATATGACCCATTAACTATGTACATGCTAACTGCATGACACGAACGCCTTATGGAAAGACCTGTAAGCTCCATTATATATACCCACTGGAAAATATATTCACTCTCTCAGGCCTGACATGGGAAGAGAGCCCCTGTGTCCAGCTGTCTGCTCTTTGTCTTTTAATATTTTCACAATTGCAATGTCACTCCTGAGGATCACTTTTGGAGTGTTGGGGACCCCAGTGCCTGAAAATAATGCACCCACTCTTAACATTAGAATTTTGAGTTCCAGTGACATTATCTGAATGTTCTAGAAATAGCTCAGCTTTATAATCACACAAGGTAGATAAAGACCTATTTGTTATTAAATGGCATTAGGGTTTCTACCAGCATCACCATTATTAGAGGCTCGGTACCTTCAGTGGCAATAAGTACTGGGAACAGTGCAGATGGGGGAGGTCAAACATACCTCAACTCTCCAACACTTTTTGTCAACTCTAAAACAAGTCAATCCTTCCACACCACTCTGTCTCACTTCTGGGTTTGATAATCTGTTGCTGTGGTCACACAACACTCAATAGATCAAAGTGGTCTATTAATGAACAAGGTACAACTCGGGATCAGGAACAAGAAGCTATAAGTCAGAACCAAGATCAGAATGTTCATAGACATTATCTCCCTTACTGAGTGCAGAACAACTTTCTAAGCTCTTAAAGGCCACCTTAGGACAAGCTCCTCTTGACAACCTTAGGACAAATTCTCCTCAGCCACCTTTGGAGTGAATTATCTTAACTTTAATTGCAAGGTCCTCTTGAACTTGCCATCTTTCACCACATGCTCTCCAAGGCGCCCCCAGCCTAATTCTGCTGGGTGGATCTCTGGAGCCTTCGTAATCTTGCCTAGGCAGGGAAGATGCTGGGTTGGCCCAAGAAGCCAACATATTAAGAGGGAGAGAGAGAACTGCCTGCAGGCATGGTTTGAGAGGAGACAGTGAGGCATTATCCTGTCATCTGAGCTGTTGATTTGGGTTTATTAGCCCCTGCAGCCACACAGTTCAGAATGAACCCATGGATTAGGGATTTGCAGCTTCCAAAAAATTAATGTGGCATTTCCTTGAATGGCAACTATGAGCTGCCTGTGTGACCTGACTTGAGAGCTTCCTCCACTCTATGAGCCATTAGCTTGCTGTCTGACCTTCCAATTTGGGTTCCTCAGCCCCTGCAACCTATTAGCTGACGAGATTCAACAACTTCTCTTTGTGAGGCAGTGGACTGTGGTCTGACCTGATGATCTGGTTCATCAGCGTTTATAAACAAATCAATGAGGAAAAACCTACAGACTGATTCCTGACCTTTATATAGATCTGGAACTCACCAGCTTCCACATCTTGAAGAGCGATTTATTTACTTGATGACTTTTGAGTTTTGTGAGATGTTGCTGAGCAAATCATGGACCATCTTGAACCTCTACCACATAGGGATGGGTCTACTGCTGCTCCTGCAAAATGAACTGTACTATTCATGGGTCAAGAGCTGCACCAATGGACACAATGACCAGGGCAGAAGGGACAGAGTGACAGAGCCAATGGTGTCAGGTCCAGAAAGGGCTTTTCAGCCAAGAAAGTGGGACAGGCAGGCAAGATCAAGAAGAGGATATCCAAAAGTAGTTGAGAGGACCATATAAAGATGGAACTAAGAAATGAGCCTATCTTTAGAAGGAAAAATGTCTGATAGGGGACAGGGAAAACAGGCCTTCCCTGAAGAAGAGCAAATGTGCCTACATGGTTCTTTAATATGAAAGTCAATGTGTAGCCTACTAATTCTGATACCAAATTATACTCTGTTACTGAGTAAAACTTGTACCTGTGACTCTGGACTGTAATTAGTCCATGGCCACTGCAAAAAAAAAAAAAAAAGAATAAGCTGAGTAGAGGAGTGTGGCAAAGATACTGGTGTCAGACTGGAAAACCATTGGAGGGTACAGGTCTGTCTAAGCTCTGCCTCATATGAATCAGAGCTGATGTTGACAGTTAATTCTCTCTCCTGCATCTCTAGTTAGAGGAGGTGAGATGCTGTCTCATTTTTAAACCACTAATGCAACAAGACCCATTTTAGATGCATTGATGAGAATGCTGCTGTGTGGGAGAGTATTTAACATATCACCTTCAGAAATAAGCATTAAAGAAAGTTACTCAAACAAAAATCCCATGGACTACTGAACTCTCCTAAAGAAGTGATTTTATTTCTCCTTAAAAACCATGTATAGCATATAATTTGAAAGATATGCTGGCCATAGAATAATAAATTATGAGCTGGAAGATAATGTTATCCAAAGAATGCTCAGTGCTATATTATGTTCAATGTCAATAGTTTATTGTTAATCCTATGATCAATATATTCCTAATCTTCTCCAGCCAAATGTTGAAATCAGAGTAAAAGTTTAGCTCTAAGTTCTACTATTTCAAATTTCTGCTTTTCCAATGAACTGAATCAGTATTATACAGGCTCCTACAATTCCAGTAGAAAATACAGAAAAGGATAAAACACATCAGAAGCACCTGAGCCTTGGCCATTTTCTTTGGTCCTTAGGACACTACAGGCAACTGGGATGCTCTGTCTTATCTGGATCAGCTCTAATGATGCTCACAAATTTCAATCTCTCGTGAGGAAATCCCAAAAGTAATAATACAAGGCACTCTTCCTCCTTCTTCTAAGCTGCTGGTGATGCACCATCGGCAGGCTGATGGGAGAATACAGTGTAACACATAACCAATAGGTCCAGGTGCTGTTACTGTTCTTTCCTTCTTCTAAACACCCAAAGTCCCCAATACTGTTAACGGTGCCCTTACTGAGTAATGGGAAACATGCTTATACCATGAGCAATAAAATCTAAAACTCATAATGTTCACACATGTGAATAAAAGATTATTTTATAACAAATAGAGATTGGGCAATCAAATATAAATATAAAAAAATAAACAAAGAGTTGGATCCCTACCCCACAGCATACAAACTACCAATTCCTTACTGTGTGACTCTCAAAGAGAATGACAAATCAATGAACCTTTAAGATGATTATGTTAATTAAAGCATCTGGAAACATTTTACATGGGATATATAAAGAGCTATTATAAACTAAAGATTATTTTATAGGAGAACTATAAATTGTAAAATAACTTTAGAAACACTTTTAAACTCACCATCAAGTAGAGTTAGACATATAAGCTGCAGATAGGACACAGGAGAACTGCTGTACAGAGCTTCCAAGATTCTAAAGCCATGACAGGATGCTAATGGGTGTGTACCTCTGACCTTGAGGATAGAAGTCCAACACTTAACACATGTCAAAAACAAGGCTCCATAATAAACATTTATATGACATTTATTAGATTGAAATTTATATCTATACATATATAAATTACATATAAATGTAAATGAAGAAGTATATATCCCCCAATAATGAGTGCACTTTTGAATCCCAATATAGATAATGTTTTTAATATACCATTATTTGTAGTACCTAATGCAGTTAGATCAGTGGTTCTCCACCTATGGGTTGAGACCCTTTTGGGGGTTGAAGGACCCTTTCACAGGGGTTGCCTGATTCATAACAGTAGTAAACTTACTGTCATGAAGTAGCAACAAAAGTAGTTTTATGGTTGGAGCTTCACCACAACATGAGGAACTGCATTAAAGGGTCACAGCATTAGGAAGATTGAGAATCACTGAGTCAGACAGGTGGTCTATACAAGTACACAGTCTAGCTATGCCCCCTTAACTTCCTCCAAATTATTTACCTGGGTTTGTCGCCTGCCAATGTGAACGAGGAAAAGTTGTCCCTCATAGTGGTTACTGTCAGGCTGCTAATTGCAAGGTCAGCAATTGGAAACCACCAATTTCTCCTCGAAAGCATGAGTGACATGGCTTTTTACTCCGTTATAAAGTTACAGTCTTGGAAACCCACTGGGGCTGTCATATAAGACAATCGGGCAGCTTGGCCAACAATACATTGGTACCGTTGTGCCTTGTGGTTATGTAAATAAACTGTCTGAAACCTAACCTACAGATTAGTTACTTTGGAATTCATGTTACAACTAATTGAGTTATTTCAGAGACAGAAATTGGGATCTCACTACCAACAAAAAAGAAGAACCAGGGGGACTTCCGGCAAGATTGCGAAGGAGTAACAAACACCAGAGGAACTCCACAGAATTCAAGCTAGGAGAGTTACTTAGAGATAACTGAACACTGCTGGAATGCAGGAGGAGCATCATAAAGACAAGTAGGCACAGACCCATGGGGTTTTGAGGGGCTGGGGGCTTTTGGTTTACTTCAGTGGAGGCCGGCTGGGGCTTGACCTTTGCCCCGCCACTGTCTCTGCCAGAGCCAGGACCATTTGGGGCCTATAGGGCTGCTTGGTCTCAACACAGCCACAGTTTGCCACCACCTGCCTTGGGGCAGGCACTAGACCTTTGCATCTCCTCTCTGTCACCCTATCAGTCTTGGAGGGCTGTGCAGCGGCCTTTTCTCAACACAGCCACAGCTTGCTGCTACCACCTCCGAACAAGGATTAAACCCTTGCAGCTCCTCTGGCCTGGATAAGGGCTCAGCTACATTGTTGCTTTCTATCCATCTCTTCACTATATTCCCCCTCCCCCGCCCCTCATGGGCACATTTGGCTTGCTTTTTAACTTTTTTTTCTCCTCTTTTCCTCTTTCTTGGTCTCTCACACTCTACTGCTAACCTCCAGACCACTCCCTTAGCTTAGGGCATTTACACCTGAGCCACACGCAGCTAGGTGAGCTCCACCCTGTGTAGTTAGCAGGCTGGAAAAATCCCTGCTGGCCCCCAACAGGGGATACTCTGCTCAACTTCTGACTGGGGAACTCCTTCCAGCCTTTGTGCCTGTGGGGCATAAGGCAGCTCGGCCAACACTCCTCAACAAAAGTTACTGCAGGAGCCTCTGCCCAACCTCTGCAACACCAAAGCAGGCAACCCTTCTGGGTCACGCCCCCGAGAGGGAAGCCACAGGAGGACAAAGTGGTAGGTTAATTCCATAGTGAAATAAGCTATAGGCAGTTCAAAGTCTCCCAGAGAGAGCCAGTGCTCTTCGACTCCCTGGAAAATGGCACCTGGCTCATCTAAAACAACGCAACACAAGCAGTCATCAGCCCCAAAAACCTCAACAAAAAAAGGAGAGGAACAAAAGGCAAAGCCAGAAGATGTCCTGAACATAATGCATGCATAGAGGAAGCAGACATTGAGCTGCCACAGAAAGAAATTTTCAGAATGTTACTTGGAGTCAGGGGATATGAGGGAAACAATACAGAAAAATGATGAAATGATAGAAAAGGTAAAAACCATAAATCAAAGAGAAATACAGGAGCTTAGGGAGGAGATAACAAAAACCAGTAGCACACTCATGGACCTCGACAAGCAACTGGAAGAATCAGAGGCCCGCATCAGTGACTTGGAGGACAGCCAAGCAGACTTCAACAAACGAGAACAAAAATCTAATAAGATCATCAGAGAAGCTGAAGAAAACTTAAGAACTAAGTCTGATGCTATGAAGCGGTACATCATTAGAATTATTGGCTTACTGGAGGAAGACACAACAAAGAAGTCATCTGCAATAGTAGTGAGAGAATTCTTGGAGGAAAGCTTCCCCAGCTTAGTGAATTAAAACAAGGCAACCATTCAGGAAGCTGAAAGAATCCCAGCAAGACTGGATCCCAAGAAGAAGTCATCAAGGCACATAATAGTTAAATTATCCAACTTTGAGGAAAAGGAGAAAATCATGAGAGCAGCTAGGGGAAAACAAGCAATCATATATAAAGGTTCCCAAATAAGAATATGATCAGACCTATCAGCAGAAACTATGAAGAAGAGAGAGTGGAGTAACATTTTCAAAAAATTGAAAGAAAACAATGCAAACCCAAGAATACGCTACCAAGCCAAATTATCAATCAAGATAGATGGAGAAGAGTCATTACATTGCACGCTCATCTCGATAATATGATCACTGAAGACAGATTTGTGCATAAGCAAATGTGGTGAAGAAAGTTGATGGTGCTCGGCTATCAAAAGATATAGCATCTGGGATCTTAATGGCTTGAAGGTAAAAAAGCAGCCATCTAGCTCAGAAGCAACAAAGCCCACATGGAAGAAGCATACCAGCCTGTGCAATCACAAGGTGTCAAGGGATCAGGTATCAGGCATCATCAGAACAAAAAGTCTTACCATAGTGAATCAGCGGGGGAGTGTGGAGTGGAGACCCAAAGCCCATTTGTAGGCCACTGGACATTCCCTTACAGAAGGGTCTTGGGGAGGCAATGAAACAGTCAGGGTGTGATGTAGCAACGATGAAAAATACAACTTTGATCAAGTTTCTGGGTGCTTCCTCCCCCCCTCCAACTGTCATGGTCTGAATCCTGACTTGCAGGTCTGACTAGACCAGGGGATGTACACTGGTGCAGATGGGAACTGAAAATGCAGGGAAGCCATGGCAGATAATCCCCTCAGGACTGGTGGTGTGAGTGGTGATATTTGAAGGGCACAGTGAGGTTGGGTTGGAAAAGTGGAACCTATTTCAAGAATCTACTTGTGACCTCCTCCCTGGGGGACATACAACAGAATAATGGGACACAGAAATATATGACAAAATAACAATTTATAAATTATCAAGGGTTCATGAGGGAGGAGGGAGTGAGGAGGGAGAAGAAAAATTGAGGACCTGAAGCCAGGTGCTTGGGTGGAGAGCAAATGTTTTGAGAATGATGAGGGCAACGAATGTAAAAATGTGCTTTACACAATTGATATACGTATGGATTGTATTAGGAGTTGTATGAGTCCCTAATAAAATGACTTAAAAAAAAAAAAGAACCAGGAGTAGGGGGCTTTAGATCCCAGATTCTTTCACAGAAATTCTTCAATCCAGCAGACAGGCAGCTGTGACACAAGAGTGGACATTAAGGGAAGAAGCAGCAACAGAGACATGGTGGCAGCAGAACCAAGAGCCTGAGACAGAGCAGTGGCATTCCCAGACCACAGAACAAGAGAGCTAAGTGCCTTTGGGCAGGAGGTTAGAGGTGAAATAGGGGTACATTTGAGTTCTTATCTGGGGAACTAGATTTGCCAACCCACATAGAGCTAAGTGTGTCTGGTATAAGGCTAAGGTGCAGAGAGAGAATTTATCCGCAGAACTAAGAGAACTTTGTAATTTTTGTACATTTAGGACAGAAGCCAGGGGGTTGTAGCGCCTGACCTCACCTGCAGGTACGGCTGTCAAGATGCTGTCCCAGAGAACTGTACCTTGAGGCACTGATGATGCTAAAGTGTGTTTTAGGGTGGAAAAGTGACTTCTTTGTCAAACATAATTTGAGGAGAGCATTCATTGAACTTTAAGAGACAACAAAAGATATGCACACACATCATATGGATAAGGGAGGCCATTCGCAGTTCAAATGCGACTGAGGATTCAGAGTCGGGACCCTAGATAAATTGGACACAGAACAAAAGGCCATGTCACAGATCATGATTGGTGGCAAAGCAATACATCAGATACAGGTGGGACTGCAGCAGCAGGAATGGGACCATAATTGGGACATGCACATTATTAGATAGAAAGACTTAAAAGATTGGTCCAGGGCCTTCAAACTGAGGCAATCAAGGCCAGACTCATAACAATGGCCCCTGTGCTCTCCTCGCTTAGGTGAGCTCCATCAAGGATACATCTAGGCAGGCCCTTGGAGGGGGATGGATGGAGAGGAGTGCAGGCAATCTATTTTGTAAGGCATTTTCCGCAAGGGTAAGATGATCTACATTCTTGGCTAATTATCAAAAGGAATTCAATGGAGGCTTAATCAAACTGGGGAGGCAGCAAATGGACAGAGTTGTCACTGTCATCAGCAATGCAAACCTTAAACCCAACTCAGTGCCACAGAGTGGATTCTGGTTACAGTGACCCTTTAAAGGGAGCTGGAATGGCCCCTTGTGGATTTCGGAGACTATAACTCTTACCAAGATTGGAAACCTTGTTTTTCTCCTCAGGGGTGACTTGTAATTCTGAACTGCTGACCTTGCAGTTAGCAGTCCAATCTGTAACCACTATGCCACCCGCCTTTTGCAAATTGGAGTGCTCACAATTTAAGTTCTAATACAATTATACATGGTTACATTATCAGCAAATTCTATCATTCCAGGAGATGCGCAAATTGCTCGGACCCCGACCAATGGGGCAGCCTGGGTTCTTGTACACTGGTGTTTCCTGGGTTCAGACCCCAGAAAGCTCAGATCCCTCCTGCTTCCCCTCAAACTCCTCTGCCCAGTGCTGACCCCAGGAACCCCAGGGATGCTCACCCTGCTTGGAGTCAGGTGAATGGATTTGGTTCACGACCCAGTCAGAAGTTGAAGTCCTTCCTTGTCATGCTTCAATGTGCAAGACACTAGTACCAGATTTCTAGCTCCCTAGACTGGACTGTATTTCTCTGTGGCAAATCTTTGTTCTGAAACAGAAGAGGAGGCAATGTTGAAAAAGGCATATCACTTTCTTGGCCTGTACTTCTTGCGCTAAATAGTGACCACCCCCACCACCTGGGATCAAAATCCTGCTCAAAGCTGAGGGTTTGCATTAAACAAGGGTCCACTCTATCTTTGCAGAGCAATTTTACTAATTTCCCAAATATCATGATCAACTTTGGATCCACAAAGTGGAAGTACTTAAGGCCTCAAATTTCTCAAGCTCCATTGAAGGTAAATATCTTCTTTTCACCAGCAATCTAACTGAAGAACGGAATATTTTATGAAGAATGTTCTTTAAAAGCCCATAACGGAACCTCAGACCAAAACCCTTGACATATCTGGTGAAAGTGATCAAGCTGAATCACGCTCATATCTGCCACTCCAACTCAGGCTGAGCTTCTCATTAAGTAAAACCTACTCCAATCCCCTTGCATCCTGGGTATTCTTTACAATATCTATTGTGTGAAGAAATCCCTATGGTTGGGTAGCCCATTTATGCACAATAGTGTAGTAACTAGAGAAAGTTTTTGTACAGGTGGACAACAAGAGACAGAGCGACACCAATAGCACATCCTAGAGGTACCTTGGCCAAGATAGAGATATTCTAAACAAGAAAACAAGCCAGGGGAATCCTTATTTGCTACTCTCTTAAGCTCTTGTGTTTACAGATGTCCGATTTTAAAGCCTTTGGGAAAGACTGCAGCTTACAGTCATGGAATGGCAAGGGGTCATGGTAAGAGCCAAGGTGAGGGAAGATGCTTAAAAATGCAAGATGTATCCAGAAAAGAGATGACTGATCAAACCATTTTGTCATCTTGACCTAAATTCTGGATTCCAAGCTTTCTAGGTAATGCTGACTGATGGCAAACAACACACACTGTAGTAGTGGGCTTATTGGCTTGGGTTCAAGGATGTCTCATCCATAGTCTCAGGTGTGAGTGACGATTTGTCCCGTCAAGAGGGGTGTAAATCATTTATCACTCTAGAGGATCCAGCCAGAGCAAGTGATCTATGAGAGTCGAGTGGGTTTCAGGATGTTCAGAAAGTTTACAATCAACTGAATCACAATTCAATTCCATGAGAAACTTCAAGGCTAACTGTAAGACAGATTAAAGTTGAAGATTCTGGCAGCTAGACAGGAGAGTATTCACGCAATATGAATAGACGCTTTATTCTTTTTGTCTAAGTTCACGTTATTGGGTGAAACATAACAATAATTGTCAGAGTAACCTTATTAATATTTTCTATGAGACCAGTAATAACCTGTAAACAAGGTCAGATAATGATACTTCAAGAAAACTGTAGAGCAATATTGATAATGGATCTACATGAAAAAGTTCTTGAAAACATTGGGAATAGAGTCAGAAAACACATGAAAATAATTACACATGATAATTAAGTAGAATCTATCCTAGAGTTGATTTATTATAAGAAAATGAGCACTGTAATATATACCAATTAATGTAAAAAAGAATTAATAATCTAAATAGACACAAAACTTACTAAACAAAGTCAAAGACTTTTCATGCTAAGGAAAAATAACTCTACAAATCTAACATAAAACAAATATAGTTCAAAATGCTAATATGCTAATATACATTCCTAAAAAGAAAAAGTCATACTTGAAAAAACATCACCCCACGTCAGAAAAAGGACAACCATAAATGTCCACTTTTACCAGTGATATTAAAAATTGACTGTATGTTCTAACTAGAGCTACCAGGTTCACTTTTTTTTAAGGAAGAGGCTTCCAAAAAGACATAAAAATTCCTTTAATCATAATTTAATTATCACATCCATAAAATATTCACGATATGCCATGAATAGCTAATAAATGCTAAAACATTGTAGGCTACATTTAAACACGCTGAAATAACTCTTGGTACTTAACTCCCTAACTATTAATTGTTAATCAGAAGTGGAAGGGGAAGGTGGGGGGAGAAAGAGGGAACCTATCACAATGATCTACGTATAACTCCCTCCCCAGGGGGATAGACAACAGAAAAGTGGGTGAAGGAAGACATAGGGCAGTGTAAGAGATGAACAAATAATACTTTACAAATTATCAAGGGTTCATGAGGAGGGGGGAATAAAAATGAGAAGCTGACAGCAAGGGCTCAAGTAGAAAGAAAATGCTTTGAGAATGAGTATGCCAACAAATGTACTAATGTGCTTGACACAATGGATGGAGGTGTGGATTATGATAAGAGTTCTACAAGACCCAATAAAGTGATTTAATAAAAAAAGAAATACAGCATGATCAAAATTATAGCATTTATCTTACAGAAAAGGAAGTACAAATGTATTCAGATTAAAACCCTGAAACAGGGAATTTGTTTCCACCCATTCTGTGATGAAAGCAGGATTTTAGAGTCCTGTAGTTTTCTGTAGTGTTGAAGGTCCTCATATACTGATGAATTAATAAACTAAACCAAGGCATTCGTGTGCACATATAATATTAGAGTGACTATATAGACACACATATATGTATGTGATACACATACATATATGTATGTGATACACACACATATATCAAGCTGGACAACAGATAGGATTGATGCTCACCCAAAAACTGAAGTTTGGGGACTTGAACACACTGAGCCATGGATGCTCTAGGTAGTATTGGACCCATGGGCTTCAGTTGGACTGGGCTGGGATGTTCTCTTGATGAAAAGCTCTCTTATGCATATGTCAGTGCCTATAGTTTTATTTTTCTAGAGAACCCAGCCTAAGGCAGATCCCCATCACATTAGTGTCATTTGAGGGCGAAAAGGTGTACCTGACATGCTGCTCTTGGAGAAAAACACATCACAAGGAAAGTGTGAAAAGATAATCAACAATTCCCTGACACTGAGCCAGTCCTATGCTCCTCTAGGTCTGTGGAATTTTGGTGGAAGAAAATCTATTTATAACAAAAATATCAGAGGGGCCAGCCCCAATCCCAACTAAGAGGACAGCTGCCCCTTCCCCCAGAAGAATTTACTTCAGAGGACAACACTGAAGCTACAGCTCAGGGAAAGGGACATGTCTGATCAGAGCACACGGGAGAAAATGAAGGGGGAGGAAGAGAGAGTGGAGCACACATCCTGGCCCACCAAGCTTTGAGGACAATATGCCTGCTCTGAGCAGCCCATGCAAAAAGAAGCACTATGGCTGCCCCGACTATGAGTCATGACATCCCTCACTGACCTATAGCCCTATAGGGGACAACACTGGAGACAGTTTGGGAATTGCATCCGATCTGACCCCACCACACCCAGGCAAAACACTAAGGGTGTTGTGCAACAGAACAGCAAGGGAAGTAGAGCAAGGAAGTCCCAAGAGTACCAAAATTAGACTCGGGGGCCAGGGCGTGGCACCCCATCAGACTCCACAGAAAAGCACTCCTAAAGGTCAACATAGAGACCTCTAACTTTTTACAGGCTTTTCTCTTTTTTCCCTTTTTTTCTTGTTGCTGTTGTTTTGTTTTCTTTTGTCATTTTGTTTTGCTCTTTTGTGTGTATGTGTGCTTGTGTGTGTGTATGTGTGTGTGTGTGTGTGTGTGTGCATATTATATCTGCACTTCTAACTAGATAATATAGGCCAGATAAACAATCTGGAGGAGAAAGCAACAGGACCCATGGTTGGGGCGGGGAGCATGACATGGGAGAAGGGGAGGTGGGGGAAAGAAAGTGGTGTTAACCAACCCAGGGAAAAGGGAACAATCAATAAGTGATCCAAAATAGTGGGAAACAGAAAGATTTCTCCAAGTCATCTCCCCCAAATATATGTTAGACTTAGGACACTGCTCACAATTAATGGTAAATAATTGTCAAGTTACCTCCCTGAAGGCAATCAGCTGTCAGAGGACTGTCTAGTCCCACCACATATAGGGCCCATCCCTGCTGTTAAGGACAATGGGATACTTCCCCCTAAAGGCTTCAATTTAGACCCTGCAAGGTGGGTTTACAGTACACCTTACTGATAATGATTTCTACAGTGAACCAGAGAACAGGTCAAACCTGCTCAGTGACATCCAAAGTTAGGCTGCCATGCTGAATCTCGGGTCCGCCCATCTTGTCACATGCACACCCTTACTCCCTCCTCTTCCAACAGCATATGAACCCCTACAGCATCCCACTCCCATTACTATATTACCTATAGCACAACACTTTCCTGTGATGGATTTCTTCACCTGTAATTAGGGGGCCTGCACATCCCCAGATGATATAAAAGCCTTGGTTAGCAATAAATATTTCTCTCCCCATGTGGACCACCAAGTGAGGCTGAGGTGAACATGCAACTATGAAATATGTCTGACTCCATTATTGCAATCTCTCTTCTATCTCTCGTGCTCCCTATGACTTTACTATAATCTTTATTTATTATCACTGTACAATTGCACCAACCGACCCGCTGTGATGTGTTAGGGTCTGGCCTTTCCCCTGACACAAAATAAGTGGCAAGGAGGGTGTAAGATGCCTGGTAGGGATTGATCAAGGCAATGTAACTGAGAAGAATTACTGAAACCCTGAAATTACTGAACTACAGACAGAGCATGATAGTGGGACAAGAGGAAAGTAAAAGGAAATAGAGGAAAGAACTAGGAGACAAAGAGCATTTACAGAAGTCTAAATACAAGCATGTGCATATGTAAATATATTTATATTAGGGTGGGGAAATAGATCTAGGTGCATATATTAATAGGTTTAGTATTACGGTATCAGATGGACATTGGGCCTCCATGCAAGTGCTCCCTCAATGCAAGAACACTTTGTTCTATTACCTGGCATTCCACGATGCTCACCTTCCTAAGATGATAGCTGAAGACAACTGTGTGCAAAGAAAATGTGAAGAAAACTGATGGAGCCCAGCTACCAAAAGATATAGCATATGGGATCTTAAAGGGTTGAAGGTAAACAAGTGGCCATCTAGCTTAGAAGCAAGAAAGCCCACATGGAAAAAGCACACAACCTATGGATTGATTACAAGGTGTCGATGGGATCAGTATCCGGCATATTGTGAATGAAGGGGAGTGAAGACTGGGGATCCAAAGCCCGTCTGTCAGCAACTGGACAGCCCCTTACAGAAGGATCATAGGGAAGAGACGAACCAGTCAGGGTACAGTGTAGAAACAATGAAAATACAACTTTCCTCTACTTCCTAAATGCTCCTCCTCCCCTCCACTATCATGAACCTAATTCTCTTACAAATCCAGCTAGACCAGAGGATGCACACTGTACAGATAGGAACCTGAAACACAGGGAATCTGGGACAGAAGATGCCTTCAGGACCAGTGGTGAGAGTGGTGCTATCATGAGGGTGAAAGGAAGGTGGGGCAGAAAGGGGGGACCCATTACAAGGATCTACATAAAACCCCCTCCCTGGGGGATGGACAACAGAAAAGTGGGTGAAGGGAGACATCGGACAGTGTAAGGATGAAAAAATAATAATTTATAAATTATCAAGGGTTCATGATGGAGAGGCAGTGAGCAGGGAGGGGGGAAATTGAGGAGCTGATACCAAGGGCTCAAGTAGAAAGCAAATGTTTTGAGGATGATGAGGTAACACATGTACAACTGTGCTTGACACACAATGGATAAATAGATAATAAATAGATAAAGCTATCATGTTAACCTTGAAAAAACACAGAGCTCTTACAAGGCACAATGCACACATAGCCTCTCTGCACCAAAGGTCAACACTCACATTTATAACACGTAAGGAAACTTAGTAGACTCATAGTCACACTTGATATAAGAAATCAGTATAACACTAAGAGCCTTATATTCATGGGGAAACATGACATCATGCTCCTGAGAGGAAAGTACTACACTTGTTTATATAACAAAGCATTCCCATTACTCAGCTCACATACTGCAATAGCATCACTGAGTATGAAACATACACAAATATACATATACACACGCACGCACACATCTTTCCATTTTTAATGAAAATATTCATACCTACTGAGGCCAGGTTTCTAAAAGTTTCCATCATCCCGTGTCTCTATAGTTTCCTCTCAGAAAGGTCCAGCAATGCCCATTCTTCCTCGGAGAAATTCAGAGCCACCTCCTCAACAGCCACAGTGTCCTAAAACATCCCGTATATTCTGGCTTGGCAAGGTACCATGCATTCCACTATGTGAAAGGATGAAGAAGACAGTCCTGGGGAAACAGAGACTTCACATGGGCATTAGACACAGGGGTCTTGCTCTAAGGATTTCCATCAGGGTTTAGCTAACCCACTTCACCCACTAGATCAGCTGTTCTGAACCTGTGGGTTGCAACTCCTTTGGGGGTTGAACAACCCTCTTAAAGGGTTCTCCCGTTCATAACAGTAGCAAAATTACAGTAATGAAAATAATTTTTTGGTTGGGGGGTGAGCACACATGAGGAACTGTATTAAAGGGTTGCAGCATTAGGAAGGTTGAGAACCACTGCACTAGACACACTCCCTCACTAATTACATGTTATCCCAAGGACTGCATGCTTCTAGCATAATGAGTTTATCTCTGTACAGTTTGTCTGTGACCAACTGCAGCCTTATTTCTATCTAGCTGTTTCAGAATAGAGAACAGTCAGAACACATAAATCAGATGAATGATCAAAAATAAAAGCCTCGATTCCAAATTCATATCCTCTCTTCCATTGGAGGGAGGATTGAAATTAGAATATTTATCAGAACAGGAAGCACAGGGTGAAAGGAAGATGACAACTAGGAAACACTGCAGAATTTGTGCTTCTCCCTGTCGCCCCTCCTTAGCCATTGGAGAGCTGCTGGTATGAACTAACAAAGTAGGGACCCAAAGCCCTGGAGTCATGGTATCCTCTTGGAGAATTCTACGTGATCAAGAGCTGACGTGTTACCTGGTGATAGAGATGATTATTTGGGGAATTATGAAATTTTCTATAGAGTGTCTATGTTACTCGCCTACTTTCCAGTCACTCTGCAGTTGCACGCTTGTGTATTTTGTATTTTCAATGAGATAGGACAAGCTATTGAAAAGGGAAACCGGGCAAGAGTGAAAGGTAACAATAGAATATAGATACCCTCTGTACACTGGTACAGATAGGAACATGGAAACAAGGAATCCAAGGTGGATGATCCATTCAGGTCCAGTGGTGAGAGTGGCGATACCAGGAGGATGGAGGGAGGGTGGGGTGGAAAGAGCGAACTGATTACAAGGATCTACATATAACCTCCTCCCTGGGGGATTGACAACAGAAAAGTGGGTGAAGGGACATTTTGGACAGTATAAGATATGACAAAATAATAATTTATAAGTTATCAAGGGTTCATAAGGGAGGGGGTAGTGGGGAGGGGGGGCAAAAATGAGGAGCTGATGCCAGGGGCTTAAGTGAAGTGCAAATGCTTTGAGATTGATAATGGAAATGAATGTGCAAATGTGCTTTACACAATTGATGTATGGATTGTGATGAGTTGTAATATAATGATTAAAAAAAAGAATATATGCAGATATCTTGAAAATTTTCCCACTGAGACAAAGCTACTGTCATGTAATTATTATGGACTGCTCCCCTCAAAAAATACTGGATACGCACATCAATACACACTAAGCTCATAGGATATACTGACAAAAGAGCACAATATATTCAGTATCATAATAGCATGTCCTTTTTGCTGATTGGGAAAATGTACTTAGGTTCCAATTTTCTTATAAGTTGACTGAACTTCAGTGCATTTCAATGTTAAACTGTTAGGATACTAGGACTTACATACCAGGCTTTGAGATGTTTTTCACATTTTAGATTTTTAAAGATTTTTTCACATTTGCAGATCATGGAAGGCCGACTAGCTGAACATGATGACCACTAGCATTCTCTCAGCTGTGGGACTGGCCTCCATGACTTGTCATACTTTTGTTCCCGCATCTTTTCAGGAGAGACCAGTCCCTGGAGAAGGATATGGTGCTTGGTGAGGGAGAGAGAGGCAAAGAAGAGAAAGGCCTTCGCCAACATGGATCGACACAGGGGCTGTCGCAATGGCTCCAACGTGGAACATGTGAGGATGGTGCAGGACAGGGCAGTGTGTCGCGCTGTTACATAGAGGGCTTTAGGGGCTGGAATGGACACGAAGCCACCTAACAACAACATAGAAAAGGTTGCACTTTATGCTAAGATTTCACAGCATGGCCAACTAGCTATGGCATAAAGTCGCATGAGCTGTCACGGTCACTCCACAATTCTGCTACAACAGTGTAACCTAGTGTCGATCCAATAAGCCTTTCAAAATCTCATCCACAGCAGTGCATCGGGTGCCGGGTTTTAAAGCCTTCCCATTCCTTCATGATGAACCAAAACCAAATGGACTGCGGTCAAGTACATTTTAACTCATTTTGACCATAAAACAGGGAGTGGAACTGCTCGCTAGTGTTTCCAAGTCTGTAAATCTTCACGGGCCCACGCAGCCTCCTTGGCCTCCCTTGATGGGCCTGGAATGCTGGAGCCACAGAGGGTCTGGCCAGCGGCATCGATTAAACCAGTGAACCACTAGGGCCTCTTTCACACAACATGTTCATGATAAAACACTGCATTTATTCAGCAACCACGATTCTGAGGCAATTTCCAAAAAGATTTGGCCACATTGGCTCATTTAGTCCTCTTGTCACTCACTTTTAAGCAGATGTTGCTCCCAATGGGATAGAGCTGAAGTCACCAACATTACTCACAATTTCAGTATTGCTCAAATGAAAACTTGTTGAACCAGGTCAGCATGCAGGTCCATGTGTGTACAACTAAATGCCTGGCAATTACATTTCTGTTCATATGCCCAGAGCTTTTTATTCTGTCAGTCATCAGTTACAGAGATGATCTGGATCTTCTGTGTAGTACAAAGAGGAGACGAAGAAAACAATCTATTCAATTCAGATAACTGGAACGCATTGTCCTGGAAAAGCCAGGACCCTCAGACAATACTGCTTACCTCAGGGCCGTACAACTGGCTCTTGCATATAAGAAATTATTAGATTGATTGAGCAAATAAAAAACCATTGAGCAAATCAGAACAAAACCAGACCAATGTGTTCTGAGAGGGCACACCATTCCAAAACCAACAGTTCAACCCTGGACACATGAGGTGGCTATGAGTTGAAAACACTCCACAGTAAATAACAAGAACAAAAGCACAAGGCCAAATGATAATAACTCGTATGAGAAATGCAACAGAGGTGGAGCCTAAGCATTAACACATACATATTTACATTTCGTGAGCTAGTGTAGGGAGAAATAAAATGATCACTTTAGGAAACACTAGCCAGAGAACCCTGGCATGATAAGGAAATTCTAACAACATGGGAAGGTTCTGTGATGAATTTGCAAATGCTCAGTTCGATTTCTGTTTCTCAAACATACAGGCTAAGGAGTCAAAGAGCACCCAGGTCTTCAGGGGCCGGAGAGGGAAGCTCCATGGTCAGCCACTAAATGAAAAGCTCGTTAGCAATAAGCATTCATGGAACTTCCCACACTGGAAAATAAGTGGAGCATGAAGAAGCACCAGCAAGAAAGTAAAACAAAAGAGGCAATAGTTAAAAGAAATGCAAATGAGGACGTTCAGGTTTATGACCAATATGTGAAGAGCTCAAAGTCACCATTCCAGTCTCAGAGATAAAAGCTGACCATGTTGAAGTCAGAGTACGGAGGTCACAGGGCATGTTTTTCTTTCTGGTGTACATTTTTTAAAAAAATTACTGCCATTGAGTCAATTCTGACTCAAAGCATCCCCACAGAGCAGAGTAGAACAGGGCCTGCGCGTTTCTGAAACTGCAACTCTTTAAGGGAGTAGAAAGCCTCATCTTCTACTGTGGACCAGTGAGCGGTTTTGAATGGCTGAACATGTGGGTACCAACCCAACGCATAGCACACTACATCACCATGGGTGCACAGTGTTGTAATAAATTGGAGAAAACTAGATGGTAACTAACAACAAGAAAAGCATCCTTTTAAATGCCTCTAATTAATTAGTCTAGTTAGGACCCAGAGCAAACATCTGTCCTCAATACAGAGGGGCGGTGAAAACAGGTACTCTCTCAGCTGATTTCATTGTGAAATCATTCTGTGTACCTGCCTATGGGGCCCTTTTGTTTACAAGTGGTTTTCCTTATCTGCCCTTAGTAGTCTAATCAATTGCATTCATTGAAAACAGTGATTTGAAGGATGTGATGGGATTAACTAATGGGTAGTCCAAAAGAGTTTGTTCCTAGAGGAGAAAATACCAGACCACAGGGTATTAGGAAGAAATGTACTTGCTATGTTTTAAGGATAGTCAAAGCCCAGGTTGAACAAATACATTTTTATAAGGATAAAGGAAGTCAGAAAGGTGTGTCGTTGGGATTTCAATGAAGAAATGCAAAAAGATTGAAATCAATAAAAAAGTAGCATGTTCCAAAATTTCATACCATTGTGTGCTCACTTTCCCTATAAGATCACTAAAGACAAATGGGGGATGAACAACAGAAAAGTGGGTGAAGGGAGACATCGGACACAGTGGATGGATGTATGGATAGTGATAAGAGTTGTCTGAGCCCAACGTAAATGATTAAAAAAAATAGCATGTTCCAAAAAACTCTCCTCCACTAATATATCAGTTCCCAAAACTGTCAACAAAAAATATTCTATTTTTTGCACTTCACAAGAGTCCACAAAAAATGTGAATCAAATTGCATTTAGCCTCAAATAGCTAATAAGGGGTCAAGAACAAGGGTTGGCATTGTCCGCACATAACTCCCTGCCACCACATCTGGTCCAACTCACAGCAGAGCTATCACAGAGCAGAACTCCCTGTAGGACTCCCACGCCTGCACATCTTTAGTGGAGCAGGCAGACTCATCTTCTCTGCACATTTCTGGTGAGTGTGCACAGCTGCCCTTGCAGTCAGCAGCCCAATATTTAACCCACTGGACAAAAGGACTCCTTTGTTCACGTGTCCCACACACAATAAAGTATCATTACAGGAACTCATGAAAGACCTACAGAAAAAGAAAAGCAGCTCCAGAAAGGCCCACCAATTTGTAAGGGAAGCTAATTCCTGACACATCAGGCTACACAGGACTCTGCCTGCAAGCACTCACACTTCAAGATGCAGGTCCCTAAATGGAGTCCCTGAGTAGTGTGAGCAACAGAGTGCTCAGCTACCAAACAAATGATTAGAGACTGAAGGCAACCTTAGAAGAAATCAACAACTTCTGAAGTTAGCCAATGAAAATCTTACGGAGCATAGTTTTACTCTGAAACCACATACGGTCACCATATGGAACCCAATGGTAGGCAAAATGATTGATATTTAACAAGTATTACTTAATTGAGATACAAGGAGCTCATTGGTAGCCAATCCTTCATGCCATGAATGCACAAGGGGTTTTTGAAAAAGGCCATGGGAAAATGGAATAAAAATAATGGAATTTTTCCATTTGGAAGCTACTGCATATCTTTTCCTAATAGATTATGCTAAACAGTGCAAAATTATGCTAAATAGAATAATGTCATAAATCTTTTTTAATTCCTCAAATATTGTACATCTTAAAAGTATTTAGGATCCCTGTTCATCTTCCATGATAATTCAGAAAGAATACTAAGCTATTTACATATAGCATCTCTCTTAAAGATCTATTAAAGCTGATATTAATTTTATTCTCTATCTATGGTAAAGAGACCAGTTAGGTTACCGTATATATGTATGATACACATAAAAACTTGAGAGCTGAAAATTTACAGAATGACTTTATTTTTCTGGGTCCTGCAAATTTTACAAATTCAACTGTGTGGTTTTTCATGTTATAGTTAGAAACTCAATCTCCTTGTAGTTTTGAATTTTCCTTCTTTGATAGATTGCCAGGTTTCATAGGTTCTGGCATGTGTGTACATACACACATGTGTGTCTTGCTTAGTTTTTTATGTCCCTGAGCATGATAATGGTTACCATGGATAGGTGTTCATGGAAAGGCTGGAAGTTTGTGTCTACTCAGTCTCCAGGGAAGAAAGCCTGGGTGATGCACTTGAGAAACCAGTCACTGAAACCCCTCGGCAACATCCCTGCACTCTGACTCACATGGAGTCTCCAGGAGTTGGTGTGGGTTTGATGGCAGATGCTTGATTTGGTTCATTCCTTTGGGGGAAAAATGAATTCTGGTATCATTTGCTACTCTGCAGGCTGGCAGTTCAACCTCACCAGCACATCTGCAAAAGGAAAATGAGGCTGGTTGCTTCTGTATAGATTTTGTTATCAGATACCTATGAAGGAACACTATGAGTCAGAATTGACTGTGTGGCAGTGAGTTTGTTTTGGGGGGTGGGACAAAGTTTCTAGGTGGCACAAACAGCTTGCACTAGACTGTTCCCCTGAGGCTTGATGGGGGTAAACAGCCTGCATTACTGTGGAAGAACAGGAGATCTGCTTCCACAAACATGATGCTCCAGAAAAACTATGGAACAGTTCTGCTCTATAACACATGACATAGCCATGAGATGGAACTAACTCCATGACACCTAACCAAAGGGGAAATTGAACATGATCACATATTCTTGTCTATGTATACACATGGATATTACATTGAAATTAAGACTAAATCAAAAACAAATATAATTCCCATTAAGAATCACCATGTCTGCAATGAATAACATGTCAGTGTGGCCCATCTAAATTAGTCCGTGAAGAAGCCCCACTGCTCCAGTGGTTAAAGGACTGGCAGCTCCATGAAGTGGCCATCTGGTAACGCACGATTATAGCCTAGAAACCCCAAGGAGGAGTGGAAGGTGCTGTGACATCACTCACAGAATCCACTGTACCGCAGTGGACAAAACAAGCCTCTTATCAAGAACGCGTGGATAAAAGGCTAGAACATTCAAGCATTACCATGCAGTGGGGCAAAGAGAAAATGGTATCTTATTTTAAATAACATGCTATCTTACTATATATAACAGTTATATATCTGGAGGTTGCCTTCTATTAGAAATAATCATGACACAAATTTTAAAAGGAGGAGCTATTAGTAGGACTCAGTTCTTGAACAGCAAATGCAAACAAATTGAAGAGCTAACATATGAAAAAAAAGTAAATCAAAAGATTAATCAGGGCCACAGGGAAAAGGATCAAATGCAAAGCTTCACTGGAGCTGGCCGCCAGGAAACAGCTGGCGCTCAATCCATCGGGCCCCAAGCGCACTACTTGAACTCTGGTTTATACAGCAAGAAACCACGAACGGGCGGGAATACTTTTCTCCTCCGATCACAACTGTACACGCTGACTAAGGGGGGTGGAGCAGCTAGGGAACTTCCTGCTGATATCCAACATGGGCATGGGCAGCAGCCCACTAACATTTTGAATCTGGTGGGTCCGGGGACCAATGCAGAAATAGCAAGCTTAAGCAATGGAAATATAGAGGCAAGTGTCAGCAGGTTAGCAAATGAGACTTAGGGTCGTTCAGTCACAGTATGCAGCCATTAGGATGTGGATGTATGTCCACTATTAATGATTTCAAAATAAATCATGTGGGGAGAGGGGGTTGGGGAGGATGGGGACCAACTCAAGCATAAGCTGGAAAATATAGAAGCTAAATTCATCTGGTTAATTAATAAACATCAGGATATTTCAAACGCTTTCTGTATCCAGTAGGATAAATGATGGATTTCAATCCATGTCACTGTGAAAATAAAATAACTGAAATTACCAAAAAGTGCTGACCTTGACCACATGTGCCACTAACTTACATCAATTCTGACTCACAGTGACCCCCGAGAACAGAGTAGAACTGCCCTGTGCATTTTCAAAACTGAAACACTACAGGGGAAGACCTATTATTTCTCCACATTAATACATAAAATGACTTGAAAATAAGTAAGTAAAATAATTGCTGGGTCCTGCAAATCAAAAGGATGTAAAAGGAAACCAAAACTCCCTATTAAAAATATGAGTGGATATTAAATCTGGGCCAGCAAGCTCTAAGAGCCAAGAAGGATCATAAGAGGGTGGCGGCAGGGGGGAAAGTGGCAGTTTAAAGAGAGATGAGCCATCAATGCAACCAATCTCTGAGATGAGGCTTATAGGGGAAACATCCCCCCCTGGGGCTCTTCACACTCCAAGTGGAAAAGTCCAGCATCCGCAGACACAAATCTCAGGAGCTGTATTAGAGATTAAAGTCTTAGCACTCCAGTGAGTAAAGCGCTATAGGATAGATGGCTGTAGATTAAGCCTCCATTGAATTCTTTCTGATCATCAAGCAAGGAAATAGATTAAATTGGCCCAGGGACAGAGGAACTGGGAAGGTGAACACCATTCACTGATCTCCAGGTAATGCAGAGGGTCCTATAGTCAGGAGCCATGCCTTAGCAGTTGAGCCCTGACTGCCTGGGTCAGAAGGACTTGGAACAATCTTGTAAAATGCTCTATCTAGCAATGAAGGTGGCTCAGTTACAGTCCTGTCCCTGCTTCTGTAGTCCCATTTATAACATGCTGTACTGATGCTCCACCAATCAGAAACGTGTGACCGTTTCCTCTGTTGCAATCTTATTTCATTCGATTCCCGACTTGACTGTTTCCCTGAACTGCACTATGATCTCCATCCGGTGATGGGTCCGCGTCTTTGTATTCTCTTTGTCTCTTTTAATAATTAATAAATGTTCTCCGTAAATTATATTTGAGATTGGAGTTCCCTTTGTAGTCCAAATCAGAGCACAAGCTAGTTTTTGATGGGCAGAAATGGTTAAGAACATGCAGTAGAGTAAAAAGGAGACCGCGTTTTAAATATAGTTTAAAGAGAACATCTATTAAATCTTATGAGACAAAGACAGCACAAGGGCACAAACACATCATCTGAATGAAGGAAGCCACCAACAGGAGGTGGAAATGGCTTCCAAGGTTCACAACTGAGATGTGAGCCAAAGAGGGTGTGGGGGAGGGGCGGGGCAAAGGAAACTCACAAAAGCATGCATCTCAATGGCAGACATTCCATCCTTAGATAGCAGGCTTACAAAATGGGTCCAGGGCCTCCTGACCAATGCAGTCAGGGAAAGGCTAAAAGCAAGTGGCTCCTGACTAGGAGTCCCCTGGACTGTCTCCAGTTTGGTGACCTCCATCAAGGACACACACTCAGGCAAACCTCCAAGAGAAACTGCTTCTCCATGGGCTGCCTGCAGAGGTGAAGCAAAGCCACCCTGCAAAGCCTGAGGGCCAGATTACCTACTACCTTGGTTCCTGGGCAGAAACCACTCAATAGAGGCTCACTCCATGTGGGGCTCTGCAATCTATGCAAGGACCAGATCTGTGCGGGGATTTGGGGCTGTCACTGCTCTGGTACCCCTTTGCAAAGCAGGGTGCTGAGAAGTTAAGCTCTAATACAGACCTCGGTCATCAGTGGGGTGGCCTGATGACTGCAAGGCTGCCTCTCCTTTCAGTAAAGGCCACTCTGGGGTCCCCATGCTCTCATGCCCGCGACCTGACACGAAGGGACAGGCCCCAGGCAACCCCTCCCCCCCCAAAAAAAAAAAACCACGCAATCGCGCCTTTCTGGACGGAGGAGCTCTGAGCAGGAAAAGCGGCCAGAGTATTCCCGCGCCCGAAGGCAAAGGCCTGCAACCAATTCAATAAGGATTTAACTGGAAATGTCCCAGGGGGTCGCGGCGACCTGGAACACTGTTGTATGGGGTGCGGGAAGTGTAACGTCCACGGGAACCCGGACACAGCTGGGACTCCAGGCCTGCAGGGGATTCCGCGCCAGGGATCAGCACAGAAACACAGAAACTCACCCACAGAAGCTCTTGGGCCGCACTCTTGGATCCTTCTCACTCAGAGGAAATGGGTTCAGCAGGAAACTATCACCTGGGGAGGGGGTGGGGTGGTCTCTGTGGGAAGGGGCGGGGCCTGGAGGTAATGAGGGTGTCGTGGAGGGAGGTTCCTGGAGGTGAGGCTCAGGGCCTGGCAAGGCAAAGGATTCATTCTTAGTAGTTTCTTCTTAGTCTGGAAGCCCTGCTGAAATCTGAGCACTTTGGGTGGCCCAGCTTGCATTTGAAAAGCGTTTGCATTTGAATCCCAACACCACACAAGTCCAGGCACAAAGACAAACTGAAAGAAAAGTGATGGGTGGAAGGCATGCTTCCCAAGTGGGAATTTCCCCAAGAGACACTCCAGCAGCTAGGGCCACAGAGACACACACTTGACAGCATCTGCTGCCATCTGCTCCACCTGACCACATCTCTCCTGCTTTTCACCTGGACGCCTCTGAAACTCAGACACTGATTTCAGGCTCTGCTCCCTGTGCTTCAGGCTCTGCTCCCTGTGTATGATCAGGTGAGCATCAAGATGGGGAATCCCTGAAAATGCCAGTTATCCTGTTGTCTTCTTCTCCTCCCTTGCTCTCTCTCTCTCCCCGCACTGCTAAAGATTTATTTCCCCCCAATCTGTGGGTTCTTATGTTCACATAGGTTTTTATGAAACCTTTCTATGTGAACAAGTGTCTATTTCGACCAAGTTACAGTCAACTAATTGTCCTACACAGAATGTTTCCTTTAATATATTTCATGTGTTGAGGTCTCTCCTTTCTATTTCTATGTTATTGAGGGTTTTTATCAGGAATAGGTAGTAGATATTGTCAAATGCCTTTTACGCATCTATTAATATGATATGGTTCTTATTATTTGTCCTATTTATGTGGTTGGTTACATTAATTTTTTCTAATATCGAAACATTCTTGTATCCCTGGTAATAATCCCACTTAATCAAGTTGAAATATGAACTCAAAGTCAGGGATAGGCACTCTCTAACTCAATCCATCCCATTTCCACAAATGTAAAGATAAACTGGTCTGATGTATGATCTACTCACTCACCTAAACCAATAGTTATGTAATCATCAAATATGTTCCTTTATTGTTAAAATATTAGTATAATATATTCTGTTGTAGAGTGTATTTTATAAATAATTTTACCCCATATTCTCTGTAGTCATAAAATTTTCTTTTAAAGTTTCTCATGCATTAATAAAAAGGTTTCTTGTACAAATCTATATTTATTCAATTTTGTCCTTTACTATTGATTCATATTGCAGGTATACATATTAAAACCATGATTATATTTTTTTCAACAAGATTCTGGAATGATTATTACTTTACTGCTTATTTTAAAAAGAAACACTCTAACATTTCAGTACTTATTGTACATACAGTCCCTGTACAAGAGAGGTTGTTGTTAGGTGTCACTAAGTTAGTTCCAAATCATAGTGACCATATCACCACAGGGAGAAACACTGGCTTGCCCTAAACCGTCCTCATAATTGTTCTTATATTTGAGCCCATTGTCTCAGCCGCTTTCAATCTAAAAAGTTTTCCTCTTGTTTACCAAGCTCCATGGTTGAAGTGATATATCTCTTGTTTTTGCCTCCGGTTTGCAAATACACAAAACTCTAAAGGTTTTACATATATGGAATAAGAAAATACATTTAAAAGAAGAACAATAAAGTCAGAGCTGTTGTGTGAATTCTGACTCATAGAACCACAGAGAGCAGAGAAACAGCTCCTTAGGCTTTTGTGTTTTACATTTTATAGAACATGTTTCATCTTTACCACAGCAAGTAGTGTCCTTATAGACAATAGTCCAAAACTAGACAGGTGATGCAGTGGTTGATTTTCTCAGTCTCAGACATGTATAAGCACCACCTGGAAGTTAAAATGTACTCGACTATCCAAGAGCTGAAGAACATATTCAGTTTATTTTGTATACAACTGTGTCGATATGGTAGAAGTGTACTGTTAATTGTTTTATGAGGCCCTGAGCACAGCTGTGAGATTCTGGTTGTAAGAGAATGACATCCTGACCCACTATCACAGTGACTCAGGCGTCACCTTTTCCGATGTGGATACTGAATGTCACAGGTTGGTGCTTTTAGCTCAGTGCTGTATGGGATATGTGACTTTGATCATACATGTAATACTAATCTAACCGTTTTTCAGGATAAGAATCTGGTGGGGGGGGTTTTCCCCACTAAGACCTACACATTGCATTATTTCCAACTCATCTGAATTATTTCCTGTATGGTCAGTGTTATGAAGAACAAACTTTCAGATATGTTGGTGGGAATTTAAGCACCAGGAACTACTGTTTTTGATGTCTCTGCCACATCCATATTAACCTCTACCACATCCATATTTTCCTGAATATCTGTGCTTAATGAAGTCTGTCCTGACTGAATTTTCACTTATGTGTTTCCCAATCACACCCATGACTATGCTTCTCCTATTCCGGGTCACGCTGAGACAGGACAGAAGTGGCAGTGTCCTAGCCGGAAGTGAGGGTCATAGCTAGGTTCCTACTTGCTGTGCACGGTGTGGAGCCAGAGAAGTGTTGCAGCCTGAGCTCTGTGTAGTCGGCGCGCCCACGTTGGGGTCGTGTTGGTGACCAGTTGGGGTGACCTTGCCGCACACAGCAGCCTGGCTCGGGTGCAAGCACCCTTCTCCCCTCACCTCCTCTTATCCAGTACCTCTCCCCTTGTACGGTGAGATGTGGGAGGGTGTCCCAGAGACTGGTCCCATCCCCCTGTTTGGGGATTGGTTGGAATTCCTTGCGAGAAACCTGTTGGAGAAAGGGGGATCCCAGACTGGCTTTGGGCGTCTGTGTTCCCGATTAGTCGCTTTGCAGGTCTCTCCTAAGCCCCCTGCATTATCTCCATACAGTGTGCCACCTCCCCGAGACTCCTGGAACATCTTCAGCTCAAAGATGAGCCCCGGGTCCCTTTCTTCTCTCGCTATGAAGAAGTGAACGCTATTCAGGAAGCGAGTGGTTGCAGCTGGTGCACAGAACGTTAGGGCTTCCTCCTGAGGTTTGCCCAATGTTGTGACCTGTGCAGTAACTTTCCCCGGGGAGCGGGGCGGGGGGAGAACCCAGGTCTGGAAATGCCCTGGCTCCTTGCCAGCCAGTAGGGTGTCTGCGGGGAGTACACCCACCCTTGAGGTTGTTGAAGTGATATTCCAGCGCACGCACGGCGCACTGAGACATGATTGGCATTCCCAGGTAGCTGGGCTAAGTCCTTCCAGGACTGGAGGCCTCAAGCGAGGTGACCCAGGTTGGTGGCTATCAGTCAACAGTCTGGCAGGTGGCAAGTAAAAGGAGAAAGAGACAGGCCCAGCTGTACAAAGATGGGGTTCAGTGAGCAGGAACTCAGCCAAAGTGAAGGCCAGTCTTTCTTTGGGAAAGCGTATTGGTCTCGATAGAAGGGCAAGAGCCAAGTACGGAAGATCTCCCTTCCCACATACACTCTTCAAGAATTTTGCGTTGTTTCTTTAATTTTTACAAAGCCGGGGGAGTGTGGGAGCTGCTCCTGCTTATTTATTGCCCAAAGGTAAATTTCTGTTTCCTCTGAAGAAGTTTCTAGTAGCTTGTCCTATGTTTAGACTTATGCCGACTCCATTTTAACTGTGTATTCCCACCTGGAGTCATTTTATCTCTATTTTAATTCCCTGAGTGTGTTGCTTTGTTTGGGGACATTTTTTTAAAATTTGTTTTTATCTTGCACACTCATACAAGGTTGTGTCCTCAATTTCAATCCATTCATTTGCATAGGGAAAGTATTTTGAAATCATTTCTTGAGGTAGTTCATCTGCCTGGATTTGTGAAACATATTCTGCTGTGTGACCCTTGGCTTTATATATGGATCAATCTGTTCTAGTATATTCTCTAGAAACTAGCTAATTCACATCCAGAATACCTGAGACACAAGTGAGTGATTTTTTTTCCAGGTGGACATTTCCAGAGAAGACTGTCTTAGGGACTCAGAGACAAGTCTAGCGATGATCCACTTAAACTGTGATTGTCCTTTTTCCCATAGGTCAATCTCAGGTGCAGTTATAGGGATTGTCCCCCCACCCCCAAACACCCAACTTAACTGCTGTTGAATCAATTAAGATTCATAGAAACTGTACAGGACAAACCATCATTGCCCCTTTGGATTTCTGAGACTGTAAAACCTTCCATGATCAGAAAGCTTTGTCTTTCTCCTGAGGATTAGATGATGGTCTTGAACTGCAGAACTTGCAAATAGTAGTCTATTTTGTAATCTACAACACCACTGGATCTCCTAGGTATGGAGTGTCTGTGTAGTTTTGGCCTTTTTATGATGGATTTGTTTCATTTTTTTAAGTTGAAGAGTAATTTTTAATAAATCATTTTATTGGGGCTCATACAACTCTTATCACAATCCATACATACATCAATTGAGTAAAGCATCCTTATACATTCATTGCCCTCATCATTCTCAAAATTCGCCTTCCACTTGGGTTCCTGGAATCATCTCATTTTCCTTTTTCCCCTACCCCTCCCTCTTTTCTCCCCCCTCCCCCATGAACCCTTAATAGTTTATAAATTATTATTTTATCTTATCTTACACTGTCCGGTCTCTCCCCTCACCTTCCTTCCCGTTTCCCATCACCCAGAGAGGAGGTTACATGTAGATCCCCTAGATCGGTTCTCCCTTTCTATACCCCCTTCCCTCCAGGTGTCGCCACTCTCACCGCTGGTCCTAAGGGGTTCATCCGTCCTAGATTCCCTGTTTCCAGATCCTTACTGCACCGCTGTGCATCCTCTGGTCTAACCAGGTCCCCAAGGCAGAATTGGGATCATGAGAATTGAGGGGAGGAAGCGTTCAAGCACTAGAGGAAGGTTTTGATTTTCATTGTTGCTACACTGAACCCTGAGTGACTCATCTCCTCCCATTTCTTTTAAAATATGGTCAGTAATTTCCATGTCCTTGAAGATAGACACTGGGATCTTGGTCAGAAGTTAATTATAATGGTAATTGCATTATAATTATAGATTGCTTAGAGTGTGTTATTTTCACAAAGCTGAGCCTTCTGCTTCATGAACATGGTCCATTAGTCTCATTATTTGCATTTCTTTTGGTAACTTGGAGTAGTGTTTTTCTTATAGACTTCTTTCTACAAGACTTTGGTTCTCTTAGGTTTATTCCATTTATTTTATCTTTTAGGTAGCTATTGTAAATGGTATTATTTTCTGATTTCCTTTTCAGAGCTTTCAACAATTTTCTTCTAGGGCTTTTGGATTTTCTATGTTTAGAAAATCATCAGCAATTACAGAGAGTTGTCATCAGCAATTATAGAGAGTTTTACCTCTTTGTTGCCATTTAGGATGCATTTGGTTTTCATTTGTTGACTGATAGCTATTGTTCAAAGTTTGTGTTAGTCAGGGTGGACTAGAGAAACAAACTCATAGACACTCAAATCTGTTTAAGAAAGACCTTTACATAAAAGAGCAATTGTATATTGAGAAAACATCCTATCCAAGTCTATACGTCCTATATTAACCCATATGTCCAATACCAATCTAAAAATACCGCTTCAGACTCATGCAACACATGCAATGACCCTGGATACAGGAAGATCGCAGGCCAGTAGGTGGAAAGACTTGTGGATCCAGAGGCAATGGAAACTCTCAATGCTGGCAGGGGTCTCTACAGGATCCTCCAGCTGCAGGAATCTAGTGTAGCTCCATGTGTCTTATCAGCAGGAACGTGTCACAGGGAGTGTGAGGTAAAGGTCAGCCTCCCACAACTAATTGCAGGTTTGATAGGCACAATAGTACAGTTGAGATATGTAAAGATTATAATAAAGTCCTAGAGAATACGGAGAGATTAGAAGAGAGATTGAAATAATGGAGTCAGACACATTTCCTGGTAGCATGCTCACCTCAGCCCCACTTGGTGGTCCACGTGGAGATGGGAGACAGGAGGGCAGGAGAGAGGGGGAGAAGAAGGAGGACAATGGGAAAGGGAACAGGGGAGCAAGGATGGAGGGAGATGAAGGGAGAGCTGAGAGCCAGGGAGAGTGAGGGGAGAGGGCTTTATATTGTTAACCCAGGCTTATATATCTTCTTTTGGGTGGGGCATGTAAGCCCCCGAATTACAGGTAAAGACATACATCAGAGAAAAGGGTTGTGGAATAGGTAATACAGTAGTGGTAGGGGGGGTGATATAGGGGTACATACACTATAGGAAGAGGAGGGATTAAGGGTTTACATGTGATAAGATGGGTGGATCCTAGATTCAGGATGGCAGCCTAACTTTGTATGTCACCAAGCAGGTTTGACCTGTTTCCTGGCTCTCCATGGAAACCATTAACAGTTGGGTGGGTACCCCACCTAGAGTGGAACAGATGCCTGCAGGAGGAATATGTCTAAGCATCTGACCTCCCACCATGAGCTTTCAAATAACCTCTGTTTGTCAGAAATTTGTGTGAGACAAAGCTGGGGGGCATTTTGTATCCCACAACTAGAGTGAGTGTGTATCCCTCCTCCAGCAAGCTATTTATTTCCATAGCATTACCAAATGAGGTCATCAAGCTGTGACCCGATTGACAGGCTAAATTCCACCCCTTCACTTTCAATATTCTCAAGCTGACACCAGATTATTTAACTACCACAGTTTCAGCACAATACGAATTAAGATTGGTATTTAATGATAGCCTTATCTGATTCCAATTTGAAAGGTGAATGCCTTCACTTACTCTGCATTGAGTTCAATGTTTGTCATTGACCTTGCATTTTGCTGTTTTAAGTCCTATCAAATAAATTTGGACCCACAGCAACACTAGAGAAAACAGAATGAAGCGTAGGTCTTGCTTCATTCTTACAGTTGTGATGTATGAGGCCTTTTTTGCAGTTACTGTGCCAATCTAGCTTGTTAAAGGTTACCTTTTTTAATAACCTTATGTTTCATAAAGCATTAGGTCCTTATCCAAGTTCTGATTTTCCTAACAAATGTCCGAAGTACTTGAGATGAAGTAATCACCTCCTCCCTTCTTTCTATTAAGCATTGCACATCATTCAATATACAATTGTTTGTTCTTCTGGTGGTCCATCCTACCATCAAATTATTCTCCAGTACCATAATTCAGGTACATCGTTTGATCTTTCATCCTTTTCATTCATTGTCCGACTTTGACATGCACATGAGACAATTGGAAACCTCATAATTTGGGCCAGGTACATCTGAGTCTTCAAAGAGACTTCCTTGCTCTTCACCTTTGACGAGGTCTGTGCAGCAGGTTTCCTCAACTAAATGCAGCAGTTGATTGAGTCAAGCTTCCATGAATATTGATTGTAGATCCAAGAGAGATGAACTTCTTCCAAATTTCAATATTATCCCCATTTATCCTGATACTTTCCATTGGTCCCATATTAGGGAGTTTAATTTTCTTTACATTGAATTTTAATCTAAAGTGAAGGCAATAATCCCTGCTCTTTATCAGTAAGTTCTACAAGTCATATTGTCTTACAACATGTAGTTTTATGTCATTTGCATGTGCCAGATTATGAACCTGGCTTCCTTCAATCTTGATGTCATAGTTTTCAGTTAGTACAGCTTCTCAGGTTATTTGCTCAGAACAGCGTGTTGCACAGAGAAACTACTACAGCTTTCAATGATTCTGTATTACTGTGATGCACAATGAAAATTCATGGAAAAAACAAACAAACCACACTACAGGTTGTATTAAACATATATGTTTTAGAAAAAATATTCCGTGAAAGTGCTTAAAATGTTTTCCAGAAAATATGGCCAGGTATTCTGTAACCATTCCAAGAAAAGATCTCAAAAACAAAGTCAACCAAATAAACAATAACACCACCAATGAGTAATGGGAATTAACATATTTGTATGTGTATCTTTGCAAACTGAATGTCCCCTTTAGTCAAGTATCTATTCATGTCCTTTGCCCATTTGCATCTCAAAACTCTGTACATGTCCACCATCTCAACTCGTGCTAATTTACATGTTAGGCTAAAGAAAGAGGACTGAATTTTCAAGAGACTATTCAGAGAAATGAGAGAACACAGTAGAAGTAATATCCACTGTCAGCTGGGGGGTTAATGAAATCAGAATTTCTTAACACTCTCTAAGCTTTCTGTGTCCAGACATTTTCTCCACTCTTTGGTGTAAGGAACTTGAGTTCTCAATAAATGGAAGCCAATTCCAGAGAAGATGAAGACATTAGACTCTCTTTTCGGTTTTTTGAGAAAAGATTGAAAGTATCTCTACTTTGTTCTCCTTGGGCTCTAACATGCAGATCACTCCTTCAATTTCCAGGTTAAAGTTCAAAACATGGTGAAAGGCACCACACTGGTCACAATTCTCCAGAAACTGTATAACTTGTCCGCAAGTTTTTATTTTCTTTCATATATTCTTTGGCCTGGAAGTTATGTCTCTCGTAATAGCAAGAGACTCCAAAAATGGGTTAACATAAAAGAGACTTACATTAGTTGTCAGCATGGATTTTTTTCCTCCCTGTCCTGGGTGCCCTGTGACAGGTACAGCATCAGGATTTGAGCCCAGGAGTGATGAATCCCTCACAAATCCTCTCCCTAAGATTTGCTGTCTCTTGTGGCTCCATATTTCTGGACCTGAATCTACCACAACCAGCAGAAAAGTTTGCAGCACTTGTTATCAATATGTTTGAGCATCAGGAAACAATTACCTGCCTTAATGCAGCTGACTCTCAAGCGCCAAAAGCATATCCACCAAGCAGTTCTCCCCGCAGCTGAGCGCAATGACCACTGAGGGCACAGCTGTCCATTACTGTGTGAGAGGAACAGTGAGAGGACTCAGTGCCATCCAGGCACAACCTTCCCTGTAATAATGACCTTAGTCTATAGGGATCACATGAGCTGCACAGAGCACAGGAGCCAGACTTCTGGGCAAGGGCAATGGGGGAGGCATGGGAGCAAGGAGCTTCCTCTTAGTATCTAGGGTTTCCTTTCCCTCCAAAACATTTTCTCTGAGAATCTTGTCTTCCTAAATATTACAAAACACCACATCAATTTCAATATTCATTCATTTATATGTTGTATGCATAAACACATTTAAATATATGTATGCATAAATGAATCCTGGTGGTGTTTTGGTTACTCATTAAGCTGCGACCTGAAATTTCAGGAGTTCTTAAGTACTAGCTGTTCCACAGTAGAAAAACAGGGCTTTCTTCTCCCTAAAGAGTTACAGTTTCAGAAGTGCTCAAGGACAATTCTACGCTGTCTATAGGGTCATGATGAGTCTGCACTGGCTCATGGCAGTGAGTGTGAGTGATAAATATATGGATATATACTATATTATTTGTGTCATGAACATGTGTTTAATGATTTTCACATCCTGGATGGCTGTACTGGATTAAATGAAATCACAAGACAACAAACCGCGGGGTTCATCTGAAGAGAACTTAATGAGGAATTCATAGCAACACACAGTTGTATAGTGTAGAAGTAAAACTCTGAGATTGATTACTTCAGTTTCCAACTAATGGAACTAGAAAAAGGTGAGTATGCATAAGTAATATCCATGGCATAGGTAGCACGGGCCTGGGAGAGACAATAAAAAAGTAACCAAGGTAAATGAAATAACAGGAACACAACCAGTAAGCTGATTATATGAAAACTGACTCTTTTAGAAGATGAAGAAAAGTGATAAATAGCCAGGTTTCCTGATTATCACAAAAGCAGGAGGACTGGAATCTCTCAGATCAGAAACCGGAGAGGAGACACCATTCTGCATGTTTTGTGGACATGCTTTATGAAGAACTTCCTGTCCACACTGTACAAATATCACTGAAATATGGAAATGCTTAGAAGGAAAGAAAATCAGTAAGGTTCCCACACAAGAAACAGGTAATAGAACGGTCCACTATCATCATGTGAATCCACACCATAAGGGGAATCAGAGAGGATGCATTGTGATTGCTCATACCACTCAATTAGAAAGTTTGTTATGTATGTAATATAAAGTTTACAAATTGAAAACTATTTTTTAAAAAGATTGATAATTGATAACAATTAAAGCAATGCTTGATAAACAACCTGCTTAAGAGCTGTTTTCTGTTGGGAGTGCTCGTTCAGTCTGAGGGAGAACTCTTGTCCATATTCTCTACTCATCTGCTTCTAAATATCAGGGGACATGCAAATGCAGCTCTCTGCCTGCTGATAAAACAACCACAGGCCCTGATGTGGGACTTCTCAGAGGACAGTACCCGTTTCTGGGGTCTCTGCTGTTAATATTTTGAAAGCAAGAGCTAGTCCAGAGGACACATAATGAATTTGGTACCAAACGTGGCTTTCATTTTGGCCATTTTACATGGTAATCATTGTAGAGCTTGCTGTGTGTGTGTATAATTGTGAGTGCATGTGTTTGTATGTAAGTCATCTAATCAGAGTGTCTGTTTGCATGTGTTCAGTGTGAGGTGCACCTGGTGTAGTCTGTGGGCGATCTGAGAAAGCCTGGAGAGTCTTTGAGACTCTCTTGTGCAGCTTCTGGATTCACCTTCAGTGACCATGGATGAGCTGGGCCCGCCAGTATCCAGGGAAGGGCCTGCAGTGGGTCGCAGGCATTAGTACTGGTGTTAGTACATACTATACAGATTCAGTAAAGGGCCAATTAACCATCTCCAGAGACAACGCCAAGAACACGCTGTATCTGCAGATGAACAGCCTGAAAGCCGAAGACACAGCCATGCATTACTGTGCAAGAGACACAGTGAGGGGAAGTCAGTGAGAGCCCGGACACAAACTTCCCCTGGTGGGAGGATATTGGTCTCCAGGGGGTGCGCAGGACCCACAAAGCACAGGACTCAGACCCAGGAGCAGCTGGAGCTCAAGGCTGGTTTCCTGTGGTTATATGTGGATTCTCAGAAATCTCAGTTCCTTGTGGGAAATCTCTAATTTAAAAAATAATACTTCTGTGCCTACTCCTGGCATCTGTGAATTCAAAGTTATATTGTAACCAAAACTATATTCTGTCCCACAGCAACAATCCGCTTCTTAACCTTTAAGGACAGGAAATGACTTTGCCAGTGGTCCCTGCATCAGAGTTCTCAAGACGCTCAGATAAAATATTTTCCAATCAGACTTCAGGAAAATGGTGCCTGGGTAAAGGTATCTATTAAGTGTTTGAGTATTGGCTGAAAGTCTAACAGTATGTTCTTTCAGCACACTCTGAGGAATTCTGGCAATCATCTAGCTAATAATTTAATAAAAGATAGGCAGTCTGCCTATTTTATATTGAATTGTTTCTTCAAATGACACAATTTTTGTTGTTGCTGATTTTTGCTTTTTTTGTTTTCCTTTTTTTTACCCCAGGGTAGAGTGCAAACGCAGGGCTCTACTACCACAAATTATTCAGTCAAGTTTCCAACATTTGGGGAAATCTCAGGGGTCAGGACAGCTTTGGTTGTTTTTCCTAACCTTTGTGGCTGTGTGTGTGTGTGTGTCTGGAATCCCATCTGAAAATACATAAATTCACCAACTGCATTTTATTATCTGGGTGTTAATATCCTATATCAGTCTATCCTTCAGAACCTGCAGCCCATGATAGTCCAGGAAACACACTACCTTTTTGTGAAAATTCAGGATTCAGGGAGAGCTTAGGGCCAAACGGGATCATTCAGTTCTTCATGCTGGATGTTGTATCTTCACCTTCACAGCCCCAAAGAATGTCAGCCACTCCTTCTGGTTTCACCCAGAGGGTCCACATTTGTCCTATTAATGAGCTCATCCTCCTCCTAGTGGCTTTGCTAGTATTTTGTTGTTTGATACCGGTAACATTCCCAGTATCCATTGACACACAACCTTAAGTGAAGAATTTCAGCTATTTTGGTATAAGATCCTGTATGAAATGTAAGATTAGGTGTGAATAACTTTATTAATGATGACTTTGTGGATACTACATGTCTTCCTGTGTCAAAGGTAATTTTTTTAGTGTTGCATGTACTCTTTCCACACTAGAATAACTCTTGAGTAGATGTAGGAGTGTAGTTGTCAAAGAAAAGTTCTTCCTTCTTAGTGACTTACAAAAGCCACTCCTATTTACAGCACACATTGAATGGGAGCTATTTTTGTCTGAATTCAATGAGATTTCTAGATTTAGCTGACCTTCAAATATTTGAATATCTAATTTTACATAATCTATTGCAGAGAGAAAATGTGTATCTGACAATTTAAATGCTCTTGGTTTTGTTCTGAGTATCTTAGAAAGATATAAGTCCCTGAGAGGAGAGGACTACTGCCTTTATTCCCAAAGCTGTTCTCAAACTTAATTTGTGTCTCCCTCCTCAACCATCTTCTTCATCATTTTCTGTGGCCTGAAAGAATAGGCCTTGTTCTTGAAGAATGGAGAAGTCACGGAAGGGAATGTGTTCTATGAGGAAGCAGCCAACATTCTCATCTCAGATTGACCCCTTTTAAACTTTATTACAAAGTTACCACTCACATGCAAATCTGCACATAGTCCATTGGATATAGTCTCATGATGTATTTACTCAAATTTAGCTCTTATTCTGATTTAATACACCTGGGAAAATAGGCCTCATTGCCAATATGTCAGTTTCTTCCTCTTCTTGGGGAAACTCTCAGAGGTGAAACGCTCAGGGATTGAAGCATGGGGTTTTGTGACTGCTTTATCTGTGAATCAGGCTCATTCTCTCCAGGAGAAGCATATGCAAATAAAGGCCCTCCTTATGCTGATAAAAAAAAAACACCCCAATCCCAACAAAACAGTTCTTGGAGAAGATCCTCAGTACCATAATCTACAAGAGTCGCTGTTCTGAAATTTGTATGAACACAGAATCATCATGGAGTCTGTACTAAGCTGGGTTTTTCAGGCAGCTATTTTAATAAGTACTGCTATTGAGAGCAAGTGTGTGTGAGTGGGTATGAGTTGCACACAGTTGACATGTGTGATCGTTTTCATGACCGGCATATATTTTGTTTGAAAACGGCAATTGCAATGTGCAACTGGTTGAGTCTGAAGGAAACTTGAGGGAGCATAAGACATTTTTGAGATTCTAATGTGCAAACTCTGGATTTACATTTAGTAACTTTTCCATGACCTGTATGAGCCAAGTTCCAGGCCTGCAGGGTGTCTTATTAGTACTGTTGATATCACATATTGTACAGATTCCATGAAAGCTGGTTTACCATCTCCAGAGACATTGCCAAGAACACACCGTATCAGCGAAAGGACAGTCTAAAAGTCAATCACACGTCCATGTATAATGGTGGGGAAGAAACACAGAGAGAAGTCAAAGTGAGTACAGACACAAACCTCCTATGCAGGGAGGGAGCTGTGTTGCAGGGCTCTGTAAGGGCATGAACAGAAGGAATGATTATGGATCATGTGCATTTGGAGAGGGAGTTTCTAGTCTGGATCTCTATTGTGATCCAGGGTTCTTCATCTCACTATTTCACACGGGAATTTATGTTTTGTTTTCTTTTTATGATTCAGTTCCTACCCTTAATATCTGTGAATTCAAAGTTGTATTGTAAGAAAATAAAACATTCTCATAGAGAGAAAAACAACCAACCAAAATGAGCTTGTCCCATAGGGAGTAGAAATTTTCCAGGGGTGATCAGCGTGTATTTTGAGAAGGTCAGTGTTTTAGTCCTGGTGGACTGGAGAAACAAATTCATAGACACTCCTATGTGTATAGGAAAAAGCTTTATATAAAGAGCAACGGTATATTGAGAAAACACACCAGTCCAGTGCAGATTAAGCCCATAAGGCCAATTTTAGCCCATATGTCTGATACCATTCTGTAAATTCCTCTTCAGACTCATGCAATACATGATACAATGCCAGGTGCAAGAAAATCACAGGTTAGTGGGTGGAAAGTCTTGTGGATCCAGTGGCATTAGAAGCATCTTACTGCTGGCGTGGGCCTCCACGTGACTCCTCCAGCTCCAAGGTTCTGGCTGCCATTAGCATAGCTCCATGTGGCTTGTCAATAACAATGCCTCACAGGGAGAGAGTGTATCTAGCCTTCAGTGAGCTATTCATCTCCTTTGTACCTCCAAATGAGGTCATTAAGGCGTGACCTGATTGACAGGCTAGACTGCACCCCTTCGCAGGTTCACATGAGATCATGTAACTGCCACAGTCTGAATATCTTTCAGGAAGACTCAGTGGAGTGCTAACCGTTAAGGCCTCAATTAATGGCTATAAAGTTGGTGGTTTGAAACATGGTGTCATTTATTCAAGTACAATATATTGTAAAAAGTTGCTTTCACCCAAACTAAAATTCTGTTGACATTGATCAGTTCCAAGTCATAGTAATCCTAGAGGACAGACTAGAACTGCTCCTACAAGATTTCCAAGCCTGTATTTCCTTATGAGATTATTCCACCACAAATTCTCCCACACAGCAGTTCGTGGGTCTGAATGACTGAATTTTCATTTAACAGCTAGGCAAGTCATGACTGTCCCATTAGGATTGGTAGTTCTTACTTATCTATCAGTTATTTTTAAAAAATATTATATCCTGTCAAACAATCTTCATAGTTTAGAATTATGTTTTTCATCAAGCCTTGCTGTTTTTCATCCAGATTCTTCCCCTAGATCAGGGGTCAGTAAATTTCTTTTTTCAAAAAGACCTCTGAAAACTATAATTGATTATTCCATTGGTCATATAGACTTGGAGACAATTATTCAACCTTACTGATTGTGAAAACAACAGCAGGAAAGAGAAAAGGGCATAGCTGTGTGCTAATAGAATGTTATTCACAAAGACAGGCACTGGGCCATGAGCCTGTTAACCAAAGCCCTTCAATGAGGGTCTGTGTAAGTAACAGATGATCTTCTGTTTCTTTTCTAAAACAGTTTTATTGGAATTTCATGCACATGATATAATTCAATCATATCAAAAAGAGGCATATACCTGTCTTGATTTTCTCTGCAGTAGGAGCAGCTTGCCTGCCACTACCCCTCATCCCCTAAAAATTTTTGCCAGTGCCAAATTCTTTTCCACTCATCCCTTGGTCAGGAATGCCTCCCAGCTGATGAGGTGTCCCATCTGTGGCGCAGAAACATCCTAGACACTGACAGAAGAGCGCTTCAGCAGCTTGGCATCCCTACATTCCCTGACTTGATTGATCCCTAGTCACAGCTTCCAAACCAGCATATCTCAAAGGACATTGACACAGCAGCCAAGCTCATTGGGGCTGCCACAGTTGGAGTGGCATCTCTGGAGCCCGCATTGGGACTGGGTTTGGGAGCCTCATCCTTGCTTATGCCAGGAACCCTTCTCTGAAGCAGCCGCTCTTCTCCTATGCCATCCTGGGCTTTGCCTTCTCGAAGGCCCTCGGGCTTTTCTGCCTGATGGTGGCCTTCCTCATCCTTTTTACCATGTGAAGGAGCCATATCTACCCCCCACATTTCTCTGTCCCAAGTCTCTCTGCCCAAAATGTCCCTTCCCTGCACCTCCCCGGACAGCCTGGGGAAAATAATTGGCTCAAGGTTTGAGAGAGACAAATAAATACTGTATTAATAAAGATGCTTCTTTTTTAAAAAAAAGTGGGGGGCATACAATCATCATCACTATCGATTAAATTTTTTCTTCCTTTTGTTCATATCATTACATTTTTGGCAACATGTACACAAGAAAACATTCTCCAATTCAACCACTGTTATATGTGCAATTGAGTATCTTTGATGATACTTTTCATGTTTACAACCATTATTGATATCCTTTTCAAAATTATCCCATCACCAATAATATAAACTGAATTCCCCCTAAGCAACAACCATTTCACCTTCACCCATGGTAACCATTGGTCAAGCTTTGTTTGTTTTTATATAGTTTTAAAAATAGATGTATATAATATTCACATATCAGGCATCAAAGAACAAAAAAATCTTTATAATTGGGTGCATACCTCCATGATACAATCACCGAGGACAAACAGGTGCATATGCAAATGTGGTGAACAAAGCTGATGGTGCCGGCTATCAAAAGAGATAGTGTCTGGGGTCTTAAAGGCTTGAAGGTAAACAAACGGCTATCTAACTCAGAAGCAACAAAGCCCACATGGAAGAAGCACACCAGCCTGTGTCATCAAGAGGTGTGGAAGGGATCAGGTATAGGCATCATAAGAAAAAAAAAATCTTACCAGAGTGAATGAAGGGGAAAGTGCAGAGTGGTGACCCTAAGCCCATTTGTTGGCCACTGTAGATCCCCTTGCAGAGCGGTCTAGGGGAGGACTTGAGTCAGTCAGGGTGTGATATAGCACTGATGAAGAATACAGCTTTCCTCCAGTTCATAAATGCTTCCACCCCTCCCTCCACCCCACCCCACCCCACTAGCATGATCCAAATTCTACCTTGCAAGTCTGGATAGAGCAGAGGATGTACACTGGTGCAGATAGGAGCTGGAGGCACAGGGAATCCAGGGAGGATGATACCTTCAGGACCAGGGTGTGAGGGGTGATACTGGCAGGGTAGAGGGTGAGTAGGTTGGAAAGAGGGAACCGATTACAAGGCTCTACATGTGACCTCCTCCCTGGGGGACAGACAACAGAAAAGGGGGTGAAGGGAGACTCTGAACTGGGCAAGATATGACAAAATAATAATTTATAAATTGTCAAGGGAACATGAGGGAGGAGGGAGCTTTGAAAATGATGAGGGCAAAGAATGTACAGATGTGCTTTATACAATTAATGTAAGTATGGATTGTCATAAGAGTTGTCTGAGTCCCTAATAAAATGTTTTTTTTAAATAGTATTCATTTACATAGATGTTTAAAATGTTGTACTATGTGTATATATGCATATAAATAATAATGAATTTTTTGGTTCTCTCCCCCTCCCACATTCATTGTTTGCTCCCGAAAGTTCCTCACCCTTCCTACTCCTCTACTCCCCTAGGGCCCTATAGACCATTGCATCAGTTATTATCTCTAGGGATCCGCGCCTTCTGTGCTTTACAAACTTTGAAACCCAATAGAAACAACAAAAAACAAAACCAAAATAAAACAGCAAGAAGAAAATAATAATAATATAAAGATAAAAATGAAAATGAAGAATAAAGAAGGAAAGACTACCATCAATATTTTAAAGTTCAGCAAAAAAAAAAAAATCCTGTCATGGAACAAGTGAGAAATGCTTTACCTTAGAGCAAGTACAGGTTGGATCGAGAGGTAGGTCAACTGACCAATTGTCATATTATGCCATGGTCTGATCCACCGTGATCAAGTTCGCAGTTATCTCTGTCTGAGAGTAAAGCTTTTCAAGGGGATCTGCCAGAGGTTTAATATGACTAAATATTCTTCAGATGGATTTTTTTGAGTTCTCACTGTTCACCTACCCTTCGACAAATTGGATGTTCATAATTTGAGCTCTGAAGGTTTTTCCTTCATCACATTTGAATTGTCACTATCTTTGGGTCACACATGCTGGTGTGCTTCTTCATTGTGGACTTCCTTGACACCTGACTTAGATGGCTGCTTGAAGACAAGCCATTTAGATCCCAGATAATTGATACCCTGGTACCATCTGCTTTCTTCACCCCACTTTGCTGTAATGCCCCTATCTTCATTGATTTTTCAATGAAGGTAAGTATTGAGCAGAGCCATGTTAAGATCCTGTACCCAGAATATGATCACCTAGAGGATGGATCTAGCTAAATCCTGTCATATACCATGGGCACCTCTAACTAGTGCCTGGAAAGTGAACATGTGAAACTCCACAACTATGTTAGTCTGGGTGGACTAGGGAAAAAAATCCACAGACATTCATATGTGTACAAGAGAGAACTTTATATCAAAGAGACATTGTACATTAAGAAGGCATAACCGCCCAGTCCAGTTCAAGTCCATAAGTCTGATATTAGCCCAGATATCTGACACCAGACTATAAATTCTTCAGACTCATGCAACACATGCAATGATGCCGAATGCATGAAGAGCATATGCCAGTGGGTGCAAAGTCTTGTGGATCCAGTGGAGATGGGTGGAAACATCTCAAAGCTGTTAAGAGTCTCCACGTGGCTCCTTCAGCTCCAGGGCTCTAGCGTAGCTCCTTGTGCATTGTTGACAGGAATGTCTCATAGGGCATGAGACTGTGTCCTGCCTCCAGCGAGCTATTTTTCTCCTCAGTGTCTCCAAATGATGTCATCAAACTGCACCCAGATTGACAGACTAAACTCCATCCCTTCATCTTAAGTCTCAAATTGACAGCAGATTATACAACTACCACAGCAACCATGGAGGCAGATAAAGAGCAGGACAGGAAAAGCGAAGTAGGTACCTTCTCTATTTGTTTTGTACTCTACTCTTATTTGTATCTTTATGTTATTATAATTTTTCTTTATGTTTAATTATATCTTTGTTTTTAATTGTTTTTGTTATTATCTCCAAGTTTGGAAGCAAAGGAGTGGATGAATAGAGACCATAACTGAGGCAATGGTTTATATGGAAGGGGTAGGATTAATCAGTGGATCTGTGAAGCAGGAGGGAGCATTAAGCTTATTTTGAAAATGGGCATACAACTTTTTTTTAGAAGTGTTTTAAGTATGGAAATGTGAATGTTATATCAGGAAAAGAAAGAAAGAAAGAAAGAAAGAAAGAAAGAAAGAAAGAAAGAAAGAAAGAAAGAAAGAAAAAGAAAGAAAAGGAAGGAAGGAAAGAAGGGAGGGAGGGAGGAAGGAAAGAAAGAGAAAGAAAAAGAAAGAAAGAAAGAAAGAAAGAAAGAAAGAAAGAAAGAAAGAAAGAAAGAAAGAAAGAAAGAAAACGATCTATGGTTACCATGTGTGAAGTGGGAAGAGATTTGGCTTAGGGGGGCATTAAATTAAGTTTAACTGCAGTGAAACAATATGCAGGGGGATAAAAATAATGGTTGTACAACCTGAAAAGAATACTCAATGGCACTGAATTACACATGTAGAAGGCGTTGAATCGGTGAAAGTTTTGTTGCATACAGTTTTGCAAGTATGTGAAATATATTACATGAATAATGATTACAGAGGGGGAGAAATTGTTCTATAATTGACTGTGGTAAAGATTATACAACTCTTCTTGATATGGTTGAAGTATTGAATTATATAAGGGGGAAAGTTTAATAAAAGTGTTTTGTTTTGAAGTGGATTCTCAGAAATGTTCATCATTTTACCTTCCACTTTAACTCAACAGCCTGCACATCTCATGGGCTACCCTTGTCCTAAGGGTAGAACTGGGCTGCCCAGAGAGAAAGTGGAACATTCCTAGGAAAATAGTATCCCCAGGAATTCCCTTCATTATGGCTCACACCTCAGGCCAACTGTCTGCATTTCTACAAATCTACCCATGGTTTTCAGGAAGAAATTGTTTGTCCACAGTCAGTACAAATGATGAAGGGTAGAGATTGACCTCACAGAACACAGGTCAGGAAAATCCCCTCTAGAGGCCATTACTGCTCCTACTCAGAGCCATCCTCTTTCTGCTTCCACAAGCACAGCACACGTGGATCGCCTACAGTAAAATATGGTAACAGAGCTCCAAGTCACACATGAAAGTCAGGTATCTTAGGCCTTCATCCTTACCATGTTAATCAGAGATGCCTGTGGAGGTGACACCCTTCTGGATTCTTCTTGGTGACATGAATGTCCTACCCTGTAAGCACCTTCATGTCAAAAGCAGTTCTTTTCATCTTAGAATGGTTTTAAATTATATTTCCCCCCGTATTCCTAGGTGTGATCGTGCAGGTAGAGCTGCTACAGACCAGTCATGAGTTGGGAAAGCTATGTGCTATGTCTCAAAGTGCTATGTCTAGCTTCCAGGTCTGAAAATATCAATGTTTCTAGATCTAAAAGGCTCTGGGAAACACGACCTGTGTTAGGTGGCACAGAAGCCTTGTGATGAGTCTTAGCAACAACTCAGTTTTCACATATTGATGCATTGCAACCACTATAGCTCAACCAGCTGCATGTGTTTTAACAATCTGAAACCTGAGGACACTGACATGTAAAATGTAGGAAACGTACTAGGAGACACAATGAAGGCTTAATGGTCAAACATCTCAAGCATCACAACCCTAATTGGGCAGCAGAGGGAGCTCAGGGTACATGGGACACAATCTTTGCCACAGGAGCAGGTGCAGGGGGTGCCAAGTGTTTCTTTGCTCTTGTGTCTGGAGTTTTCCAATTCACCCATGTGGAAGACCACTTCAAGGAACCTTCAGCAACTAGGTTCGCATGCCTCTTATTTTCCTGGAGGGCAGATCCTAAAAATTAAAAGCCCATATTCTTCCTCAGAAGACAGGGGAGAAAGAAATCACACTTGGGACAAGTTGAAATCAATCCCAGAAGGACTGGTAGTCTCTCTATGCCGTTAAATTCTGACCTCCATGTGCTTCACTCAACACAATCAGTTTCTCTCCATCCTAATTATTTTTTCCAAATTACTTTAGGTTGAAATTGTATGTGTGTGAATCCCAGCCCAAGTATCTCCTGTGAAGAGAAAACCAAACCAAACCTGATTTTACCATTTCTGAAATAATTGACAGTTGTATATTATTTTTGTCAATATTTATTATTTTAATAGGTAATTATTCTCTTGAGAAAAACATATCCTTTAACCAGGATTTGTCAAATTATTTTTTTTACATTTTATTAGGGGCTCATAAAACTCTTATCACAGTCCATAAATATACATACATCAATTGTATAAAGCACGTCTGTACATTCTTTGCACACCAGCCTGTATGATCATGAGGTGTACACGTGATCATGTATCAGACATCAAAGACCCAGAACAAAATAATATCTTTGTGAATGAAGAAGAGTGTGCAGTGGAGACCCAAAGCCCATCTATAGACAATTGGACATCCCCTTACAGAAAGGTCACAAGAAAGAGAAGAGCCAGTCAGGGTGCACTACAGCACCGATGAAACAAACAACTTTCCTCTAGTTCTTTAATGCTTCTCCCCCCACTATCATGGCCTCAATCCTACCTTATAAATCTTAGTAGACCAGAATATTTACACTGCTACAGATAAGATCTCGCAACACAGGGAATCCAGGACAGATAAACCGCCCAGAACCAACAATGAGAATAGAGATATCAAGAGAGTAATGGGAAGGTGGGAGTAGAAAGAGGAAATCAATCACAAGGATTGACATAGAACTCCCTCCCAGTGGGACAAACAGCAGAAAAGTAGGTGAAGTGAGACAGCAGACAATGCAAAATATGAAAATCATAATTTATAATTTATCAAGGTTCATGAAAGAGGGAGAGTGGGAGAGGGAGGGGAAAATGAGGAACTGATATCAAGGGCTCCAGTACAAAGCAAACACTTTGAAAATGATGATGGCAGCATATGTACAAATGTGCTTGACAATGGATGAATGCATGAATTGTGATAAGAGCCCTAAGAGCCCCCAATAAAAGTATTTAATAAAAAAGAAAGCATTAGTATTGTAAAGCATAATACCTAGATTTGGAGAGCACAATCAACTCCTCAAGCATGGGAGACTTCCTCTAGTTTTTGGAAGATGCCCTGGAAACGTCCCGATGTGTTATGCAAATTCACAGACAGCATTCGCTTCTCTGGGTATGTAGAGACCTTCAGCATCTACAGAACTTCTAAGTTTAACTCAGTACCTTAAAATTCTTGGTGTGCAAAAGATTTGTGAAGGGAAGGCAAGCTTGATTCAAGGCAAGACAAACCTGCAGGGAAGGAGCGAGACTCAGGAGCCGCTGTCATATTCAGCTCAAGGGGACAATTAAGGGAAGGTCTAGAAGGGGCTGGGGAGGGTTTTACTTTTAGCATATGAATTTTCTTTTCCAAAAGATAATTTAAAAGAGAATTAGACAAGGGAAGCTTGTGTCAGATTAAATATATATTTCTAGGGGAATATTTATTTAACTGCATCAAGAAATGAATAAGCACCACACTTAAGGGGTGGAGAGGAGGAGGGCACATTTCAAGGCACTGTCTCTAACTGTAGGTTGACATTTCCATTAAGTCAATTCTTTCTCTTAACAACCCTATAGAATAGGGCTGCCCTTGTAGGCTTCTGAGTCTATAAATCTTCATGGGTGTGTAGAGAATTCTTCCCCCTGCAGAGCCATTGGAGATTTAGAATGACTGACCTTGCATTTAGCAGCACACTGCATAATGAACCCCACACGCAGGGCTTTCCAAGATATCTAGAACATTCTTATCTACTCTTGGAGTGACTCTCTTAGAAGTCATTCAACATTACTTATGACTATATAGGCAGAAGGTATGCAAATAGACCCCTCCCCTGCTGAGGAAAACCATCCAAGTCCCAACTCTGAAGCTCTTGGACAGTTGCTCCACCTCTGGAATTCCAAGGTACCCCCATTCAAGACTGAACAAATCAAGTCACAATGGAATCTCTATTGAGCTCAATTTTCCTTTTTGGAATTTCAAAAGATGCTTTGATGCAGAGAAAGTGTGCATGAGGGGGCATGAGTGAGAGGCAGTAAATATGATTTTCAGGATCAGGATGTCTGTGTGTTTGCAGGTGTCCAGTGTGAGGTGGAGCTATGGCATCTGAGGGAGACTTGAGGCAGTCGGAGGTTTCTCTGATATTCTCCCGTACAGTCTCTGCATTCATTGCCTGTATTTATAATATACACTGGATCTGCCTAGCCCCAGAGAAGGGGCGGCAGTGGGTTTCATACATGAATAGTGTTGGTAGGACTCTCCGAAGGGCCAATTCACCATCTCCAAAGACAATGGTAAGGACATACTATAACTTCAAATGGACAACCTGAACTTCAAGGACACAGTTTTGTATTTCTGTGCAAAAGATGCACAGTATGGTAGTTACATAATCTGGTGTGAATTTGGGACTTCAGAGGATAAAGAGGGAAGGGTTGGAGTCTGTCAATTGGATCATAGCCAATGAAGCCTCTGCATGGGCATGGCCTTCTGAGAATTCTGGGAAATCCCGTATTCCATCTTGGAGGTGGAAGAGAGACTCTCTAATCCCTGGGAGACACCCTACTGACAAGGGTGACTCTCTGTGAGACATAACTGAATAGAAGCCACATGGACCTACCCCATGCAGCCCTGGGTTCTGGAGAAGCCATGTAGAGACCCGTCCGTCTCCGCTGAAAAGCTTACAATGCCACTGGATCCAAAGACTTTCTGCCCACTGGCCTGTGACCATCTTGCATTCTGGATCATTGCATGTATTTCATAAGTATGAAGAGGAATTTATACATTGGTATCCGACACATGGGCTAATAATGGACTTATGGGCTTGGACCTAACTGGGGTTAAGATGCTTTCTAAATGTACAATTGCCCTTTATATTAAATCTCTTATACACAATATACGTGTGTCTATGGATTGGTTTCTCTAGTCTACCCAGACCAACGCACACAGTGAGGAGAAGTCAGAGTTAACCCAGACATGAATGTACCCTAGTGGAAGAGGTTAGGCTGCAGGAACCCCTCAGGATCTGCAGAGCACAGGACTCAGACCCAGGAGCAGGTCCAAATGGAGCTTCACTACTGGCTTCCTGTTGTGTCTGGGGATTCTTCTCCTTCTCAGCATCCCTCAGGGAATCAGTGCATCTCCTCCCGTCTTTCTGAAACACTCACCCAATCTCCCTCTGATGATAGGATGATTTCAAACTTAGCTTGTTTCGTTTTTCCCTTGAATTGTCTCAAATTTCCCATGTAATTGGTAATTCCTACATCTAGGACAAATTCTGTTCAAATCATCGGCTTCATCAAAAACTTTATCCCTTGCTTTCAATAACCCTCCTGTATTCCCTCCTTCCTCGGGATAACAGTCCCTGCTGTGCAAAGGATCTCACTTTATTATCTTTGTATGTGTGTGTGTGTGTGTGTGTGTGTGTGTGTGTGTGTGTGTGTATATATATATATATATTTCCACACAACATACTACATGAACTTACCACCAGTAGCCCAATCCTAGATCAAGTCACCTCTCTCCATTCATCCAAACGGAGACTTTCTTCTCTGAGTTCATTCATTTTATTCATTCACAGCTCCTGTCTGTCCTTGTCCACCACAGGCTAATTTGAGAGTCAGTTTTTTTTTCTCCAAAGGCTGTTTAATTTAGCAGTTGTGCATATTGATACAAGAGTAGGAAAAGGGAGATAAGACACATTTTATGCTTAGTCTCAACATGCCTCCCCAGACCTCACCTCCCTTCCTGCCCTATGTCCCCTTGTGCATGGGCTATAAGCATCCTATTCTGTACAGGGCACCCACAGGTTCCCTTCAAGTTCTGTCAGAATATCCTTCTCTAGAGACATGCCCAGGGACTGATTTTCTGTCAATCAGTACTGTGACTGCTGTAGTTATGATCACATATTTCTGAGTCAGGCACACACAGAGGGAAAGGCTATGGGAACCCAGACACATACACCCATACAGGGAGAGGGCGGGGCTCAGGGGTCACTCAAGCCCACAGATAACAGGGACCCTCAGGGGAGAAATGTAGAGGAGCCTAAGAAGGATTAGTTAAATTAGGTACCTATTTCCTCTACCTGCAGAGAAAATGTCTCTGCCACACACCTCCACATTCTTGTAGCTCAGTGTGTATATTCTTGTATGCACTTTGTCTGTTTTTTTGTATGTGCTAGTACACATGAACTACTCTGTGCCTTACTATGTTATACTATGTGACAGAACTTGTAGTCTGTTCTGCATTGATTCTATTATTATAATTCTAGTATATTTTAGTGTGTCTTTTTCTTAAGTAAATGCATGTATATTTATTAATCTGAGGGTATTGTATGAAGATTTGTTAGTTCTAGTATATGTGCTGATTTGTTCATAGTAGGCATGTGTATGTTAATATGACTGTTAAAACACAAATGTCATTATGTGAGTTTCCTGCTTGCGTGTGTTCAGTCCAACCCATGTGAGCTCTTCAAACTTTATGAGCTCACATCTCCTTGAATAAAATACTTTATTGAGTGTTAAGAAATTACTAAGCTTGGGGGAATCCATTAGAGGCCCATAGTAATATGCACAGCAGAGTACGCTAATCAGTGAAACTTCTTTTTAAAGTGGACAATAAGAAACAGAAGGACATGAACAGCAAATCCTAGAGGTGAACTAGTCAATGCAGAGACATCCTTAACTAGGAAACAGGCCCAGAGGGATGTTTATTTTCTCCTCTCTGAAGCTCTTGTGTTTATGGATGGCAATGATAAAGCCTTTGTAAAAGAATGCACGCTACACTCAAAGGATGTCTAGTTGTAGGTACATGGGTGATGCCAAGAGCCAACGTGAATGCAGAAGTTTAAAGGTAAATGAGATGGATCAAGGAAAAGGATGACTTATCTTCCATCATCTTTGCCCAGAGAATGGGGTTCAAGCTCTCTAAATAAGGTTAACTGATGAAAAATAACACAAACTATTGGAGAGGGCTTACTCCTATTCCTTTCAAACAGCTAAAAGAACTCAAGGTTGCTTGTGCCCAATATGGCCCAACTGCCTCTTTTACTCAATCTTTATTAGATACACTTTCCTTCGAGGTGCTTCCCGCCGCAGAATGGAAACAATTGGCTTTTGAAAATGCAAATACTGCCTGCCAGGCAGCGCTGAGACCTTTTGGAAAAAAGGGCAACCTGTCCGATTATATCAGACTATGCTCAGACATTGAACCTTTCTTTACTCAGGGGCTTGCGATAGCAGCTGCTTTGTAAGGAAAAACAGTAAAGGAGGGTTAATGATACTATGGAACTTATGGGAGCCCTGCAGGCTGGGCTCCCTTCCCCCTCTGCTATTCCAGCCAATACATATAAGATCATTTTAGATTTAAAAGATTGTTTTTATACCACGCCCTTGGATCCAAAATATTGTAAAAGATTTGCCTTTAGTGTCCCTTCCACCAACTTCAAAGAGCCTATGAAGAGATATCATTGGCTTGTTTTGCCTGGAGGAATGGCCCCAACCCGCTATTAATATGGGGAGGAGGGCATGTTTGGGTTTTTACACAGGATGCTGATGGAGCATGGGGGCTGCCTGAATGGTTGGTGCAGTTTGCAAACCATGCAGATGGTAATTTGCCTCAGAGTGCTTCTGGGGACATGGCTCAGTGAGAAGTACTAGGCTTAAGTTTCTGATCCACCACTCTTACTTCCTGCTGTCTGGGAAGGTCTGGAAATCAAGATGTGGGTTAATGACTCACGCCCTCCCTGTACAAAGTGAAGGAAATGTTATTCCACCCACTCCACAGTCTTTTTCCTCATGTAGACTAGAGATTCAAAAGAATAATAAAACCATATTGTGGAGATCGTGTCTCACAGACAAGCCCATCAGGTATAACGTCACAAAAGAGAGATATATCATCGATTGGTCTGTCAACCAGGACAATACTCAAAAAAAAAACACTGCCAAATGGGAAAAGGGGCTGTCTGCAGGGCTTTGGTGGTCAGACTTGGGTTTTCCACAAACTCAGTGGTGGAAAATAGGGGCTGCTTAGGGGGACATGAAGCTTATGGGCCCTACCTCCAGACCACAGGGAAATGTTACTGCCTGCGTACCATCGCCTTATGTACTTTTGGCAGGGAATATTACTATAGATCATGATGACTCTAAGTTTAACAGGTCTTGTAATAACTGCAATTTGTCTAATTGTATTACCTGGTCCCCTGAAGGTATTGTCATCGCCATTTTATATCAACCTTCTTTTGTTATGCTGCCAGTGAATATTACTGGGCCTTGGTATTCAGAAAGAGGGTTACAGGTATTAGAAGAGACTGAAAAAGCATCAACCAGATTTAAGTGTTTTGTAGGTTTGCTTATAGCAAGTATTTTAGCTATATTAAGTTTAGTTGCTACTGCTACTACTGCAGCAATTGTACTTTCACAAATCTTACAAACTGCCCACTGTGGAAATGAATTATCCAAAGATGTGACTAATGTTTTGGGTACTCAAGAAGATATAGACAGGAAGTTAGAACAAAAAGTAAATGCTCTTTATGACATGGTCATGTATTTAGGAGACGAGGTGCAGGGGCTTAAGGCCAGGTCTAGTCTACAGTGCCATGCTGTACATACATGGATCTGTGTTACACCTAAATAGTACACTAACAGTCAGTATAGCTGGATTAAAGTGTAGAATCATCTTCAAGGTACTTGGCACAATGCTAATGAGTCTTTAGATTGATTACAACTCCATCAAGAAATATTAGCCATAAAAGATGCTAAGTCTCTTTATTTTGAAGTCGACAAGGTTGCTGAGGATTGGCTCCAGCATTTTCAAGATTCTTTCCCTTCGTTAGGAAATCTCAGAGGCCTATCTCAAATGCTTTTTCTCTAGTCACAGCGGGAGTGTGTGTATTGTTTATCTTATGCATACTCCCTATGATACTGCACAAGGTTATGGTTGAATTATTGGCTTTAGGAACAAAATTACAGGAAGTACACCTGCATACTTCACTCCCTCCCCAAACAGGAGTATAAGGCAGAGGCTGGTTAGTCAGACGGGTAAAATCGTGTCTGAGTATTCCAACCTAAGACAGGTCATAGTCTCCTGCAGACAGTGAGTGATGACGGGTAAGGGCGATTTCAGGACTTCACAACCTAAGACAGACACAGTGATCTGCTGACGTTTTGAGTAAAGACGTCTTCAGTAAATAAAAAAGCGGGGGCTGTTGAAGGCCATTAAGACTCAGCTTTGAAACAGCTGATAATTCTCATGAACTATGTGTCAGTGTTTGCTGATTTCTTCTGTGACTTTACGTTTTGAACATACTGTTAAGAACAAGAACAACAAAAAAAAAGAACAAGAAAGTATGCAAAGTCTGGGAAGATACGTTGTTTAATTTTCTCAGGGATGTCTGCCTTGGCAGAAGACAAAATTGCTATGTGTAGCAAATGTGCTTGCTTAACAATGAGATAATAAACCCCGGGTTGTTTCTGCATGGATAAAAGGAGTATGTAAAACAAACCTGAAGCTTCAGTATTCACTGTTGCCCTCCCAATACTTTTAATCTCTTCTTTTTACCCTAATAATCATTCCCCCTCTTTCAGGACGGTTTGACTCCTGAGCTGGCTCCGACAGCCCCTCCTTAATCAAAATTCTTAATCTAAAGCTTGAGTAAATTTTAACTCCTTCCAGAAAAAAATTGGTTGGTGTATAGAAAAAAGACCAAACAAACAAATATCCTGAATACTGAAAGTATAACAGTCAAGAGATCAATCATTGCATTAGATAAATCTGCTGAACAATGCCTCTTTAGAGTATTGAAAGGAAAAGATATTACCTGGAGGACTGGTTTCACCTGACCAAAGCAGGCTATTGTCAATTGACTCTTGTGCATTTGAAAGATGAACAAAGGAAGGCTGAAGAAGAATGAATATATTAGAATTGTAGTTCTGGACAAGAATGTCCCACATACCATGGACATGCAAAGGACAAACAAGTCTGTTTTGGAAGATGTAATGTCAGAGTGCTACTTAGAGGCAAGGATGGTGAGAGTTCATATTATATACTTTGGACATATATCAGAAAAGATCATTCCTCGAAAAGGATATTTTGTTTGGTAAAGATGACGGGCAGTGAAAAACATGAATCCCACTACCAAATGGATTAACAAAGTGACTGCGACAAATGGTTCACCAAACCCGAAGAATGATATTCCTGCTCAAATTGCCTAATGCACAGAGAGGACCATAGGGCCATCCCAATCACAAGACACGGCATCCCTTAATGACCCACAGCGCTATGAGGGACAACACTGTGGCACACTGTGGGAAATGTGCTCGATCTGACTTCACCACACTGGGGCAAAACTCTAAGGGCATGCAACAGAGCAGCAAGAGGAGCAAAGCAATGAAGTGCCCGGGAAATACAAAAAAACAGACTGAGTGGCCAAGGCATGGTACCACATCAGACTCAACCAACAGTAAAATACTCCTAATGATCAACGAACAAACCTGGAATGATTCTTAAGTCTTTTCTCTTTTTTTCCGGTGGTTGCTTCCTTTTTTGTTGTTGTTATTTTGCTCTGTCTTGTTTCTGTGCTTATTATTGTCTCCGCATGTCTATCTAGATAAGATTGGCAGGATAAACACACCAGAGGAGACAACAATGGGGCTGATGGTTCTGGGGGGGGATAAAGGAAACAGGGAAGTGGGGGAAAGGAAGTGGCTGTAAGCCTGGGGTCAAGGGCACAACAAGTGATCTAAAATCGACGTTGAGGAGAGTGTAGGATGCCTGGTAGGGCGTGATCAAGGGCAATGTAATGAGAGGAATTACTGAAAACTGATGAAGGCTAAACATGATAGTGGGAAAAGAGGAAAGTAAAAGGAAATAGAGGAAAGAAGTAGGAGACAAAGGGCATTTATAGAGTTCTAAATACAGTCATTTACATATATACACATATATATGACAAAAGGGTAACATATCTATGTAAATATATTTAAATTTTAAGTATAAAAGTAGCAGATAGACATTGGACCTCTACCCCAGTACTCTCTCAGTGAAAGAAGACTTTGTTCTAATAACCTGGCATTCCATGATGCTCAGCTTCCTGACACAATCGATTAAGACAAAATGGTGCAGAAGCAAATATGGTGAAGAAAGTTGATGCTGCCTGGCTATCAAAAGATATAGCTTCTGGGGTCCTAAAGGCCATCAAACTGAGAAGCTACAAAGTCCACATGGAAGAAGCACACAAGCCTGTGTGATCATGAGGTGTCAATAGGATCAGGTATCTGGCATCAGAGACACAGAACAAAAAATCCTATCAATTTGAAAGAGGGGTAGTGTGGAGTGAGACCCAAAGTCCATCTGTAGGCAATTGGACACCCCCTTACAGAAGGGTGTGTTACACAGAAACAAAACCAGGACACTTGTGAATATATATAGATATGTGCATACATACATCTATTACATATACAATATATAATCATTATATATAAAACCATTATATATAATCATTATATATTATTATATATTCGATATAATGGATAGACATATAAAGTACAAAAGAATATAGCAGCTAATTTGTTCACACAGCTGTCCAGAGTGCTCAGTTCAACTCACTTCCGTGAAACATTTAATATACTGGAAGTCCTTCAACTCATGAGGGCCACTGGGTCCAAGGTCAAGGAAGCAGACAGGTGAGTCTTATGTACGGCAATGCAGGCAGTCTGGACACAGGCAGCAAACAAAGGGCAGATCATCAACAAAGAGCAAGAAGATAGGATCCAACAGTCCCAAGCTCAAGTGATGCATACATCAGCAACATGATGAAGCACTTCTCAAAGGAACCTCAAGCTCTAGCGACATGATCCACAGGTTGTTAGGCCAACACTTAGTGTAGCTCACAAGTTGTGGCAGAGAACTAGCAGGCGCACCCTGATCTGATGAGAAGAGTGCAAGAGAGAGAGAGGCACGGTTTGCCTAGCCATTTATCTCTTTGCCCTCCAATCAAACTGCAACATTATTTATACCATGTTCCTATGAGCCAGGTTGGCACAATAAACTAACCTATCAGAATGGGTCACAAGGATGAGCCAGTTAGGGTTCAGTATAACACCTATGAAACATACAACTTTTCTCTAGTTGTTTAGTGCTCCCCCCACCCCACAATCATGACCCCAAATCTACTGTACAAAACTGGCTAGACCAGAGAATACACATGGGTACCGAAAAGAGCTAGAAACACAGGGAATCAAGGGCAGATAAACCCATCAGGACCAATAATCAGAGTGGCAATACCAGGAGAGTAAGGGGTAGGTGAGGGGTGAAAGGGGAAATGAACACAATGATCTACATATAACCCCTTCTCAGGGGGATGGACAACAGAAAAGTGGGTGAAGGGAGACATCAGACAGTATAAGACACGAAAAAGCAATAAAAAATTATAATTTATCAGGGCTTCATGAGGGAAGAATAAAATGAGCTGATACAGTGCTCAAGTAGAAAGAAAATGTTTTGAAAATGATGATAGCAACATGTACAAATGTGTGTAACACAATTGATATATGCATGGATTGTAATACAAGCTGTACAAGCCCCTGATAAAATGAGTTAAAATAAATAAATTTTTTAAAAACATGCGTTCATCCTCAATTATGAGGATGGCACAGGAGAGTGCAATGTTTTGTTCTGTTGTGCAATGGGTCCCAGTGAGATGGCACTGACTCAATGACAGCTGATATGACAACAGTCTCAGAAACCACCAATATACACCCAGCGCAAACACAAAGACATTAGTGTGTTATGTTTACAAAAGATATTATTTCTCTCATGAAAAAAAGGGAAGAGGTTTCTTCAGTTAAAAAAAGTTGGAACAAACAAGGTGACAACAAAATCACTGAGGCATTTCCACCCCTCATTAGTCCATTCTTTTGGTGAGCTGAAGGCAGTTCTCTAAGGGCCTCACAGCATGCCAGGTGGCAGAGTACTTTCAGGAACATGGGCTCTAGTCTAAAACAACACACTCACTAAGTGGTGAGCAGCTATTTGTCTGTCTAGGAAACTGTAAATCATGCAGTCCTGTACACTGAGGGTTCAGCTGGAAGTTCAGAGGATCCAGCAGAGCAAGAGACTGACAATAATTACTCACTGGATTGCAGGATGCTTAGAAGGTCTATAATCAATTGAATCAAAATAAAATTTCTTGAGAAACTTCCAGCCTAACTGTAAGATAGATGAAAACGAAAAATTCTGGCAGCTAGAGTATTCACATAAGATTAATAAGCACTTTTTTACTGTTTTGTTGCTTAAGTTCAACTTATTGGGTTCCAACATAACAATAGTTTTTAGAGAGCACTTAGTAACATTTTCTATGAGACAAGAAATAACCTGATACCCATGTCAGATGACGATATTTTAAGAAAACTATAGACGAGTGTTGATAATGGATCTGAATGAAAAAGTTATTTTTAAAATAGGAAACTGAGTCAGACAATATATTAAAATAAGCATGCATCAAGATTAATTCTAATTCATCCCAGAATTGATTTAACACAAGAAAATGAACACTCAAATATGCCTAGTGATGGGGGAAAAGTCAATTATCTAAATTGACACAGAATGAATAATAAACAAAGTAAAAAGCTTTTCATGTTAAAAAAAAACAACTACAAATCTAACATGAAATAGGTAAAACTCAATATGCTAATATACATTCTTGTAAAAAAAACTTTGAAAATGTCACATGTAAGAGAAAGAGAAAAAAGTTCACCCCATCGCAGAATCAGGATAAACATACATATCCATTTTCACCACTCATATTAAAAATGATACTAGCTAGATTGATCAGAAAAAAAGAATTAATAAAAAGAAGAAAATGACTTCCAAAAAGAAGAAAAGAAAATTCCTTATTCATCATAAATTGAAGATGTCATGTAAAAAAGTTGCCAATTGAAGGCAAACAAGCGGCCATCTAGCTCGGAAACAACAAAGCCCACAGAGAAGTGCGCAACCTAAGCGAATACAAGGTGTTGAACGGACCAGGTGGCAGACACCAAGAACAAAAACCATCATTGTGTGATCACCTTCCTCTAATCTCTGGGGGATGGGCAATGGGAAGGTGGGTGAGGGGAGAGGCCTGGAAGTATAAGATAACATAATAATTTATAAACTATTAAGGGTTCATGGGGGAGGGGAGAGCGGGGAGGGAAGGGAAGGGATAAAAAGGAAAACGAGCTGATTCCAGGAACCCAAGTGGAAGGAGAATTTTGAGAATAACGAGGGCAACTAATGTATAAGGGTGCTTTACTCAATTGATATATTTATGCATTGTGATAAGGGTTGTATGAGCCCCAATAAAAAGATTTATTAAATTTTTTAAAAGTTGCCAAATAGGTCATAAATACTATATATAGGTAGTAAATGTTACAATGTTCTAGGCAACATTTCAACACACAAAAATACTTGGTACTTAAATCCCTAATGATAAACTGCTAATCTCCAACTCCCAAACCATTAACCCTTACATATTAAGATGCTGACCATCTTTCAAACACACCTATACCCTTCTAAAACACAAGAGGAGGAGGAGGTGATGCTGTTTGCCAGAGAGCAGGGAGAGCCGGCCAGCCTGCCTGCAGGGCTAAAATGGGCAAAAGCAGTACTAGGAGATTTATATATGCAGTTAGCAGGTAGCACACATTTTGCCCTAACAAAACTACTGGTAAACATCCTTAGTTGTTATCAAAAAGGATACTACAAAAACATGTGTATGGTACACACACATGCACTTATGTACATACCAAAATCACATAAATAATGAAATTGAAAATAGATTTTTGTGTGTGTGAAACATTTTGAAACAATGATAAGATCTACAAAAATAAAATGGGATCCAACTCAACTATTCAAGTTTGTGAGACAGGTGGGAAAGCCTGGGGACCCCAGGGTGGGAGAGTGCCGACAGCGGGCCAGGGATCCAAACGGCATGCTGACACACAAGTGCACAATGTGAGCATCTCCAACCCATTTTCCTAACAGGACCTCCTCATTGACCACCTAGGTAGTGTCGAGAAAAACAAGTCCCCACTCAGTGGCTGGCCTACACACCTTTTCCAGCATGTGGCTGCCCGGGGTTCAAGGCTAGGGGCGATCAGGGAGTGTGGAGGCAGCTCCAATCATTCCCTCTCACCTCCTTCCTCTCTCCTGTCCTCCCTCCTCTACTCCTGCCCCTCACCCCTCCACCCCCATCTTACAAGGAAGATTAGATCAAATCATCCGACATTGAAGGATTAAAAAGTGACATCACTATGAACACTTGGCCACCACAAGCCAGTTATCCCTGTGGTAACTTTTCCAACACTTCCTGCTGAAACCCCAACAGGTCAGAGGGATCTAGAGGTCCTTCTTTCATGGTCTAAATTCCTACTAAAAATCAAGATCCAGTGAGCTTCAACAATTTCTGCTCCAGGGGAGGTTTCTGTCCTCCCTCAGCTCGCCTTAGGACACCTACATTACCTTTACCAGGTGTACCGTCCCAGTCAAACAACCCACCTGACCCTGCTAAGTCCCTGCCTGCTCCAGGGAGGAGTCCCAAGGAGGCTGCAGCTAAGGCTCAAAGGGAGCACAGCAAGAAATGCCAATGCAGCGGCAAGGAGACCTACTGTGTGTTATGTGCACAAGATGCTCCAGTAGGTCCACTCAGACTCCAGTATCTCGTTCAGGGCCATGAGCGTTGTGCACTCGTTGATCAAAGACACCTTTGGGCACATCGCCGACCAGGCATCTCAACTGGCACATTCCAAACTACTCCACCATCACAGCCTGCGACATCCTGGTGACCATGAGCCTGCTGCTGCCTGGACAGCTGGCAGAGGCGCCTTGGCCAAGGGCCCCAGGGCCAATGCCCACTACACCAGCCCCAAATAAATTGTCCTTCAGCCTCACAACGTTCAAACGCCAAGGGCCCATTTCAGGGTCACTTCCAGTTTCATCCCCCAAATAGAGGTTGAACACCTTAGCATTACCTTGTTTTTGGTTCCTTTGTTTCAGTTTGGTTTTTGATTCTTCTGTGCATAGTTTAGTTAGATTACTTTTGTGATGGAGAGCATCTTTCTTTCTTTTTAACATGTTTTGGGGCACTTAATCCACATATCCCACATAATCCCACAATTCAGCCATCTTAAGCATTCCACAATCATTACCACAATCGATTTCACATCGTCTATTTTCCCACTATGATTAAATCGCCTTTAAGCAGACTTATCAGTCACCTTCAGTTGTAGTGTTCAGTCCCCTCAATCCTTCATTCTTACTCCCCAAGTCCCCTCACCCTCCCCAACTCCGCCAACGACCCACCCCGACCCCACCCAGGCATCCTTACAGACACTCGCATGTTATTTCATCTCTAGGCATCCACTCCTTTTGTGCTTCACAAACTGAACCCAACAGAAACAATAAAGAATAGAAAGGAAATGAAATGGGAATGATTTTAAAAACCTTAGTAATATATAGATAGAAATAAAAACAAAGAGTAAGAAGAAAGGTCGGCCACCAATATTTTAAAGCCAGGGAAGACGTTTCTGTCACGGACCAGCAAGAGATCTTGCGCCTAGAACAGACTCTGGTCGGGTCCAGAGAGAGGTCAGCAGAACAAGATCCCGGGCTCACCTTTGAGCTGAGGAGGCTCAAGGAGTCTCGGGAGGAGGCATCGCTGTGCGGAAGGAAACAAGGGAGGGGGGTTAGGAGACCCGCAAAGAGAGAATCAGGGAACCCCGAAGCCCCAAACCCCAGCCGGGATCCCCTTTCTCCAACAGGGACTCCCACCATGAACCCCACCCAATCCGAAAGCGGGGAAATAGGACTGGCCTTAGGGACACCCGCCCACCTCTCACCAAGAGAAGCGCTGGCAGGGTTCCTGGGGGAGAGAAAGGGCGCTTGCACCCTAGTCACCTGGACTAAAACAGCCTCCGCCCACACACATGTCCCGGAGCCCAGAGCCTCCCACCTGGGAGCGCCGGCAACAGGGTGCTCAGGCTGTGGGCGCTTCTCTGGCACCGCAAGCAGAGCACCGACAGTGGAATCCTTGCAGTGAGTTGCAGTTCAGAATAAGACACCGCCACTTCCGGCCCTGTCTGGGCGTGACCCGGGGTGGGAGGAGCTGGCGGGGTCAGAGAGGGGTAGGGGTCTGCCTTCACTTCCTCTCAAGGCAGCTCTTTCCCCGCCCATTTCTACTGAGATGCCAGCACAGGCGCCTGGTGAGGGGGTGGGCGGGGCCTGGCCGGCTTGGGGCGGGGCTCGGGGAGGAGCCAGAGAGGAGAGAGGCGGTCCACGCCAAAGGGCCCACACCTGTGGCTGAAACTCCAGCGGCAAAGACTCAGATAACAATGGCTGAGGCACCAGTAATTTGGCCCTTTGCAGAGGGAGTGCATGGGTGACATGGTTGAGATAGAACCATGTACGTTGGGTGTGGATGTGCATCCTCCTAACAAACTGGAAACACCCAACCCCCCAACTCTGCCAAAGTGTTAATGGGGCTGAAGCAAGAACTGAGGGTCCCTGCTTAACATATGAGTTCAAACAGTTACCGTACCATGGGCTCAGAAGATAAAGGGGGGCCTGGCCTCTATCACTTTCTGTTTATAAGGACAGGACTCCCTCATATGCAAATTATCTTTCAGGCACTAGGGTACAATTTCACCCTTGGGGTGGGAAAACTATCAGTTCTCTTCAGACAGGGCTGTGGGTCTCTTGGGAAACAGAGCTGTGGTCTAAAGATGCTATTGCTGTGTGTTCTGCTGTGCCTGTGACAGTTCCCCAAGGTGAGAGATTCAGATATCCGACCTGGGTCTATGGAGATAGTTATGACTTCAAGTGACTGACATGGAATTTTCTTTTTTTAATTTGCAGGCGTCCTGTCCCAGGTGCAGCTTCAGGAGTCGGGTCCAGGACTGGTGAAGCCCTCCCAGAAGCTGTCCCTCACCTACATTGTCTCCGGTTTCTCCATAACAAGCAGTGGTTACTGTTGGAGCTGGATCCGCCAGACCTCGGGGAAGGGGCTGCAGTGGATGGGGTGCATAGATTATGGTGGTAATACAGGTTATAACCCGTCCTTCCAAAGCCGACTCTCCATCACCAGAGACACATCGAAGAATCAGTTCTCCCGGCAGCTGAGCTCCGTGACCGCTGAGGACACGGCTACGTATTACTGTGCAAGGAGCACAGTGAGGGGAAGTCAGTGTGAGCCCAGACACAAACCTCCCCTGCAGGGAAGACACTGGGCAGCAGGGGGCGCAGAGAACCCAGCCTTAGACAGGCACAGATGTGGATGACAGGGAGGATTTCCTGTTGGAATTAGGGCTTTCTCACTTAACTCTTAGCCTCCCCTGGCACAGGTTTTCATTTTGCCATCTTTTTATCTATTTTACATTGGGATGCAAAGTTCAATGTCAATAGTTTGAAATCACCAGCTCCTCCAAGCGAGAAAGATGAGGCTGTTTGCTCCTCCAAAAGATTAACAGTGTCTGACACCCTACGGAGCAGTTCTACTCTGTCCTAGAATCACTGTGATTCGGGATTCAACGGTGCCAATGGCTTATAGTTATCGAATTTCTGAATTTGCATCTTGTTTTGTTTATTTATGTCCATTAATTTGTTTTCTGTGTATTCTGCATTGTGTTTAATCATACTTCATATTATTATCAGGAATTGTTCTATTTTTAAAAATTGTTCTATTTTTTCCATCATCCTGGTCTCCACAAAACTTCATATATCGTATTCTCATTTTAATTATATCATCCTTTTCTGTGACATCTTTTATATTATTTTAAAAATCTTTATTAACACGTTAATGGTTTTCCTTTTAAATATATTTTTCCTGATTGTGCTTCAATTTACAAGGTTCTTTTATAAAAATAACCTTATTCTCCCTTCAAGTTGAATTACTCCCCTTCTTGTGTACTGCACACATATAACTGTTGATTTCTGTTAAACCAGTGTCGGAAGTCACTGACAAAAGCTCAGCTCACACACAGGCTCTGTGTGCAACAGTAGTTTGCTCACAGAGAAGAGACAGAGCCGGCTCACCATCAGAGTAGGCAGCAGTCCTCACAGCCAGTGGTTTCACTCTGTGGCCAGTGCAGGGAGGGAGGTTTGCAAGCATCCCTCCTTTGTGCTGCAGTTGAAGAACAGCAAACATAGAGAAATAAGGCTGTGCTGTGAGCTGAAATCTCCTTGAAGGCAGGGAGTAGGTGTTTTTTGTTGTTTCTTGCTGTATTCAATATCATGCATATGACAAGCAGTTTGCGTGTTCAGCATGAGCCACAGGGCGTGTTGCAGGACACCAGCTACTAAAGAGTGCTTTTGGATCCAGAATATCCTGAGAAAGGCAGTCAACTGACAAGATCCTCACATTCCAGTAGCCAGACTGACACATCCGAAGCACACCTAGGTCTGTTATGGATTCCGAGGAAGGGCTGCTGACTGCACTTGGACTGCCTGCTTCCTCAATTTAAATTCTTATTGGAGTTTATCTCATGTATTTTGTCATTGGGGGATAGCATTCTTGAATTTCAGCGATATGTTTTTCTTTTTGATGGTAGATGAAAGCCAGAATTGATTAACATAAAGAGACAGCAAGTAGAATAGGGGTTTCTGGGACTACAGTGGAGTGGTGGTGGTGGTGGAATAAAGGGAGATGGTGCCACTAGTTGAGAAAGGAAGATGATGTTTTCAAGCTAATTGGGGTAGCAGTTGTATAATACTGCTTGATGCACTTGAACTACGGATGGATATGACAACTGCATTTGCTCCCAATAAAACAGTTTTGGAGGAAAAGTGAGGCAATAAATAAAATATTAAATAAAGAATATTTATTCCATTGCTAACACTTTTTATAAATTCAAATTTCTGGCTTATATCATAATATCTTTTCTGATTGAATATTTTAGCTAGTCTTTTGAAATGTTGTACCAGCAACACTCTCCATCAGTTTCTAATTGTGAGTAAAAAATGAAAACTATGTCATATTCTAAGTTATTTTTATCATATATGTGCTACAAAATAATATTTTCAACATTCTTCTCATACATAATTCAATGGAGAGGTACATAGTTTATTGTGCCAACCTGGCCGATAAACACTTATGGGGTCAATTGAAGGGCCGAGGGATAAATGGCTTGGTGAGCCTCGCCTTTCTAGTTCTAGGGTCACTTGTTTTCTGATGGTCAGACAAGGGTGCAGCTGCCTTACACAGTTCCCTGCTTCATCTGGCAAGGCTCACTTCCTGCAAGAACATCCCTTAAGAGAAGCTGCATGGACCTACCCCCATGAAGTCCTGAGTGCTAGAACAGCTGAGGGGTGACCCTGCCTGTGCTGAGATGCTTACACATTATCTTACTTGGCTTTCTTCCTGCCATCGGCCTCATTGTGCATGTTTTGTGAGATGGAAGAAGACTTTGTGGATTGGTGTTGGACATATGGGCTAATGTTGGAGTTGTGGGCTTGGGTACCACTGAGTTAGGATGTTTTCTTGATGTGCACTTAACCTTTATATAAAACTCTCTTATACATATGAGTTTCTGTGGATCATTTATCTAATGTACCCAGACTAACACAAATGGCATTAGATTATTATTGTGTTCAACAATTACCAACAGCTGCAAAATTCCCTCCCAAACGCATCACAGAAACCCATAAAAAGAATTCTCACTTGACAATTTCTTCCTTAACATGGAATAAATAACTCTATAACTCTCTTGCTTGAATTACTTTGAATAGAAATCTGCTTTAAGTATGGTTCCTATTTCTGTGGACAGAATGAACCCTAACCTCTGTTTAATACTTTGATTGTCTTTCAGGCAAATGTCTTTCTTGATTGATATTTTATTGTGGCATATATCTCATAACAATATCTATATAAATATCTACATGAATCGATCTCACTTCATTTCACTGCAACCAATTCAGAGTGTTCGCAACTTGTATCATTCTCTATGGCCAAAGCTTTTCACGGTGAGTGAGAGTCAGTGTGAGTCCAGACAGAAAACCAGTCTCAGGGAGAAAGCAGACTTGCATGGATGCTAAGGACCCACCAGCTCTGGACCAAGAGAAGATAGAAGTGAAGACAGGAGTCTGGGTAAGGACTGCAGTGCCTGGTCAGCTAGAACTGCTGTGCTGACCACTATGGTAGCTCTACTGCCCATGGCAGGAAACCTGCAGAGACAACTCCAGGTAATACTCCTGACCAAGAGTCTGAAAGCTCAGTACCAGAAAAGAATGTTGCTGAGGTACCCACAGTTGTGGAAGACAGTGTAAGTCCAGGAAACGCCTCTCGCTGTTAGCAGGCGCCTCTCAAAATACACTGAGCCCAATGCCCACCCTCGGTACTAACTCATGAGAGGATAAATGCACTTTTTCTTATTTCTGTGGTTTCTTTTAACCACACAATAACCATATTGTTAGGAAACCTTTTATTCCAACTCTAAATCTAGAAGATAGGGTTAAAGTATTTTTACTCCTTTCTAAATATTCTGAAATATCATAGGGCCAAGGAGCTTTATGGATGACATACTCTTGTTTCCCTATGTGTTCAGATGTATGGAAAGATTCAGGTAGGCCTGGTCTTGTTACCTAAATATCGTGAGGATAGAGATTGTCTTTAATTTCAATAGAACATCTGGGTATTTTGATGGAAATTACATAAAGCTACATTAAACATGAAATCTGCACAGATGTTTGTATGATTGCTAGAGTGAAGACCTCAGGGAGAAGACTGCATTCTCCCATGGCTGTCAGGGTAGCCAGCGCCTCACAAATTATCCCAGGTCTGGTAGGCACAATTGTACAGTGATAATAATTAAAGATTATAGTCAACTCATAGAGAAATACAGGCGATAGAAGAAAGAGTAAAATGATGGAATCAGACAAATTTCATGTTAGCATGCTCACCGTAGCCCCGCTTGGTGATTCCCATAGAGATGGGAGACCTGAGGGCAGGAGAGTGAGGGGAAGGAGAACAAGGGGAGAGGGGACACGGAAGCGAGGACCGCAGAGGAGAGCACCACGGGAGAGAGATTCTTTATTTCTAACCAAGATTTATATACCTTTGAGGGTGTGCAAGCCCCCTAATTTCAGGTAAAGACACACATCACAGGGAGGGGTCATACTATAGGTAATACAGTAATGAGAGGATGAAAATCTAGGGGTATACAGGCAATAGGAAGGGGAGGGATTGGGGTATACCTGTGCCAAGATGGACGGATCTCAGATTCAGGATGGCAGCCTAACTTTGGATGTCACTGAGCAGGTTTGACCACTTCTCTGGCTCTCCATGGAAACAATTACCTCCCACAATACGCTGGCAAATAGCCTCTAATGTTTGGCATATTTTTAGGGAAGACAAAGCTGGGGGAAAGTCTTTTTAGATTACACACTTGGACACCACCATTCTGCCCTTTCCACCTTTTTACATACAACTGCACCTCCCACATGCAAATACCTAATATGCATTCAGATGAAACCACAGCATACATGTACTTAAAGTCATATGCCTTCTCACCCTGGAGAGCATTCCTTTATCATGAATCTCAGCCACATGAACATGAATTGTGTATGGCTTTTCTTGTTTCTGGTGGCAACTCTGGGAGGTGAGTGCTTCAGAGATTCGTACATGAAGTCTGAGATTACAGCATTTGAGCACATGACTCACTGTGTTTGTCTTTATACCCAGGTATCCTGGCCAAGGTGCAATTATGAGTCAGGTCTTGGACTGGTGAAGCCCTCACAGACCCTGTCTCTCACCTGTACTGTCTCTGGATTCTCTTTAACCAGCTATGGTGTGTACTGGATCTGCCAGGCCCCAGGAAAAGGACTGGAGTGAGTTGGTGATATACGGAGTGATGGGAGCACAGACTATAATCCAGCTCTCCAGGCCCAAGTCAGCATCACCTGGGCCACCTCCAAGAGCCAAGTTTATTTAAAACTGAGCTCTGTGAATCCTGAGGACACAGCCGTGTATTACGGTGCTAGAGACACAGTGATGGGAAGTCAGTGTGAGCCCAGACACAAACCTTAGTACATCAGGTCATGGTTTAAGCAGATGCAAGAGACTTAGGTCAGTGATGCTTTCCTCTCAGACACTGTGGTTCCCTCGCCTTGTCAGCACCTCTCTAGGGACCATTGTGCAGAGTGTGATTCTAGGGAATCTCCAGGCATCTGACCATACTTCTTTTTATAGGGATGGCCTTTATTTACCATCTACCCAAAGGCAGACTTCACAACAATATGTACTCAGATCTCAGTTTACAATTCAGGATACTAACTAGTGCCATTTGTTGTCAAGTTAAAAATATTAAAAGAAAACCAAACCCAAACCCACTGCCATTATTTCAATGCCAATTTATAGTGAGTTTCTGATTTTTACTGATGTAGAATCCCCATCTTTCTTCCATGGAGTGGCTAGTAGTTGCAAACTGGTGAATGCAAATCTTAGCACAATGCATAACCACTATGCCACCAAAACTCCTTATAAAAATATTAATGCAGTATAAAATTCTTATGTGAGCCTCAAATTTTCTCCAATCCATCAGCTGCATGTCCAATATTTTCATTCCAGTGAATACTCACAAATATATGTTTATGTAATAATTTTAACTTACAATAACCTGCATAATATTTTGTTAGGGATCTTTAAGTTGGCTTAAGTTCACAGTGATCACATGAACAACAGTGAGGTGGTTAGTTTATTGTGTAATGTAGCGGATAAACACGTGGTGTTAATTGAAGGGCAGAGTGCTAAATGGCTCGGTGAGCCTCATCTTTCTAGTTCTCGGGTCTCTTGTTTTCTGATGGTTGGACCAAGGTGCAGCTGCCTTAGCCAGTTCCCTGCTTCAGCTGGCAAGGGTTACTTCCTGCAAGACATCCCTGAGAAGAAGCCACATGAACCCACCCCAATGCACCCTAGATACTGGAGCAGCCATGTTGAGACCTCTGCCAGAGCTGAGATGCTTACACATTAATTGACTCAGCTTTCCTCCTGCAGTCGGTGTCAATACATGTATTTTTGAGATGGAAATGGACTTTGTGGATTGGTGTTGAACGTATGGGCTAATGTTGGACTTGTGGGCCTGGGCAGCACCGGTTGGGGATGTTTTCTTGATGTGCACTTACCTTTATATAAAACTCTCTTATACATATGAGTTTCTTTGGATTTGTTTCTCTAAAGTACCCAGACTAATACAAACAGGATGAAATACTGCCCGAAAGTGCGCCATCCTTACAATCATCCCTCTCTTTGGACTCATCATTGCAGCCTTAGGACAATCAGTCCCATTGAAAGTCTCTCACATTTTCATTGACATTCTACTTTACCAAGTACAAGATCATTCTCTGGGTTCTGGTTCTCCTTAATGTCATGCCCAAATAAGTGAGATACAATCTTATTTGAATGATTACAAGAATTAAACAAGATGTGTTTACTCCAAGACAGACCTGCTTGTCCTTCAGGCAGCCCATGACAGATTTAATATTATTCTCTAACACCATGTGCTATTCTGGGTATACTAGAGAAACAAATCCAGGGAGAAACTCACATGTGTGTAAGAAAGAGTTTTATATCAAAGAGTATTTGTATATTAAGAAAACATCCCAGCTTAGATCAAGTCCATAAGTCCAATATTAGCCCCTATGTCTGATATCAGTCTATAAATTCTTCTTCAGATTCATGAAACACATGCAATGATGTAGATCACAGGCCGGTGGGTGGAAAGTCTTGTGGTTCTTATGGTGATGGAAGCATCTCAGCACTGTCATGGGTCTGCACATGGCCCCTCCAGTTCCAGGGATCTAGCTGCATCAGTGTAGCTCCATGTGGCTTTGTAAACAGGAATGTCTCAACAAGAAGAGATGCTATCTGGGTCTGGCTTCCAGGGAGATATTCATCTCCTTTGCACCTACAAATGAAGTCATCAAGCTGAGATCTCATTGACAGGCTAGACTCCATCCCTTCCCAAGTTGACAAGAGATGATGAAACTGCCACAACATAACCCAAATGCATCAATTCCTTGATATGTCTTATGGGGTATTTGGCCATTACAGGAGTCACTCTTAGTTTTCACAATTCTGGGAGGTGTTTCTGGCACTGAAGACGGTGCCCAGGGTTACTACTAAAATCACACAATGCATTAGACAGAATCCCATATTAAACACTCAAGGAACAAATAATAGTAATAGTATTGACCTAGAAGAACTCTACATAATGTCTTAAGACCAGTCAACATACACATAAATATTCACCTGTAGGAAGTAAAAGTAGATACATGTAAATTATATGTAGTAGAACCTGGACCACAAAACTATGTGGGCATGATTAAATGCTCAACTTCTAGCCAAAAGGTTGGCAGTTCAAAACCACATGGTGACTCAGTTGGTTAAAGACCTGATAAGGTTATCCCATCATTATTACAGAAAAGAAAATCCTTTCAGAGAGTTCTGTTTCATGTAGGGTCACTAAGAGTCTTTATGTTCCTGCACCCAAACAACCTTGGATGCTTAATGTTCTATAAATACGAAGACAAGACTTTTGCAACCAATATTTAACCAAGGCAAAATGAAATTCCACATAAGAACAATGATAAAGAGTGTAGTCTGTTACATATTTCCTTTTGCTACGGAAAATAAAACATATATCCTTTCCCCAGCACTGTCATTCAACTTTGGAAGAATATTGTGTCTTTTCATTTAATTTTGATGATGTTAAGTGCCACAGAATCAATTTCAAATCTCAGTGATTCAACGCAAAACAGAACTGAATAATGCCTAGTTCAGCACCATTATCACAATAAATATGTTTGAGCCCATTGTTACAGCCACTGTGTCAGTCCATCACCTTCTTCTTTACTGATCCCCTTTATCATTGATGATGTCTTTCTCAATGGACTGGTGTCATGATAACATGTTCAAGTACATGAAACTAAGTCTCACCATCCTTCATTCTAAGGAACTCCCAGGCTATGTTTCCCTCACAAGAGATCTGCTTGTTATATTGATAGCCCAGTCCATGGTACTTTCAACATTCTTTTCCAAAAGGTAAGTGAATGGCCATAAATTTGGTTATGGACCCCTTATTCATAGTCCAGGGCTCATAGTCATATAATAATATTGAAAGTATCACCACTTGGCTTCTCAAAGTGACATTTAAAAAGCCCTTAATATGGGCTTCTTAGTATAAAGATATACAGAGATGTGGTGATGTAATGGGATAAGTATTGGGTTGCTCACCACAAACCAGCCAACCATTCCTCCTAAGTAAGATGAGGTTGTCTTTTCCTGTTATTATTTACAGTCAGAGAATTTCTATGAGCAGCTTTAATCAATCTTATAAGGTTCCCACGAATCAGGACAGGTGCACTCGCAGTGGGTTTAGTTTTTGAGGAAGAGATCATTCATTTCCTAGCTCAGTTGCGTGGTTTACTGATTTTCCCTCAGTGCAGAAGAATGTCTGGCGTGTTCATAGCTCTCAGAACTCAAATGAATAAATTAATGCACACACTAGTGGATGCATTTTTTCAAATCAAACAATACAAGATACACTGGAACTCGGATAATTTTATGATTGCAAATATTAGGATCTGGGAGGGTATAAATTCAGTGTATGCCTGTGGGCCACCCCACTCTCATTGCTTACATATCACTGCCATACAACGTGCTTCAAGAACCAGCTCTGGAGAAGCTTCCATGTGGAGCTGTGAGCCCTGTCAATTAGCACACTCTTAATAGTCATCCTCTGACCCCCTGATAACAGCCAGTAACACTCATAAGCAAAAGCCTGGTGTGGTTTATTATTTAAATGATATGAACACCCACCCCACTCTCAAGATTCCCCTCTGGAACCAGCAGAATTCCAGAGCCTGCTGTACCAGGGAGACTCTGATACAGAAAGGTCTGCTTGCATTCTTTTTCTCCTTTTGATGGTACTGTGTCTCCCATCGTGTCAGTGGCAGGGAGATACAGTAGGTCACAGCAGTTTTAATGACAGGTGGGATATTTAATACTTGTTTTGTAAGTCTCCTTGTGTCCCGTCCAAAGTGAAGCTGCAGGAGTCAGACCATGAGGTGGTGAGGGCATCACAGACCCTCACGCACACTTGCACCATCACTGGGGACTCAGGCTCCAGAACCAGCGCTATTTGGGAGCAGATCAGGCAGCCCTGGGAGAGGCCCTGGGTGGATAGGAAGGAGCTTCTACAGGTAAGAGTGGTTTAGCGAATACACACCATCCTTCAGAGATCATCTATTCATCAACCCAGACACATCCAAGAACCAGTTCTCCCTGCACCTGAGCACTGTGACCGTGGAGGACCCGGCGGCGTATGACTGTGCAAGAAGACACAGTGAGGGAAAGTTAATGTGAGTTCCCATATAAACCACCCTGCAGCACAGGGTTGGGGTTGAACTGAAGGGAATTCAGGGTAATGGGTGTGCTCAGGCCCAAAAAGCACAGGCCCAGGATCCAGGAGTAGGTGCAAGTGAGAGCACAAATAGGATGGTCTGCTGTGGTTTTTAGTTTATTTTGTTCAAACAAAATTTGGATTTTAGCAACAGATTTAGTAGGAATTCCAGTAGGAACCATTCTATTTTCTCTTAATGTAAAAGAAAACGAAGATGAAGCAGAAGTAGTAGAATTAGTAGAACAACAACGAGAAAGGGATTGCTGTAAAGCTTTAGAAAGGAAATAGTAGCATAAGGTAAAAAGTTGTGGAAAGGGAAAACAAATATATTCCATGAAATAAGTGCTAAAAAGTGGTCAGGTGGAAAGCTGGAAAAACCAGGGGTAGAGAGTAGGGTTAGCCTCATTGGAGTTCACAATGACTGCTCTTCACTATAGTTTGCTGGGTCATTCAAGCCTGTGTCCTCAGGTTTCAATCCATTAATTTGCAAGGGGAAACTGTTTTCAAATATCTCTTGAGTGGTTCATCTGCCTTTCCTTTATGAAGCATATTATGATTTGTGACCATTGGACTTATGTAGAAATAAATTCTTTTCAGCCTCTTCCCTAAAAACTGGTTGATTTATATTTAGAAAAATCAAATCAAGTGAGTCCATTCTGGGAGCTGTTTCCAGAGGAGAGTACCTTAGGAATTCAGACATGAGAGTGGGGAGATGCTCCTCTTGAACACATGGCTAACTGTGATTGTCCTTGTTACCTTGGGTCTATCTCAGGTGCTGGACCCCAAACATACAATTCACATCTGTCCAGTCACTTAAGACTGATATAAACCCTATAGAGCACTGGTTCTCAACTTGGAGGGTCGATACCCCTTTGAAGGTCGAACTACTCAAGGTAATTAGTTTATTGTGCCTACCTGGCCGATAAACACATGTGGGATTGTTTGAAGGGCCGAGGGATAAATGACTCGGTGAGCCTTGCCTTTCTAGTTCCCAGGTCTCTTGCGTTGTGATGGTCGGACCAGGGTGCAGCGGCCTTGGCCAGTTCTCTGCTTAAGCTGACAAGGTTCACTTCCTGCAAGACATCCCCAAGGAGAAGTCGCATGGACCTACCCCAATACAGCCCTGGAGCAGCCGTGGCAGACCCCTTCCAGCACTGAGATGTTTACATGTTCTCTGATTTGGCTTTCCTCCAGTCATTGTGTGTATTTTGTGAGGTGGAGGAGGACTTAATGGATTGGTGTCAGACATGAGGGTTAATCTTGGACTTGTGGGCTTGGGTACCACTGGGTTGGTATATTTTCTCGATGTGTACTTAACCTTTATATAAAACTCTGTCTGATACACGAGTTTCTTTGGATTTGTTTCTCTAAAATACCCAGACAAACACCGTTTTGCAGGGATCGCCTAAGACCATCAGAAAACACATATTTCTGATGGTCTTAGGAACCAAGACACCAATCCTCTATCTGTCTCCAGGCAGATCCTCCCACATGCAAAAAACACCCACATATGAGTAACTGGCGTAATGATATCATAACTCCAACCCAATCACATACACCCCGTACAAATGCAAGTGTGTGTGACAGGGTTAGTGCCATAATGTGCTTTTGCTTACCAGTAACACATGTGTAGAGAGCAGCTACTTTGTAGAGAGCAGCTGCTGTGTTGAAAGTATCTAGTCTGTTAAAAGCAGCTACTGGGTTGGAAGCAGCAATACTGGAAGTAAAACAACACTTCATGAATTATAATTACAGGGTAAATGTAAAATCATGTACTGTGAAATCAACTACTGCAAAAATATGTAAACATCTGAACCATGGGAACTTAATTTGGACGCTGAATTGGAAACTCACAGGGCAGTTCTACCCTGTCCTATAAGCATCCCTCTGAGTCCATATTGACTCGATCGCAGTGATTGATTTTTTGTTTGCTTGTTTTATTTTTTGACAATTCATGATTTATCCATGGGGGCAGAAAACCTCACATGAAAGCAGGTGTAGTAGTTACATAATTTCATATTCACCTGATAAATTAGTCTAGGGGTGAAGGTTAGCCTGTCATTCATGTCACAGCTCCATGATGCTTCCTGGTGGGCTTGACCTTCTCATGAGAATTCTGGGAACTTCCACTCTTTCTCCCTAGAAGTTGGCCAACTTCTTTCTCTCTGCTTCACCTTCACACTGTTCAGAGAGCCAAAAGAGCCACATAGAGACCTGAGCCAGCACTAAGAAAGTCTACCGCCATTGGATACACAAGAATTTTCAGCCACCGACCTGTGATCCTTCTGCATTCAGCATCATTGCATGTGGTGCATGAGTCTGAAGAGGAATATATGGACTAGTATTGGAGTAATGGGCTAATATCAGACTTATGGACTTGGTCTGGACTGGGCTGAGATGTTTTCTTGATATCCAATTACACTTTGATATAAAGCTCTTTCGTATACATTATGAGTGTCCCTGGATTTGTTTCTCTAGCCTACCCAGTCGAACAGGGCAGGTATTTCAAGAGAAGTCCCCTTTTCTTTGCAAAATCTAGTCTCTGTTTCCCAAGATTTAAGGATATGGTGAGTCCATCAGAACTGGCAACATAAATCAGTTTAATTCAGTAAATATTTGCTGATAAGTGACTTTTTTTTGATTCCTTATAAAGTTAGGTGACAGTTTTCCATCGTCTGTGGAATGATCTCACCAAATTGGGAAATGTAACAATATTGAAATTCTTGTATCTCCATTTTCAGCCAGCAACTTTGGAATCTGACTAGAACTTTCATAATGAAATTATCTAGTATAACAGCCATAAAAGAAGCATAGTCTTTATGGATGCAAATTAATAGGGACATGCTTCACTTTGATCTGTCCCATAAGCACTTGTTGTGAGAGACCCAACAGACAAGAGTTACTTGGAGGAATTAAATTTAAATTCCAGACCTCGCAATTTGGAAGAGTCTCTACAAATATTCTGCCCATGCACTTGAAACCATTGGATTGATAGAACCTCTGGTGAGTGATAAATTAAATTAGCAGAGTGGGGAAATCATGATATGCATAATTGAATCGAACTGTCATGTTTAACTGCCCCAATAGCATTCAAGCAAAATAAAACAAGATAAAAGTACAAACTCCAACTCTAAGGACAGTCAAGTTTAACAACTCCCCTCCCCCTTCTCCCATCACGTTTTAGTGCTCCCGCTTGTTTTATATTTAAATTTTGTTACTCTGACATAAAATTTACCTAGAGCATTTGATGCCAGCTACTTCTTTTTTCCTAAAGGCAGTCTTCATACATGACAATGCTTTGGGGAGCAGAATGGCCCTTCACCTCAAAGGTCATTAGTTTCGGTTCTTACGTCAGCACCATTAACACCGTGGCAGGGTTGAATGGCTGGATGGTTCATGTTAGTGAGGAGGATGCCCCATCTGGGGAATCTGATCACAAGCTTACACAGTCCACGTACGTTGTACATCGTTTTATGTCTCCCATGCACACTCTCGGTGCTGGGAGAAAGTACCGTTTCTGCCCGCAGGTGACTTGGCCATCATTATCAAAGTCTGAGGGCCCATAGTTGCGGGAGGACTATCACTGGCTCCTCCCCGCGCCGCCCCAGGCCCCGCCTCTGGCCCCGCCCCCAGCCTAAACAGCACCCTGGTTCTTCCCTTCCCCAGACACCTGGGTGTGTGCATCCAAGCCAATGGTCCGGTCCAGAACCGCCTCAAAGGTGAAGTGAAGGCAGAGACCAACCCCGCCGGCTCCTCCTAACCCGGGTGCTCAGAGATGGGGTGGAAGTGGCGATGTCCCAGCCGGAAGTGTGGCTTATTGGGCGCGTCCTAGCGTCCTACTTACTGTGCGCTGCATGTGGTGCGAGAGAACCTCCTGGTACCTTAGCTCTGCGTAGTAGCCAGCGCTCCCAGGTGAGGGGCGCTCTTTCCCAAGGATGTGCGTGTGGGCAGCAGCCAGTTTGGGGTACCCTGGTGCACACAGAAGTCCTGCTGGGGTGTAAGCGACCTTTCTCTTCTCCTCACCTTCCCCAGGGGACGCTCCTCTCGTGGTGAGAGGTGAGCTGGTGTCCCATCCCCCAACTTGTGGATTGGTTGGGGTTCTTGGTGGAAATCCCTGTTGGAGAAAGGTAATCCCAGGCTGGGGGTCTTGTCTTCGAGGTTCCCAGGTTCGTTGCCTTGTGGGTTTCTGCTCACCCCCCTTTTCATTGTTTCCATACATCGATACCTTCTCCCAGAGACTCCTTGCACCTCATCAGCTCAACGGTGAGCCCTGGGGTCTGTTGTTTCTCTCACTACGAAGAAGAGCACGCGTCTCCAGAAGCTAGTGGCTGCAGCTGGTGCGCAAAACATTAGGGCTTCCTCCGGAGGTTTGCTAAGACTTGTCACCTGTGCGGTACCTTCTTCTGAAGCAGGGCCGGGGGAGAACCCAAGGTCCAGTTCTAGAAACTCCCTGGCTCTTAGTGCCAGCTGTTGTGTGGCCGCAGGGAGCCTCAGCCTTGTGGGTGTAGAAGTGGTATTCCAGTGCAGCCACCATGCACTGAAACTGATTGGCATTCCCAGGTTGCTGGGCTAAGCCCTTCCAGGACTGGGGCCTCAAGGAGATGGCCCAGTTCGGTGGCTCTTAGTGAACACCTTGGCAGCTGGCAGGAGAAGAAGAGACACGCCCCGCCCTAGAAAGATTGGGTTCAGTGACCTGGAACTCAGTCAAAGGGAGACCCAGTATTTTGGGGAAAAGCTTATAGGTCTCTAGAAGGGCCAGAACCCTTCTAGGGTTCGTTGGAAGCCTTTACTAAGGAAAGCATAGGTTTCTTATGTTTACAAAGCTTCCTCCATCTATCTTGCCACCCAGCTGTGTTGTCAGTCTGTGGAAGCTGGCAGCCAGTCCATTGGAGTTATCCAGACCACCCACAAAGATGTGGGGGAACCCTCCTATCAAAAAGAGTACAGATATCCCAAAGACTTACACACTCAAATTGAGCCTGGATTGGATTGGGCTCCTTCTACCCTCCTGCTGCTCTGGCCTCTTTTGCTCTCACCTCTTCTCTCTACCTGTAAGGCTGGCTCTCCCTCCCACTTAGATTCTTTCTGCAGGTTCTGCAGCAGATATTAGAGCTGTTTAACCCCTTCCTCACCAATTCTACTGTAGTTTGTTCATGTTCTCTTATGTAATAGTGGGTCTCATGGATTTTACACATTTTAATTTAGCTAATCCTCTGGCTTTAGACGAAGGGCCAGCTCTAACCTTTCTTACCTAACTATTCTAAACCCCTATGATTTCCTGTTCCCTACAAACCACACCTCCCTCAATAAATCTATAAATTAAAGGTCTCACTCTGTCTCTTATCTCTGTAAAACCTGAGATATGGTGGCCTGCACGGGGGAGGTGGGGGGCTGTCGAGGCTAGGACTGGAGTGGCACTTTCCTTTCCCTAGCCTCTAAAGTTCCCAGCAGCCTTCCTGGACCCCCTTCAAGCCAGTGAGCCTAACAGAGGGATCTCCACATCTTCAGCTAAAGACCCTCTGACAACACATTGGTGAGTGTTAAATCCAAAGCTCCCTACGTCAAGGTCATCTGCTCATTTTCTCTTGGCCTTTCTGAAAATGTCCACGTACCAGAGAGCTTTGCTCAGTCAGATTGTCTTCCCAGCCCCGGGGGCTTAGGTGGTAATTACCCAGTGTAAGGACGCTCTCCTGTTTTACTACCTCATATAACAGAGCTCACATTTTCACTCAGCATTTTAAAATGGGTTGTAAGAATGCTCAGTGTGTTAGTCCAGGTAGGCTAGAGAAATTCATAGAAAGTCGTGTGTATAAGAGGTTTATATAAAGAGAAATTGTACATTAACAAAGCATTCCCACCCAGTCCAGTTCAAGCCCATAAGTCTGATATTAGCCCATATGTCCGATACCAATCCATGAGGTCCCCTTCAGACGTAAGAAACACATGCAATGATGCTGAATGCAGGATAATCACAGGCCAGTGGGTAGAAAGTCTGGATTCAGTGGTGGTGTAAGCATCTCAGCATTGGCAGGGGTCTCCATGTGGCTTCTCTAGTTCTCAGGGCATGGGGTCTATCAGCATAGTATCATGTGTCTGGTCAGTAGAGCGTCTCTAAGAGAGTGAGCCAAGAGAGAGAGAGAGAGAGAGAGAGAGAGAGAGAGAGAGAGAGAGAGAGAGAGAGAGAGAGAGAGAGAGAGAGACTGTCTCCCGCCTCCAAGAAGGAAATTCCGGAATTCCAAAATTGTCAGGAGAAGGCCGTACCCACACAGGGGCCATTGGTTATATTTTGATTGGCAGGCTGGACTCCACCCCTTCAGTCTTAATCATCAAATTGTCAAATGTTTATATAACTACCACACTAAGTAATGGCATAAAATACTTCTAGTTTGTGTACTGGCAAACTTCAATTCACTCGGTCTTAAATCAGTTATTCATAGGGGAAAATTGATTTTCTTATGTAATAATGCATGACTGCAGTACAAATTGGACAACAATTCAAGATGGTCACCAGGTGGTATACTTGATTTTAAATTTTTTCAAGATCTCAATAATTTCTTTTTAATCTACAAAATATATTCTGATATTCCGTATATCCAAGTTTTCTCCTTTGTGCTCAACCTCATTTATTTCAGAATTGTTCCACTATGCAAGTCCTACTGGTTCAGGAGAATGTTCCTCTCTCAGACTAAGAATCAGTCTGTGATCCTTCTGTTCATGATATGCCGCCAATTTCAGTGCCTATTGTCTCTGACCAAACTGCAGCTGTTCCTTCTTTCTCCCCTCCCCTTTACAACCTCCTTCAGGTTTCTCCAACCCACAGGATGCTGCTACATTCTCCCAGTTGCCAGACTGTAACCCTATATCTCTTGCTATAGTGTCTCATTCTTCTTCAGCCTTCCTCCTCACCACCTCCTCCCACTCCTGCCTTGTTTCAACACCCTCCCACCACCTCTGAGCCCACACTCTGTAATCCAGTATCCCCGACCCTGTTACCTCATACACTTTCTACCCAAACTCCTCCCTTGTCCATACCATGATTGTCCAGTCCTCCCACCTCTCTGTCACCAGTTCCCCTCCCACCCTTGCCATGTTATAAGACATCTGACACCTGTCCCCTACTGCCAGCACCATCTCCACCTCTCATTCTTTTATGTCCAGCCCTCTCCAGCACAAAGACAGCTCCTTCAAATCCAAAGCATCCATGCTCAATCCTATCCCCCCTCAGTACCCTCTGTGATGTTGCAGGAGCAGAGAGGCTAGTAAAAATTCAGATCCCTTTTTTGTTAAATTATTTTTCAGGCTTAGGAAAACATCTTAGATGCTATACATTGGACCCAGACACTTACATTAAAGAATTTAAATATCGGCTTTGCAGATAGATGCTGCTGCTTGAATTTTTAGGGTTTCTGGTCCAGCCACGGTCACCCCTACTGTGTTTTTCGACATAGCTGTCAATGGTGAGCCCCTCGGCTGCATCTCTTTCAAGCTGTTTGCAGACAAGTTTCAAAGACAGCAGAAAACTTCCGCACTCTGAGTACTGAGGGGAAAGGCTTTGGTTATAAAGGCTCCTTCTTTCACAGGCGCATTCCAGAGTTCATTTGCCAGGGTGGTGATTTCACATGCCATAATGGCACTGGTGCAAGTCCATCTATAGAGAGAAATTTGAAGATGAGAACTTCATCCTGAAGCACACAAGTCCTGGCACCCTGTCTATGCAAATACTGGGCCCACTACGAACGGTTCCCAGTCAGTTATCTGTCCCGCAAAGACTGAGTGGTTGGATGGTCTGGTGAAAGAAGGCATGAATATTGTGGAAGCCATGGAGCGTTTTGGTTCCACGAATGGCAAAACCAGCAAGAAGATCACCATTGCTGACTGTGGACAACTCTAATTAAATTTGATCTGAATTTTCATGTTTTATCTTAAGCACCAGACCATTCCTTTTGTAGCTTGAGAAATCACCCTTCTGTTCCCAATGTGCTTGCAGTATCGTTTAATCTTGTGCTCTCCCTCCAGTTACTCAGGTTTCCTACTTTCCTTATTTCTCCTGTGTCCAGCTGGAAAGCAGAGTTAAGTTTATGATTATGAAATAAAAGATAAACAATAAAATAATTTAAATATCTCACTCAGTCATATGATCTTACCTGCCATGACATCCATATGATTTTAACAACTACCTTGACCCCTGAAGATCGGGAGAGAATCTGGATAGCTGCACAAAGAGAGCTGATGAAGGGTATGCCCAGACTGGGTTAAGCCCGTGGACTTCAAGACAGTTCCCAAGCACAACCCTAATTAGAATTATCAGATGATCATGAGCACCCAATTCTTCAAAATGATATGATTTTCATCTCATTGAGGGCTTGCCAAAAGCCTCAAATAAAGCAGCCAATTATGACAAAATTAGGGAAATCATTTAGGAACCAAATGAAAATTCTGCCAAATTTCTGTCACATCATCTTCCAGAAGGTTTAAATATATCAAAGTAGACCCTACTACACCAAAAGGGATCATTGTACGTCACTCAAATTTCATCTCACAATCAGCTCCAGACATTAAAAGAAACCTTAAAAAGTTAGACTGTGGACCCCAGACTTCACAGCAAGATCGCAGTGTAGCATTCAAAGTTTTCAACAGTAGCGAGGATCAGGAAAAGTATATAAGCTATCAAGACTTAAGGTTAAATTTCAAATGTTAGCAAGTGCCCTCCAGGACCGAGTGGGTGTATCTAAACTAGTTATTGGGCCGCCCAAGAGTGAACCATGAGCACCCTGCTTCAGATGCTCCCACTCGGGGCCATGGGCAAATGTATGTCCTAATTTGTTACCTCCGAGAAAGTAATGTCCATAGTATGAACAGAAAGGTTGCTGGGGAAATGACTGCCCCACTCAACACAAAGTGTGTGGTACAGTTTATTCCACTACACCTCCGGAGCAACCTGCTCAAGATGCCTCAGTAGAAGAGCTGCTTGGCTTGGCCTTGGAGGATTGATGGTACCCAGGGTATAAGGCCCCACTGAAGATCACCCACCTCAAGTCCAGGTAACTACCATTGCCTGAAGTAAGCCCATTTCTTTCCTTTTAGAACCTGCATCTGAGATACGACTTTCTCGTTGTTTCTTTCCTCCTGCAAAGGTCGAGAAGCTATGCCTGCCCTTTCCTTTTTCCCTTGTTGAAAAATATTTTCAGCTACAAATGTCTATGTTCCTATTGAAATGGAAGACTTCATACACAAACAAACTGAAGAGTAACTTCTGGACATAATTTCAGATTTGTTCTTATCTGTGTCAGATATAGATTTTTATGAATGTACACCTAGCCTTTCAGTGATTTTATTCTGTTGAGTTTCAGGAGAGGTAAGTTTGGTTGCATTTTGTCAGTGATTACTCTCCTGCTACCCTAGCCACCATCAAGCGATTAGAAGGAAATCAATTTTGTTTGTTACTTACCTCTTTTTTTTTTACATTTTATTAGGGGCTCATACAACTCTTATCACAGTACATACATATACAAACATCAATTGTATAAAGCACATCCGTACATTCTTTGCCCTAATCATTTTCAAAGCATTTGCTCTCCACTTAAGCCCTTTGCATCGGGTTCTCTTTTTTCCCCTCCCTCCCTGCTCCCCCCTCCCTCATGAGCCCTTGATAATTTATAGATTGTTATTTTGTCATATCTTGTCCTATCTGGAGTATCCCTACCCCCCCTTCTCTGCCATCCAGCTCCCAGGGAGGAGGTCACATGTGGATCATTATAATCAGTTCCCCCTTTCCAACCCACTCACCCTCTACTCTCCTAGTATCACCTCTCACACCCCTGCTCCTGAAGGTATCATCCACCCTGGATTCCCTGTGCCTCCAGCTCCCATATGCACCAGTGTACAACCTCTGCCCAATCCAGTCCTGCAAGGTAGAATTCGGATCATGGTAGTTGGGGGAGGAAGCATGCTGGATCTGGGGAAAGCTGTGTTCTTCATCAGTACTACATCACACCCTGACTGACCCATCTCCTCTCCTAAACCCCTCTGTGAGGGGATCTCCAGTGGCCGGTAAATGGGCCTTGGGTCTCCACTCTGCACTTCCCCCTTCATTCACTATGGTATGTATATATATACACACACACATATATATACACATTTTTTTTGCATGATGCCTTATACCTGGTCCCTTTGGCATCTCGTGATCGCCCAGGCTGGTGTGCTTCTTCCATGTGGGCTTTGTTGCTTCTGAGCTAGATGACCGCTTGTTCACCTTCAAGCCTTTAAGACCCCAGACACTATCTCTTTCGATAGCCAGGCAACATCAGCTTTCTTCGCCACATTTGTTATCTACATCTTAAGATATGTTCTGCAATAAAACAAGTAAGTCTGTGCTTCTGGGAGATCCTATTGACTTTGACACAAGAGGCTTTAAACTATTAAATATTTTAGAAAAATCTTTATGCAGTTCCAATGTCATCTAAGACATCTTCTCTAGCAAAGTTAAGACTTTGGTGTGTTTCTGTCCTAATGGGAACGCTCTCACTAAAAATATGATATTTATTGTTAATATTACAATTGTGTTGAAGAAAAGTTTACTGTAAGGCCATGTCTTTTACTGTGATTTCTTGTAATATTAATGTGAATGCTTTTTTCTCTTCTCTTTTATTTCAACCCAAATAGTAACTTTCATTATAAAACCAGAAATGAGAAATAATCTAAATGTCTAAAAAGAGATAAATTGTAGTATATGCGTGTTCCTTCTCTAAGATGTTAAGCATTAAAATCAATTCATGCTGACTAGATATAAACTTATGGGTCTATTGCCACATAAATGAAATAAATTGAGTGAAATATGTTAAGCAAATGAGCATACATACTGTCTTAAATCAGCTATATATAAATCGCTTATTGTGTATGAAACAATATGAACAGGACTGTATTCTGTGTATCGCAATCACATAATAAGGAACCATTTCCAAGTAATAATCCCAATGAATCCTTCTGGGAGACTCATTTACGTTTAAGGTGGAACAGTGAGCATTTTGAAAATATTCAGCCATAGTTGCCACTGTATATTAGGAAGATATGCAAATACCGCCCCCCCCCCTTCTGCTAATAAAATCCACACCATTCCCAACCATACAGCTCTGGGAAAAGATCCTCAGTACCAGAGTCCCCAGGTAAGCCCATTCAGTAGTTTGTATGAACACAGACTTGTCTCACTCAGGTATTTTAACAAGTCATTTTATTGAGAGCTAGTGTGTGGAGCAGGAGACTGGAAATATGTCATGGTTTTCATGACCAGCATATTCTGTGTTTGCAAGTGTCAACACTAATGTGCAACCGGCTGGGTCTGAAGGAGACTTGAGGGAGCTTAAGATGTCTTTGAGATTCTTTTGTGCAATCTCTGGATTCACTTTCAGTAGCACTGCTGTGACCTGTATCAGTCATGCTCCAGGCCTACAGTGGGTTTCACATATTAGTACTGTTGCTATCGCATATTATGTAGATTCCATGAAGGCTGGTGTACCATCTCTAGAAACATTGCCAAGAACACACTGTATCAGCGAATGGACAGTCTAAAAGTCAATCACAATTCCATGTATTACGGTGGGTAAGACACACGGAGGGAAGTCAGTGTGAGTACAGATACGAACCGCCCATGCAGGGAGGGAGCTGTGTATTGTAGGGTGCTGTAAGGGCCTGAAAAGAAGGAAGCATTCTGACTCTGGAGCATTTGGAGAGGGAGTTTCAAGTCAGGTTTCTTACTTTGATCCAGGGTTCTTCATCTCATAGTTTCCCACTTGGAATCTATATTGTTTATGATTCAGTGCCTACCCTTAATATTTGTGGATTCAAAGTTGTAAGAAGAGAAAACATTCTGTTGGAGAGGAAAACAAACAAATGAGCTTGTTCTACAGGGAGTGTATATTACTCTGTCAGGGGTAATCAGCATATGTCTTGAGGTCAGTATGTTAGTCTGGGTGGATTGTAGAAATCAATTCATAGGCACTTCTATGTGTATAGAAAGAGCTTTATAGAAGCAGCAATTGTAAATTGAGAAAGCATACCAGCCCAGGACAGATCAAACTTATAAGTCCAATAGTAGTCCATATGTCTGACACCAATCTGTAAATTCCTCTCGATTCATGCAACATATGCAACAATGCTGAGTACAGGCAGATCACAGGCTAGTTAGTGGGTGGAAGGTCTTGTGGATCCAGTGGCCTTGAAAGCATCTTAGTGCTAACATGGGTTTCCATGGGACTCCTCCAGCTCCAAGGCTCTGGCTGCTATTTGCGTAGCTCCATGTGACTTGTGAACAGGAATGCCTCGCATGGAGAGAATGTATGTGGCCTCTAGTGAGATGTTTATCTTATTTGCACCTCCAAATTAGGTCATTTAGCTGCAAACTGATTGACAGGCTAGAGTTCATTCCTTTGCAAGTTGACAGGAAATCACTTAACTGCCACAGTCGAATAGCTTTCAGGCAGACTCAGTGAAGTTCCTGGGTAGTGCTAACTGTTAAGGACTCAACTAATGGCTGTAAAGTTGGTGGTTTGAAAATTGGTGTCATTTATTCAAGTATAATATATTGAAAAAAGTTGCTTTTCACCCAAACTAAAAGTCTGCTAAAACTGATCATTTCCAACTCCTAGTAATCCTATAGGACAGATGAGAACTTCTCATATAAGAATACCAAGCCTGTAGTTCCTTATGAGGTTATTCTACCAAAAATTTCTCCCACAGAGCAGTTGCTGGGTCTGAATGATTGACTTTTCATTTAACTACTGGGCAAGTCACCACTGTACAACCATGGTAGGTAGTTCTTACCTATCCATTCAAGTGAACATTTTAAAATATTATATTCTGTCAAATAATCATTATAGTTTAAAATTATATATTTCCGAAAGTCTTGCTGTTTTTCATCCTTGCTCTTCCCCTAGATCAAGGATCAGCAAATTTCTTTTTTGAAAAAGGCCTGAAAATCATACTTTATGATTCCACTGGTCATATACTCTTGGAGACTATTACTGAACCCAACTGATGGAGTGTGAAAATAGCAGCAAGCAGTAGAGAAGGACATAGCCGTGTGCTGATAGAATTTTATTCACAAAGAGAGACTCTTGGCCATGAGCCTGTTAACCAAAGCCCTATCTGAAGGGCTGCACATCTGTACATTCTTTGCCCTAATCACTCTCAAAGCATTTGCTCTTCACTTAAGCCCTCTGCATCAGGTCCTCTTTTTTTGTCCCCTCCCTCACTGCTCCCCCCTCCCTCATGAGCCCTTGATAATCCACAGATTGTTATTTTGTCATCTCTTGCTTTTTCCTGAGTCTCCCTTCCCCCCTTCTCTGCCGTCCATCTCCCAGGGAGGAGGTCACATATGGATCCTTGTAATCAGTTCCCCCATTCCAACCCACTCACCCTCCACTCTCCCAGTATCACCCCTCACACCCCTGGTCCTGAAGGTATCGTCCACCCTGGATTCCTTGTGCCTCCAGCTCCCATATGCACCAGTGTACAGCCTCTGCCCTATCCAGTCCTGCAAGGTAGAATTTGGATCCTGGTAGTTGGGGAGAGGAAGCATCCAGGATCTGGGGGAAAACTGTGTTCTTCATCGGTACTACATCGCACCCTGACTGACCCATCTCCTCTCCTAAAGCCCTCTATGAGGGGATATCCAGTGGTCGACATTTGGGCCTCTGGTCTCCACTCTGCACTTCCCCCTTCATTCTCTATGGTATATATATATACCCATATACACACAGATACATATATATATATATTCTTTTATTTTTGCATGATGCCTTATACATGGTCCCTTTGGCACCTCGTGATCGCACTGGCTGGTGTGCTTCTTCCAGGTGGGCTTTATTGCTTCTGAGCTAGATGGCCGCTTGTTCACCTCATCTATTTGCTCTTATGAAGGAGTTGGTCTCAAGCAAAATAGAATACTTTCCATAATGTGGGAAGGGGTATACCTTTCAGCCAAAGGCCTTCAGCGCAGAAAGGGAGTTTCCCTAGGGTGTGTTCTGACCATTCTTATTCTTGTCTTTTCCCATCACCTAACCTATCGATTTTAGAATGAACATCTACAGAGCTCTTTAGGCTGTTGCCTGACCTATGAATTTGGAACTTGCCATTCCCCTATGTGAGCCAATTCCTAGAAATAAGCCTCACTCTCTGGGGCACTGGTGTCATAGTGGGTGGCCCATTGGGCATCCAACAGCCAGGACAGCAGTTTGAAAACACCAAGGGCTCCTTGAGGGAAAGATGAAGCTTCATAATCTCCTGAAGAGTTACAGTCTCCAACGCCCAAAAGGACAGTTCTATACTGTTTTACACAGTCACTTTGAGTCCACCTTGATGGCAATGAGTGGCTGGTGCAGTGGTTAACCATAGGAGCCCTGGTGGATATATCGATATCTCCAGTTACAGCTATATAACTGGTTTGGTTTCTCTAGGGAACACTGACTATGACACTCTCTATAGGCAGGGCTGAGACCTCTGTTGATATTTCCCTCTTGTGCCCTTCCTTGATTCCCCCCATAGGTGCTTATTCCCTGCGCATTCCTCAATAAATGTCAGGAATCCAGAGCTAATTCCATCACAGTGTCTCCTTCTTGCAGGGAGTCTGAATGGCTTCCGGGGAGTATGAACTGCAGTCTCCATCCAACTTCCTCCTTCTATTTCTATGATCTGGATCTTATTTGGGGCTCATTTGGTTGTAAACAGGCAAAGAGACCAATACTTGGAAGAGAGAATCCTAGGAGAATGGAAAGGTGGGGAGAACAAGAGGACAGCTGGCTCTGTCGACCGTTCCTGACCACCACTGGCATGTTCCTGTGTTCTTTGTGTCTGTCTCTCAGGGCACATGCTGTAATCTCGCAACATAGACCGCCTCCTCCACGTGGCAGGACATGTGCTTCTGAATTATGCTTCTTAGATGCCAGGCCACTTGCAAAAGCAGGACTTTCTTTTTCGTTTTTTGGTTGGAAATGCTCCAGAAAAAGCATCTAGTTGACCCATCTTATGTCAGTGTCTCCACTGGGCCAATGAAAACAGCCTTGTGACCGTATTGAAATGTGGTGTCTTCCCCAGGGAACTGATATTTCCGCCAGTGAGGTAGTTCACAGGGACAGATAAGAAAGGGGGTTGGGACAGATTAAAATAATAATAATGTCTATTTGCAAAGAATAGGGCCTTGTTATTTTTCGAATGCCCCCCATCTGAACACCCTACCACTGAATATAGGCAGGAGGTAGGGCCCACCTGTCACTCAAGCAGCTAAAAATGTACAACACTTGCTGTAGCAGCTGCTAATGTGCCCATGTATTAGCACTTGGAATCCACCACTCCCATAAATGCCAATGGTCTCACAGGAAGCACATGTAACTCCCCACACAGGGAACAGTCATTGAGCAGACAGGGAAGTTGACATCCTCCAGGACCTAATGCCACTTTAACCAATGACACATGAGGATAGGTGGAGCCACACTCCAGTTCCCTCAGCCGTTGGGTGGGACAACTACAAGAGGATTTATACTGTCTCTGGGAACCTACTCAATGACATTTCTTTATCGGCCCCCTCCTTTGCTCTATCAGTATTACCCTTCTCTACTGGTCCTTCCTGGAGGCACCTCCCAAGGAAACAATAGTCTAGCTGCCATTCTAATTCTAGTGGATTCCAATTCTTGGTGATCACATTCATGTGAGTCAATCAGAACTGTGCTTTCTGCAGATTCTTTCTGTCCCCTTTTTAAGAGTAGTTTTAAGGACACTGTGAAAGCTTCCCACCATCCAGTTCCAGAACATTTTCATCGACCCTGCAGCCATTAAGCAGTCATTCCCCATTGCCCCTCCCACCCCACCCTGGGAAACCACCAATCTACTCTATGGCTCTACGGGATTTACCTGTCCAGCATTTTTCCTCTAAATGGACTCACAATACATGGCATTTGGTGTTTGGCGTCTTTCACTTCATGTCTTGCATTCACCTGTGTTACAGAGTCTGTCCGAATCAAAGGCCTTTGTTTTCTTGTGACAGACTATATGTATACCCCACTCTGTGTAGATCATATTTTCTCTATTCTTCTACTGATGGGTATTGTTGGCTTATTGTTTACCTTTTTCCCATAGTGATTAGTACAGCATCCATCTGGGTACTCGTCTTTCATTCTTTTAGATATGCACTTGGGAATGGACTCCCTGGATCAGCTGGCAAGGGTTCATGACCAAGTGGGTTATGTTGGGCTGCTAACCATAAGGTCAGCATTTTGGACCCTTTAGCTACTGCGAGATAGAAATGCTCTCATAATGATCCACAGTCCCCCCAGACCCACCAGCCGCAGTTCTACTCTGTCCTTTCGGGTTGCTGTGAGTCAGAATCGACTCGATGGCAGTGGTAGTGATGAAGCCAGCGACTTGAGAGTGGAACCAGGGACCGTGGAGAATTCTGGCAGTAGCCATGGTGTCCTCACTACCCAGATGCCAGCAGCCACCAGTGAACAAAGGAGGCACAAGCAAGGTTCTCGCTGACTTCATGCTGGCGACCCGGCTGCCCCTGCTTCCTCAAATGCCATTTCCTCAGCTTTACTGGCAACGGGGTGTACTCCCTATTATCATGTCACCAACTCTTTCAATGGTCCACCTAGCCAGGTGTGATTCCAGACACTCACTGTGCAGCCACCATCAGCGAAGGTGGCTGCCCACCTCATTTGTACACATGCAAAGAATGTGATCATTCTTGGCACTGGTGTCCTTAGTCATCCTGGTTGGTATATTTACATCCCTGGGGAGCTGGGTCAGTGAGCAAGCGCTTCTCAAGGTGCCCATATGATCTGTTTACTGAGAGTGCCAGCCCAAGGATCTGACTTGCCACCCACAGTGAACACACCTCTGAGGCAAAGGGGAAGGCTTCTTTCTAACTGGGAGACCAGCAGCTCTTCTGCAGACATCACTCCCCTGAAGCACTCTGATCCAAGACCTTTCATATTTCAAAGAGCAGCATTAAGATTCCCATCTGCCACCCAGTCAGACTCACATGTGCGAATTCTCTTTTCAGAGCAAGACAGCCAATGCAGTGAGCTGGGTAAAGGGGCAGTCTCACTCTGAGGAGACTCAGCCAGGAGTGTAGGGACAGGGAGTGAAATGTGCAGCTTCCAGCTGCCACCCAAGTCTCCTTAGTGCAGTGGCATGAGAGCAAAGAGATAGTCCTTTGTGACTCTTTGACCTCCTTCCTGGCCTTGGTGGAATTAACACTGCTCAGTGCCAGTCTCTTCTGAATATACGGAAAAGATAGCTCAGAAAAGAATAGAGTTAAATGAGAGCAGGACAGAGTAAGGTGGCTTCATGGTGTTGCATTTGTGTGTCTCAGAGCCCATCCTGGCTCACAGTGACCCTCTGTGACAGAGAAGAACTGTTCCACAGATTTTTCTAGGCAGAATTTTAAGGAAATGTACCTAGCAGCACAGTGGTTGCATGTGCGGCTGTAACAGAGAGACTGGCAGTTTGAACTCACTGATCCCCATTGAGAGAGTGAAGACGTGACTGCCTGCTCCCATGAAGACTCCTATCCTGTTGTTGTCTGTCCATTTGTGGTGCTGTGGTGAGTTGTGTGTTACTGTGATGCTGGAAGCCACGTGACTGGTATTTCAAATGCCAGCAGGGTTACCCCAAGTGAAGAGGTGTCAGGGAAACTTCCAGGCTAAGAACAGAATACAAAGAAGTGTCCCACTGCCCACTTCAGAGGAAGTAGCCGCTGAAAACCCTAACACTATAGCACAGTGTGCCTTTCTTTCCCGTCACAGGGAGTCAGAATCGCCTCAATGGCACATAACAACCAACAACTCCTTTGAGGAGGGAAATCTCCTTCAGTAGGGCTGGGTGAGTTTAAACTGGGTGGCTTCTTGGTTAGCACTTGAGCTCTGAATCATCTCACCACCAAGGCTACCATCTTCATGATGCAGGCAAATAAAACCATCTTGGTCCTGCTCGGTATTGCCAGCGTCAGCATGCTCTTTCTCCCATAAGCACATGTCTGGTGGTTGGACCACAGCAAACCCGGTTGACACTCTTTCCTCATCACCCCGTGTGTGTCAGAGTAGAAGTGAACCATGAAGTTTTCTTTGATTAAAAACATTTTTATTGTGATTTGGGTGAAGGTTAAAGAGCAGCTCAGCTGTCCATTGAGCAATGCATACACATTTTGTTTCATGTCATTGACAGCAATTCCCACAATGTACCATCACTTCCCCCACATCTTCTTGTTTCTTGTCTCCAAGCTGCCTTCATTCTCAACTTTTTTGAACTTCGGTCTTGGGGGAATGCTGTCTTTTGATCTCATGTGATCTATTATTCTACGGTATTTGTATGTCTCTAATGTCATTGTTCCCATTATAGACCTGTCTATTGTTTGGTTGAACATCGAGCCATGATGAGTTCAGTTCCAGACCTGCAGGGTAACTAAGCACCATAGTCTTGCAATTTCACCAGCCTTTATCCAAACAGTAAGCTTGGTGTTTTATCATGATTTTGAGTTTTGCCCCACATTTCCCTTCTACTCTAATCAAGCCCTTCTAATGTGATCTCTTTCATAGCAGTCGATAGTGGGAGCTAGGCACCATCTAGTTCTTCTGGTCTCCAGTGGTGGAGGGTGATCGTTGCTTGAGTCACTAGTCATTAATTCATTGTGCTCAATCAGTTCTCCTCTTCTGCTGTCCTCTGGATGGGGAGAGACCAACTGTTGCCCCTTTCCTGATTGCTCAGGAACTTTGAAAATCCCAGAGATGATGGTCCTGATCCCCCAGGCTCAACAACTCATTCCCTCACAGTTTTTGCATCTGTCTCAGAGATTTTTTCCACCCCCCACCCAGTTTTATGACATTGGTCCCTGTATGCTCCACCATATACCTGGATTTATTTAACAACCAAGACCAATACATTCTATAAACTTTTCAATGGCCGAGGATTCTGAAGAAGATTGCCAGGCTTCTCTTTCACAGCTCCTCTAAGTGGGTTGGGAATGACAACTTTTCCCTTAATAGCAGAGCTCATTAACTGTTTACACCCCTAGATACTCCTTACTCTTAGAAAACTCATTGCCATCGAATCCATGCTGACTCACAGCCAACTTATAGGGCAGAGTAGAACTGCCCCTGTAAGTTTGCCCCTGTGAATGTCTGAAACTCGAACTCTTTATGGGAGCAGAATGCCTTATCTTTCTCCCACAAAGCAGCTGGTAGTTTCAAACTGCTGATATAGCAATTAGCAGCCCAACCTGTAGCCACTAGGCCACAAAGGCTCTTTTTCTTCTTAGCAAAGAGAGGGAAAATAAGCAAACGGAACATTCCCCTGGTGCTTCCCGTGGATGCTGTGATGGGAGCTGGATCCTGAAGGCCCGGATTGGCAGAAGCTCCATTTACACAGGAACACATGCCTCCCTTGTTAGTATTTGCATTGGGCAAGCAATTTCCTGCGCTGACATTTTGCATCTAGTTAAATGCCAGCAACTCCAGAGAGACATAGCTTTTACCTGTGGCTCTGCCCTTCTGGACAAGCCTTTGGTGCTCGAGGGGGCTACTTTCAGTCTATGACCTTACATGTCCTTTTGGATCCCTTCGTCTCTTGTTTTTGTTTTGATTAACACAAACTGGATGAACAGCTTCAGGCTTAATATAATCGCTGCTGAATATTTCATTGGGAAATGTTCTTAAGAAGGCAGTTGGCATCCATGATCTAAGTGTATGCATAGAGATTTCTTTTCAGATGGTAAAGTGGTTTTGAATAATTATTGTTATTATTAGTGAATTAAAGACAAATGTGCCTCAAAATGTGAACATCAGGTGTGTGTGTGTGTGTGTGTGTGTGTGTGTGTGTGTGCATGTTTTAAAGAGCACATGGCTTGGTGATAGAGAGGGCGAAGCACTGGTGAGGAGCACATGACAGTGTTCAGAGAGATGACAAAGGGTAGTGATGAAACAAAACAGATTCCAACCTCACATCCTCTGCTCCCTGCCTCAGAGGGAGGTCGCAACAAGGAGCAGAAAAGCCAAGGGCATTTCCTGCCTTCTCACAGCTGGCAAGCGCCACAGAAGGCACGGGGTTTTAATGCCAAGGCTTTGCTGCTGTGAGGCAGGGAGGGGGGCTTGCCATAGTTTCCACACGCTGACATCACAAACATACCTCAAGTGGGTGCCTTTAACACACTAAAGTCAATATTCTCACAGCACCGGAGGCTGACAGCATCATGCCAGTGCACCAGCTTGATGGGCAGGCTCTCTTTGTCCATCCCTGGGGGCTGAGGGCTGGTGGGCGGTATTCTTGTTTTGACTTCAAAAACCTCCATGGTTGGTGGTCCTTGGAGCTCTCTGCCTTCTTCCCTTGGAGTTGGTTTGCTTCAGTGTTGAATTGAATCCTTTTGTATCAGCCAAGTGATTGGTGTAAGGTACAGCCTCGTTAATGTCACAAAGAAAATCTTTCCCCGGGTGGGATTACATCCACAGTAAAAAATCCCACTCCTGTAGAGCTCACTCCAGCTCATCATGGCCCTCTCCAGGGGGGGTTCCATGGCTGGGCATCTTTATGGAAGCACACAGCCACAGTTTTTCTCCAGAGAAACAGCTAGTGTGTTCTGAACTACCGACTTTGTTGTGAATAGCCCCCTTCTTAACATGTGCACCAGAAGCCCTGCTCTGTGGTTTGATGAGCAGCCCTTCTGGCCATTGCTAAGGGCTACATGGCAAAGCCATTTGGTACAAGCAACGTTGTCATCAGCAAAGAATGAGTTTAGCTGGCCTCAGTAGGATACTCAGCAGGGAAGTGATAAACTGCTTGGCTTGGGTTTTATGCAGGAGAACCATGGGAGCTGAGATGTGCAGTCTCTTGATTTTAACCCAGACACTCTATCTCCCAGCCTGAACTCTCACCATCACACTCAACTTTTGGGGGGTCAAATGTTTGACTCACCTGAGAGATGTGCAGGTGAAAGCGTGCCCCAGAAACATCTCCCTCCCATCCCTGTCATCTCGGAGAGTTCTCCAGATAAGGATTGGTGGTTCATGTGAAGGGACAGATTGTAGCATTTCCCTTGCACTCCTCAAAGGCAAGAAAATGACCCACAGCACCTCGAGTTGCCAGCAGTGTCAAAGGGGATGTGCTCCTTGAGACTCAAGCTGAGTCCCCAGGAGACGAGCTCTCAACTATGGAATTAGCGCTTTTGAAAAGGGGCAAATCTTCCAGCAGTTCTCTCTTCAGAGGCCTGGCTGTACGCTCTACAGACTTGTGGGCACGCTCACTCTGGTCAACCCAAATTCTTGGGAGAGGCTGATCTGTCCCTAGAAAACTGGCCACATGCAAAAGCATAGAGACCAATATCTGCCTCCTGCTGGAAGGATCTGGAAGGAAAAGGGTGGCTGGAGTCCTCTAGGAGGGAAGTTGAGAGCCAGGAGAGGCAGCAAAGCCACAGTTCCAGCAGGTGGTGTCCTAAGGCTAAGGGAGCTTCCCAAGGATCAAGTGAGTCCTGGAGGTGTCTGCAGCCCATCTTGCTGAGGGCCTCCATTTATTTCAAATATCTATGGATAATGGGAAGGGCCCCCAAGGCCCGCTGGCTGACCTCATATGATACACCGTGACAGCCCATTGCTAAATGATTAGTTCCATAATCATTACGCTTACTTAACTCTACATTCTTTTAATTATTTCTCTATCAGTCCAAATTGCATCTGGCTACATGGGAAAAAACAAACCGACACTAGTGGTCTAATCACAAAAGCTTCATTTTTCTTATATTAACACCAAAAATACCAAACCGGTTGCCACTGAATTGATTCTGATTTACAGTTACCCCATATGATTCAGGGTAGAACTGTGCCCCATGAGGTTTTCAAGGGCTGAATTTTTAAATGTAGATTGCCAGGTTTTTCTTCCAAGGCATCTTTGTCTTAGCAGTGAATTGTGTTAACCCTTTGCACCACACAGGGGTTTGTCTTATACAATAGTAAGTCTTGAAATAGGTAGCCTAGGTCTGGCGTATTTGCTCAGGGACTCATCTTGGATATAGGAGAATGCATGCTTTTTGGTCTGCCAAACTCATGTAACCTATGTGACTCTCTCATCTTTCAATATTCTGACTAGGGAGCATGACAGCAGAAGAGCCAAGGACAAAAATGAAATGGGTTATGCCAGACAAGTGTTTTGCCTTAAACAACAACAAAAACTTTCTTGGGAGTCCTACTCAGTATCTTTCACCTACACATATTTGGCCCAAACTGGGTCAAATGCTTATGCATAGCTGCAAGGGAGCCTAGGAGGGAGCGATTTAAGTAGGTACATTATCACCCTAAACAAAATTGAGCTTCTATTAGTAGTAAGAATGAGAAAAATGGATACTGTTTAGGCATATAGCAGGGTTGGGTAGAATTCTATTTTGTGTCTTAATTTACATTTTGAATGAACTCAGAAAAAGTCATAGAGAGTAGAACAAAGGGATGGATGCGCATCCAACCACCTCAACTACTCATTTCTTTTCATGCTCTCCCTCTAGCTTCCCTGAATAGTTCTTGGTTACACATTGGGCTGCTAATTGCACAGTCGGTATTTTGAAATCACCGGCTGCTCTTCGGGAGAAAGATGGGACTCTACTCTGTAAAGAGGTACAGTCTCAGAACCTCACAGGTACAATTTTACCCATGTCCTGTAGGGTCGATATGAGTTAGCATTGATTCAATGGCAGTGAGCTTGGTTTGGATAGATCTGTGGAATCTTAGGATGGAATAGTTTGAATACACAGAAAAAAATTCAGTGGAATCATAACCCTCTAAATAATTACCCTCTAAAGCCACAAAGATCAACTGTGTCCAGCATGGTGACAGTTTAGCATATGCCATGGGCACATTGCTCATATCCCAGTGTTGTTAATCAACAAAAACTCACGCACTGCCACTTATAGTGACCCTATGCACAATAGAATAAAAGCCTTTCTAGTCCTGTGACATCCTCACAATGGTCATATTTTAGCCTATTGTTACAGCCACTGTGTTGATCCATCTCATTCAGGGCTTACCTGTTTTTTGACGATGCTCTACCAAGTATTTTGTCCTTTTCTAGGGACTAATTTCTCCTGATACCATATTCAAAGTATATGAAATGGAGTTTTACCATCCTCACTTCTAAAATACATTCTGGCTGTACTTCTTCCGGGATAGACCTCTTTGTTCTGCTGGGCATTCATGGTATATTCAATATTATTTGCAACATCATATTTTAAAGGCATCATCATATTTTCTTCAGTCTTCCTTATTTATGGTCCATCTTTCACATGCATATGTCAAACATTACCATCAAGTCTATTCTTATTCATAGTGACCATATAGGGTTTCCAAGGCTGTAAATCTTTACAGGGTCAAATAGCTTCCTCTTTCTTCTGTGGAGCAGCAAGTGGGTTGAACCACCAACCTTGCTGTTAGTCATTCAACCCATACCAGACACTGAAATTAAGACTCCTTTCACATGCATCTAAGGTGATTAAAAATATCAAGGCTAAAAGCAGGCATAATTTGCTAATCCCCAGAGTAAAACATTTGCTCTTTCACATTTTAAAGAAGTCTTTTACAACAGATTTTTCCAATGAAATACGTTGATTTATTGACTGCTGCTTCTGTGAGTATTGATTGTGGGTCCAAGTAAAATAGAGTTTAGCTACATTTCTCTATTTGTAATGATGTTGTGTGTTTATATTTGTCAAGTTGAGAAGACATTTGTATTCTTAGTGTTGAAGACTAATTCATACTGAAGGTGTACTATATGAGCTTTATCAGTAAGTACTTCAAGGCCTATTGACTTTCAGCCAGCAAGATTGGGTCATCTGCATAATACAGGTTGTTAATGATTCTTCCTCCAAACCAGATGCCTCAACTTCTTCATACAGAGCAGCTTCTCAGATTATTTGAATAAGTATAGTGTGATAGATAGGTAGGTTTATAGTGCCAACCTGGCCAATAAGAACATGTGGGATTAATAAGTTCGCAGTTTGATTCGTGGGCAAAGAGATAAATGGCTCAGCAAGCCACACCTATCTCTCAGTTGCTCTCTGGTGATCAGACCAGTGTGTGGCTGCCTTACCTAGTTCTGCAGTTTGCTGCCTGGCTGTACTGCCATATTTACTGTTGCATGGAAGTGAGTTAAACTGAGTCCTTTGTACTGCTATGTGGACTAATTAGCTGTTATATTCCTTCATGTTCTATCTATCTATCAAATCATAAATGTCCTGGTTTTGTTTCTCTAGAGAACCCTGTCTAACACATATGGTGAAAGGATATAACCACAACACACACTCTCCTGATTTTAAACCACGCACTATCCACTTGTTCTATTCGAACCACTTCCTGTTGGTTTGTGTACAGGTACCACAGGAGCACAATTAAATGTACGGGAATTCCCATTGTTCTCATATGTATTCATATGCTACCCAAAGTTTGTTATGATACACAGTAAAATCCTCTGCATAGTCAATAGTACATAAGTAAGCATTTTCCTTGTATCCTCTGTTTTCAGCCACGGTCCATCTGAAACCAGCATTGATATACCTTGCCCCATGCCCTCTTTTAATACAGCCTGGATTTCTGGCAGCTTCCTGTTGACATATTGCTATAACTACTTTTAAAGGTATCGTCAATAAAATTGTACTTGCATGTCATATTAATGTTATTTTAAATTAATTTGCAGATTTTGTTGCGTCATATTTCTTTAGAATGGACACAAATATTAATCACTTCCAGTTGGTTGGCCAGATAGCTATCTTCCAAATTTCTTGACATGGACTATCACTGCATGAGCGTGTTGAAATATTTCCATTCCTATCCCTTCCTTGCTTTTCACTAATGCTTACATTGCAGCTTCAACTTCCTCTTGGCCTTTTGAACTAGTAGAACCTCAACTAATTCTTGGGAACAGAGACTCTGTACACTCCGTCCATATTCTTTGGATTCTCCCTACATCATTCAATAGTTTGATAAATAATCCTTGAACATTGTAATCCGAGGCTTGGATTTTTTCTTCTGTTCTTTCAATTTATGATATGCTGACTGTACTCATTCCTTTTGCTTTCCTAATTCCAGGTCTTTACACGTTACAATATAATTCTTTATCTTCTCAAGCTGGCCTTTCAAATTTTTCTGTTCAACTCTTTTATTTCATCATTTCTTCCATTTGCTTTAACTGCTTTAGGTTCAAGAGCAAGTTTCCCAGTCTCCTCTGATATCCACTGTAGTATTTTCTTTCTTTCCTGTATTATTAATGATCTTTTTGAGGAGCCCCCAATAAAATGATTTATGATAAATAAATAAATAGCCACAGGTGACATGACAAAAAAAAAAAAGATTGATGACCTTTATGCTATTTCACAAGTCTTCTGTTAGCTGATCTTTAATGTTCAATATGTCCGAACCATTCTTGAGATAGGCTCTAAATTCAGGTGAGATATTGTGATAGTAAGGTTTCGTGTCAATTTAGCTTGACCAGGATCTTCAGAAGGTGCAGCTCACACTCTCCTTGGGGGTATGACCTATTTCATAGCTATAAGTAGACTGTGGAGAATGGGCTCGCTCTTTTTCTTCCTGATGAAATGACCCTGGACCCTACGTCTGGCTTCTTGGGATGGCAATCACCATGAGACCTGCTGACCCTAAGAGCTGTCTGTGGCCTGCCAACTGCCTGTTGACATTGGATTCTCCCAACTCTGCTTCCACCAACCTGTGGTTTTCCTGTTTCTTGGGCTATTCCTCCAACAGCTTCAGGAGTCTGGAAGGGCCTCTAGTTTGCATCTGATTTATGGGCTGGAGTTGGACTGGGGTTTCTTGTTGTGTGGACTTCTTAATGTAAAATTCTTATTGATATAAATTTCCTTCTTCTACATGTATCAGTATCACTGGTTTGTTTCTCTAGAAACCCCAGCCGACCACAGATATAATATAGACTGTATTTGGGCTCTTTTGCGTTCTTATTTTAATTTTCTTCAGGTTTGATTTGAACTTGCATATTAGTAATTGATAGTCTTTTACATAGTTGGCCCCCGGTCTTGTTTTTTGTCTCAATGATATTGAGCTTCTCTATCATGTCTTCCCACAGATTTAATCAATTCCATTCCTGTGTTTTCCACATGTATATATGCCGCTCCTGTTGTTGAATAAAGGTGTTTGCAATGAGGAAGTTATTGCTCTTGCAGAATTCTTTCATGCAGTCTTCAGCTTCTTTTCGATCCCCAAAGCCATAGTTTCTAATTACTCTTCCTTCCTTTTTGTTTCCATGTGTGCATTCCAATTGTCAGCAATTATTAATGCATTTTCAGTACATGTGTGGTCAATTTCAGACTAAAGAAGTTGGTACAATTCTTCATTGGCTTTAGTGGTTTGTGAGAAAATTTGAATAATGGTTCTATTAACCGGCCTTCCTTGTGTATGAAGATAAATATTATTCTGTCACAGGCAGCATTACACTTCAAGATAGATCTAAAAATGCTCTTTTTGAGGATGAAAGAGACATTCTTTTGAATTTGTCATTGTCAGCATAGTCATTCTTATCATTTTAAGATTCAAAGGGACTATTTCAACTCACCAATGCCTAGGATATTGATCTTTGTAGGTCAGATTCCGTTTTTTTATGATTTCCAATTTTCCTAGATTCTTATTTTGCACATTTCATGTTCTGATTATTAATGAATGGTTGCAATGATTTTTCTCATTTTGAATTATAATCCATTAGCAAATGAAGGTGCCAGAAGAAGCTTTAGTACACTTTGTTGCTAGATGCCTTCAAGTCAGTTCTGTCTCATAATAATGCCTACACAACAGAATGAAACATTGCCTGGTCCTGCCCCATACTCAAAAATTTTGTTATGTTTGAGTCCATTGTTGTAGGAATTGTCTCGATCCATTTGATCGGGTGTCTTCCTCTTTTTGCAACCCCTCCACTGTAATGTGTATGATGTCCTCCAGGGACTGGTCTGTCCTGATAACATCTGCAAAGTACATGAGATGAAGTCTCGCCATCCTATCTGCCAAGGAACATTTAGCTGCACTTCTTCTCAGACAGATTTGTTTGTTCTTCTCTCCACCCATGGTACTTTCAGTATTTTTTTGTCAGTACCTTAATTCAAATGCACCAGTTCTCCTTCAGTCGTTCTCATTCAATGTTCAAATTTCACATGCATAAGGTGTGGCGGAAAATGCCATGCCTTGGGCCAGGCGCAACTTAATCCTAAGTGAAATTCTTGATCTTCAGTACTTTAAAGTGGTTATGTGCAGTAGATTTGCCTAATGCAATATGTTATTTGGTTTTTTTGATTGTTGTTTCCATGAGCATTAGCTGTGAATCTAAGCAAGACGAAATCCTTGATAACTTCAATATTTTCTCCATTTATTATGATGTTATCTACAGCTCTAGTTGTGAGGTTTTGAGTTATCATTAAGGTGGACTCTACTTTGAGGAAGCTCTCTTTCTCGGTGATATTTTGATTGTTTTGCAATCTGAGGGACTCATTTTCTGGCATTATATCAGACAATATTTTACTGCTATGCATAAAGTTTTCAATGGTGAATCCCTCAGAAGTGGACTGATTGTTTTGTCGTCCTGTCAGTTCTTAGTCTGGAAGCTGTGTTGAAATCTGTTCACCGTGGGTGATCCTGCCTGGTATTTGAAGTACTAGTGGACTAACGCCCAGCATCACAGCAAAGCACAAGCTACCACAGTGCAGCAAATTGACAGATGGGGCGCGGGAGGGGAGTTGTCATTGTTAGACACTGTTAATTTGGCTCTAACTCATAGCACCCACAGCCTGTTTCCTCACAGTTAATGTTGGAGACCATTTTTGCAGCCAGTATGCCAATTCATCCCATTGAGGACCTTCTTCTTTTTTTCACCACTCCACTTTACCAAGTATGATATCCTTCTCTAGGGACTATGCTCAGCTGTTAAGATGTCCAAAGTATGTGATATGAAGTCTTGCCATTCTCACGTCTAGGAAGCATTCTGGCTCTACTTCCGCCAAGAAAGATTTGTTCCTTCTTCTGAAAGTCCATGGAATAGTCAATATTCTTCACCAGCATCATAATTCAAAGACATCAACTTTTATTTTACCTTTCATAATTATTGTCCATTTTCAAGTACATATGAGGTGATTGGAAATGCCATAGTATGATAGTTATATGATTTTATGTCAGTTTGAAGATATGTAAAAGTGTAAGGTTGGTATCCAATCTGTCAATCACACCATAGCCTGATGGTGCCTCTTTGTGACCATGGCCTTCTCATAAGGAGGGCCCTGGGAACCTCCCCTTCTTTTTGCATTCACCTGACTGCGTCCTGCCCACGTTGAGAGCTGCCAGAGTCTTGCCATGCTTCCATCGACCTTGGGTCCACACGACATTGCAATCACTGGCCTTTGACATCCCTGCATTCTGCATCATTGCATGTAACTGCGTAAGTTGGAAAGGAACTTATGGGCTAGTGTTGGACTTATGGACTTGAGTTGGACTGGCCTGGGATATTTCCTTGAAATAGAAATACTATAATGACTTCTTGATTAAAAACTATTTATTGCACATATATGAGTGTCACTTGATTTGTGTCTCTAGTCAGCCTGGCTTACATCCCGTTCACTGCCATCAAGTTGATTCCAACCCTTAGCAACTCTATAGGACAGGGGAGAGATATCCCTGTGGGTTTCCAATACTGGAACTTTGTATGGGAGCAGAACTGCTGATCTTGTGTTGAGCAACCCAACTTGGTTGGTTCTGACGCATTATGTTTGTAACCACTATACCACTAGGGCTCAGCTGTGCCTTATTCCTCAAAGTGACATCTTTTAACACTGGAAATTGGTCTTCAGCAAGATCTACCAGTGTACTCGGTCATATGACTTATTTTCTTTTTACACTGTTTTGATTGTGATGTGAGGGAAAATCTACAGAGTAAATTGATTTTCTTTACAATTCATGCAATGTTTTATGATATTGATTGCAATACCTACAATGCAATACTACTTTTCCTATTCCCTCCCTTTGTTTGCCGTTTCCATTGGTCTTTCGTTCCCATGCCTTCCTGCCTTCTGAGTAACTCCCTGACAAATGCTGGGCTCTGAATTGTACATCGTTGACAGTATAGGTCTCCTATTTGGGGGCAGAAAGTTGAGCCATGGAGGTGAGGTCAGGTGTCAAATGGGAATTCCACTAGTGCCTATCATATCCTAAGGTTAGTCTTCTTATTTTGAGTTCTACATTTTCCCCAGTTGATCCAGGGCCTACTACTGTGAGCACTTTCAGAGCAATCTGCAGTGAGAACCCTATGCTATCTTGGTCTTCTGGACTCAGCGCTGTGGAGCCTGGGCTTCATGTGGTCAGTGAATCCCTTTCATCTTCTTTTGATGCTATCTGTGTAATTCTGTATTTTGAATTTCTCTTCAATTTTTTCAGCTAGTGAAATGCACATGCTTTTCATTTTTGCTGTCCTAATTCCAGGTCTTTGCACCTTTTCATATAATTCTTTATTCCATCTTTTTTAATTCCCCTTTGAAATTTTATGTTCAGCTTCTTTATTCAGCGTCTTTACTTCATCAATTATTTCTATATTTCTCTCTCTCTTTTTCGTACTTCATCATTTCTTTCATTGGCTTCAGCTACTCCACATTCAAGGTGACATCCGTTTTGTCTTTTCTTTAGTTTCTATCTTTTTAATTATCTTTGAATTTCTTTATTTATGATGTTCTTGATATTATTGCAGAACTCGTATCATCTCAGGTGATTTGTGTTCAATGTGTCAACTTTCTTCTTGAAGTATCCTCTAATTTAGATGAGATATACTCAAATTCATACTTTGACTCTTGGGGACTTGTTTTAATTTTGTTGGAATTCGAGTTGAATTTGCCATTGATGGTTTGTTCCACAGTTCGTCTCCAGTCTCGTGACTGATGATATTGAACTTCTTTATACCGTAAATACTTGAGTATAAGCCGAGGTTTTTTCAGCACATTTTTTATGCTGAAAAAGCACCCCAGCTTTGGGGGGTAAAATTAGTTGCCTTGGGTTATACTCGAGTATGTATAGTAGTTTATTTCAACAGATATAGTTGATTTAATTCGTGTGTATTTCTACCGAATATACATGATCCATGTCTATGGTTACTGTTTACATCCCTGAAAAATGAATCTTCAATCAATAAGCCATCCTTATTGGAAAATTCTATCATGAGATCTCCCATGTGGCTTCCATCCCCATGGCCATATTTTCTAACTAGTGATCCTCCTCCTTAGTTTCCAATTTTTGCATTCAAGTCATCAGTAATCTTGATTGCATGTTTCATCAATTTCAGACTGAAAAGGTTGGTAAAAATCCTCAATGGCTTTATTGTTAGCATTAGTGGTTGGTGTGTAAATTTGAATAATAACTTTATTAATTATTCATCCTTGTAGGTGTAATATATCCTACACCTAACAATGGTGAACATTGGAATCGATGTTGAACATTCTCATTTTTAACATGAAAGTCATCCATTCCTTTCAAATTTGTTACTCTGGTATGTAAACCATATTATTGTGACATTCAAAATGGCCAATACCAGTCTATTTCAGTTCAATAACACCTAGAGTGTTTGATCTTTATGTGTTACATTTTTTCATGGCTTCCAATTTTTCTAGATCCATATTTCATGCATCCCATCTTCTTGTTAGTGGTTATTGCAGTACTGCTGTTTCTTCTCATTTTGAGTCATTGCCACATCAACAAATATAGGTCCTGAAAACTTTATATCACTAAGGTCAACTCTACTTTGAGGAGACAGCTCTTCCCCAATTATATTTTGAGTGTCTTCCAACTTGAGGGGTTCATCATCCTGCACTATATGAAACAATATTCCACTGCTATCAATGTGCTCCACAAACACCACTATTTTTTTCAGATGTAGATTGGCAGGTTATTCTTTCTAGTCTATTTAGCTTGTAAGCTTTTCTGAAAATTTTCCACCACGGGTAACTATGCTTGTGTTTGAAATACCAGTGGTATATCTCACAGGATCATGATGACTTTCAAGTTATGATAGTTCAAGAACCTGACATGTCTGACAACTTGGCATGCTAGCCTAATTCCGAATGGTCAGCACATCTCTCTTCTTGCTTTCTCTAGTTTCTGTAGACCACTGTACCTGAGCATGCATGGCTTAGGAGGTTGTGGAGTTAATTCTTGCTTCCTGGAGTAACCCTTAACCAATGACCCATAGGAGTTGTTGGACAAATAGCCACACTCCCTCACATTCTGGGCAGAATAACTAGTGGATTTTCTACAGTGTCTCCAGTAAGATTAACCTCCAGTTGCTCACAATTTTAAATTGTTTGATAATGTACTCTTCATTGGCTGCCTTCTTTCTCTTTTCTATTTCCCATTTCCTTATTGATATCTCCCCAGAAAATGGCTTAATTAAAACCTTTGTCTCAGGATCCAATCCTATGGGGAACCCAAACTCAATCACACAAGACATTTGTCAAATCATGGACTTAGTGGTTATAGCTATTATATGTGTAGGTCATGGAAGAGGAGAATTCATACCATCACTTTGAATAGTCATTCGGAGTGCCAACTGGGTCCCCAGCATAGATCCTGGACATCAAAACTCACTGTTTCCTGTATCATAACACTTCCTTTTAGACTTCAGTCATTCAAAAAGCTCAACAAATAGCTTGCTGTCTCACTTCAAATTTTGTAGTGTGCAAATATGGCTATGTTTTCATTGTGTGTTTAGCCCTGGACAAATCAGCTTTGACCAGGAAGGTGAAGTCATGTGGAAAAACAAACCAAAAACACTAGCAGCTGTGTGTTGTGGAAGAAAACCCTGTGGATGAAGTGCAATTTTTAGGGAACAGAGACCAGTAAGATAAACCAATAAGTGTCCACTGTTTTGATGTTAAGGAGAACCCTGATGAGGCAGTAATTAAGCACTTAAGGGCTAATCAATCAGCAGTTCAAACCCACCATCTTCCCCAAGGAAGAGTTACGATGTGGCAGTCTGACCCCCTTAAGATTTACATTGATTACCACTACCAACTGATCTGAGAGGGATAGCATTAGGGGATGCTGGATCGCATTCTTAACGAGCTCTAATGGCAGAGTGGACTCCTCATTGATCTCCTAACCACAAGGAAAGTGGTTCTAACCTATCAGTTGGTCCATGTGAGAAATAGGAGCTTGTCTGCTCTGGTAAAGATTTAAGCCTTGGAAAATCAAAGGGTGAAGTTCTATTCTATCTTGTAGGGTCTCTATGAGTCAGCTTCAACACAATGATAATGAGTTTGCTTTGGAATTTTGGGATAGAATAGGAGAAATATGTGCAACAAAGTTTAAACTTATTTTAAATTTTCAGTGGTATTGCTCAGAGAGAGATTCTTGGAACCCACAAGACTGTTGTCCTTAGGCACCTTCAGATCTGGAACTGAACTCACTCCCTTGGCTCAATCTTCAGCCAAACAATAGGTAGATCTATAAGGTAAAAAGTAACACTAATCAACTCTTTGAATCAAAAGGATATAATTTATTCAAAGATAAAGTTCAGAAGGGTCAGGAAAGAAGGGGGAATGGAAACAGGAAATACAAGGAGGAAGTGCGATAAGTGATATTACGTTGAGCAGATTGCAGTCAATATCATGAAGCAAAATATGTGTGAACTGTCAAATGGAAAACAGATGTATTCTGTAAACCTTCACCCAACTCACAATAAAGAGATTTTTTTTCAGCCTTGGAAACCTATGAGGCAATACTATTCTGTCCTATAGGGTACCACTGAGTTGAAATCAACCCAGTGGCAATGGGATATTGATGCTGATGCTTTCTGCCGATTCTAAAAAATAGGGTTATTAGCAATTATTGTGGAAATAGCATGAATGAGACTATGTAAATGGGGTTGGTTACAGATAAATTCTTGTAAATGTTAAAGGATAAGTGATTGAGGATGGACTTGCCCAAAAAGAGAAAATTATTGCAAGATTTTGTTCCAGGGATAAAATAAAAATAGGTTTCCTGTGGGTAAGACTTAAGCCTATAGATATGGAATTTAAGGAACTGGTATTCCATGATGGTCACCTTCCCGACACAATCACTCAAGACAAAAAGTGGGTGTATAAACAAATGTGGTGAAGAAAGCTTATGGAGCCTAGCTATCAAAAGATAAAGAGTCTAGGGTTTTAAAGACTAGAAGGTTCACAAGTGGCCATCTAACTCAGAAGCAATAAAGCGCACATGAAAGAAACACACCAGCCTGTGTGATCACAAGATGTAGAAGGGATCAGGTATCAGGCATCAAAGAACAAAAAAATCATATCATTGTGAATGAGGGGGGTACAGTTAGGGGATCCAAGATCTATCTGTAGGCAACTGGACAACCCCTTACAGAAGGGTCGCTGGGAGGAGATGAGCCAGTCAGGATGCAGTGTAGCAACGATGAGACATATAACTTTCCTCTCATTCCTAAATGCTACCGCGCCCACTATCATGATCCCAATTCTACCTTACAAACCTGGCTAGACCAGAGAATATACACTGGTCCATATAGGAACTGGAAACACAGGGAAACCAGGACAGATGACCCCTTCAGGACCAGTGCTGAGAGTAGCAATAACAGGAGGATGGAGGAAAGGTGGGGTAGAAAGAGGGATCTGATTACAAGGATCTACATATAACCTCCTCCATGAGGGAGGGACAACAAAAAAGTGGGTGAAGGTAGATGTCAGACAGTGTAAGATAGGACAGAATAATAATTTATAAATTATCAAGGGTCCATGAGGGAGGGGAAGGGGGAAGGAGGGGAAATGAGGAGCTACTACCAAGGGCTCAAGTAGAAAGCAAATGTTTTGAGAATGATGATGGCAACAAATGTACGCAGTGGATGTATGTATAGATTGTGATAAGAGTTGTAGGAGCCCCCAATAAAATGATTCTTTTTAAAAACCTCAAAGAGCAAAATACACTATGGTTTATTGTACATCAATGATACTTCAATAAAATTACATAAAAAGGGGGAAAAAGAAATGGAATTTAAGGTAAAGAAAGTATTCCCTTTGAGGACCATATTGCAAATATATATTTAGGCAGGCAATTAGATAAAGACATTTTAAGTCTGGGCTTCTATACCTGCCATCTGTCTGTTATGAAAAGTATAATTAGCAACTAGAATCTCTCATACAAAATCAACTCAATATGGTCTTTCTGGTCTGACCTCCATGGTGTTCTACTCTGCTTTGATGGAGCTCATCATATCATGACTCTATAACAAGATTGAGGAGTTATTTGCATTCTTATGTGGAAGGTAAATCTGTTTGGCCATTCTGTTAGACTAGTTCATTTTCTTTCCTACCATCCCATCTGCCATTTTAATTCAAAACAGGGAGAAAAGCATGTATGTGCTTTTTGAGGAAGGAGAAGATTTTGGTGTGGAAGAAATTCTCTTCTAGACTGCAAGGTAAGAATTTACCCCCTCTAGCCCTGTTGGAGGAGGGGAAAAGGAAGAGAGACAAGGCAAAGAGAACAACATAGTTAGTTTCATGCCTCCTTACTTGACCTGGGGATTGAGGGGAATATCAGTGACTATGGACCTGTTGTGCTCCCCATTTGGAAGCATGAAGAATAGAGGCTGCCAGGCAGAGCAGCCCTCTGGGAAGTCACTGAAGACAAACATATAGAGAGTGCCATCAAGTCTACTGTGATCCATGGAGACCTTATATGAAATGGAATGGAGTGCTGTCTGATCTTGCACCATTGTCACACATTCCTGAATGTTGAAGTCCATTGTTGCAGCGATTAGGTCAATCTGCCTCAATAAGGATCTTCCATGTCCCTCTATTTCATCAAATATGATGTCTTCCTCTAGCAATTGTCCACTGATAGTGTGTCCAAAACACATTAGTCAGTCAGTGTTCTCTTGTGATCCATAAGGTTTTCTTTCAGTAATTTTTGGAAGTGGACTAGCAGGCCCCTCTTCCTTGTCTGTCTTAGTCTAGAAGCTTCACTGAAACCTGTCCACCATGGGCAATCCTGCTGGTATTTGAAATTCTGGGAACAGAGCTTCCAGCACCATAACAATACACAAACCATTATAGTACAACCACCTGACAGATGAGTGGAGGATATCTATATCTATATATGGAGAGAGAGAGAGTAAAACTGGCAATGCAGTCTGATTAGGCAGTATTCTGATAATCTGCTGCTAACAGAAAGTATCCCCACAAATAACATCTTAAAGTAATGATAATATCAATTTTGCTCACAAATCTGCAATCTGGGCAGAGCTCAGTGAGGACACTAGTTTTGGCTTCATCAAGCATTAGCTGGGGTAGCTCAAAGGACAGAGGCTGCAGCTCTCTTAAGACTCACTCCCTCACACGACTGATACTTCTATTGGTTGGAGCTCAAGAAGAACCCTATATGTGACATTTTCATTTGGCTTGGTCTTCCTTGCAACATCCTGACAGGGTCCCAATGGTGAACAACCCAATACGACCAGGTGGAAGTCACAGAGCAACACTTCTGCCATAGTCAAAGGCCTGCCAAGATGCAAGGAAGAGGGAAAGCAGGCCCTGTTTCTGGAAAAATGAACACAAACTCATCTTGTAACAAGAGAATGTGCGATGTGCAACATTAGGACAGTCATCTTTGAAGGACACAACCTGCCATGAGCCAAGATACAGAGACAGATTTCTACGAAAGCGAAAGGGCAGGACTTAGACTTAAAGATAAAGCCACAGACTTCATAGGACAAGAGCAATAGGGAGACAAGCAAAGGAAAGCTCTAGGACACAAGCCTAACATGGCTAAAGATAGGGACAATGTCAGGACTGAACTGGAAGCAAGCAGACACCTGTGCAAGGCAGAACCCGTGAAGTTGTGAGTGCCTACAAAGCTAAGTCAAAGTACCTTGGGGCATGAGAAGGGAAGGAGCAGGAGAAGGAATTAATGGGTAGGTTTATGGAATTTGTAAGTCTGGAGACAGAGCATCAGGAATAGCTGGGTTCTGGCACTCAGTTGATACCATCAGAGTTTGAACCTTTTCCTTTCAGAGCTGTTTCCTTTTGAGTTTCACGCAGGCTTCCTGATGACAGCTGTGGTTTTATCTAGAAGCTCAGGAATTCTATTAGAGAGAGGCTCTTTTCCTTTCTAATCATTGGTGGTACTATCAGGTAAGCATTGGATTGCTAACTGCAAGGTTGGCAGTGCTACCCTACCAGCTACCTCATAGGGAAAAATATGGAACTTTCTGCTCACATAAATATTTACAGTCTGAGAAACCCCACAGGGACCTTCTATGATTCAAAATGGACTCATTGGCAATGGGGAAATTGTTTCTGGGGCATTTTTTAGGGTTAGATATCATTAACCTAGCATGAGTCTCATACTGAGTCTGACCCAGTCCCTTTGGACAGAGGAAAGTCATGCCCTGACTAACCAGGCCTGGAGCTGGCAGATTGGGTCAATGCCAGCAGAAGCATGGAGATGGAGCATGGTGGAAGAGTGATCCCAAAGATACAAGCCATGTGCTGTGAGTGGAAGAAGGGCAAATGAATGCTGCATTAATTAACCAGTCATTGACAAAATGAGGTTGCATGACAAATGGCTCCAAAACCCAGCAGTTCAACAAACAGCCCAACCCCTTCCCTCCCACACACACCGTTCTTAAAATTCAGGATCAGGGAGATTAACTGGAACTTTGAACTTGGCACTTCAGGGCTTGGAAGAGGTGACAGTGCATGTAAAGGCCTTGGGGCAGGAGAGATCTTGGTGTGACTGAAAGCCCAGAAGAAGACTAATTTGGGGGAGGTGAGATAATAGGAATGGAGTTTTCAGTGAGCATTTCCTTGAGAGCCTTCAAGCAAAAGCGATTTTTCTATATTCATGTTTTAGAAGTAGATCTCCACCCATTGTGTAAAGCTTTGCGTATTGGATTGGTGTCGGTATGCAGGGAAAAAATAAATGGGCTTGTTATGGATTAGGAGCCTGTGGTAGTCACCTAATCTTGTGTCAAGTTAAGGATTAGGAGTGTAGGCGTGGAGTCTAGGCTGCCAATCTGGAGATAGTCAGTGAGATTTTTATGTGGGCATAGCCTTCTCCTGAGAACTCTGAGAAATCTGGTACTTCCTCCTTGGAGGTGGAAGACACCTCTCTTTCTCTCTCTCTCTCTCTCTCTCTCTCTCTCTCTCTCTCTCTCTCTCTCTCTCTCTCTCTCTCTCTCTCTCTCTCTGCTACTCCTTGGGAGACATTGCAGAAGGCAAGCCAAATGGATGCGACCAGACCTCTGAAGCCAAAGAAGCCTCAGAGAGATCGCAGCCAGCACTGAGATGCTTACAATGCCACTGGATCCACAAGACTTTCCACCCATTGGCCTGTGATTATCCTGCATTCAGCATCACTGCACATGTTTTATGGGTCTGAAAAGGAATTTATAGATTGGTATCAGACATATGGGCTAATATCAGACTTATGGATTTGATGTGCACTGGACTGGGACGTTTGCTTAATGTACAATTACTGTTTGATATAAAACTCTCTCTCTGGATTTATAAGGTAGAATTAGACCAGAACATGTACTCTGGTACAGATAGGAGCTGGAAACACAGGGAATCCATGACAGATGATCCCTGCAGGACCAGTGGTTAGAGTGGCAATACCAGGAGGGTGGAGGGAAGGTGGGGTAGAAAGGGTGAATCGATTACAAGGATCTACATAAAATCTCTGCCCTGGGGGACGGACAACAGAAAAGTGGGGGAAGTGAGATGTTTGACGTGTAAGATATGACAAAATAATTTATATATTACCAAGGATTTATGAGGGAGGGGGAGGAGGATGGAAGTGGGGAAATGAGGAGCTGATACGAAGGGCTCAAGTAGAAAGCAAATGTTTTGAGAAGGATGAGGGCAACACATGTACAAATGTACTTGACACACAATGGGTGGATGGATGGATGGATGGATGGATGGATGGATGGATGGATGGATGGATGGATGGATGGAATGACTGTGATAAGAGTTGTATGAGCCCCCAATAAAATTATCAAGGGTTCATAAGGAGGGGGGAGTGGGGAGGGAGGAGAAAAATGAGGAGCAGGTGCCAGGGGCTTATGTGGAGAGCAAATGTTTTGACAATGATGAGGGCAATGAATGTATAAATGTGCTTTATAATGGATGGATGGATGGATTGTGATAAGAGTTGTATAAATCCCTAATATAATGATTAAATAATAGGGAAATGATTTTTAAAAACCACCAACTCTCTCTCATACACATGAGTCTCCCTCGATTTTCCTCTAGCATACCCAGACTAATACACAGTTCGCCCCTGTCCTATAGGGCCGCTATGAGTTGGCATGGACTTGAGGGCAGTGGGTTTGTTAGGGCTTTGGAGTTCAGCAGGCCTTTGTTGGTGTGTTTGAGTCTATTTTTGTAGCTGTTGTTTGCAGGTCAGTGGCTCATCTTCCAGCACTCTATAGGACCATATTTTGTTGTGACCCATAAGGCTTTCATTTGTTAATATTTGGAAGTAGATCACCAGGTCTTTCTTCCTAGTCTGCCTTAGGCTAGAGCAGTGGTTCTCAATCTGTGGGTTGTGACCCCTATGGGGTCCAGCGACCTTTTAACACGAGTCACCCGATTCTTGGCAGTAGCAACATTACAGTTATGAAGTAGCAAGGAAAATGATTTTATGGTTGGGGGTCACCACAACATGAGGAATTGTATTAAAGGAAGGTTGAGCACCACAGGGCTCGAGGTTCCACTGAAGCCTGCCCATCATTGCTGACCCTTCTGGGGTTTGTCATATCGGTGGCACAGCTTCCAATTTCACAGCAGCACTCTAGCTACCACTGCACCACGAACTGATAGACAGGTGGTGGACTGTTCTTAAAAGCCACCTGATTTACGATGCTTTGTTTTGACAGCCCTGGAAAATGGATACAGAATCTAGTTTCATAGTCAATGCAAGACACACCTTGGGGCAGTAGGGATGGCATGAAGTGAATAGATTCAAAGTATATTTTAGGGAGAGGAAGGATGACAGTTAATGCCTGGGGGGTGTGCAAGAAGAAAGGAAGCAGAGACACCATTGATATTAAGTGCCTGAGTTAAGACAGGAATTTCCAGGGAAGCTGGTGGGTCATGATGGGAGAATTTCACACTCCCCGGGGACAGAGGGAGCATTGATTAGTTCATATGTCTGCGCATCTTCTCAGACAATAGAGGCTTTGTCATCCTCAAATGAAGCATGCAGTTGGAGCTCAGAGAGGGCATGCAGTGCAAATGAAGACTGGGTTGGTTGAGATGGGTGAACCAGGGCCACTAGTCAATTCTGAGGAGCTTCAGAAAACCTGCCCAGTGTCTCTTGGAGAGTGGGCATGTCTCATGGCCACAGAGGGCCTTTTAATGTTTCACCTTTCCACTGCAGCAGCGAGAGGCTCTATCAGCTCATCCTGGAAAGGAAACATACTACCTGCCATCAGGTTCATTTCTTCAGAAAGGATGGAAGAATACAAATGAAAGACTACAGTTTGAAGGGGTCTTAGGCAGACTATCAGGCTCATTAAAGCTTCATTTATTAAAACTTCATTATTCAGAGACATTCTCCCAGTAGGATGTATGCTGGGGTGGGGGTGGGCATGAGGAGGAAGGCTTGGAGCAGGGTAGGGGAACAACCCCACACCCCCAAAAAATACCTTCCCAAGAAGCAATTCCAGTGGGCACAGATTAGATAGAAGTTTCATCCTCTGGTCACTTGATGTTTGTCCCTCTCTTTTATCTGAATGCTCTTTCCACATTGCTCAGATGAATCATCAAATTTATATTAAAATGCAAGTTAGGAAGCATCATCCCCAACCAACCTTGTTCATCAAAATGGTAGTGCTCTCTCCGGGTACCCTGAGTTCAGTTTGTCAACAAGCTGAAGCAGTTGAGCTGGGGCTCTGTGAGGCCCAGGAGCATGAGTTCATTAATATCCGACCCATAATGCCTTGCTGGGTTTATGCCAACAAAGCCCTGTCACTCCTTACCTTAGGATTTACTCACTCTTTGAAACAGGCATTTATTTACACACAGTTTGACCTCATGATGGTGTTCAGCAGATGTGGATCTTACTTATTTGCATTGTTCTGTGACAGTTGCAAAATTCGTTAGTGGCTCAGGGATCAATCCTCTGTGGACTGCCCCGAAGCTAGATGAAGCAAGCGGGTTCTCCCTGATTCATCCTCCCTCCTTAGCAATGCTTGCTAGTCAGGATAACATAGTGCCCATTAAAGAAACTGCCTGTGTCACTTTAAATTTGTGACCTGGGCGGGAGGGAGGGTCATGATCACAAGTGACAGAAACTGACGCTTGACTAACTTAGGGAAAAAGGCCTAATGGTGGATAAATGTTGGGAAGACAAGAAAATGTGGCAAATGCCTGGGCAATCTCAGGGCTGTGAAGCAGGTAATGGCGAAACACTCCTCCTGAGGCCAAAGCGTGCCCTCTGTAGTACATTAAATCACATTCACACACACCCATTCATGTTCACATGGGACCTGAGGCTATGGCCTTACTTGGAGAGGAGGTCTTGGCAGATGTGCTTAGATAAGTATTTCAAGAGCTCCATCTTTCTGGGTTTAGATTTCAGATGGATACTACATGCACTGATTGGTGTGTTCTTATAAGAAGGGGAGCGGGCACACAGAGACCCCGTGTGAAGACACTGGCAGAGATTGGATCAGTGCATCTATAAGCCAAGAAATATCGAGGATTAGCAGCAGTGACCAGAAGCAGAGAGAGGCTACTTTGATTCTCCTTCAGAGCTCTCAGAAGGAATGAATCTTGCCCACACCTTAATTTTAACCCTTTGTCCTTCAGAAAAGTGAGAGAACAAATGCCTGCTGTTTAAGTCACTCGATTGGTAGCCAGTTGTTACAGCTACCCAAAAGAACCATTATGGATTGATCTGTAGCCCCCTCAAAATATGTGAGAAATTTGAACCTTGGTGGACATGATCCTGTTTGAAAAGAAGGGAGTTCTTTTGTAATATAAATGAGGCCGTATGGCCACTGGAGATCCCTTCATAGAGGGGTTTAGAAGAGGAGATGGGTCAGTCAGGGTGCGAGGTAGTACCAATGAAGAACACAGCTTTCCCCCAGATCCTGTATGCTTCCTCCCCCCAACTACCATGATCCAAATTCTACCTTGCAGGGCTGGATAGGGCAGAGGTTGTACACTGGTGCATATGGGGGCTGGAGGCACTGGGAATCCAGGGTGGATACCTTCAGGACCAAAGGTGTGAGGGGCGATGCTGGGAGAGTGGAGGGTGAGTGGGTTGGAAAGGGGTAACTGATTACGAGGATCCACATGTGACCTCCTCCCTGGGAGATGGACAGCAGAGAAGGGGGGGAAGGGAGACTCGGGATAGAGCAAGATATGACAAAATAACAATGTATAAATTACCAAGGGTACATGAGGGAGGGGGGAGCGGGGAGGGAGTGGAAAAAAAAAAGGACCTGATGCAAAGTGCATAAGTGGAGAGCAAATGCTTTGAGAATGATTGGGGCAGGGAATGTGCGGATGTGCTTTATATAATTGATGTATGTATATGTATGGATTGTGATAAGAGTTGTATGAGCCCCTAATAAAATGTAAAAAAAAGAAAATGATTAAGGCAAAGAATGTACAGATGTGCTTTATACAATTGATATATGTATATGTATGGATTGTGATAAGAGTTGTATGAGCCCCTAATAAAATGTTTTAAAAAATGAGGCCATATGAGAATAGGCTTGAGCCTAAACCTAAACACTTCTGAGTTAAAGGCCAGGATAGACCCAGTAACACACAGTACGGGGAGAAAGATAGCGAGGAATGCCAAGGAACTTTCTGGTATCCACAAAGAAGGACCCTGACCTAGAGTCGCACCCCAAATTTGAACCTGTAAGCTCCAAAGCAGGGGGAAAAGTGTTTTAAGGCTACTGACTTGTTGGATAATTTTTGGTTAAGGAGATTAAGACAGAAACTTAAGACATCCTCCAATCCTTCCTCTGGCTTCGTTCCATTTTTCTCACTTTCAAGAGTCCTCCTAGAGGATTCAGTCAGGTTGTTGTTGTTGTTGTTGTTCAGTGTCATAGTGAGGGTTTGGATTCATTGTGACCATACATACAACATAATCATACACTGCCCGGTCCTGTACCATTCTCACAGTTGTTCTTAAGTTTGAGCCCATTGTTGCAGCCACTATGTCAATCCCATTTGTTGAGGGCTTTCCTCTTTTTCATTGCCCCTCTACTTTCCAGAACACGATGTCCTGCTCCAGGGACTGATCTCTCCGGACAACATGTCAAAGTTAAGGCGAAGTCTCATTATCCTTGCCCTGAGGAACATTCTGGCTGTACTTCATCCAAGTTAGATGGGTTTGTTCTTTTGGCAGTCCATGGTACATTCATTACTCTTTTACATCACTACTAATCAAATATATCTATTCTTCTTTGGTCTTCCTTATTCAGTGTTCAACTTTCACATGAATATGAGACAGTTGAAAATACCATGGTCTGGGTCAACCCGCCCCAGTCCTCAAAGTAATCTCTTGCTTTTCAACACTTTAAAGAGGTCTCGTGTAGCAGATTTGACTAGTGAAATGTGTCATTTGTTCTCTTCTCTGCTGCTTCCATGAGAATTGATTGTGGATTCAAGCAAGACAAAATCCTTGACAATTTCGATCTTTCCTCCATTGATCATGATGTTATCAATAGGTCCAGTTGTGAGGGTCTGGGCTTTCTTTACATTGAGTCATAATCCAAACTGAAGGCTTTAATCAATCCTTCATCTTCATCAGCAAGTGAATCAAGTCCTTCTCATTTTCAGCAAAATTGTGTCATCTGTATAATGCAGGTTGTTAATAGGCCTTCCTCCAACCTGATGCTCCATCAGGCACTGCCCCTTAATGAGTTTAGGTCATGAAGGATAGTCCTCCATAGGCACATTGATTATTACACTACCACCCTCACATAATAAATTCAGAGAGAGAAAATTTCCCCAAAGCAATGGAAAGCTTACTAGAGAAGTGGAGGGTGCTAAAAGCCAAAGGTGACACAAACCGGAAATCAATACTAGTTTTCAATACCTGCAGTCATCTAATAGTTCACTGCACTATCTAAGGAAAGGTGAGGAGAACTGGGGCAATTCCATTAAAAAAAGACAATGCAGGGTATATAAGTCCGTCATTCCTCTGGAGAAGAAAAACACATAGTTGGGTTGTAGAGCTTTGTTTGCTAATCAACCGAATGTAGTTGTAAGGCAGGGGTGTGCGTGTACGCGTGTGTGTGTGTGCGTGCGTGTGTGTGTGTGTGTGTTGAAGGGAGGGGCTTGCCATTCTATTTCATAGCCAGGAGAAAGATGAGCCTCTTCCCATATCTTTTGCTCTGTGGCAAGTTACTGATCTACAAGGAACTTTTATTTGACAAGGACATTGCCGAGAAAAAAACGGGAAGCTTGTGTTCATCTCTGCTGAGAGGTGGAGTCAAAGAGATGGGCTTTATGACAGACACCCTGATCGTGCAACCAAACTATGAAATGGCCTCATACATTCAACACACATTTGCTGCACCTCCCCAGTGTGCTGCCCAGATATTACCAGGCAGAGTGTTTTATGGGCAGCATTTTAGAGTTAGGCAGGCAGAGGGAGTATCTTTGTGGGTGTTGCCTTTACCAGTCCTTGGATTGTTCTGGGACAGGCATGTCTTTTTCCTCTAAAGTAACTGATCGCGTGTAAAGAAGGAGTCTCCTCAGTAAGACGGGTTGAACCAAACCCAACCTATGACAATCATCTCAATTGGAACACATAGCGACCCTATACAAATACCCGTAGGGTTTCCAAGTTTGTAACTCTTTTGGGGGGTCAACTACCATATCCTTCTCTTGCAGAACCACTACAGAGTTGAGCGTTGTGTTAGCAGCTGAATGCTTAATCACTGTGCCCATTTTGTTTGCTGAGCCGCCCTCAAAACACTGAACAGTTTTTCTGGGTACCAAGTATGTCCACTTCTATATCTGGCCTAGGGTGTTTTCTCCAAGTTGATAGGAGGTGCAAATCAGTTACTAGGGGTTTGGCAGAGTCAGTATGGAAACTGGGAGGGTGTGTGAAATTTGAACCAGAGTAGAACAATTCCAAGACACTTCCTAGGGATTCCTGGCATATAATATGCAAATGATAGTCAAGATATATAACTGTGTCTCTGTTCTTGGTTCTGTCAGTACCTGGTGTGGCCACAAAGGAGAAACCTGGTCTTCTGCTATTTTGAGCATCTAGTGTGAATGACAGGAGATAAGTCACATGCTAATGAACCCTGGTGGTGTAGTAGTTAAGCACCATGGTGCCCGGCTATCAAAGCATATAGCGTCTGGGGTCTTAAAGGCTGGAAGATAAACAGGGGGCCATGTAGCTAAGAAACAACAAAGTCTACATGGAAAAAGCACACCAGCCTACACCAACATGATCGCTGAAGACAAAGCGGGTGCATAAGCACATGTGAGCATGTTTTCTTGATGTGCACTCACCCTTTATATACAACTCTCTTATACATACGTGTTTCTGTGGATTTGTTTCTCGAATGCACCCAGACTAACATAAGCAGCGTGGAACGCATTTAAGAAGCCTAGACAAGGGCAGGGCAGGATATTCGGAGGGACTGGATCCAGAATTTGAGAGGAAGGAGCCCTGGTGGCAAAACGGGCTGCTAGCTCACTCTCCCAAGGGGGACAATGAGACTGCTGGCTCCCATGAAAATTTACAGTCTTGAAAACTCCATATAGGGTCACTGTGGTTGGAATCCACTGGACAGCAGTGACCTTTTGGGATTGAAGGTGGAAGCCACCAATGACTTCCTGCCATTGAGCCAAGGAGCCTCAGGAGAGTGTGTGAACTTCTGGAATGCAGTGAACAACCTCTGCACATCTGCTTTTCGTGCTGCCCAAGTCATGCCCTTGGCCTTTGCTTAAACATATTCATCCAGAAGTGAACCATCACAGCTGCTCCCTCGGGAAGCTGGGGGCTGAGCTCTCTGGTTCCACTCTGTCAGCATTTCTGGTCCGGGTACCTCCCCTCTTCCCCGGCACAGGCAATGTGCTTTTGGAAGCAGTGCTCCCTGGGTAGTGGGTGTGATTTGCCTCCTCTGGCCTAACATGATGAATGCTGAGAGGGGGTGGATACTAGGGGGTTAAACTCCCTGAACTTTACCTAGCCCAGGGGAAAGCTTATTATTTAAAGTAAGTTTTAGACAGAATCTTTAGAAAGAGAAATGGTTAACTTTATGTACACAATTACTCCCCAACACATAGGCTCAACCTCATAGGCTGTGGATGACCTTGAGCAGGTGCTCAGTCACAATGGTTTTCTATCAGGATTGAGAGTTCAGCTCTCTCAACTCTCCAACTGGTTATTAGCACCATAGTCTCGTTTCTATTTTTGTATTTACTTGGTTTTTAGGGGGAAAAGACTCCCAATCCAACTATATTTTATTAGGAACTCCTTTGCTAAGTTTTACACAAGAAAAAGGCACAAACTGCTGTTCTGGATGAAGGAGAGCATCCACATGAGGCCACAATGGTGTTGGAAGGACCCACAGCCACAGTGACTTAAATAAAATGACACCCATTCTGTCCTGCTGACTCTGACTCATAGTGACTCTGTGTAGGGATCCTGAAGTTGCTACCTTTACAGGAAGCAATAACCTCATCTTTCTCCTGTGGAATGACTAGTGGCTTTGAACCAGCGACCTTGCTCTTAATAGTCCAACACTATCCAGCATTACCACCTGGGCTCCTGAAAACTTAAATAAGACATAGAAAACAAACAACTTTGTCACAAAATTGTGACTGAAGACAGATCAATTCCTGGAGTTTCAGGAGGGCCTGTGAGAGCATGAGCGGGACCTTCATTGGGATGTGCACACTACCGTATATCGTGGAGTGTGGCCCGGGGAGTGGACGCAAGCACACTGCCTGAGGGACAAGCTTTCCACTGCCAGTCAGAGTAGGAAAGAACTCAATGGCGGCTGAATCTGTGGCCCCTCAAAATGGATGTAGGGTCTCCACATAGACTCTCACTGTGAGCCACAGCCTATTGCTCAAAATTTAAGCTCAAATACGACTTAAACGCCAAACATTCTGTTTCCTTAAAATAGGGTACTGCCGGGATCAGCTAGAAGTCTGCATGACCTATCAGATCTCAACGCCGATCTCAAATCACTTCACATGATCCATTCTACCAGTCATGTCAAGGACAACTAGAGGTCTGCATGAGCGAGCCCAAATCGCCTCCTCACTTACCCATTCCAGAGGCTGTGCCTGTATAACCTATCGACTAACACATTCCCATATGCCATGGTTATGAAACCAACCATCATGCTGGAATAAGGACCAATCACGATGCAAGGGTCAGGATTAATGGGAAAGCAAAATAGGGGCTGAGGGGAGCCAAGAGGGGTCGCTTCACTCAATCCCTAAACCTGATCTAATGTCACTAGACTGGGGTCTTCCTCACATCTCAAGGGCACCCGATTCATGATTGAAGTGAATTGTGCTTATTCAATCTTTGTTCTGCTTGCTGTCCTGCTGTGCTGCATCCTCTTCTTGCTTTTTTGTGCATGGCTCCCTCTGTTGTGGTGACAAATGGCTTGAGAGGGATTTGACATAGGGAGAAAGCCCACCCACATCAACTGTCACCAGAAGCAGACACTAAGTCCATTTCTCTCACCTCACAGAACTATGCACACCAGACACTGGTAGGGCTGCCTGGGAGGGGAACCCTTAGTGCAGTGGTTCTCAACCTGTGGGTTGCGACCCCTTTGGGAGTCATATGACCCTTTCACAGGGCTCACCCAATTCATAACTGTAGCAAAATTACAGTGATGAAGTAGCAAGAAAATCATTTAATGGTTGGGGGAGGGGGGCATCACCACAACAAGAGGACCTGTATTAGGAAGGTTGAGAACCACTGCCCGAGTGTGTTTAGGACTTTGCTGCCCTCAAGGTCATCAGACATTCCTGAAGGCAGAGCCACTGCAGGAAGCCCTTCTGGGAAATGCCCTGAAGACAGGTCTCAACCAACTCCACCCTCACCCTCTGAGATCCTAATCGTAGGACGCATGGAAATGCTCCCTGCCACTTCGAAGGCTGTAAGTCCATGGGAGCAGAAAGCCTCCTCTTTCTCCCTTGGAGTGGTGGCTGGTGAGTTCAAACTGCTCACTTTCTGGCTAACATAACCCACAGACCAGCTCCCCCTGAGCTCAGTTTGGTTTGCCGCACAGCACACATTGTTTGGAACCTTCTGAAATAGCTATGCACATGTGCAGGTTGGGGGGATTTCGCACAAGATGCAGTTTTCCACCATCTCTTGGCAAAAATAATTTTTGCAAAAGGCTTGTATTCTCTTCTGGATCTGAGTAGCAGCTACTCTCATGAAGTCATAGCACATACATTCATGCTACAGTCCTCCCAACTCCCTAATATCTTACGCTGAGTCTGCTCCATGCTTTTCTGTGTCCTACATGGCAGCTGTAGGCACCCAAGGCATGGGCTCTGCAGCCTGGGTCCAAATCTCTCCTTCCCACTTCCTCACTGTGTGGTCCTAGGCTCATGACTTTATCATTCTGTGCCACTGATTTTTCATCTGTAAAAGGAGGCCAAATAGAGTCCACACATAGGCTTGTTAAGTGGAATAATTGAATTATTATACACAAAAAGCTTAGAACGGTGCTTGGCATCTTGCAAATACTATTAGGTGGTTTAGCATAGGGACTGGGTCATCCATTACATATGCTCAGGTTCAAACTTCCGGCCAGGAAGGGGTGGTACACCTAGGTGGGCATTACACCTGGATTGGCCCATCTGGGCCAGGTGAATTCAATCCAGCCATTGGGGTTGACCATGACCGTCAACCATGCCTCCCTATGGAGGAATTGAAAAGGCAGGATCTTGACCGCTCCGATGTCTCCCTTCACCCACTTTTCTGTTGTCCGTCCCCCAGAGAGGAGGTCACATGTAGATACTTGTAATCAGTTCCCTCTTTCCAATCCACCCTCCCACAACCCTCTCAGTATCACCACTCACAAATTATCAAGGTTTCTTGAGGGATGGGGGAGCGGGGAGGGAGGGGAGAAATGAGGACTTGATGCCAGGGGCTTAAGTGGAGAGCAAATGTTTTGAGAATAATGAGGGCAATGAATGTACAAATGTGCTTTACACAATTGATGTATATATGGATTGTGATAAGAGTTGTATGAGCCCCTAATAAAACGATTTTTAAAAAAAGAAAAAAAGGCAGGATCCCGGAGCCCACTGAGTGACTTTCTCTCCAGCAGCTTCTAGGTAGGCTGTGCCCCGTGAGGGGCCCCGAGGTGCCTGTGTAAACCTGAAACTTCTTCTCTCAAAAAACCCACTTGGATCACAATCCAGGCTTCGAATTGAATTCTTTCTCGCGCGAAGCCAAGGCCTGAGGTATATCTCTCCCAGGAGAGATCTAACAATAGTATCTCTTATTATAGCATTAGGAGCCCAGGTGGTGTAGTGGACTGTGCATTAAGCTGCTAATCGCAAGGTCGGGGGTTTGAACTGACTAGCCCGTCCGTGGGAGAAATATGAGGTTGTCTATTTCTGTAAGGCAGTGGTTCTCAACCTTCATAATGCCCCCACCCTTTAATACAGTTCATGTTGTGGTCACCTGCAACCATAAAATTATTTTCATTGCTACTTCATAACTGTAATTTTGCTATTGTTATGAAATGGTTGACCCCTGTGAAAGGGTTATTTGATCCCCAGAGGGGTCGCGACCCACAGGTTGAGAACCGCTACTGTAAGGATTTAAAGTCTCAAAACCCCAAAGGGGCAGTTCTTTGTCCTATTGGGCCGGTATGAGTGGGAGTCAATAAAATGGTAGTTAGGTTTTTTTCTGCATCAGTATCAGATTCTGGTGGCAATCTCAGTCATCACGCATTGTGGTCTGGTTTGAACTCTGGTAGATCTGTGGGAAATGACTGCCCTGGTTTGAGGTGAGGGCCACGGTGCTTCAGTGGTAGATCTCTCATCGTCTTTCACCGGGAAGACCCGGGTTCGATTTGCAGCCAATGTGCCCCAGACTGTCAGTGAAAGTTTGTGTGTTGCTATGACACTGAGCAGGCTTCAGGGATGTTTCCAGACTGAAATAGAATAAGGACGAAAGACCTGATTATCTCCATCCACACATCGACCTATGGCCCTCCACGGTTGGCTTCCCTTCCCAGCCCTGGTGATAGCACAGACTGGCATAGTTTGCTCCGCTTCCCATGAGGTGTCCATGAGAGGCTGACTCGACAACCACGGTCAAGATCAACAGCTTGAACTCCTTTCTGGGTCTACAGAAACAAGAACAACCTTCTGAAAGGAGGTCGCATTGCTATTTGGGACTGGGAGAATGCCTTTGTGACAAGGATTGTGCTCTGGATCCCAAAGGCGACTTTTAAACACAGCCACATAGCAACTCCGGAAATTGCCATAGCAGAAGCCAGGTTTAAAAAAAAAAAAAAAGTTCTACTGGCTTGCTCAAAGGAGGCCAGGGTTGGATGGGGGTGGGGTGGGGTGGGGTGGGAGACTCCTCTAAAAATGAACAAATTTGTTTGCTTACATATTTGTCATGTCTTTTGGGCCTGAAAGAAATGGGGGGGGAGGGGGAAAGCAGACGAGAGGAGGAAACGGCGACTGACAGTCATCTTGTTGGTATTCCCACAGCATCCCCTCCTTAGGCACTTGCTGCCATCTCATCCAACTCCACTCAGTATATTTTCACCCAGCAATGATGCAGAAATGTCTGTGTACTCCAGTGTTATTGTAGTCGGGCAGCGTTTACGGGTTTGACTTTCAACTCAGCATGGCAGGACGTCTAGAAGCAATTATAACCAGCACCTGCTCTGTCTGTGCGGTGGGCAGGCAGTGACGGATCCCCAGCTTCCAGAACACTAGTGCCCCCTCCCAGCTCAGGATAATGACGGTGACACTCGGCCTCCTTGTTGTCTGGGGGAGCTCTAGGAGCTCTCCTCTGAAACCTCATATTATTGGCATTTCTTTGAGTGAACACATCAAATTAGTGACTGTAAAGGAAGGAGTAGGAGATGACTATTGGTGACAAGACAAGCCTCAACCACTTCCAGAGAGCATGTCTCCTAAGTGCAAAGTATGGAGAGGGAGGAAACAATTGACCACAAATGGAACAGGCTCTGAGTCTCGCCACACAATGTATGTGCATGGTCACTGAGGCGCCAACATTATGGCTGGAGGACGGATATGGTTTGTGCAGCTGTGATTGCCATCCAGAACGTGCCGTGCTATTGTGAAAAACGATTTTTTTATTCTGAGCAAATCTCTGCTTCCACTTGCTTTAATGCTTCGCCAGAGAGCCAGGGACTCTGGGAGGGGTGGGGATGCACAGGGCTGGGCTGACCTCAGGAACTCATGTGTAAAGGGCTTTTTCTCACTTGGAAGCAGGCTGGGTTCACAGCTGTTCTTTCTGGTAAAGCTTGTTTCTGAACCTTGCCACGTCTGAGTCCGAAGAGGGAAATGAAGGTGACAAATGCTGCGAGGAGCCCTGGGCACATCTTGGCTATGGTCCTGCTTAAGTCTGTTTCATTTGAATCCCAGTTTTACCTTTCCTCCTTTCTGGGTTCCAAAGCATCAGATGGGTGCCAAACGCTTCCACGGACAACTAAAGCTGAACAAGGTGCAGGCAGATGAAGAGCAACGGGAGGTTGGTGTTTGGGAGAATGAATACTTGGGCTTCCTAGGCCAGTCCAGCTGGTGGTTAGAGCCCTGTTTCAGATTCCACTGAAATCTCCTAGTGTCCAAGGACCAAGTGGCTCCTAAGTCCAGAATTTCTGTTACATGTCTCACCAAGGAGAAGCTGGGCCAAAATGCATTGAAGAATAAAGCAGGAGCTTGGCTTGTGAATCCACTCTCTGATTCTGAAATTTCAAAGGCTCCGTGCACAGACATTTCAACACTGAAAGCACAGCAGGGAAAATCAAAGACTTGGGCTTCCTCCTTGCCCCTCTTTTGGGGCTTTTATGGTTTTCCAAGGCGCCTCCCAGAGCCGAGTGTTGTATAGGTTATGTTTTAAAATGTCGTAGTTCTGAGGGACTTGCTGTTCTGCTTTCTTTTGCAAGGAGACCCGGTTTCTTGTCTTGTGGCCAAACACAGAGCACAGATGTCTGTGGGCCCCCTCCCTTTCCCCTGACCTTTGCTCTCTTCTCTGGATACCCTACTGACCTGTTCTCCCTTACAAGATCTGAACTGCTCACACACTTCGTTAAATTCTCATCCTAGCGAGAAGCATCCGAGCATCTTATTAGAGCCTGTATGAGTTCTGTTCTGGATGCCTATTTGTGTAACTTCAGGTCTCTGGCATGGAAACGTCCCATGCCCACAGACCCACACAGGTAATATAAACTCCAACAGTAGTTTAAGGTTTAAGGTGGTCACAGGGAACACTGGGGCCCGTGTCTCCTGGTGAACCCCTCAGGCTGTCTAAAGGGGCTAGTTCCATCTCAATGTAGCCATGCAGGAATGTAGACCGGTTAGGTAGCAAGACAAGGGGTTGTTCCTCTTCATGCTTAGGGGGCCCCCTACAGGAGGTTGGAAGCCAATGCGGGCTAAGCCCAAGCCAGGAGAGCTTAATTGATGCCTCCCAGCTGAAAGCCCTTACAAGGCTGGAATCTGGAGACCACCGCCCCTTCCCTTCAGCTGCTTCTCTGCCTTCCACTCAGCAGGGCTGAGTGTGCAGTGTCATGAGGGTGCCCGTGTTCAGTTTAGTGTAACGCCGGAACCTTCTTCTCTCATGTATATAAACCCACTCGGATTACCACCCAGGCTTTGGTGTGAATTTCTTTCCAGTGTGTAGCCAAGGACCGAGACATTTCCCACCCGAGAAACCTAACAGACCCAGACTTACAATAAACCCATATTTGTATTTATAAGGCAAGAGGTGACCAGGTCTAGACAATAATGGTGAAGAGGGACCTGGGTTTGAGAAAGATTCTGAAGTAGAATCCATAACCCTTAGAAATGTATTGGCCTTAGGGGAGGGGAAAAGAAGGCTGGATTGAGAAAGTCTCTGGCATCCAGTTCTGACTTGACTTCTGGATCCTGAATCCTTCAGGGCCATGACCTTGCCCTCCAGCCAGACCTTCCAATAGCCATCTTCTCAGAGCCTTGTTAAGTTCTCATAATACATTACACCTGCCATCCTGTGAGCAGCTACCAAACCCAGGCACTTTTTTCAAAGACAAGCTCGCTCTCTCTACCCCTAAGAGCAGGTAGTTTGGGGATGATGGATATGAGATACCACAGAAGACAAATCTGTTATCTTCCATGGTGCACAGAACATGCTGTCACAACCAGGACTCGTGACAATCCCTCAGTTTCCTAAATTGCTTCACTGCTACTTTTAATTAAGCCTCATTAGATTGTCATATCTTGATAAGAGGGATGACCCTGAACTAGATGCATAAATTAAAGCTATCCTCATCCTGTGCTTTTATATGAATGTGTTAATTATTTTTGTCTTTAGGGAGAATAATGGAGGGATGGAGCAATACCAAACGGAGTTTGACAAAGTGTTGGTGTTTGCTGCGGCAAACGTGGTGCGTGTCAGATACAATCCGTCACCCAGTGAGTCTGCAATTAACACCAAGGGACAAAGGTAGGATTCCCTGTAATAAATAACCTTCCTCCCAGATGCTAATGGAGACCCAGCAGGACCCACTGTTGTGTTGTCGTAGTTGTACACGGGCCCTTAGAGGAGACAGAGCTGGTGTTTGAAACGAGTCTTGTTTGCCCCCAGTTGGCTCACACATTTGTTTTTTAAATGGCATAATCACTAACATTTAAACACAGGGTGATGTCACGTAACAATCTGCAGCTTCTGAGAAATGGAGAGGCCCGACTTTGCTGGTTGACAGTGCAGAGGGACTGGGGGAGCAGTCAGATATGGTGATCAGAGTTTGGAATCCTTGCTTTCCAAGTACATGTGTCAAGGAGTTCAAGGGTTCAGAAATTTAGGAGGGAAGTTCCAGAAGACAAGTTTGTGTGGTCGATAATAAACCAATATAGGGGTTGAGATTTCAATCTGTTGGCTATTTATTTTGTGCTTGGTAGCCAACCAGCCCAGAATTCCTGACCTCGCCGACCTGTGAAACAAGGACCATTCCAGAATGAAATAGAAGCAAGCACGGAAGCGAGGGCATCCATTACCCCGAATGCATAGGGGTCAGGAACTAAGTGCTTTCTGTAGAACAGCTCCAGAAGGCAGACCTTTGGCTGGAAAACCTGTTAGGGAGCTAGCATAGGGACTGGCAGGCCTATTACACATGCTCAGAGGTCCGAGCTACCGGCTCATGAAGCAGTGGCTCACTGCATGCTCAGCAGTTCAGGTTTCCAGCCAGGAGGGGGAGCTATGCCTGGGTGGGGCTGTACCTGCATTGACTCACCTAGGCCAGGTGAATTCAATTCAACAATTCAGCCAATGGGGTCGACCCACGTCATCGACCACGCCTCCCTAACCGCTCATAAAACTCACGGGGATCCCAAACCAGGCCTCGCCGTGAGCTGTTTCTCGCGTGGAGCCATGGACCGAGGCACACCTGTCCCCGGAGAGGTCGAAAAGAAGCGGTGCTGTGTGATTTGGAGCTATGAGGTAAGCCGGCCCCAGGAGTGGGCCCTCCCATGTTGGTCTCACGGATTGGGGGCCCCTCTGGACTCCTTTTACCTCACCACCCTCGGGAGAATTGTTGGGTTGAATTCACGGTGTCCGTCTTTGCGCCATTTCTTGCTGGTGTCCGTCTTTGCGCCGTTTCTTGCTGGTGTCCGTCTTTGCGCCGTTTCTTGCAGGTGTCCCTCTTTGCGCCGTTTCTTGCTGGTGTCCGTCTTTGCGCCGTTTCTTGCTGGTGTGCGGGACTTGACGTGCCTGCTTTCCCAGGAACTCGCCTGCCTTCCCGGGCTGCATTTGTGAGGGGGCTGGGACGCTGCTGCCTGGAGGCTGGGAGGCTTTTGACTCCAAAAGCCTTCTCGAGGCTCAGTGTATAAGGTTTATTTGGACGTGAAAACAGAATCAAAGATGCAATTAATGAAGTTTTAAAGCAGGCTTTATTGAGAAGCTTGCGGGCAGGTTCAGCAACTCAGGGTATTGAGCTATTGAAGCCGCGCAGGGGGAAAAAATCCTGGCAGCGTTTTTATGCCCACTGCTGGCAGGCACAGCTGGGGAGGATCAAAGCTGGGGGGGATCTGCGCACACAGGTGCTTCAGAAGGGAGAAGGTCGTTAATCTTACCTATATGTCAGGGACGCGTGGAGTGACCATATCTTCAGAAAACATTCTGGCTTTGTGACGAGCTGGTTCCAGGAATTTGGGGTTGAGCTGGGGAGGGGAGGTCGGTTAGGGGTCAGCCTTGAGAGCTAAGATGGAGGTGCAGGACTCAAAATGGAGTCTGTTGTGCCAAGACTGGGAAACAGTGTTGTGCCGCGGCTCCGGCAAGCAGCAGGCCTGGGGGCGCCTGCGTCCACCCTGTTGGTTTGGGCAGGACTCTGGCTGGGTGGCCAGCTCCAGGCTGGCTTTCGGCTAGGCCGCAACCTGGGGCCTCCATTTTCCCAGCTACGTGACTCCACTCACAGGCAGAATGGCACCACCTGTGTCTGTTGTAGCTACACTCCATTCCCAGACAGCAAACCGCCCAGACTGCCGGAAAGTTCAGCAGAACAAGTTTCATTTCCTGCGCAGGGACCAGACCCTCAGCTCTCTTGAGGGGAGACTGAGCGGCCCCCCAGTCTAATTTTCCAAAGGTTTTTATACTTTTGCAATGTGCAGGTGTGCAAGCAGGCAGAGCTCAGAAACGGGGTATTGTGGTTAGCCATCTTAGTTGAACCAAAACTGCTCTGGTCGTTCTCGCAAGCCTTCTGAACATCCATTTCCTTCTGTACGTTCCCTTGGGCTACGTCTGCACAGCCTAACTCCCCAGTATCAGCTAGTTCATTGGCAGTTCATAGCTAGTTTATTTACTATTCATAATGGCTTCTGAAAGCTCAAAATGACTTCTCTTGTCAAGGCTACTTAAGCTTTGCCCAGAGCTGCTATATACTCTCCTGTTCTTAGCCAAGTTCAAATCATTGAATCTTCGGTAGCCAGCCCAGTGTATGGTGGGCTCAGCACTAAGAGTTTTGTGGCTTGTACTTTCTGTGTAAGGAATGCCACTAGCTTATTGGTTATTACTGGGCCAAATGTGAGGCTTAGCAGGAGGAGGATTAGGGGCCGGCTAGGGCCGTTCATAGGGTAGTTAGCCAGGCTGACCAATTAAGTAGCTTTTCAAACCAATTGGTTCCTCCATTTCTTTTCTTGACTCTTTGTTCTAATCCTTTCCTAACCAGGGCTCATCTATCTTTATTGATTCCCGAATGCTTTGCATAGAATTAGTTTCTCCCAATGCTGTGCACAGCATTCCTTGTTTCCAAAAGAGCAAGTCAAGCCCTCGGCGGGTTTGCAACACAACTGCTACAAGGGAGTCTAGGGATCTTTCTAAATGGGAGACAGGTTTTTTTTTAATCCCTGTAGATCTAAAGCAATTTGCTGACTAAGAGTCTGATAGTTTATGTTTCCTTGTATTAAAGCAACTGACCCGACTGCAGCTAATCCCATAATCCCAAGCCCTGTTACCAGTGGGACCAATACTGGGGCTCTTTGAACTCATCCGGAAATTCCAAAGTTATCCCTACACCTCCTTCACCAGAACACAGGTACACTTGAGGAGTAACATGCACTAGCACACAAATACCCGGGGAAAAGAGACAGGGTGTTCGTCCTGTGGAACAAGTAAAGCAAGTACTCATTGGAGCAGATAACAAATTAGGATCAACATTTGGTTCAATGGGAACAGCTTGAAGGCAAAAATCTCGATATCTTGATATATTAAAGGGATACTTAGATGAATAAAAACACAGTCTTGCCCTTGCAAATCTTTTAAAGTGAGCTTAGACTTGAGTCCATACTAACATCACCTATAGACTGCTGCTTCGTGTAATCCTTTTTACTAACATTTCTAATTGGATTACACTCTGTACCAATAGTGCTATTTGTACCTGTGCCTACATAGTAAGGGGAAGCAGGGTTCAGACAAAGCCAACAATCAGCTGTGAGGTGAGGATTTGAGTTCATAAATTGGATTACAGCATCCCGAGAATCAAACACAGAACCTTGAGGTGGCTCCTGAATGAGAAGGGCCCTGTGAGTTGGGCTGGCAGTGAACGGGAAAGTTACTGGAGAGTCTGGAGGGTGCGGCAAAGGAATCTTAATGACACCAGCTGTGGCTCTTCAGGATTTATCCCGAGGTTTGGGCCTTTATACGGATGGCAGGTTGCCATATTTTACTTTGCTGGATAGAAAAGGTTGTCCGGGATCTCTATCATTTACATAATGTTGAATTCCCCATGTTTTCCCAGTGAACCCAATAACGCTTGAATCCAATTCTTATTGGGTTATATTTGGAAACCATACACGTAGTGGGATCAAACCCTTCCGACTTGAGTCTCATTCTTGTAAAAATAATAGGGTCATCTTTAACAAATTTCCACCCTGAAAATGATGGTTTCACAACCCCAAGCTGCGCAACGGTAATGTCCCTCCCCTTGGCAGTTAGGGAGTCCATGAGCCGGGCATATATAGACATGGTTTGTTTGGAGCCTTCTTTCTATAGAGGGTATTCCGCACCCATAGGACGGGATTCGAGTATAGGTCCCATTGTGCCCTTTACCTTTAAAGGATCCAGAATGCCAATTCTTTCCTAGCAAATCAAACAAATCAAAATGAAAACAGGGGGTCATACCCAGTATAAGAGGTTACATATTCACTGCTGGAGGTTAGAATAGCAGTCCACAGATGTGTTTGTGCTTGGGGGAAACACTGGGTGTTGTCAGCAATACTCAGAGAAAAACAATTAAGTTCTGTAAAGCCTTAATTTTGAGGGATTTTCCATCTTTCTCGGTGTCCATCTTTCCAGGATATGCTCAGGGAGGGCTTTTTTTTTTTTACTTATGACTGAGGAATCCACGGCCCCCTCCCCACTATTTTAACTGCAGTTGGTGTTGTAAGTATCACTTGGTATGGGCCAGTCCACCTAGGTTCTATGGTGTCAGGTTGGTGTTTCTTTACCCATGTTCAGTTTCCTGGTTGCACGTTGTTGGCTGCCTGTTCCCTTTCCCTTGGTTAGGCCCAAAATGAAGGTGTCAGAGCAGATGATTTGTCTCTCACCTGTTGCACAGCCTGCAGGCACTCGATGAGGGAATGATTAGTGACTTCCATTATTTCTACATCTTTCAATCTTGGAAGGATTTGGGGAAGGTCTGCCAAACATAAATTCAAATGGGGTCATGCTATTCACATAGGGAGCGCATCAGACTTGAAGTAGGGCAAACGGTAAAGTAAGGATCAACCCAGTTCTCCCCAGGTCCTAAATGCAACTTAACGAACAATTCATTTAGGGTTCTGTTTATTTTTTTCTACTTGCCCTGAAGAGCTTCCAGTTAATATTTAGAAGCATTGCTAAGACTTTAGTAATTTGAGCAATAAATGTTGGCCCATTGTTGGACCCCAAGGTGGTGGGAAGGCCAAATCTAGGGACAATTTTAGTTACTAATAATTTACACACAGTGGCAGCAGTTTCCTTCTTGGTTGGGAAGGCTTCCACCCATCCAGAACAGGTGTCTACGAACACCAGCAAATATCGGTAGTAATACTTTCTAAATTTGATATCCATAAAGTCCACCTCCCAGAATTCTCCAGGACTACTACCTCAAGCTCGTGGTTGGGGTTGCTCCTTTTCTTTCTGGGGTTGTTTACCCGAGCACTGTGCAATCAATGGTGGGTGACATCTGCCACCCAGTGTCCAAGCCTGGGTATGTAAAAGTGCCTGAGAAGCAACTGAGACAGTTTAGAGAGGATCCCAAATGCATACCTTCATGTAGTCCTTGAATCAGATCTCTCCCAGAGCTTCTGGCATGAATCTTCTTCCATCAGGATGGAGCAGCCACCCTGGATGCTCCCAGTCTTTTTGGCAGGCCAGCTCTTGGCTTATCTTTAGATCATTTTCTGAGTATGTAGGTTGTGGCTGTAACACTGGGGATGGCATGGTCACAGCCACTATCTTGGGGATTTGTGGTATAGTCCTGCCATTCGAGATCCACCGGTCCGGGGGACTGGTTAGGAGTGGTTCAACCATAGGTCCCCCTACCACAGCAATATCCTGTCCCAGTGTAAGCTTCCTAGCTTCTATGACTAGGATGGCCGTGGCAGCCTCAGCTCGCATGCAGCTCAGCCATCCTGCAGCTACAGAGTCCAGTTTCTTTGAAAGATAGGTCACAGGTCTCTTCCAGGGCCGCAAGTTCTCAGTTAGGACTTCTTATGCTGTGCCTATGGCCTCACATAGACAATTGGAAGGGCTTTACTATGTCTAGTAGGGCAAGGGAGGTTGCCCATATGAGCGACTTTTAAAAGGATTCAAACGCTTGTTGTTCTACTTCAGTCCATTTAAGTTCTTTTTCCTTTCACCAGTACTTGCATATAGGGGTTTTGTTGTTTTTGAAATCCCAAATTCCACAATGGACAGTACCCCACAGTTCCTAGAAACTCTTGCAACTGCTTCTTAGTCTCAGGGACTGGGATTTTGAGGATCGCCTCAGTGCGGCTGGGGCACAAGGTCCGTTTTCCCTCCTCCAGTTGGTAGCCTAGGTATACAGCTTTATGGACACACAGTTGAGCCTTTCTTGCAGATACCCTGTACCCCAATGGGCCAAGGACTATTATCAGGTCCTTGGTAGCCCGTTGGCATTCCTCCAGGGATTTGGAGGCCGGGAGGAGGTCATCTGCATACTGGAACAAGGTGGTTTGGGGGTGTTCCTCCTTGTGTCCCTGTAAGTCTTCACTGGGTTGATGTGCAGGGGACACGGGTATGGAGAACAAAGCATCTTTAAGTCCAAAACAGTATAACAAATTCAGTTTGATGCGATAGTACTCAGGAGGATCTCAGGGCTTGGCACGTGGGGTGGCCAGTTTCTATCCTCTCATTTGCCTCTCTGAGATCCTGCACCGGTTGGAAGTCCTCAGTTCCCGGCTTCTGCATGGGCAGCAGGGGAGCATTCCATGTGGACTTGCAGAGGACCCAAATGCCTGTCCTCTTTAGTCTGCAAATGGGAACAGAAATACCCACTTTTGCTATCCAGGGAGTAGGGTGAGCTTGACACACCAGTGTAGCTGAGCTCAGAAGTTGTACGACCCCAGGCACCTGAAGTTCAGAAAGGTCTGGCAGGTTGTTCTCTGCCCAAACAAAAGGAATATCTTTTAGTGATTTATCAAGAAGTTCCTTTGAGGAGGTCTCTTCTGCTCCTTGATAAAACACATATCACTCTGACATTGGAGCGGTGAGCAAAACTCTTGGCTTTTCAAGTTCAAGGGTTAAGGTGGTTGTAGCAGATGAGAAAGTAATTATGGCTGCCATTTTTCATAATAAGTCACGATCAATTAGGGGAAAGGGGCATTGAGGCATTACCAGGGTGAGCGTGTAACTGTCTCTTGTGCTAAATCTGTTATTCTGGCCGTTGTCCATGGGTGTGCTTGGGTCTGCCCTGGGGCCCCTGTAATGAAAGCCTTTCCTTTTGACAAGGCACATGTAGTCTTTTCTGAAACCAAAAAGGTGTGACCCCTTTGTCCACCTAGAAATTTACTGGCTGACTCCCTACATGGAGAGTGAGCATGGGCTCTTTGGGGTCAAGTGAAACAGAGCCTGGACACCTTTATTCAGCTTCGAGCATTATTGTCTGTAGCTTCGATTTTTCTAGGCGAGGACTAGGCCCGTTCTCTCTAGTGGTGGCTTGTCCGCCTCTCCTGGGCTTTTCAAGGCACTGATTTTTCCAATGTCACTGTTTTGTATAGTAGGTACATGGATACTTCATCAGGACTAGGCGAGTGAGAAGCGGGGTATTAGGGTTAGCCATTCTTAGTTGAACCAAAACTGCTCTGGTCGTTCTCGCAAGCCTTCTGAACACCCATTTCCTTCATGACATTCCCTTGGGCGACATCTGCACAGCCTACCTCCCCAATATCAGCTAGTTCATTTACACTTCCTAGCTACTTTATTTTCTTTTCATGGTGGCTTCTGTCAGCCCCAAATGGCTTCACTCTTGTCAAAGCTGTTTCAGCTTTTCCCAGAGATCCTACACAGTCGCCATTGTAGCCGAGAGGTAACAGGATCTGTGACCATGGCCAAGATGGCACCCACCAGTCCACATGTGGAAGGGCGCTGCCTAGGGAGCTGGGTGAAGAGGCCTGGGAGTTAGCCCTGCCTGGTCCCGGGAGGCCAAAATTTCCCTTTTCCCCTCCATTCCCTTTGCCTTTCTCCTGGTTTTACAAACAAGCTGCTCTAGCCCTATAACGCCAAGCACAAAATTGTCATAATTCTTAATGAAAACGTATCTGGTACCCAAATTATAAATGTGACAATTTGGTCACATTTCAAAAACATTGAAAATTTTATGCTTTTAAAATATATTTTGAATGTCATATATAGATAACTATGAAAGTAAATAATAAAAACCAAAAAAAATATTTCCAAAATTTAAAACTTGAGGCGTTGTAGGGCTAGTGTTCTTCCAGATTTGGTTTGTTCCTTCTTACAGACTGCTTTTCCGTGGCCCAGGCTTAGGCCAATGGCGTTCGGAAGCCTAGGCGGAGTCACTGTTATTTAGGCTTTCAGCAATGCTGCTTCAGGCACTTTTGGGGACAGCTCTTACTTAATACACAGCTCCTCTGCCATGATGTTCCAGCCAGAAATTCCAATTTCCCTTAAGGTTCCCTGAGCTGCCACGTGTCCCTTCCCTTGAGAGATTTGAGCATCAGCCCCGCCAGCAGGCGTCTTGGAGGGCCTTGGGGCCATCCCAAGCAGTGGTCCTCCTAGCCTGTTGTCCAGAAAAATGGTTGGACCTAAAGGTCGCCCTCGGCGACTAGTCCTTGACCCCTTCCCTCGGGCTGAGGCATGAGATTCAGGGCAACCCAGGGGTGTGCTCTCAAGTGGGGGTTATTGACCTGGAGGCAGCAAGCTGTCAATCGCCTCCTTGTTTTGTGCTTTCTAGATGGGCCTTAGCAGCTTGATGCTCAGGAATTGCCCCCTTGCATGAATCGTGTCCAATTGGGATAGAGTTGATACAGAGAGGCTGGGCAAACAAAAGCTGATAGATTCACTTTGCAACTCTATTTGGCCACAGTATCGTTTTGAGAAAGGAGAATGGTGGGCAGAGAAGGGTACGCTTTCCCTTCCAACCGTGATTCACCGGGAACAGTTCGGTAGAGTGCCGGGAGAGTGGGCGGAGATGCCAGAACTTAGAGCATTTCTCCTCTCGAGGAGCAGTAGGAGACCTTCATCCCCAGTGCACCCAGGAACCCCTAAGGCTGGCGTCCTCAAACTGTCGTCCATGGGGCACATGTGGCGCGATGCCATTTATCCCACCCTCAGGGTGTTTTTGCTGCCACTGCCTGTCCTGCTTAGCAGCCGACTCGTGCAGTGTGCATAGGAATTTGTCCATAGGTTTTTTGAAAACCATAGTCTGGCCCTCCAACGGTCGGAGAGACAATGAACTGGCCCCCTGTGTAAACAATTTGAGGACTCCTGCCCTAAGGGATCCTGGACTTCAGGTCACTATTGTCCCACCCCTGAACCCTCCCTGAACATTCTACCCCTAGTAGAGGCACCAGGGGCATTTGGTCCCCGGGTAACTTACAAGCCTTTTACTCAAATGGAACCCGAGAAAATTAAAAATGACACAGGCAGTTACTCTACTTTTGATCCCTGTTGAATCCGCCTGTAGCATCCCAATATTACAATTTAACCCTATAACACCGAGCATGACCTTTCCCTTACATTTAATGAAATGAATATAAATGTATATATATTGATAACTATGAAAGTAATGAATCAAAACGAAATTTTTTTTGCCCAAAAATTTAAAAGTGAGGCGTTATAGGGTTAAAAAGAAGGATGGTTCTTATCAGAGGGGCCAATGCCTTAGGATCATAACTGAAGCGGTGATCCCACTGCACCCAGTAGTGCCCAAACCCTGGACCCCGCTAGGGGAAATTGTGAATGCTTTTACCCCTGTGCCGGTACTTAGAATGAACAAACACACACGCCTGATAATCCTAAGAATTTTTACTTCCTGTGATACTCACCTACTTTCAAGGGCACTCCCACCTCACAATCCTAGCCTTGTCTCAGTTAAACTGTTCACCCTTTTGTGCGTTTGTTGGTTTTTCCAGAAGTTCTCAAGTTACCAAAGCCCCTAATCCAATTGTGCCAACTCCAGGACCACCATCTCCTGGACCACTTCAACCTTATCCAATCTAGCGCTGAATGGACAACCCCTCCCAGCAGAGCAGGAAGGGTGTGGACCCAAAGCCCCACTTCGCCCCTTTTGCCAGCAGGAAGTAGCTAGAGATGTCGTCGCCCAGTACCCCAAAGATTTGGGTCCACATCTCTTCAGGATGGAAATGTTAGGTAGCTACCATAGGGACTGGGGTGTCCATTACACATGCTCAGATGGCCCAGTTAGCGGCCCAGGAAGGAGTGGCACACTGTGCGTGCTCAGAGGTCCAGGTTTCCGGCCAGGAAGGGCAGGTCCACCTGGGTGGGCGCTGCACCTGCATCGACCCACCTAGGCCAAGTATATTCAATTCAGCCACTAGGATCGACCAGGGTTGCCCACCACACCTCCCTAACGCTCCCAAACCTCCCTTGGATCACAAACCAGGCTTTGGCATGAATTCTTTCTCACGCAGAACCAAGGACCGAGGGATATCTGTCCCCAGAGAGATCTGACCAACCCAGGAAAGCTCTTTGGAGGCAGCAGGAGTGGACGTGAGTGGCTGGTGGATACTGTTCAGATGCATGGCTTTCATCTTGGAAGGGTTTTTAATCTTGGCTGACAAGATCAGAGGAGGTAGTATGTATGGATCACATAGTATCCATGTCCACAAATGAGCTGCCCATTCCAAAGTCCTGACAGTGCTTTTGGAAAACACTGTGCTTTGGAATGTCACTCCTTGCAGAGGGTAGTGGGAGGGGCTGAAACCCAGGTATGCTGCCCCTTGCTCCCAGTTGCCGGATTCTGGATCCTGATTATATCTCTCACAGGATCAGTTAGTGGGCTTGATGTCTGCCTCAAGGTTTGTTCACCGAGGTCCTCCAGCTAGGTGGTGGTGTGTGTGCATGAGCAGAGGCTTCCTGCCAATCTCCCATGAGTTGAAGAGCTCCCCTGGTGTGGGCTCCATGAAAGAGGTGCCCCAGACAGCAGGACTACACAGGAGGGTGGGCCCTGCAGGAACCGGAGGGCCATTCCCCCTGTGGAATGACCTCAGAGCCCCGCCTCTCTCACTGTCCAGCTGCCGGTGCTGTGGACCCTAAGCTTCATGCCTCACATAGGAATAGACACAGGGTGAGGCGACTGCAGCACCTGCTTTTGCTGGTCTAATCCAGCCTGAGATCATCCTAGCATCAGCCCTCTGCCAGGGTCTGTTTTTTCCTCTCCTTTTATAGGGGCTCATACAACAATAACCACAATACGTGCAAACATCACTGATATAAGGCACATTTGTACATTCATTGCCCTCATTATTCTCAAAATATCTTCTCTCCACCCAAGCCCCTGGCCTCAGCTCCTCATTCCCCCCGCCCCCATTCTCACTACCCCTCCTCATCAATCCTTCATCATTTACTAATTATTATTTTGTCATATCTTGCAGTCTGATGTCCCCCTTCACCCCCTTTTCTTTTGAGGTTTTATGTAGATCCTTGTCATCGGTTCCCTGGTGCCAGCCTACCCTCCCTCCACCCTCCCAGCATCCCCATTCATAACACTGGTCATAAAGGGCTCATCCACCTTGAATTCCCTGTGCTTCTAGTTCCTATCTGTCCCAGTGTACATTCTCTGGTCTAGTCAGATTTGTAAGTTATAATTGGGATCTTGATAGTGAGGGGAGAGGAAGCATTGAGGAGCTAGAGGAAAGTTGTGTTTCACCGTTGCTGTCTAGTACCCTGTGTAGGCTTGTCTCTTCCCCAAGACCTTACTTAAGGGAATGTCCAGTGTACTGAAAATGGGCTTTGGCTCTCTACCCAGCATTCCCTGCTCATTCGCAATGAGATTTTTTTGTGCTGATGATGCCTGATCCCTTTGATACCTCGTGATCGCACAGGCTGGTATGCTTATTCCATGTGGGCTCTGTTGTTTCTGAGCTACATGGCTGCTTGCTTACCCTTCAGGCCTTTAAGACCTCAGACGCCATATCTTTTGATAGCAGGGCACCATCAGCTTTCTTGACCACATTTGCTTATGCAACCGCTTAGACATCAGGGAACGTGTCGGGAAGGTGAGCATCATAAAATGCCAATGTAATAGAACAAGGTATTCTTGCAATGAGAGAGTCCTTGAGTGGAGGCCCAAAGGCCATCTGCTACCTTAATAGGACACCTATAAAGATATGGACATAGGTGTATTTCCCCATGCTCACAGATAAATATATTTACATCTGTGCGTGCCTTTTTTAGACCTGTATAACTGGCCCGTGCTTCCTAGGTCGTTCTGCTATTCCCTTTCATTTCCCTCTTGTGCCCACTGCCATGCTCAGTCTTCATTTGGGTTTCAGTAAATCCTCTTGGTTCCTTCACCCTTGATCACGCCCTACCAGGATTCCTACATCGCCCTCACCACGGATTTGCATCCACTTGTTGTTCCCTTGTCTCTGGGTTTCTTGACATCACTCCCTTTCCCCCCAACTCCCTCTTTCCCGTGGCCCTCCCGCGAAGCATTTGTCCCCTTTTGCTCTCCTGCAGATTGTGCATCCAGCATCTCTTTTTAGACATACAGTAGAGGTAATAACATGCACAAAAACAAGACAGAGCGAAAGCAAGCACCAAAAGAAAGAAAACAGCCAAAATCCAATGACCATCAAAGAAAACACAACTCCTCAAGAAAGGAAAGCTCATAGTTAGTTCACGGACTGTTTGTTGGCCCTTAGCAGTGTTTTCCAGTCCAGTCTGTGCGGGCACCAAGTCCTGCCCCCAAAGTCCTCCTTTGGCATTCCCTGGGGACCTTGTTGCTCCACTTCCTTGCTCTTCTGCTGCACCCCCTTAGTGCTATGCCTCGGTGTGGCGGGATCCGTTCCCGCACTGTGTCTCCAGTGTTGTCCCTTCTAGGGCTATGGGTCTTTGAGGGACGTCGTGTCTCATCTTGGGCTGGCCATGTGGTCTTCTGTGTGGACTGTCTTCTCTGAGTGGGAACATCATCCCAAAGGCAGGATCCCGTAGCCCACTGAGTGACTTTCTCTCCAGCAGCTTCTAGGTAGGCTGTGCCCCATGAGGGGCCCTGAGGTGCCCGTGTAAACCTGATCTGCTGGAGGTTAGAATAGCAGTCCACAGATGTGTTTGTGCTTGGGGGAAACAGTGGGTGCTGTCAGCAATACTCAGAGAAAAACAATTAAGTTCTGTAAAGCCTTAATTTTGAGGGATTTTCCGTCTTTCTCGGTGTCCTTCTTTTCAGGATATGCTCAGGGAGGGCTTTTTTTTTACACTTATGACTGATGAATCCACGGCCCCCTCCCCACTATTTTAACAGCAGTTGGTGTTGTAAGTATCACTTGGTATGGGTCAGTCCACCCAGGTTCTAAGGTGTCAGGTTGGTGCTTCTTTACCCATGTCCAGTTTCCTGGTGGCACGTTGTTGGCTGCCTGTTCCCTTTCCCTTGGTTAGGCCCAAAATGACGGTGTCAGAGCAGATGATTTGTCTCTCACCTGTTGCACAGCCTGCAGGCACTCGATGAGGGAACGATTAGTGACTTCCATTATTTCTACTTCTTTCAATCTTGGAAGGATTTGGGGAAGGTCTGCCAAACATAAATTCAAATGGGGTCATGCTTTTCACATAGGGAGTGCATCGGACTTGAAGTAGGGCAAAAGGTAAAGTAAGGATCAACCCAGTTCTCGCCAGGTCCTAAATGCAACTTAACGAACAATTCCTTTAGGGTTCTGTTTATTTTTTCTACTTGCCCAGAAGAGCTTCCAGTTAATATTTAGAAGCATTGCTAAGACTTTAGTAATTTGAGCAATAAATGTTGGGCCATTGTTGGACCCCAAGGTGGTGGGAAGGCCAAATCTAGGGACAATTTTAGTTACTAATAATTTACACACAGTGGCAGCAGTTTCCTTCTCTATTGGGAAGGCTTCCACCCATCCAGAACAGGTGTCTACGAACACCAGCAAATATCGGTAGCCATACTTTCTAAGTTTGATATCCATAAAGTCCACCTCCCAGAATCCTCCTGGACTACTACCTCGAGCTCGTGGTTGGGGTTGCTCCTTTTCTTTCTGGGGTTGTTTACCCGAGCACAGTGCAATCAACGGTGGGTGACATCTGCCACCCAGTGTCCAAGTCTGGGTATGTAAAAGTGCCTGAGAAGCAACTGAGACAGTTTAGAGAGGATCCCAAATGCATACCTTCATGTAGTCCTTGAATCAGATCTCTCCCAGAGCTTCTGGCATGAATCTTCTTCCATCAGGATGGACCAGCCACCCTGGATGCTCCCAGTCTTTTTGGCAGGCCAGCTCTTGGCTTATCTTTAGATCATTTCCTGAGTATGTAGGTTGTGGCTGTAACACGGGATGGCATGGTCACAGCCACTACCTTGGGGTTTTGTGGTATAGTCCTGGCATTTGAGATCCACCGGTCCGGGGGACTGGTTAGGAGTGGTTCAACCATAGGTCCCCCTACCACAGCAATATCCTGTCCCAGTGTAAGCTTCCTAGCTTCTATGACTAGGATGGCCGTGGCAGCCTCAGCTCGCATGCAGCTCAGCCATCCTGCAGCTACAGAGTCCAGTTTCTTTGAAAGATAGGTCACAGGTCTCTTCCATGGCCGCAAGTTCTCAGTTAGCACTTCTTATGCTGTGCCTCTGGCCTCACATAGACAATTGGAAGGGCTTTACTATGTCTAGTAGGGCAAGAGAGGTTGCCCATATGAGCGACTTTTAAAAGGATTCAAACGCTTGTTGTTCTACTTCAGTCCATTTAAGTTCTTTTTCCTTTCCCCAGTACTTGCATATAGGGGTTTCGTTGTTTTTGCAAATCCCAAATTCCACAATGGACAGTACCCCACAGCTCCTAGAAACTCTTGCAACTGCCTCTTAGTCTCAGGGACTGGGATTTTGAGGATCACCTCAGTGCGGCTGGGGGACAAGGTCCGTTTTCCCTCCTCCAGTTGGTAGCCTAGGTATACAGCTTTATGGACACACCGTTGAGCCTTTCTTGCAGATACCCTGTACCCCAATGGGCCAAGGACTATTATCAGGTCCTTGGTAGCCCGTTGGCATTCCTCCCGGTTTTTGGAGGCCAGGAGGAGGTCATCTGCATACTGGAGCAAGGTGGTTTGGGGGTGTTCCTCCTTGTGTCCCTGTAAGTCTTCACTGGGTTGATGTGCAGGGGACACGGGTATGGAGAACAAAGCATCCTTTAAGTCCAAAACAGTATAACAAATTCAGTTTGAAGGAATAGTACTCAGGAGGGTCTCGGGGTTTGGCACGTGGGGTGGCCAGTTTCTATCCTCTCATTTGCCTCTCTGAGATCCTGCACCGGTTGGAAGTCCTCAGTTCCCGGCTTCTGCATTGGCAGCAAGGGAGCATTCCATGTGGACTTGCAGAGGACCCAAATGCCTGTCCTCTTTAGTCTGCAAATGGGAACAGAAATACCCACTTTTGCTATCCAGGGAGTAGGGTGAGCTTGACACACCAGTGTAGCTGAGCTCAGAAGTTGTACGACCCCAGGCACCTGAAGTTCAGAAAGGTCTGGCAGGTTGTTCTCTGCCCAAACAAAAGGAATATCTTTTAGTGATTTATCAAGAAGTTCCTTTGAGGAGGTCTCTTCTGCTCCTTGATAAAACACATATCACTCTGACATTGGAGCGGTGAGCAAAACTCTTGGCTTTTCAAGTTCAAGGGTTAAGGTGGTTGTAGCAGATGAGAAAGTAATTATGGCTGCCATTTTTCATAATAAGTCACGATCAATTAGGGGAAAGGGGCATTGAGGCATTACCAGGGTGAGCATGTAACTGTCTCTTGTGCTAAATCTGTTATTCTGGCCATTGTCCATGGGTGTGCTTGGGTCTGACCTGGGGCCCCTGTAATGAAAGCCTTCCCTTTTGACAAGGCACCTGTAGTCTTTTCTGAAACCAAAAAGGTGTGACCCCTTTGTCCACCTAGAAATTTACTGGCTGGCTCCCTACATGGAGAGTGAGCATGGGCTCTTTGGGGTCAAGTGAAACAGAGCCTGGACACCTTTATTCAGCTTCGAGCATTATTGTCTGTAGCTTCGATTTTTCTAGGCGAGGACTAGGCCCGTTCTCTCTAGTGGTGGCTTGTCCGCCTCTCCTGGGCTTTTCAAGGCACTGATTTTTCCAATGTCACTGTTTTGTATAGTAGGTACATGGATACTTCATCAGGACTAGGCGAGTGAGAAGCGGGGTATTAGGGTTAGCCATTCTTAGTTGAACCAAAACTGCTCTGGTCGTTCTCGCAAGCCTTCTGAACACCCATTTCCTTCATGACATTCCCTTGGGCGACGTCTGCACAGCCTACCTCCCCAATATCAGCTAGTTCATTTACACTTCCTAGCTACTTTATTTTCTTTTCATGGTGGCTTCTGTCAGCCCCAAATGGCTTCACTCTTGTCAAAGCTGTTTCAGCTTTTCCCAGAGATCCTACACAGTCGCCATTGTAGCCGAGAGGTAACAGGATCTGTGACCATGGCCAAGATGGCACCCACCAGTCCACATGTGGAAGGGCGCTGCCTAGGGAGCTGGGTGAAGAGGCCTGGGAGTTAGCCCTGCCTGGTCCCGGGAGGCCAAAGTTTCCCTTTTCCCCTCCATTCCCTTTGCCTTTCTCCTGGTTTTACAAACAAGCTGCTCTAGCCCTATAACGCCAAGCACAAAATTGTCATAATTCTTAATGAAAACGTATCTGGTACCCAAATTATAAATGTGACAATTTGGTCACATTTCAAAAACATTGAAAATTTTATGCTTTTAAAATATATTTTGAATGTCATATATAGATAACTATGAAAGTAAATAATAAAAACCAAAAAAAATATTTCCAAAATTTAAAACTTGAGGCGTTGTAGGGCTAGTGTTCTTCCAGATTTGGTTTGTTCCTTCTTACAGACTGCTTTTCCGTGGCCCAGGCTTAGGCCAATGGCGTTCGGAAGCCTAGGCGGAGTCACTGTTATTTAGGCTTTCAGCAATGCTGCTTCAGGCACTTTTGGGGACAGCTCTTACTTAATACACAGCTCCTCTGCCATGATGTTCCAGCCAGAAATTCCAATTTCCCTTAAGGTTCCCTGAGCTGCCACGTGTCCCTTCCCTTGAGAGATTTGAGCATCAGCCCCGCCAGCAGGCGTCTTGGAGGGCCTTGGGGCCATCCCAAGCAGTGGTCCTCCTAGCCTGTTGTCCAGAAAAATGGTTGGACCTAAAGGTCGCCCTCGGCGACTAGTCCTTGACCCCTTCCCTCGGGCTGAGGCATGAGATTCAGGGCAACCCAGGGGTGTGCTCTCAAGTGGGGGTTATTGACCTGGAGGCAGCAAGCTGTCAATCGCCTCCTTGTTTTGTGCTTTCTAGATGGGCCTTAGCAGCTTGATGCTCAGGAATTGCCCCCTTGCATGAATCGTGTCCAATAGGGATAGAGTTGATACAGAGAGGCTGGGCAAACAAAAGCTGATAGATTCACTTTGCAACTCTATTTGGCCACAGTATCGTTTTGAGAAAGGAGAATGGTGGGCAGAGAAGGGTACGCTTTCCCTTCCAACCGTGATTCACCGGGAACAGTTCGGTAGAGTGCCGGGAGAGTGGGCGGAGATGCCAGAACTTAGAGCATTTCTCCTCTCGAGGAGCAGTAGGAGACCTTCATCCCCAGTGCACCCAGGAACCCCTAAGGCTGGCGTCCTCAAACTGTGGTCCATGGGGCACATGTTGCGTGATGCCATTAATCCCACCCTCGGGGTGTTTTTGCTGCCACTGCCTGTCCTGCTAGGCAGCCGACTCGTGTAGTGTGCATAGGAATTTGTCCATAGGTTTTTGAAAACCATAGTCTGGCCCTCCAACGGTCGGAGAGACAATGAACTGGCCCCCTGTGTAAACAATTTGAGGACCCCTGCCCTAAGGGATCCTGGACTTCAGGTCACTATTGTCCCACCCCTGAACCCTCCCTGAACATTCTACCCCTAGTAGAGGCATCAGAGGCATTTGGTCCCCGGGTAACTTACAAGCCTTTTACTCAAATGGAACCCGAGAAAATTAAAAGCGACACAGGCAGTCACTCTACTTTTGATCCCTGTTGAATCCGCCTGTAGCATCCCAATATTACAATTTAACCCTATTACGCCAGGCATGACCTTTCCCTAACATTTAATGAAATGAATATAAATGTATATATATTGATAACTATGAAAGTAATGAATCAAAACGAAATTTTTTTTGCCCAAAAATTTAAAAGTGAGGCGTTATAGGGTTAAAAAGAAGGATAGTTCTTATCAGAGGGGCCAATGCCTTAGGATCATAAGTGAAGCGGTGATCCCACTGCACCCAGTAGTAGCCAAAACCTGAACCCCCCTAGGGGAAATTGTGAATGCTTTTACCCCCGTGCCGGTACTTAGAATGAGCAAACACACACGCCTGATAATCCTAAGATTTTTACTTACTTACTGTGATACTCACCTACTTTCAAGGGCACTCCCACCTCACAATCCTAGCCTTGTCTCAGTTAAACTGTTCACCATTTTGTGCGTTTGTTGGTTTTTCCAGAAGTTCTCAAGTTACCAAAGCCCCTAATCCAAGTGTGCCAGCTCCAGGACCACCATCTCCTGGACCACTTCAACCTTATCCATCCTAGCGCTGAATGGACAACCCCTCCCAGCAGAGCAGGAAGGGTGTGGACCCAAAGCCCCACTTCGCCCCTTTTGCCAGCAGGAAGTAGCTAGAGATGTCGTCGCCCAGTACCCCAAAGATTTGGGTCCACATCTCTTCAGGGTGGAAATGTTAGGTAGCTACCATAGGGACTGGGGTGTCCATTACACATGCTCAGAGGGCCCAGTTAATGGCCCAGGAAGGAGTGGCACACTGTGCGTGCTCAGAGGTCCAGGTTTCCGGCCAGGAAGGGCAGGTCCACCTGGGTGGGCGCTGCACCTATTATCGACCCACCTAGGCCAAGTATATTCAATTCAGCCACTAGGATCTACCAGGGTTGCCCACCACACCTCCCTAACTCTCCTAAACCTCACTTGGATCACAAACCAGGCTTTGGCGTGAATTCTTTCTCACGCAGAACCAAGGACCGAGGGATATCTGTCCCCAGAGAGATCTGACCAAACCAGGAAAGCTCTTTGGAGGCAGCAGGAGTGGACGTGAGTGGCTGGTGGATACTGTTCAGATGCATGACTTTCTGCTTGGAAGGGTTTTTAGTCTCGGCTGACAGGATCAGAGGAGGTAGTATGTCTGGATCACATAGTATCCATGTCCACAAATGAGCTGCCCATTCCAAAGTCCTGACAGTGCTTTTGGAAAACACTGTGCTTTGGAATGTCACCCCTTGCAGAGGGCAGTTGGAGGGGTTGGGACCCAGGTATGCTGCCCCTTGCTCCCAGTTGCCGGTTTCTGGATCCTGATTATATCTCTCACAGGATCAGTTAGTGGGCTTGTTGTCTGACTCAGGCTTTGTTCACCGAGGTCCTCCAGCTAGGTGGTGGTGTGTGTGCATGAGCAGAGGTTTCCTGCCAATCCCCCATGAGTTGAAGAGCTCCCCTGGTATGGGCTCCGTGAAAGAGGTGCCCCAGACAGCAGGACTACACAAGAGGGTGAGCCCTGCAGGAACCGGAGGGCCATTCCCCCTGTGGAATGACCTCAGAGCCCCGCCTCTCTCACTGTCAAGCTGCCGGTGCTGTGGACCCTAAGCTTCATGCCCCACACAGGAATAGACACAGGGTGAGGCGACTGCAGCACCTGCTTTTGATGGTCTAATCCAGCCTGAGATCATCCTAGCATCAGCCCTCTGCCAGGGTCTGTTTTTTCTCTCCTTTTATAGGGGCTCATACAACAATAACCACAATACGTGCAAACATCACTGATATAAGGCACATTTGTACATTCATTGCCCTCATTATTCTCAAAATATCTCCTCTCCACCCAAGCCCCTGGCCTCAGCTCCTCATTCCCCCCGCCCCCAATCTCACTACCCCTCCTCATCAATCCTTCATCATTTACTAATTATTATTTTGTCATATCTTGCACTGTCTGATGTCCCCCTTCCCCCCCTTTTCTTTTGAGGTTTTATGTAGATCCTAGTCATCGGTTCCCTGGTGCCAGCCTACCCTCCCTCCACCCTCCCAGCATCCCCATTCATAACACTGGTCCTAAAGGGCTCATCCACCTTGAATTCCCTGTGTTTCTAGTTCCTATCTGTCCCAGTGTACATTCTCTGGTCTAGTCAGATTTGTAAGTTATAATTGGGATCTTGATAGTGAGGGGAGAGGAAGCATTGAGGAGCTAGAGGAAAGTTGTGTTTCACCGTTGCTGTCTAGTACCCTGTGTAGGCTTGTCTCTTCCCCAAGACCTTACTTAAGGGAATGTCCAGTGTACTGAAAATGGGCTTTGGCTCTCTACCCAGCATTCCCTGCTCATTCGCAATGAGATTTTTTTGTGCTGATGATGCCTGATCCCTTTGATACCTCGTGATCGCACAGGCTGGTATGCTTATTCCATGTGGGCTCTGTTGTTTCTGAGCTACATGGCCGCTTGCTTACCCTTCAGACCTTTAAGACCTCAGACGCCATATCTTTTGATAGCAGGGCACCATCAGCTTTCTTGACCACATTTGCTTATGCAACCGCTTAGACATCAGGGAACGTGTCGGGAAGGTGAGCATCATAGAATGCCAATGTAATAGAACAAGGTATTCTTGCAATGAGAGAGTCCTTGAGTGGAGGCCCAAAGGCCATCTGCTACCTTAATAGGACACCTATAAAGATATGGACATAGGTGTATTTCCCCATGCTCACAGATAAATATATTTACATCTGTGCGTGTCTTTCTTTAGACCTCTATAACTGGCCCATGCTTCCTAGGTCGCTCTGCTATTCCCTTTCATTTCCCTCTTGTGCCCACTGCCATGCTCAGTCTTCATTTGGGTTTCAGTAAATCCTCTTGGTTCCTTCACCCTTGATCACGCCCTACCAGGATTCCTACATCGCCCTCACCACGGATTTGCATCCACTTGTTGTTCCCTTGTCTCTGGGTTTCTTGACATCACTCCCTTTCCCCCCAACTCCCTCTTTCCCGTGGCCCTCCCACGAAGCGTTGGTCCCCTTTTTCTCTCCTGCAGATTGTGCATTCAGCATCTCTTTTTAGACATACAATAGAGGTAATAACATGCACAAACACAAGACAGAGCGAAAGCAAGCACCAAAAGAAAGAAAGTATCCAAAATCCAATGACCATCAAAGAAAACACAACTCTCTAAAAAGGAAAGCTCGTAGTTAGTTCACGGACTGTTTGTTGGCCCTTAGCAGTGTTTTCCAGTCCAGTCTGTGCGGTCACCAAGTCCTGCCCCCAAAGTCCTCCTTTGGCATTCCCTGGGGACCTTGTTGCTCCACCTCCTTACTCTTCTGCTGCACCCCCTTAGTGCTATGCCTCGGTGTGGCGGGATCCATTCCCGCACTGTCTCTCCAGTGTTATCCCTTCTAGGGCTATGGGTCTTTGAGGGACGTCGTGTCTCATCTTGGGCTGGCCATGTGGTCTTCTGTGTGGACTGTCTTCTCTGAGTGGGAACATCATCCTCAAGGCCTGGTGGGCCAGGATGTGCTCCATTCTCCCCTCCTCCCCCTTTGTCTGCTCCGTATTCTCCATCAGATATGTCCCTCTCCCAGAGCTGCAGATATAGTGCCATCCTATGAAAAAACATATTTGGGTGTGGGAGAGGGGCATGGGTTGGGGGAGGATCTGCTCAGATCTTTCGAGGGTCCAGGAGAGGGTGACTTCTCAGGTGGGCACAGGCATATGGGGCTCTGAGCTCTGGCTCCAGACACTGGTTGGGAATGTGGCTTTGTTGTTAACCAGTTGTGTTCCAGTTGGTCAGTACCTGTGTCTTTTTGAGTGAGTTTTCTCATCTGGAAAGTAAAGGTATTCCAGGGTCTAGTGTCCCATGTCACTAAGTGATCAAGAGGGGTTAACTCGAACCTGATTCAAACCATGTGGACATGTCAGGCGCATTCTAGATCTGGGGTGGCGATTCAGAGTCCAGGACAATGATAATGTCCAAGAGGTGATATAGGTGGCTTCGTATTGATACGGGAAGCCCACTGTGGAGGTTTTGTCCTTCCGCTGATGGCCACTTCAACTCCTGCTAAAAGAGTTTCACTGGCTCAACAGCCGAACCGGGAGCCAGTGCCATGAAAACCATGTGGCTAACTGGGACATAGGGTAGAGAGACATTTTTTACCTTGATGGCTTGGGAAGCCCCCCAATCTCCATGCAAACCTTCTGGTGTGAGTACTTTGGAAGCAATCATAGGCTGACAGTAATTCCAATCTTTCCTTTGACAATGTGTCCGTTCTCTTTTTTGAACCTGAGAAGATGACCCCTGTGTCCTCCAAGACATTTCCTGGCTGGCCCCCAACTTGGACAGTTAGCACGGGATCCTGGGGGCCAGTGAAACAGAGCCCTGAGACATTCCTTCAGCTTCCTCAAGCGTTATTGTCTCTCACTTGGGTTTTTCTAGGCGAGGACGAGGCCCGTCCTCTCTAGTGGAGGTTTGTCCGTCTCTCCTGGAGTTTTCAATGCAATGTTTTTTCCAATGTCTGTCTCTTCTGTAGTAGGCACCTGGATCCTTCCTTCCTCAGGGCTTGGCGGTGCCACAGGTCAGTCTCTCCGTGAGTGGGCCATGATCTCTTTTTCTGAGTCTCTGTTATGTCTCATGGCAATTCCTAGTATTTTAGCTATTTCTTTGTCTCTGTTGTGGTAGGGTCATCTGTGTTGTGATACACCCAATAAGACACTTCTACCAAATCACGAAGATTGTTCCCTTCAAATGCTTCCCATTTCTTTTTCATGTCTGAGGCAGGCTGAGTAATAAAGACAATACTTATTTCCCTCTTGTTCTCAGGGGCCTCTGGGTCCTTTGGGGTACAAAGAACGCAGGCTTCCATCAGCCACTCTAAAAAGGCAGGCAGGCAGGCAGACAGACATTCGCTTGTAGGCGCCTGAAAATTCTCACTGACCTTAGATAAATGCATAGGTTTCCTAGTTGTCCTGCGGAGGCCCTGCAAGAGAGACTGGTGATACCTGGCTAAGCCCTCGGGGCCTTACTGGGAGTTTGGGTCCCACATTATTCGTGGAGTGGTAAAAAGAGTTTCTCTCCACTGGGGAGTGCCCGCTGGCTGACCATCAGTTCTATTGACTGCTTTCTGGGCCTCTCTCTGGAAGGGCTCGCATTCCTCTGCTGTGAACAGCACCTGCAGAAGTGGCTGGCACTTGTCTGAGGTGGGCTGATGCATGTGGAAAAGCTAGTCTAGCAAAGAAATCAGACCTTGTGGTTTCTCAGACAGGGGGTTTTGTTTATTCCAATTATGCAATCCTGGGGGGAAAAAAATGGGACATAGACCCAAAGAGGGACTCTTGGGTTTTCCCCAGGTGTTTGGGCTGCTTGGCTTAAGCAGAGAATGCTGCTGACCAGTGATCCTTCTTGGGGGATGGAGAGGATATGCCAACACTAGTGCACGTGTTGCGGGGTGACTTTAAAAGAAGTGGTATTTCTCTTCCTTTTGCCCTCATGAACTGATAGGCAGGCAGCGGTCACAGTGGGTCTTAAGCCAGCTCTCCCGCTCTTGAGTTGTCCTGCAAGGTGGGATAAAGAGGACGGGAATGGGAGGAACAGCCTCCACTTTGGTGGCTTTAGGAATTTGGACCGGTTGTCTTTCCTGGTCATGCTATGTTTCGTGAAATCTTGGAGAAAATAACCCATTCTGTTGGGGGAGGGAGTAAGTCTTTTATATATGCTGGCTTACTAGTGGCCCTGTAAAGTCACACATCAATTTTATCTAACCCTAACCCTAACCCTAACCCTAACCCTAACCCTAACCCTAGCCCACTAGCCCCCTAGCCCCCTAGCCCCCTAGCCCCCTAGCCCGCTAGCCCCCTAGCCCCCTAGCCCCCTTTACCCCTTTACCCCTTTACCCCTTTACCCCTTTACCCCTTTACCCCTTTACCCCTTTACCCCTTTACCCCTTTACCCCTTTACCCCTTTACCCCTTTACCCCTTTACCCCTTTACCCCTTACCCTTACCCTTACCCTTCAGAAGACCCCACCACAAAGCCAGCCTTTGGTGGTGGTGGTGGTGGTGAGCCATTTTCAGTATATAATGTCTGGCTCTACATTTTGCCAGACCTGTTAGATTGACTAAGTGCCCTTGTGGCATAATGGTTAAAGTTGAGCTGACATCCCAAAGGCCAGTAATTTGATACCACCATCAGCCCTGTGGCAGAAACCTGGTGCTTTCTGCTTCCATGGAGTTAGTCTTGCAGAGTCACAGGGACAGAGCTACCCTGTACCATAGGATCCTGTTCAACAGGGTCCCTCACTATGAGCTAGTATTGACTTGATGGCCATGAGTTTAAGGGCCATTTTGGCTTCCTTTTCAAAGGAACCTCTTTCAGTGAACTGACTCTTTCTGGTCAATCCTTTCCTCTGACTCTGGTCTGAATGTAGCACCTCACCTGGGGAGTGAAAGGTCTGAAACTTGGAGCTGCCTCCCAATGAAAGAAAGTAAACCATGATAGTTCATAAAGGCACTTGTGCAAATTGTAAACCACCAACCTTGGCTTAATTCATTTTTTAATTGGATAGAAATACTCTAATTATGTTGATTACAAATAAACCAAACATATATATGTGGATACACACACACACACAAATACACACACACACAAGACGGATGTTTAGGGGCATCTACCCAGGTCTGTCAGAGAGATTTGTCCCAGGTCTGGGCATAGGAGTCAGTCTTCTTGCATTTCAGTGTCTGGCTCTGTACCTGACCTTAAGCCCCATGACCTTGATCAGATTGCTTAACATCTCTGAGCCCTTTTGGCAACACCGTGTATCAGGGCTGAGAAGGGGCACTGGGTAAGCCCTGACACATGATGGTGGAGGGACTCAGCCAAAATAAAGCATACAAGGGTAATGACCATGGCATTCTCTCCAGTGTGGGCCTCAGAGCAGCTCTGGTTCTAGAAAATCCCACAGAAATAATTTTACCAACCTGGGCCTTCAGCCCTCACGCCAAACTTAACACGTTTCTAATCCACACAGTGTTTACAGCTTTGGGTTCTCATCCCTCTCCTTCTTCCAAGAGACCAAGGAGAATGGAGTGTTTGAGCAATATCCAGGCCACATGACCATCTTTCTCAGTTCTTAACTCACCTTTTCCTCTCTCAAGCACAACTTTAATGTTTCCATGAGTGTCCGTGTCTATGATAAAGAATACGTGTTATGGGAGGTAATCAGGGCCTGCGTCTTCCATAAACCAGTTGCCAAAGACTCTTTACAGATAGGTAATGGTAGGCCCATATGTTTTACTTACCTATTGCTGCTTAGTGACTTTCAATCCCACTCGGTGTATGATTTGCTCATAATTTTGTAATTTGAGGAAGGTTTGGCTGGGGCAGCACATCTCCACTCCACGTGGCATTGGCCAAACCAGCTCAAGCAGCGAGACCCGGCAAGATGGGTTTGCTTTGTTTCATAGGTCTAGGGCCTGGGTTCTTGCTGTTGCGTTGGCTCCCCAATTTCCCTCCATGTGATCGTATCATGTGCTTGCCTTTAGCTTCCTCACAGCAGGGTGATTTTCAAGATAGATTTTTTTGTCAGGATAGTTGGGCTGTAGGCCCAGTGACAAAATCCCTTAAAGGGATTAAATTGAATGCACAATTTAATACGTGACTGCCAAATATCCCCCAGAGCACACAAGTTGAAACCACAAGACTTCTCCCTAGGAGAGGTTCCTTGTAGCTTTTGATTGTCTTCTAAGTCCCCTTTCCTTTTCCACAATAATGTCTGGGTTGCTTTATCAATCATCTTCTTTCTTTTTATGTAGCACTATCTCTGGCTGTTTAGTCCAAGCCAATGCAGTTCCTTCCCAAAGTTACTGGGTTTCCCTTGCACTGGATTACATGATGCATTCAATTTTATGAAAGCCATGTCCCCACATCTCTTTGAAATGGGTCCCTCTCTGTTTTAGGCTTCAGTTCAGCCTATTTAGGCTGTAGCACAGCCTTCTGGAGACTCTTAGAAAACCTTTTGTGTACACGAGACTGTCTACAAGGCACTGGATTACATTCTTTTGTGATCTTAGTACAGGGCATGAAAGCTATCTTCTTGATCTGATCCAACGCAGAAGCCCTGCTCTTGCCATTCCTATTATGGGACATTATTTTTTGGCAAGAAAGACTTGGGGTTGAAAAATAGGTTTTGTTAGGCAGATAGGCAGGAATGAGATGTCCATTGACGCATGCCCAGGAGAACCAAGCATAGAACAAAAGCCTAGGTTTTCCCGCTGGTGGGTACGGATGGGCGTTAAACCTGGATCAGCCCACCTGGGCCAGGTGATTGCAATTCAGCCAATGGGATCGACCTGGGGTCATTCACCATGCCTCCCCCCGGGAATCCTTGAAAAGGCAGGAGCGAGGGGGAGAAAGGAAAAACTGGGGACAGGAACTGGGGAGGGAACTTGAGAAAGAACATGAGACAGGTGTTTTTTTGGAGGAAAACTTAGGAGAGAGATCTTTGCGTGACCTCAAGCAGTCTCTGCCAGGCTACATGGTGGGGAGGAATCCTAGGGGTGCCGCGTAAAACCTGAAACTTCTTTTAACTTTCATTAAACTCACTTGGATCACGAGCCAGGCTTTGGCGTGAATTCTTTCTCATGCAGAGCCAAGAACTGAGATGTAACTCTAGCCCGGAGAGAGATCTTACAGTTCGTATTTAAGTCCAGCAAGTCCCTGCTCCTTCATAGTTCATATTTTCTGCTAAAAAAAGCACACAACTAAACCCCAAACAGAAGTAACTTCTTTAGCTTTTCTTTACCCTTCTGTAGTTTATAATTATTTGTCTGTTGCCTCCATTGTTAATGACGCTGAGAGTTCAGATTCTAGATAAAGCAGAAGAATGTCACTGCCACCCAAAATAGTTGTTCTTAGTGTTAGTTGGTGCCCAATCAATCCCTGCCCATCCACTCACTTGCTGCCATTGAGTCAATTCTGACTCATGGCAGCAGAGTATACTTGCCCTGGTAGGTTTCTGAGACTATACATCTGTACAGTAGAAAGCTTCAGCTTTCTCTCTCAGAGCAGCTGGTAGTATTGAACTGCTGACCTTATGGCTAGCAGGACAATATGTTACCAGGGATCCTTTTCAAGACTGTGCCCTTTCAGAAACAGATCACCAGGCCTGCTTTCCTAGGAACCGGTGGGTGGGTTTGAAGCATCAACCTTTTGGTTAATATGCAAGTGCTTAACAAATGGGCTTTATCCTGGTTTGGAAAACCTAAGTCACTGGTCTTTTGCCTAAAGAGTCACTTTCAATGGCCCTGGCTTGTTTCATGGGAAGGGCCAGTTCAGGGGCTCCCGGACAGATGGTGGGGTAGGATCCTTATTTAGTAGGGCCATATTGGGTGGGGTGGCAGGAAAGTGTGTGTGTGCTGTATGTGTGTGTAATCTGCATCTTTAACAAATGCCCCCCCCCCCACTCAAATGAGAAACACTGGCCCCAATTGTCCTCTGCCTCTCTTGTTGCTGCCTTTTTTGGGATTTTTCTGGCTTTTAGCAGCCCTGGAGGCCCCTCCTATCTAGGCAGGAAAAGGAGCCAATAAATAAGTTCACACTAAGGTGCTAGAGAGTGATAACAGCTAATCCCTTCCAAGGGCAATTGCTCTCAGAAAGAAAGAAAAAAAAGAGAGAGCTCAGGGGGTTGGGGGGAGCAATTTAACTCCAATGAATAGTGTCTCCTGGAAGAGTCCTACACTTTGTCGCTGCAATGGGAGTCATATATGAACATGTGTGTGTGTGAAACTCCTCACATCAGTCTCTTCTTCTGCTTTTGTGTAAACTGGACTTTAAACACATTCTCTAGGAAGTGTTTGAATGCCTCTGTTTATGGAAGCTTCTTGACAGAAGGGGGATTTTTGTCTCTTTTGTTCAGTGAGAGAGCCCCAAGGTCTGGCATTTAATAAGTAAGTAGCAAGCTGGTTGAATGAATGAGTGAATGAGTGAGTGAGGTAAAGAAGCCTTCAGCAGCCTTCCAGGTCGAGACTGGCCCCCTCAGAAGCCTGGCTCTTGTCTACAGTGAGGTACCCCTCTCCTCCTTCCCATTTCATGCTTCCCCGTGGTCTGCCTGGGATTGAGCTGAAAAATGATTTTTCATGCATGTCATCCTCATTATATCATTATCCCTCACAGCAAAGCTCTCTGACCACCCTGAAGACCTGTATTTAATGTGAGGAAAGGTGATTTAATGGAGTGGAGAGCGCAGCATAAAACAGAAAACCCTTTCAGAATAGCAGAGCAGGCTGTCCCTCCAAGGGGAAAGGGACAAAAAGGGAAAAGAAAAGAAAAATGGCGAGGGAGGGGGGGCAACTCTCACTCTCCTAATAGGTTGAAATAAGAAGTCATTTTGGTCAACTTCATCAGAAGACAAACCTGAAAGGGGCCCCTTGCCCTCCCCGCCAGCGCATAACTGACTTACCATGCATTTTATCGTGGAGCTGATTATGCGCTGAGTTGTGGCAGACGGGGAGAGTTTATTGACATATGGTCTCCCTTCACACCTTTTGTTACAGCCAGACATCAGGGACTGAGCTGCAGGATATTAAAGGATTTGGAAGCGTTATCAAGGAATGGTACATATTTATCAAAACCAGGGTGATATTACAAAGCTGGGTTGCTGCTACACCTGGGTGTGTTATGTGATTAAAAATAATGACAATGCATCCTCTTGATGGATTTTGCACCTGGGCGAATACTGAGCAGGTCTGCTGGACCACCCTTGGTCGAGAATTCACACCTAACAACCCCTTTGGTCTCAGAAGAAAATTGTGGCTGCTAGCTCACACTTGGAATTCAGGTAGGGCAATGTTTAAGCACTTCACTGTTAACCGAAAGAGCAACACTTGGAATTCACCAGCTATCCCGAGTGAGAAAGATGTGACCATGTGCTGCCACAAAGATTACAGCCTTGGAAACCTTCTGGGAGGTTCTTTCCTGGCCTACAGGTTTGCTTGAGTCAGAATTGACTTGACTTCCATGGCATTGAGCTGTTTTGAGTTTTGGATGGCTGAATTGGAGACTTCAGGATTGCAGGAAGATTTGAGAACAGCCTGAAATATGCAGGCGACCAGCCTTGCTTGCTGCAAGGGAAGAGGAGTTGAAGCACTTACTGATGAAGTTCAAAGATGATAGTCTTCAGTATGGATTACAACTCGAGGTTAAAAGAACAAGAATCCTCACCACTGAACCAATAAGCAACATGATAAACAGAGAAAAGATTTAAATGATGAAGCATTTCATCTTACGTGGACCCATCCACAACCAACGCTCATAGAAATATCTGTAAAGAAATCACTGGATAAATTGCTTTCAGTGAATTTGCTGCAAAAGGCCTTTTAAACATTTTTTTGAACCAAGGTGACTTTGTCACCTTAAAAACTCAGGAGTATCCTATCCCAAGGCATGATTATTTTCATGTGGAAGCTGGAAAATGCATAAGGAAGTCCCACGAGAAGAATTGATGCATTTGAAATATGGTCCTGGTGAGGAATATTGAATACACCAAGGAACTTCTAGGAGAACAAACAAATCTATGTTGAAAGAACTACAGCCAGATTGATTCTTAGAAGCGAGGATGGTGACATTTGGCTTCATGTACTTTGGGTGTTATCAGGAGGGACCAGTCCCTGGAGTTGGGCAGCATGCTTGGTCAAGCCAAAAGGAGGACAAACCTCCACAAGATGAGTTGAATGTAGGAATGGCTGTGAGAAATGCGCAGGGCAGCGTGTTGTTTTGTTCTGCTGTACATAGAGTGGCCATGAGTTGGAACCAAATTGACAGCACCTGGTTACGCAATGGACTAATGGCAAGATCAACCATTCAAAACCACCAGCCACTCCTCAAGAGAAAGATGAGGCTTTTTTACTCCTGTAAAGAGTCACAGTGTGAGAAAGTCACAGGGGGAATTCTACCCTGTCATATAGGGTCACTGTGAATCGGCATCGACACTACGGACGTGAACGGCAACAACAACAACAAACGCACTAATGGTGGCTGGGTACATGTGCAGACACCCATCCACTCGCACTGGAGCTAAGTTAGTGGTTTCAGCAGGAAGCTTACCTCGGTGGTTTCCAGAACTCCCCTGGGCTGAACCAATTTACACCAGATCTTTCAAATATTCCTGGTACCCCGGGCATCTCTCATTTCCCAGAGTTGGTTGCATGACTTAAGGCTTGATGATCATGGGGCCACATGAAGGACGCCTATGTGCTCCAACCACTGCCTTCCTAGAGAGTGCTGTGGACAATTGCCTTCAAGTCAGCCAGCTCCTGACTCATGCGGACTCCATGTGCTACAGAACTCAATGCCCACTGGTCCTGCCCCATTCCTTCAATGGGTTGTAGATTTGACCCCTTGTCAGCTGGGGGGTTTTCAGTGGCTGATGGCTTGAAGGAGTTCACCAGGCCTTTCCTCCTAGTCTGTCTGTAGGCAGAAAACATCGCTAAAATCTGTTCAGCATCATAGCAATATGCCAGCCTCCACTAGCAGTTAGGTGGTAGCTGTAACAGGAGGTGCACTGGCCAAGTATCAAACCCAAATTTCCTGCATGTCTAGTGAGAATTCTGCCATGGAACCACCATTTCCTCTCTCCTGGTTTCTAGTGTTTATGTATATAAAATTTCAGTACCTTCTAACAAGCAGTAAGTAAGACTGCACCACGGGTCACCTCTATTTAGCTCTCCCCCAAATTTTTCCACATGAATTATAAAGTGTGTGACAGGTGTAATATGTTTCTCTTTTTAAAAATTGCTGGGTGAACTTAAAACAGCACAAGGAAGTGCCAGCATAGCAAAATGATACCCACCTGCTTATTTATCTTAAGAGAAGAAAAGTCGTGAATGCATTCACTCAGGTGAAAATATCATTCATGGAAAGAAGTGCCTAATGGTCACCAGGACCCATGGTTAATCCAGGCGTGGTCATCTGATTCCAATCGATCAGACCTAGCTATAAATCACTTATATGTCTGGGTAATTAAAAGCAAATATAAATTTTCAAAAAAATAACGTTGCATGGGATAGAAAGAGAATACATAACAACGTCAGACATAAATATGCCTCAAGACAAACTCACTGTGCACATCCAGAATACATAATGGCTCTTGCTAAGATGCGTTTCCCACTAGACCCTACCCCAAGCCAGTAAAAGCCAGAAACTCTACAGTAAACTGTGGATTGTACTACTCTGAAATGGGAGCTGTGTCTCTAGACCGAATTTGGGGCTGTTCGTGCTGAGGACTCACCAATACCTGCTGCAGTGACAACAGTCCAGGTGAGAATAAGGAAATCTGGATGACAGCCAGGATATAGGAGCACTGAGACCTCAAATTGCTTCTAGGCGAGCATGGCCTAATGGGCTTCCATTTCTGCACCTCTGGCAGGAGGAGTTTGTTCTGGAAAGTAATGGTTTCTAAGGAAGTATTTCTTAAACTTTCACATGCATGCACTTACCCAGGTTCCTGGAAATCGGGCTGGGGGGCAGATTCTGATTTTGTGGGTTCAGGGTGGGGTCTAGGATCCAGCAGTTCTAGAGGTCCTGGTACTCTTGGGCTGTTAACCACAAGGACAGTAGTCCTAAACCACCAGCCACTCCTTGGGAGAAATATGAGGCTGTAGACTCCGGGCAAGAGTGACAGTCTGGGAAACACACAAGGGCAGTTCTACCCTGTCCTGTAGGGTCACTATGAGTCAGCATCAACTCGATGGCATTAGCATGGGAGAAGCTAATGCTGATGTTGCTGGTTCCTTGACCTATCATACTTTGAGTGGCAAAGTCCCAAGGGCCTTCCCGGATGTGATGGCCAAAAACAGTAGTGTTCACCCTTGGTCATACTTTGGAATCCCTTAGGAGCTTTCAAGCCTCCCATTGGCCTGGCCCCATCCCAGACCAATGAAGCAAGGCTTAGTGGAAGCAGGATTCAGGTCACGGTCAGTGAGAAAGCCCCCTTGGCAATGCCAACGTACAGCCAGTGCAGAGTCGAACTGGTCGACGATTCCACATGGTTCCATATACTTTGGTGAAGCCAGCTGTTTGGGCAAGGTTTTCGGCGTTACCACCCATGTAGACTTGTTGGTGATAGTGCATTAAATAGAGCACATGCAGTGCATTGCATGAGTGGCCTATGTCATGCAACCACATCAGGGGGATGTTGAGCCAATTTCTCTGGGAAACCAAGGGTGTTGGCTCCATCCTGAACGTTGGCAGGGTAATGGACTGACACAGAGGAAACTCATTCTCTTTGTGGCGGTGCACTAATGGGTTCTTCACAGAAGGCCAAGTCCATGGCTTCAGATGCAGATGCTCACGGGGCTGAGGGAGCAGGTCAAATCCTAAGTCCGAGGTGGGTGTTTGCATATTTACATGCCCTCACTGCCATCAAGTCCATTCCAACTCACAGGCCCATGGGACTGAGTAAAATGGCCCCCGTGGGTTTCTGAGACTGTGATTCTTTAGAGGAGTAGAAAATCTCCTCTTTCTCCAGAGGAGCGGTTGGCCATTCAAACTGCTGACCTTGAGATTAACAGTCCAACTCCTGACCACTCTTGCCGTCAGAATTCTATTTATATACACAAGTATATATATATATATATATCCTTTCCCAAAAGAACTCCACATTTTCAAATCATTCTTGACACTCATGGCCTTTTTTCCTTTATAGCCATGCCTTTGGTTGAAACACAGATATAAGAGAAATATTTATCTACTTATAGGGGTACAAAAGGAGCTTTGGTGGCATAGTGTTTGCATGTTGGGCTGCTAACACCAAAGTCAGCACTTTGAAACCACCAGCCACTCCGTGGGAAGAAGAGTCTGTCTACTCCTATAAAGAGTTACAGTCTCAGAAACTCACAGGGACAGATCTACTCTGCCTCATAGGGTCACTATGAGTCAGCATCACCTCCCTGGCAGTGAGGTAGATTTTGGTTTCATAGAGATACAAGTCAGTCCTGAGCTGCTAAAGACAAGGTTGGCAGTTTGAACCCACCAGCTGCAGAGAAAGAGGAGGCTTTCTATTCCCATAAGGCGCTATAGTTTCAGAAATACCCACAGGGGAAATTTTAACCTCTCCTGTAGGATCAATATGAGTCAGAATCGACTTATCGGTGGTGAGCAAGTGGAGGGGACCCTAAACAGGTTCCGGTGGACCTTAAGCGTTCTACTCATTGTGCATGCTCTGTAAAATGTAAACCAAGATTTTACTTTTGCAAACATTATTTTTTCTAAACACATCTAACTGTGAAACTATACTCGCATGCGGGTCTTTGAACCTGGTCAGTGGTCTGGGGAAGTGAAGGGCCCTGACATCCTTTGTTGTTGTTAGTGCTGTCCAATCATTCCGACATCACAGGGACCTTCTTTGCAACACAAGGCAGCACTGCCCGGTCCTTTGCCAGCCTCAGGGGTAGTATGTTGGAGCCCATGGTTTCAGCTACCGTGTCCTCCAGTTCACCAAGGAGTTTCCTCTTTGTGCTGCTTACTAAACCCGTTTCTGAGGAGTCCATTCCAACTCACGGTGACGCCGTGTGGGTCAGCACCACGGGACCCCACAGAGCTTTCAAAGGCTGGTCGTTCAGAAGACAATCAGCAGGCCTTTCTTCTGAGGGGCCTTGGATTTGAACCGCAAACCTTTTAATATCAGCAGTGGTTGAGCGTGCTAACTGTTCACATTACCCGTGGACACCCAACCCTTCTTACCCTCATCGCTTCATAGGTGATCCATCTCCAATCCAAGAGGGCAGAGAAGATAGATAATACAGCCTGAGCTGCGTATGTCAGGTCCAAACTTTTCAGTGTCATGGAACAAATAGCCAAAAACCTTGATTCCAAAGAAATGAGTAGCGGTGCACTCTTGGGAACTTGCGCTGTGACAGCAGCCACCAGGAAGACCCGGGTAGTCCAGAGCCTTGCCACCCCAAATATGGTCACAGACTAGCAACATCAGGAGCTTGTTAGAAGTGCAAATTCTCAAGCCCTACACAAGGTCCACTGAACCAGCGTGTGCAATTTACCAAGACCACCAACGGTTCGGGGTACCTGTGAAAACCAAACCAAACCCATACTCACTGCTGTCCAGTCGAGTCAGACTCAGAGCAGCCCTATGGGCCAGGGTAGAGCTACCACTGTGCATTCCCAAGACTGTAATTCTTTAAAGGAGCAGACAGCTTGTTGTTCTCCTTCAGAATGCTTGCTAATTTAGAACTGCTAGTTTGGTGGTTAGCAGCCCACTGCCTAACCGCTAGGCCACCAGGGCTCCTTTTGTGCTTGTGAGAGGTCGAGCAAATACCATTAGCAACTAGAGAAGAACCTGGAAGAAGAAGAGCAGGGTGGGAACTGTGAGTCCATTTGGTCATTAGCACATTTCTGTGTTCACTTACTCTGTTCCTTCCCTTGTGTATTCAGTCAACAATTCTTCTTTGAACATCACCTCTGAGCCAGGATCTGTGATATGCTAATTAAGCTGGTTTAGGAAAGGGGTCTGCCTAAGTGACTCCTGCTTCCTGGCTTTTCCTGCTTCCAGATCCCCTCTCTTTACTTCCTTCCACATTAGAAGCACATCCTTACATGTGCAGCTGATCCCTAGTTCAGGACCGGAAGTTACGTGTTGGCATGCATGAATGCTCATAGCTCGCTCAGTGGGAGTGCAAAAAGTCAATTCCTTCAAGAGCCTAGCACAGTCTGTAAGGTTGGGATGGTGTTAAAAGTGGTGGGGTTGGTGTTAGTTCCCGTTGAGCCCATTCTGCACAGGATGCCTTCATGTGACAGAGTAGAAATGTCCCCATTGGGTTTCCTAGTCTGTCATCGTTACCAAAGGAGCCCCGGGGGGTACTTTAAGGGAAGTGTTGGACTGTCAACTGCAAAGTCAGGGGTTCACACCTACCAGCTGCTCCGCAGGAGACAGATGAGGCCCTCTGCTCCCATGAAGATTTATAGCCTCAGAATCCCATGATTGGGTCGATATGAGCCAGGGTTGGTTCCATGACAGACCCAAAGCCCACTTTCTGTCGAGTTGATTCCAACTCATGGTGATCTTATATACTTGTTGTTGTTGCTGTCGGGTGCCATTGAGTGGTTTCTGACCCAAAGTGACCCTATGCACAACAGAACCAAACACTTCCAGGTCCTGCACCATCATCACATTTGTTCTCTGCCTGAGTTCATTGATGCAGCCACGGTGTCAATCCAGCTCGTTGAGGGCCTTCCTCTTTTGTGCTGCCCCTCCACTTTACCAAGCAGGATGTCCTTCTCCAGGCAATATGTCCAACATATTTGGGAGGCAAAATCTTGCCATATATGCTGTCAAGGGCACTCTGGCCTGACTTCTTCCAAGACAGATTAGGTTGTTCGTTTAGTAGTCCATGGCAGGGTAGAATTTTCCCTATAGGTTTCTGAGATATTATGTCTCTATAGGAAGAGATAGCTTCATCTTTCTCCCACAGTGAAGCTGGTGGGTTAGAACTGTTGACTTTGCATTTAGTAGCTCTGTGAGTAGCCCGCCATGTCACCAGAGGTCCTTTGCGTTTGATGGCAGTGGGGTGGAATGTTTACAATGGCAAGACCTTTTTCTCATGCATTGCTACTGACCGCGGTCTAAAGCCCAAGTGCTTAGCCATTGGGCCACCAGGATTCTTCGTGGTAAGGATGTGTTCCTGCCAAAGTTCATGAACACTACACAGCAGTGGGGTTTTGGAACTGCTAGGTAGTTTAGCTTAGGGACTGAGGCATTCATTACGCATGGTCAGCAGTCTGAGCCTTTGTCCCATGAACGAGTGGTACACTGCGCATGCTCAGAGGCTCAGGTTCCCAGCCAGGAAGGGGAGGTACACCTGGGTGTGTTCTGCACCTGAATTGGCCCAACAAGGCCAGGTGAATTCAGTTCAGCCAATGAGTTCAACCAGGGTCACCAGCACGCCCCACCTCTGGGAGTAATTTAAAAGGCAGGAGCACAGAGAAGACCTCGTGACTTTCAGGGAAGCTTCTAAGGAGATGCACATTTCTGAAGAGCCCTGCAGGTGCCTTTATAAACCTGAAACTTCTTCTAATTCTCATAAAACTCACTTGGATCACAAACTAGGCTTGGAGGTGAATGCTTTCTCGTGTGTAGCCAAGGAGCAAGGTATATCTCTATCATGAGAGATCTCACAGAACCATTGATTGCCCTGGCATGTTTTGGAGTCCTGATGGTGTCATGGTTATGCTTTGTGCAACAGTTTAAAACCACTAGCCACTCACAAGGGAAAGCTGGGGCTTTCTATTCCTATAAAGAGATACATCCTCAGTAACTCACAAGAGAATTCTACCCTGTCCTATAGGGTTGTTATGAGTCAGCATTGACTCAATGGCAGTGAGTGAGTGCCCTGGCAAGAATGCCTTGGGTATCTACATTGACTCTCAGTTTCTGGCTAGCTTTTCACCACTTCACCCCATGAACTTGAACTGCAGTGGATGAGGGTTGGGAGCTCTGGCTCTGGGGCTGCTTGCTTGAATTTTCACATCAGGGCCCTGCCCGTGATGGGACCTTTGACAGTTGGGCAAATGAGCTCAAGCCCGAGTTTCCTTTTCTGCAGCATAGACTGAGGAAGGAGATGTCTTCCTTCTTGTGTGCTAACTGACTTTTACCAGTTAGTATGAATTAGATCTTTCCACGAGGAAGATCAGGGAGAAGGGGGAAGGATGAAGCAACTTGGATAGAGGTGAAGGCAGCGTGAGGGGTCAGAGAGAGATGAAAGGACCACCATGTCACCTTTGACTACTCTTAGTGAGGCTGGCTTGGAGTGCAGGAGACGGGGAGAGTGAGGACACGGGCTAAAGGCAGTGCTCATTCATTACTTCCGGGCAGAGTTCAGCCTTTGGCATGCTTGTTGGATGCTGGCGCTGTGTTCATCCAATGAAACTTCAAAATTCTGTCCTGTCATTAACCCTTTGTTCTCCTTTATTCACGATTTAGAACTTCTATTCTCCGGTTCTCTTTAGAGCCCCAGGAAATCCGAAGTCACAAGTCACTTCTGTTTACAGAGAGGCCCCCAGCATGCAAAGGCAGGAGGGTGTGTTAACAGCACATCGGTCCAGTGGCTGGTCACGCCCATGCAGTACATTCTCCATCCCTTAGCTCAACAAAAGGAAAATCACCAAAGAAAAAAATTTTTCTTTTTCATGGATATTTACTTTTTCAGTTCCCTCCCCCACCCATAATCTGTGCAAATTACAATAGAACACGCACACACACACATACACACAATTTTCTGCCAGAATGTGTTACTCCAGTACATTCTACCCTCCTCCCTCACTGCCTCCTACCCTTTTTTCTCCTATCTACTTTCTTCCCATGACACCCAATGGACAGGTAGGGGAATTCAAAATAGACCCCAGTCTCAAATGTAGTTTAAAGATCAATCACGCACTGCTATTGTGCCAGTTCTGACCCATAGTTACAGGATACAACTGTCCTTGTGGATTTCTGAAACAACAATTCTTTGTGGGAGTTGAAAGCTGCCCTTTCTACAGGAATGCAGCAGGTGCGTTTGAACTGCCAACCCTGCAGTTAACAGGCCAATATGAAGGGATTTTGCCACTTTGCCACCAAGGATCCTAAAGGTAGCATGACGAGAACATTTATTAAATCTTCCATGGTACACAGGCAAGGGGGAGACCTGAACTACAGCTCTCGGGATTCTTGGTGCCTCGCAGTGGACAGGTCCAGCCGCATCGGATCCAGGCTTCCCAAGATTTGCAGAGCCACCAGCATAGTCTTTGCTCCTCTCCAGGATTCACAATTGCTTCCTGGTTGCTCAGGTATATAGGAGTTTAGTGGTTCTCTAATGCAATCATCCCATTTTGCAAAGAAGATGCTGATGCCCAGACCGGGGAGAAGATTATCTGAGGCCACTGAGAAGGACACCATCACCTCAAGTCCTTCTGACCCCCCACAAGTTTCTGCCAACAGCAATGAGCTCTGGGTTACCTACTCAGTCTTTTGAAGCCTTAGCCAGCTGATGCAGCTGCCAGTTGGGTTGATCAGGGTATGTGACCCAGAGCTCCTTAGAACGCGCCCCGCCCCCAAATGCAAATTTACTGCCATAGAGTTGATACTGATTCATAATGACCTTATAAGACAGGGTAGAACTTCCCCTGTAGGTTTCTGAGACTAACTTTCAGCCTTTCTCCTGAGAAGTGGCTGGTTGTGTGGTGGTTTAGACCTTGCAGTTAGCAGCCTTTTAGCATGAGAGGTAGGGTCACATTTCTGTTCTGATTATGCTCCATTTTCTGAGATGCCAGTGCCGAGGCTCCCCCCCTGCAGGTAGCAGTGAGATTTTTCTCACTAAACTGCGCTGGATGGGAAACTTGGGGCAAGTAGTGCATCGCAGCCAAGGAAGATCTCATTGACAGTGCAGTACTTGAATAAGGCAGGAAGACACAGGAGTGACCATCTAGCGGTGGGGAAAGTGTTCCAAGTAGGAGGCAGTCAGTGCAAAAGGCCTTGTGATTGGGTTCTCCAAGCTTCTTCCTGGTACAACAAGGAGACCAATGTGAGTGGGGCATGACACTCTGTGTAATGAGGAAAGATGATCAGTGTGTGGGCCTCCTGTATGATTGAGAAGCCAAGGGGAATTTTTAAACCCTAAGCCAGATCAATGCTCAAGGAAGCATCAGTCAAGACATCAAACGACACGTTGCATTGGCTAAATGTGCTACAACAGATCTCTTAAAAAGACTGAAGATCAAGGATGTTACTTTGAGGACACTGCCTGATCTTGTGCCAAATCTCGCCATGGTTGTTAGGTTGGAGTCCATTGTTGCAGCCATGGTGTCAGCCCATCTCCTTGATGATCAGTCTCTTTTCTTGTGGACCTTCAGTTTTACCGAGCATGATGTCCCTTTCCATGGACTGGTCTTTCCTGATAAAATGTAGTAGCTACCAGATTGGTGTCATGCCTTTAGAACAGTGGTTCTCAACCTTCCTAATGTTGTGACACTTTCATATAGTTCCTCATGTGTGGTGCTCCCCCCAAAAAATAAAATTATTTTTGTTGCTACTTCATAACTATAATATTGCTACTGTGATGAATCGGATGACCCCTGTGAAAGCATTGTTCGACCCACCCCCCATGGGGGTCGCGACTCACAGGTTGAGAATCACTGCTCTGGAACATTTTCATCATAGAAGAGAGTTCGGTTGCACAGCTCTGAGTTAGAGGGTGAGGCGGGTTATTTAACATTCATTTGCTGATGTGTTTGCAAACCCAGTGGAAACACTCGGGAATGAGCATCTTCTTTAGCCATTTTCCTGGATCATTCAAATGCCATCCTCCCCTGTGAATGCCTCACCCCATCCTTGGCTTTCCATACTTGCCATATGAAAATGGGATAATATTCAATACTTAGCATTATATATAACCCAGTATTTGGTAGTCTGCCTCAAACAGATGCGAGTCTCTCTCTTTTTCTACTAATATTTAATTTTGATATGTGAAAACATACAAAGCAAAATCTGTTCCATTTCAACCCTTTCTGGACACAATGTTCAGTGACATTGGTCACACTCTTCATATTGAATTAACATTCTTGTTCTTTCTATTCTAGGTGTTTCCTTTCTTTTTACTTAATCTCTCTGCCACAACCCTCTCACATATATTTTGAATTATCTGTAGCCCATTTAGTTTTGTGCTGATTTTTTAAAGACTGCAATACTCAAGGATGCAATCCTTTAAGAGCTAAATTGTTATTTAGTTTAAAGATGACTTCAGGGGACAGTTTCAATTCAAGGTTTGAAGAGTAACTCAGGGTCATAGTCTCTGGGACTCTTCCAGTTAAGTAAGTCTAGATAATTAAAGAATTTTAAATTTTGTTCCACAAGGTTCTCCCTTTCTATCAGCATCCTTAGGAATCATGGTGCTATGGTGCCTGCTAACCTCAAAGTCAATAGTTGAAACCACCAGCCACTCTGCAGGGGAAAGAAAAGGCTTTCTGTTTCCTTAAAGAATAGCAAGCGAGGAAACCACAGGGGGTGTTCTATACTGAGTCAAAATTGACTCCGTGGCAGTGAGTTTATGTTGTTATCGAAAAAAGAACACATTTTAATGGGGGCTCTGACAGATAACATAACAATCCATAAATCAATTAGATCAAGCTAGTTTGTACATATGCTGCCTCCATCATTTTCTAAACACTATCATTCTACTTGACCCCTTTGGTATCAGCTCCTGTTTTTCCCTCTTTCCTCAACCCTCACACCCTTACTAAATTATATATAAATTAATATCTTTATACACACCGTCTTCTGTGTCCCTCTACTCATATTTCTGTTATTCGGCCCCTAGCCTGTGTGTGTGTGTGTTCCATTGTTATCAGTTCCCTTTTCCTCCCCTTCCCTACACAGCCACCCTGTGCCCTCATGGTATCTGAGTCAGTTCGAGTTGACTAGAGAAGCACATTCATAAACACTCATGTGTCTTAAAAAAGCTTTATATAGAAGAATAATTTTATATTAAGAAAACATCCCAGCCCAGTCCAGACCACGTCCATAAGTACGAAATTAACCCATATATCCAATAACAGTGTGTAAATTTTTTTCAGACTTATGCAACACATGCAATGACACCAAGTGCTGGAAGATCACAGGGCAGTCGGTGGAATGTCTTATGGACCCAGTGGAGGTGGAAAGTGGCATGGGTCTCCACATGACTCCTCCCGTTCAAGGCTCTGGCTGCCGTCAATGTAGATCCATGTATCTTGTCAGCAGGAATATCAAGTCATGGGTGTCTCTCACCCCCAGGAAAGAATACAGGAGTTGCCAGAATCCTCAAGAGAAGGCCATGCCCACATTGAGACCTCACTGGCTATGGCCTGAGTGACAGCCTGGACTCCACCCCTATGCAAGATGATGGGAGATTAAAAAGCTACCACAGTATCGCTACTCCCATTACTGTTCCTGAGGATTTTATCTGTCCTGGATTCCGTGCGTGGTTGCTATTTTTTATTATTTTACTTTCAGCATCTATCTGTGGTGTCCCTGATCTGAATGCCCTGATGCAGTATCTGTGAGTCTCCTGTGAGCAGAGACTGTGTTCTCTACATCTGGGTCTTCTTAAAGCTTTGCAAAATGTTGTCATTTGAATAACACTCAATACATATTTGTTGAAGGAATGGCATTGCAGGTGACAGTCAGTACCTATTCTCCCATCAGTTATATGGTTGGCGGTCTTTTTACCTCTCAGACATATAGCTGAATCATTACAATGTGAGGGTCTGAGCCTGGTTATATTATTGGGACATGTAGTCAAAAGACAAAATATGTTTGCCTAAAGCACCTTTTGAGTATGATGTTTCAATAAAATAAATTGGACAGATCCTGGCAGCAGACATGTTTCAGCCGCTCACAAGGTATGTGGCTTTGGGTAGTGTACCCTAAGCTCTGAATTCAAGGTAAGTAGTTTCAATGGTCAATATGCATGTGAGAGCTGGACAGTGAGTAAGGAAAACTGAAGAAGAATCAATGCATGTGAATGATGTGCAAACAACACCGAATGTCGTCTGGGCTGTCAGAAGAACAAGCAAATCCCTCTTGGAGGAAGCACGGCCAGAATGCCCCTTAGAAGTGAGGATGGCAAGTCTTCATCTCACATCCATTGGACATGCTATCAGGAGAGACTGGTTCTTAAGAAAGGACATAATGCTTGTTAAAGTACAGGGGCAGCAAGAGGGAAGAAGACCCTTGATAAGATGGATGTCCACAGTGGCTACAGCAATGGGCTCAACATGGACCAACGACTGTGGTGATGACACAAGAGCAGGCAGGGTTTCATTCCGTTGTACAGTTCCGGTCTCTGGTACAAAGGAAAATAAGTTGCCCTATTCTGTGGGGTCGAGGCTATTGTGCCTGCTGTGTATTTTGTCCTAAGGACTTGCAGTGTTGTTCTTTATACAGTGTTGTTGTTATTAGCTGCTTTTCGGTCCATTTTGACTCATAGCGACCCCCATGCATTTCAGAGTAGAACTGTTCCATAGGGTTTTTAAGGCTGTGACCTTTTGGAAGCAGATTTTCAGGCCTACCTTCCTTAGGCACCTCTTGGATTCTGGGTGGGATTTAACTGCCGATCTCCTGGGTGCTAGTCAAACACTACCCAGGGAGTCCTCCCACTGAATAGTGTGAGTGTATTCCCACCTAGGGTGCTCCTCTTCCAGTACTTGTTTGGACGGTATTCTCTTTTGATCCATAGGGTTCCATGGACTCATTTTCAGTAGTACATCATCAGGTCTTTCTTCCCAGTGTGTCCTAGCTTGGATGCTCTGGTGAAGCGTGTCCAGAGTGGCTTGCTCTGGTTATAATTGTAGCTGGTGACACCGCTTACAACAATCACAGCTAGAGACAAATGACAACATGATGACAAACTGACAGATGGGTGGCAGCCTAGGGAAGGAATGATCAACACAACACAACCTGAGTGGAAATCGAGCTATGGAGTCTCTGAGAGTCCAGGCTCTTCGTCCTGGCACAGCCTGGGGCAGGGCCTGGAGCCAGGAACTGTGGCTGCTGGGGTGAGGACCCCCAGCTTCCCCACCTGGCATTCCCTCCCCAAACACAGCTGGCAGCCTGTGGGAATTGTCTTTCCCCTTGCACATGACAGCACTGACGAGCATAACGCAACCCTGCTGGTGGTTAATGACTGGTGACATTATGAGGCCGCTGCCCACCTTTGGTTGAGGGAATTTGCCAATGCTCAGAAGTTGTTGGGCTCTAACGAAATGCAACCCCTGCAAGCAAGCACTGAGTCAAGTGCACGAGGTGTGGGGCACTCTGACATCCCCGCGTGACCGTGAAAAGCAGGCTGCGGAGCAGTGGTGGCTGCTGAGGCTCCTTTCTCCTGGCAATACTGGCGTGCTGAAATGGCGGGCTGATTTGCCATGGAAAGCAGGGTTTCATGGGAACTTGAGGATTAAGAATCCACATGCCTGCAATCAATATTGTATGTTCATCGTATAATTTACTTTGAAAGGGAGACGACACAGTTCTCCGAATTTTTGGGTGAAGTAAACCACTTTTCCAAAGGAGTAAGTGGATTCCTGTGTGTATAAATCATGCCCACTACTTGGGAGTGCAGAGGAGGATATGGGAGGATGGTAAAGAAGAGCAGCAGGAGAGGACCTGAAGACCTCCTGTTTCCTCAGGGTCAGGGGCCAGGCAAAACCAATGTCCCTGGAACACCACTGTCTCTCTGGAATGGTATTAGCACAGCTTGTTCTTTGCATACTGTACTGAGTTCATTCTGACTCGCAGCGCCCCTGTAGGGAAGAATAAACATGCCCCAATGAGTCTCTGAGACTATAATTCTTTACTCAAATAGAAAGCCCCATCTTTTTTCCATGGAGGAACTGGTGGATTCAGAACTGCTGACCTCGTGGTTAGCAGGCCAACACCGAACCTACTATACCACCAGGACATTTCTGTTTAGCCTAGAGACTTTCAAATGGATAGAACAAGACCCATCCCAACCCTGTTCACGGCTATCAACCCCCCTTTCTTTGAAGTCCCCACTACGTTTTGTGAAGTTCACCACTTTCTGTGTGTGTGTGTGTGTGTGTGTGTGTGTGTCTGTGTGTGTGAGAGTTATAAAAACAGGAACTTTGACCTCCTTTTAGAACTCTTGCAATTCCAGGGCTTGCTCAACAAAGCACGAATCCCCAGTGTCTTCAACCTGACTTGTCCCATGTGGAAATACACATTGGGGTTCCAGACACACTGAGCTAATGAGTGAGTGGACACTACTGTGCTATCTAAACAAACCCTGTGTGACAGGGCTGCACCTGCCTTACTTAATTGAATAACCAGGACCGTTTTCTAAAATAGGTAATATCAACTTAATCTCCCTGCCATCGAGTCACTGCTGATGCATAGCGACCTTGTAGGACAGGGGAGAATTGCCCCCATGAGTTTCTGAGCCTGTAACTCTTGACAGGAGTAGAAAGCCTCATCTTTCCCTCACTGAGTGCTGCTGTTTTCGAACTGCTGAGTTTAAGGTTAGGGACACAATGTGTAACCCACTACACCACCAGGAGATGCTTGTGTCAACTTTCTATATACGAAAATGAAATGTCGCCAGGTCCAATGCCATCTTCATGGTCACTGCTGTATGTGAGTCCAAAGTTGTGGGCCAATACATCTCAAGGAGAATCGCCTGCATATCCAATGACACATCCCCGCACCAAACCCGATTTCCTTTTCTACTGATCAGCCTTGCTTACTGACTTGGCCAAAGTGAGCAAGCATAAATCCTCCCAGCCTCCCTTGCCAGGCACAGTGTGGTTCCCGAGAGCAGTGTTTCTTCTACAATGGGAGTGCGCATGCTTTTGCCACACTCGGCAGATTCTTTTTTAAAAACTTATTTGATCATAGAGCATGTTTCCCTTTTCCCTTTGTATGAGATGACAAAATTTCACTCACTTCCTAGTCATCCAAGGAAAGAGTAAACTTCCCTGCCCTGCCAGTGAAGGGCTTGGCCAATAGAATAAAAGTGGAAGGAGTTGTGTGCCACTCTAGATCAGAGGTTTTAAGAGAAATGGTCCTTTTGTTGCTTACCTATCCTTCAAGAGGCAGGAACCCTGGTAATATAGTGGTTATATGTTGGGCTCTTAACCTCATGGGTCACATGCAAGTCTTTCAATTTCAAAGCCTGATTGTTCCCCTGCACAAAGCTAACAGAGATAAGCAACAACTGCTTGTAGGCTGGAAAGATTGCCCGAACATAGTGTACTTTGGGGATTTCTTACTGCCAGGAGAAATACATTCGATGTGGCAGGTGACGGTCCTAGTATCTCTCAGCTGCCAATCAGAGGCAGGTTCTGAGCCTTCAGTCAGGGCCACTGGAGGAAGTGGCTCATGGTGCTGCTGCCATAGTCCATCCCAGGTCAAGCCCTCTGAGGTGCTGGGTTACAGAGTTTTGGATTGGCACTCAGTGAGGGCTGCTTCAAAGCTCTTTCCTTTCTTAAACTTGCTCCTGCAACCACATTCTTTCTGAAGGTCCTTGTCAGTAAGCCGTAATCCCAACCAATTTGCTAAGTCAGGACAAAATGCAAAGTTGATGGTACCGAGAGACATTAAACCACCTACAACCTTTTAGACCATGTCAACAGATCATCTGTAGCCTCAACTGCAGAAACATTTCACTAAATCCTCTCTGTTTCTCCACAAAGATTAGGAATGCCCTTCTATCTTTTAAAAACAGATATTGGTCTGGTACCACTTTGGTTCCAGCTGAGGTAGTGGATTCACCTGAGCTAAGCTCTAGAGAGGATCACTTAATCTTCATTCAAGATATATGTCATGAGGACTGTAGATCATGCAGGGACTGCACAATCCCTCTGTGTCGGCAGCGGCTGCATCACGGCCTGGCCCATTGGGAAGAGAGACGGACCCATGGCAATTATAAGGCAAGATGCTGAGGGTGCTGGGGTGGTCTAGGGATACAGGAAAGGAACTATTGGGCATGGAGGCAATTATGAAGGGTTCTTTTTTCCCATGGACCAAACCCATGCCAGTTGCCATGAAGTTAACTCTGATTCATAGGGACTCCTTTGGGCCAGAGTAGAACGACATTCTGTTGTTTTCTATAACTGATTTTGTTGTTGTTGTTTGAAATGCAGCACCAGGCCTTTCTTCAGAGACACTTCTGGCTGGGCTTGAAGCTCCAACCTATGAGTTAGTAGCCCAGTATGTTAACCAACTGCACCACCCAGGGACTCCTCCATGTGACTAAAGAATGACTTAAGGACTTCCCCCACAGACCCAAACCAAAACCAAATCCACTGCCATGGGGTTGACCTCATATGTGGCACAATAGACTGGCTCTGCTGATTTTCAGAACTGCACATCTTTACTGGAGCAGAAAACCCTCATCTTTCTCCCAAGGTGGTGGGTTTGAACCATTAACTTTGCCATTAACAGAAGCCCAACTCTTAACCCAATATACCACCAAGAGTGGTTCAATTTGGAAAAATAGTATGTGATCACCTATCTATGAAGGGAAACCCCTCTCATAGAGTGCACTTACACAAATGAGAAAGAAATGAGTCCCCAAATGCCCTTCTTAATCAACAATCTGGGGAAGGGTGTTCTGGGAAGCAGCTTTCAAATGTTCCTGGAGATTTTAAAATTAATCAACCTAATCCCTGTTTTAAAGAGCCCTGGTGGTACAATGGCTAAGGACTGGGTGGCTAAACAAAAGGCTGGTAGTTTGAACCTACCCATGGGCTCTAAAGGGGAAAAGTCCTGATGAGCTGGTCCCATAACGATCTCAGCCTAGGACACCTTTGGGGGCAGTTGTACTCTGTCCTGTAGGGTCACTATGAGCTGACATCAACTTAAAGACACACAGCACGTTTGACTCTACGTCATTTGTTGATAGAGTTTGTGGAGAGCATTCTGAGTAGAAAACAGACTCAGGGGCATCTGACATCAACCAGCAACAGTCTCTTTCCTTGAGAAAGACTGTGGAAAGGGATGAAGAGGGAGCTTCCAAAAGCGTGTGGAAAAATGATACGAAAAAATAATGGAATTTTGCCATGAGCTTTTTGAAGCTCTCTTCATGAGAGCTAGTCCTCCATGGAGGTTTCTAGAAAAGTGAAACACGAAGGAAGAGGCTGGTAAGTCCCACTGAACAATACCAGGGGAGATTGGGTCTTGACTCAGAGTACTTGAGCATTCTGGCTTATTCCTCCAAATAGCAAATCAGACTAGACCAGGTTCTGAGACTCAGTGAAGGCAAATAAGACACACCAGGCCCATGATTCAGACTTATGGGGAAAGTCACACTGGAGAGGGAAGGCCTCTTTACCTTGTGTGCCTGACAAGTGTCTCATTTGCCTCATCTAAAACCCAGCCCTGGAAAAAAAGCTAACAGTACCAGCTTCAAACTTGTGTTTGAATCTTGTCTCTGTCACTTATTAACTTAGCCACCTTAAATCCCTTCCTCTAGTTTTCCATCTGTAAATGAAGCACAGTTCCAATCATAGGGCCTTCAGTAAATGGCTATTATTAGCTAGGCATGCACTCCTGTGTTCTAGGCGAGAGTTCTCAGCCAGGTTTTTGTGGGAGCTTGTTCTTCAGGGTATTGTCATAGATGAATGTGTCACCCAGATTCCTCTCAGGGCCAAGAGACTGATTTCCCCAGCTGCTGAGAGAGCCACTGATAGAAAAGGTCCCAGCTGTCTGGCCCCTATCGGGATTGCCTCAGCTGATGAGAGCTCATCCATGGTCTACTCCTTCCCAAACTAACCTTCATCCAACGACTTGTCAATGTAGGGTATAAATGGCATAGTGGAGGCATTTGACCCCCCTGTAACTTCACAAAAGGCAGTGGAGGAAAATCAAGATAAACAGCCCAAGGCTGATTCCTATGAGACAGAGATCAAAATGCCTCCACCCTCCTTTCTTTTCACAGTTTCTGACACCAACCATCCCTACCATGACACTCTCTTCTTCTCTGCTGGGTTTGATAATCCTTAAGTGGCAATGGCCACACAGAACTCGCAAACAACACTTATGTTTCTGAGGTTAATTGGGGACCTAGCAGGTGACAATTCAGGATCAGAAATGACTGGGGATATAGTTCTTCAGTCAGGACAGTCTCTTCCCAGTGGTGTCCAGAGGCAGAACTTTTTCTGGTCCTTGGCCTCTGCCCTGCAGCTCCTTGACCTCTGCTCTGCTTGGGACCGTGTGCAAAGTTCTTTCAGCTCTGCTGATAGGTGCGTTGAGGCAGCCCGCTTTGTCTGGAGGCCTTGACCCAAAACACTCAGCTTTCTCATTCTGTGTGCTGGCGAGCTCCCTGTTCTGGGGTCTTGGTGCTGCTGCCTCTGCTTCCATGAGCTATTTATCTGCCACTGTTTTTCATTGTCTCCTGATGCATCCAGTGTCAGGGATCTCTGTCTCCTGGACAGAGGTGGTGCTCAGAGTAATAATCCTGGGTCCAAAGAGCACACTCCACTGCTGGCTCGTCTTTCTCGGTGCTCTTGAAACTCCACTTTCTGTTTCTTAGTTAACTCACCCAGGATGACCATACCGACCAATCCCCACATTAGGGGTCTACAGGTCTTATTTGAATGGTCTCACCTCTTCGAGGATGCCATGCACTTTACTGATATTATTAGCATGCTATCTACTTCCCTCGGTGGCATAGTTCCACCTTGTCATTGGTAGGAGTTACAAAGACTATAGCTAGAGGAGAACTAGTAAGCAATTCGCTGCAATGTATTAGGCTACAAAGTCCCAGGCTACTGGTCACCACTTGGCCAGGTCCCAGTTACAGAGCTCCCTGTGATGGCTCCTTTTGCATATCAATGTGGCGAGGCTATGGTGCCCAGTTTTTTGGTCAAACAAGCATTCATCTATTTGCTCTTGTTTTTTAAACATTTTATTAGGGGCTCATACAACTCTTATCACAATCCATACATATACATACATCAATTTCATAAAGCACATCTGTACATTCTTTGCCCTAATCACTCTCAAAGCATTTGCTCTCCACTTAAGCCCTCCACATCAGGTCCTCTTTTTTTGTCCCCGCTCCCCCTCCCTCATGAGCTCTTGATAATCCACAGATTGTTATTTTGTCATCTCTTGCCCTTTCCGGAGTCTCCCTTCCCCGCTTCTCTGCCGTCCATCTCCCAGGGAGGAGGTCACATGTGGATCCTTGTAATCAGTTCCCCCTTTCCAACCCACTCACCCTCCACTCTCCCAGTATCACCCCTCACACCCCTGGTCCTGAAGGTATCATCCACCCTGGATTCCCTGTGCCTCCAGCTCCCATATTCACCAGTGTACAGCCTCTGCCCTATCCAGTCCTGCAAGGTAGAATTTGGATCCTGGTAGCTGGGGAGAGGAAGCATCCAGGATCTGGGGGAAAGCTGTGTTCTTCATTGGTACTACATCTCCTAAAGCCCTCTATGAAGGGATCTCCAGTGGTAGACATTTGGGCCTCTGGTCTCCACTCTGCACTTCCCCCTTCATTCTCTATGGTATATATATCCATACACACACACACATATATATATATATATATTCTTTTTTTTTTTTTGCATGATACCTTATGCCTGGTCCCTTTGGCAACTCATGATCGCACCGGCTGGTGTGCTTCTTCCAGATGGGCTTTATTGCTTCTGAGCTAGATGGCCGCTTGTTCACCTCATCTATTTGCTCTTATGAAGGAGTAGGTCTCAAGCAAAATAGAATACCTTCCATAATGTGGGAAGGGGTAAACCTATCAGCCAAAGGCCTTCAGCGCACCCTAGGGTGTGTTCTGACCATTCTTATTCTTGTCTTTTCCCATCACCTAATCTATGGATTTTAGGATGAACATCTACAGAGCTCTTTAGGCTGTTGCCTGACCTATGAATTTGGAACTTGCCATTCCCCTATGTGAGCCAATCCTAGAAATAAGCCTCACTCTCTGGGGCTCTGGTGTCGTAGTGGGTGGCCCATTGGGCATCCAACAGCAAGGACATCAGTTTGAAAACACCAAGGGCTCCTTGAGGGAAAGATGAAGCTTCGTAATCTCCTGAAGAGTTACAGTCTCCAACGCCCAAAAGGTCAGTTCTATACTGTTTTACACAGTCACTTTGAGTCCACCTTGATGGCAATGAGTGGCCGGTGCAGTGGTTAACCATAGGAGCCCTGGTGGATATATCGATATCTCCAGTTACAGCTATATAACTGGTTTGGTTTCTCTAGGGAACACTGACTATGACACTCTCCATAGGCAGGGCTGAGACCTCTGTTGAGATTTCCCTCTTGTGCCCTTCCTTGATTCCCCCCACAGGTGCTTATTCCCTGAGCATTCCTCAATAAATGTCAGGAATCCAGAGCTAATTCCATCACAGTCTCCTTCTTCCAGGGAGTCTGAATGGCTTCTGGGGAGTATGAACTGCAGTCTCCATCCAACTTACTCCTTCTATTTCTATGATCTGGATCTTATTTGGGGCTCATTTGGTTGTAAACAGGTAAAGAGACCAATACTTGGAAGAGAGAATCCTAGGAGAATGGAAAGGTGGGGAGAACAAGAGGACAGCTGGCTCTGTCGACCGTTCCTGACCACCACTGGCATGTTCCTGTGTTCTTTGTGTCTGTCTCTCAGGGCACATGCTGTAATCTCACAACATAGACCACCTCCTCCACATGGCGGGACATGTGCTTCTGAATTATGCTTCTTAGATGCCAGGCCACTTGCAAAAGCGGGACTATCTTTTTCGTTTTTTGTTTGGAAATGCTCCAGAAAAAGCGTCTAGTTGACCCATCTTATGTCAGTGTCTCCACTGGGCCAATGAAAACAGCCTTGTGACCATATTGAAATGTGGTGTCTTCCCCAGGGAACTGATGTTTCAGCCAGTGAGGTAGTTCACAGGGACAGATAAGAAAGGGATTGGGACAGATTAAAATAATAATAATGTCTATTTGCAAAGAATAGGGCCTTATTATTTTTCGGATGCCCCCATCTGAACACCCTATCACTGAATATAGGCAGGAGGTAGGGCCCACCTGTCACTCAAGCAGCTAAAAATGTACAGCACTTGCTGTAGCAGCTGCTAATGTGCCCATGTATTAGCACTTGGCACCCAACACTCCCATAAATGCCAATGGTCTCACAGGAAGCACATGTAACTCCCCACACAGGGAACAGTCATTGAGCAGACAGGGGAGTTGACATCCTCCAGGACCTAATGCCACTTTAACCAATGACACATGGGGATAGGTGGAGCCACACTCCAGTTCCCTCAGCCTTTGGGTGGGACAACTACAAGAGGATTTATACTGTCTCTGGGAACCTACTCAATGACATTTCTTTATCGGCCCCTTCCCTTTGCTCTATCAGTATTACCCTTCTCTACTGGTCCTTCCTGGAGGCACCTCCCAAGGAAACAATAGTCTAGCTGCCATTCCAATTCTAGTGGATTCCAATTCTTGGTGACCGCATTCATGTGAGTCAATCAGAACTGTGCTTTCTGCAGATTATTTCTCTCCCCTTTTTAAGAGTAGTTTTAAGGACGCTGTGAAAGCTTCCCACCATCCAGTTCCAGAACATTTTCATCGACCCTGCAGCCATTAAGCAGTCATTCCCCATTGCCCCTCCCACCCCACCCTGGGAAACCACCAATCTACTCTATGGCTCTACGCGATTTACCTGTCCAGCATTTTTCCTCTAAATGGACTCACAATACATGGCATTTGGTGTTTGGCGTCTTTCACTTCATGTCTTGCGTTCACCTGTGTTACAGAGTCTGTCCGAATCAAAGGCCTTTGTTTTCTTGTGACAGACTATATGTATACCCCACTCTGTGTAGATCATATTTTCTCTATTGTTGGCTTATTGTTTACCTTTTGCCCATAGTGATTAGTGCAGCATCCATCTGGGTACTCGTCTTTCATTCTTTTAGATATGCACTTGGGAATGGACTCCCTGGATCAGCTGGCAAGGGTTCATGACCAAGTGGGTTATGTTGGGCTGCTAACCGTAAGGCCAACATTTTGGACCCTTTAGCTACAGCGAGATAGAAATGCTCTCATAATGACCCACATCCCCCCAGACCCACCAGCCGCAGTTCTACTCTGTCCTTTCGGGTTGCTGTGAGTCAGAATCGACTCGATGGCAGTGGTAGTGATGAAGCCAGCGACTTGAGAGTGGAACCAGGGACCGTGGAGAATTCTGGCAGTAGCCATGGTGTCCTCACTACCCAGATGCCAGCAGCCACCAGTGAACAAAGGAGGCACAAGCAACATTCTCGCTGACTTCATGCTGGCGACCCGGCTACCCCTGCTTCCTCAAATGCCATTTCCTCAGCTTTACTGGCAAGGGGGTGTACTCCCTATTATCATGTCACCAACTCTTTCAATGGTCCACCTAGCCAGGTGTGATTCCAGACACTGTGCAGCAACCATCAGCGAAGGTGGCTGCCCACCTCATTTGTACACATGCAAAGAACGTGATCATTCTTGGCACTGGTGTCCTTAGTCATCCTGGTTGGTATATTTACATCCTTGGGGAGCTGGGTCAGTGAGCAAGGACTTCTCAAGTTGCCCATATGATCTGTTTACTGAGAGTGCCAGCCCAAGGATCTGACTTGCCACCCACAGTGAACGCACCTCTGAGGCAAAGGGGAAGGCTTCTTTCTAACTGGGAGACCAGCAGGTCTTCTGCAGACATCACTCCCCTGCAGCACTCTGATCCGAGGCCTTTCATATTCCAAAGAGCAGCATTAAGATTCCCATCTGTCACCCAGTCAGACTCACATGTGCGAATTCTCTTTTCAGAGCAAGACAGCCAATGCAGTGAGCTGGGTAAAGGGGCAGTCTCACTCTGAGGAGACTCAGCCAAGAGTGTAGGGACAGGGAGTGAAATGTGCAGCTTCCAGCTGCCACCCAAGCCTCCTTAGTGCAGTGGCATGAGAGCAAAGAGATAGTCCTTTGTGACTCTTTGATCTCCTTCCTGGCCTTGGTGGAATTAACACTGCTCAGTGCCAGTCTCTTCTGAATATATGGAAAAGATAGCTCAGAAAAGTATAGAGTTAAATAAGAGCAGGACAGAGTAAGGTGGCTTCATGGTGTTGCATTTGTGTGTCTCAGAGCCCATCCTGGCTCACAGTGATCCTCTGTGACAGAGAAGAACTGTTCCACAGATTTTTCTAGGCAGAATTTTAGGGAAATGTACCTAGCAGCACAGTGGTTGCATGTGCGGCTGTAACAGAGAGACTGGCAGTTTGAACTCACTGATCCCCATCGAGAGAGTGAAGACGTGACTGCCTGCTCCCATGAAGACTCCTATCCTGTTGTTGTCTGTCCATTTGTGGTGCTGTGGTGAGTTGTGTGTTACTGTGATGCTGGAAGCCACGTGACTGGTATTTCAAATGCCAGCAGGGTTACCTCAAGTGAAGAGGTGTCAGGGAAACTTCCAGGCTATGAACAGAATACAAAGAAGGGTTCCACTGCCCACTTCAGAGGAAGTAGCCGCTGAAAACCCTTACACTATAGCACAGTGTGCCTTTCCTTCCCGTCACAGGGAGTCAGAATCGCCTCAATGGCACATAACAACCAACAACTCCTTTGAGGAGGGAAATCTCCTTCAGCAGGGCTGGGTGAGTTTAAACTGGGTGGCTTCTTGGTTAGCACTTGAGCTCTGAATCATCTCACCACCAGGGCTACCATCTTCATGATGCAGGCAAATAAAACCATCTTGGTCCTGCTCGGTATTGCCAGCGTCAGCATGCTCTTTCTCCCATAAGCACATGTCTGGTGGTTGGACCACAGCAAACCGGTTGACACTATTTCCTCATCACCCCGTGTGTGTCAGAGTAGAAGTGAACCATGAAGTTTTCTTTGATTAAAAACATTTTTATTGTGATTTGGGTGAAGGTTAAAGAGCAGCTCAGCTGTCCATTGAGCAACGCATACACATTATGTTTCATGTCATTGATAGCAATTCCCACAATGTACCATCACTTCCCCCACATCTTCTTGTTTCTTGTCTCCAAGCTTCCTTCATTCTCAACTTTTTTGAACTTCGTTCTTCGGGGAATGCTGTCTTTTGATCTCATGTGATCTATTATTCTACGGTATTTGTATGTCTCTAATGTCATTGATCCCATTATAGACCTGTCTATTGTTTGGTTGAACATCGAGCCATGATGAGTTCAGTTCCAGACCTGCAGGGTAACTAAGCACCATAGTCTTGCAATTTCACCAGCCTTTTTCCAAACAGTAAGCTTGGTGTTTTATCATGATTTTGAGTTTTGCCCCACATTTCCCTTCTACTCTAATCAAGCCCTTCTAATGTGATCTCTTTCATAGCAGTCGATAGTGAGAGCTAGGCACCATCTAGTTCTTCTGGTCTCCAGTGGTGGAGGGTGATCGTTGCTTGAGTCACTAGACATTGATTCATTGTGCCCAATCAGTTCTCCTCTTCTGCTGTCCTCTGGATGTGGAGAGACCAACTGTTGCCCCTTTCCTGATTGCTCAGGAACTTTGAAAATCCCAGAGACGATGGTCCTGATCCCCCAGGCTCAACAACTCATTCCCTCACAGTTTTTGCATCTGTCTCAGAGATTTTTGACATTGGTCCCTGTATGCTCCACCATATACCTGGATCTATATAACAACCAAGGTCAATACATTCTATAAACTTTTCAATGGCTGAGGATTCTGAAGAAGATTGCCAGGCTTCTCTTTCACAGCTCCTCTAAGTGGGTTGGGAATGACAACTTTTCCCTTAATAGCAGAGCTCATTAACTGTTTACACCCCTAGATACTTCTTACTCTTAGAAAACTCACTGCCATCGAATCCATGCTGACTCACAGCCAACTTATAGGGCAGCGTAGAACTGCCCCTGTGAGTGTCTGAGACTCGAACTCTTTATGGGAGCAGAATGCCTTATCTTTCTCCCACAAAGCAGCTGGTAGTTTCAAACTGCTGATATAGCAATTAGCAGCCCAACTTGTAGCCACTAGGCCACAAAGGCTCTTTTTCTTCTTAGCAAAGAGAGGGAAAATAAGCAAACGGAACATTCCCCTGGTGCTTCCCGTGGATGCTGCGATGGGAGCTGGATCCTGAAGGCCCGGATTGGCTAAAGCTCCATTTACACAGGAACACATGCCTCCCTTGTTAGTATTTGCATTGGGCAAGCCATTTCCTGCGTTGACATTTTGCATCTAGTTAAATGCCAGCAACTCCAGAGAGACGTAGCTTTTACCTGTGGCTCTGCCCTTCTGGACAAGCCTTTGGTGCTCGATGGGGCTACTTTCAGTCTATGATCTTACATGTCCTTTTGGATCCCTTCGTCTCTTGTTTTTGTTTTGATTAACACAAACTGGATGAACAGCTTCAGGCTTAATATAATCGCTGCTGAATATTTCATTGGGAAATGTTCTTAAGAAGGCAGTTGGCATCCATGATCTAAGTGTATGCATAGAGATTTCTTTTCAGATGGTAAAGTGGCTTTGAATAATTATGGTTATTACTGAATTAAAGACAAATGTGCCTCAAAATGTGAACATTAGGGGTGTGTGTGTGTGTGTGCATGTTTTAAAGAGCACATGGCTTGGTGATAGAGAGGGTGAAGCACTGGTGAGGAGCACATGACAGTGTTCAGAGAGATGACAAAGGGTAGTGATGAAACAAAACAGATTCCAACCTCACATCCTCTGCTCCCTGCCTCAGAGGGAGGTCGCAACAAGGAGCAGAAAAGCCAAGGGCATTTCCTGCCTTCTCACAGCTGGCAAGCGCCACAGAAGGCACGGGGTTTTAATGCCGAGGCTTTGCTGCTGTGAGGCAGGGAGGGGGGCTTGCCATAGTTTCCACACGCTGACATCACAAACGTACCGCAAGTGGGTGCCTTTAACACACCAAAGTCAATGTTCTCACAGCACCGGAGGCTGACAGCATCATGCCAGTGCACCAGCTTGATGGGAAGGCTCTCTTTGTCCATCCCTGGGGGCTGAGGGCTGAGGGCTGGTGGGCGGTATTCTTGTTTTGGCTTCAATAACCTCCATGGTTGGTGGTCCTTGGAGCTCTCTGCATGGCAGCTGCCTTCTTCCCTTGGAGTTGGTTTGCTTCAGTGTTGAATTGAATCCTTTTGTATCAGCCAAGTGTTTGGTGTAAGGTACAACCTCTTTAATGTCACAAAGAAAATCTCTGCCCAGGTGGGATTACATCCACAGTAAAAAATCCCACTCCTGTAGAGCTCACTCCAGCTCATCATGGCCCTCTCCAGGGGGGTTCCATGGCTGGGCATCTTTATGGAAGCACACAGCCACAGTTTTTCTCCAGAGAAACAGCTAGTGGGTTCTGAACTACTGACCTTGTTGTGAATAGCCCCCTTCTTAACGTGTGCGCCAGAAGCCCTGCTCTGCGGTTTGATGAGCAGCCCTTCTGGCCATTGCTAAGGGCTACATGGCAAAGCCATTTGGTACAAGCAACATTGTCATCAGCAAAGAATGAGTTTAGCTGGCCTCAGTAGGATACTCAGCAGGGAAGTGATAAACTGCTTGGCTTGGGTTTTATGCAGGAGAACCATGGGAGTTGAGATGTGCAGTCTCTTGATTTGAACCCAGACACTCTATCTCCCAGCCTGAACTCTCACCATCATACTCAACTTTTGGGGGTCAAATGTTTGACTCACCTGAGAGATGTGCAGGTGAAAGCGTGCCCCAGAAACATCTCCCTCCCATCCCTGTCATCTCGGAGAGTTCTCCAGATAAGGATTTGTGGTTCATGTGAAGGGACATATTGTAGCATTTCCCTTGCACTCCTCAAAGGCAAGAAAATGACCCACAGCACCTTGAGTTGCCAGCAGTGTCAAAGGGGATGTGCTCCTTGAGACTCAAGCTGAGTCCCCAGGAGACGAGCTCTCAACTGTGGAATTAGCGCTTTTGAAAAGGGGCAAATCTTCCAGCAGTTCTCTCTTCAGAGGCCTGGCCGTACGCTCTGCAGACTTGTGGGCACGCTCACTCTGGTGAACCCAAATTCTTGGGAGAGGCTGATCTGTCCCTAGAAAACTGGCCACATGCAAAAGCATAGAGACCAATATCTGCCTCCTGCTGGAAGGATCTGGAAGGAGAAGGGTGGCTGGAGTCCTCTAGGAGGGAAGTTGAGAGCCAGGAGAGGCAGCAAAGCCACAGTTCCAGCAGGTGGTGTCCTAAGGCTAAGGGAGCTTGCCAAGGATCAAGTGAGTCCTGGAGGTGTCTGCAGCCCATCTTGCTGAGGGCCTCCATTTATTTTATATATCTATGGATAATGGGAAGGGCCCCCAAGGCCCGCTGGCTGACCTCATATGATACGCCGTGAACTATCCACCTTGGCATCCTCCAAAGTCTCTGAAAGCTGCAGCCCCTCCCACCCACTGGCAGCCTTCTTGGACAGGATCTCCTCCACACTGCTGCAACCATGGGCTCACACACAAGGACCATTGTGAGGACGGTGCAGGACCAGGTGGTGCTTCAATCTCTTGTGTGTACTTTTGCTATGAGTCAGGAGCTCACACAATGGTATCTAACAAGTTATTGTGAGATGACATGAGAGGACTTCGTGGAGGCCCTTCCAAGAGAGGGTTGGAACATAGCATGGTAAGAGGCCTGGTCAGGAATGTGCTCATCGTGCTCATTGTTTCCATCCCCTTCTCCCGGAAGCCACTGCTCTAGGGAGGAAAGGCAGGCCCAGAGACAGGGAAGGGCTAGGGAAGAGGGAGCGATAGGAGAGCAATAGAAAAGACAGGTTACTCTCCCTCATTCCCAGTATAGCTCCTGAAACCTCAGGTAAAGCCTCTGATTCTGAGGCTGAGGCTTATAATAGGATCAGACTGAATATTTAATCCCTCAAGCTGCCTGGAAAGTGTGGGAGCTGATTAAGATGGCAAGAGATGAAGAAGGAAGGAATCTACTGGTTACAGATATGAAAGCACCTGTTAGTGAAACCTTCTCAGTTTCTTATTGCCTTATCAATGTCATCAGTCCACTTAATGTACTCACTTTCCAAACGCCTATTAACCAATTGTACATACCTTGAGTTCTTTCTAAGAGGCAATATTAATATTCTCATTTCCGAGTTGAGGCCACAGAAGTTTGGACAACTTCTGGTTGTTGTTGTTGCTGGCAGGTGCTCATCAAGTTGGTTCCAACTCATAGCAACCCCTGTGCATACCGGAAGGGAGCATGGCCCCGTCCTGTGTCCCCCTCTCTGGAGGGCACTTGCCTCAAATCTTTAAATTCAAAGCTTCTTGTTTTGTCAAATGAAATCATTTCTTCAGTCAATCTCAGAAATCTTTATGTAAAAACGTTGGAAACGCCTTTCACTCAAGGTCTAGGGAGGCTGAGTAAGGTGGGAGGGGCTCCAGGACAGATGGTGGGAATCACTCCTGCAGGTGGGTGGTAGGTTGGCGAGGCCAGTCTGACTTGCCTCCCTGGTGACTGACCTCAACCAGCAATGTGCAGCTGGACACATGGCATGAAGTGACCTCTGGTCTTCGTGGCGGTGGATGCCAGTAGACTGTCAGGTATGGGAGACCCATGAGAAAATAAGTTACTTTTCTCTTTCTCTCCAAGTTTCTCTGTGATCTCTTTATGCTGCCTGAGCCCGCATGCATACTGACAAAGGCAGACACGTGCACACACATGGCAAAGTAAATAGAGACGCCCACATTCACAGACGTATTCATCCACGTGCAAATAGGCACATATGTGCACATGCATGCCAAAGCAGACACAGACATCCATGAATGCACATGTATTCGTGAAAGCTGATTTTCATGGGGAAAAAGATCAGATCTATCACTGTCACGTCCTCTCCAACTCAAAGCAACTGTAGAACACAGAGGAGAACTGCCCCATTGGGTTTCCAAAGCTGTCATCTTGTCAGACACAGTCAGCCACCACTTTCTCCTGCAGAGCAGCTGGGGTTTTCCAACTGCCGACCTTTCACTTAGCAGCCGAGCACTTGCTGATTTTCATAGGAGTCTGGAAATCAGTTTCATTGCCTGCTAGTCACACCTCCTCTGTGAGTTAGCACAGCCTGGTAAGCTTGGAAGGAGAAAAATCTTCCTTCCCGAGGTAGTTGAGTGGTTTTCCCCTGAGGAAATGGTTCAGAAAAAGATTTCCTTCAAGAAATCAGAACACTCTTGAAGAGAAATTTCCTGCGAAAACATTTGTTTGCTTGACACTGAGACAAGTGAAGCAGCCCCCTGACTTCCCCCTTGGGTCCTCTTTCTCATCATGACTGCTCTGCTCAGCTACAAGGCTCCAGGTCCTGGGAGCAAGGGTGCCCTTCTATTTGGAACCTCACAGGGCTCCACTGTGAGTCAGGGAAAGACCTGGAAACTTGAGCATCCTGAGACGAGGCCTGCATAGCAATATCATCTGTCATCAGGCTCATCATTTCTCTCATTTTTTGTAAGATCATTGAGCCCTTGGAGCCCTGAGAAGTTCTCTCAGAGGAAGCCATCCTCCTCCCATGAATCCAAGAGGGACTGCTTAAAGATTGTTGTCTTCTACTTACAGGAATACCAGCAACCAATTGCCATTGAGTCAACTCGGACTCATGGAGAGCCCAACTGTGTTAGAGAAGTCCGGTCCCTAGAATTTTCCATGGCTGGGGTGGGTATTTTTCCAGAGGCATATCACCAGGCCCTTCTTGGAAGGCACCTCTGGGTGAACTCAAACCTTTAACCCGTAGTTCGCAGCCTAGCTCATGAGCAATACCATCCAAGGACGGTACAGTTACTTGCTAATGGTCACCTGCAGTAGATGAACCGAGGTCAAGTAACTGCCTGAGAAACATCAACCAGAGGAAAGCAGAGTGAACCCCAGGGTTCTTGGGAAGAGGGCCAGAGAGAGAAAAAGGAGAAAACAGCTTTCTCGGGACATCAGAAAGGAAAGGACTCCACTTTGTGGATGCCATAGAACAATCCCAAGCCAAGCATGGGTGAGAAACAGACCCCACCCAAACCCAGCGGGCTGGATTCTGTCGCCAAGTGTTGAACACCAGACATGGATATGACAGAGCCGCTAGTCGTCCGTGGAAAGAAACTGTTTGGCAGCATTTGAACAACCAGGCCTCTGCTGCCTCTTCTGGCCTGAAATATAATTGCAGCCATAACCGCCCAGCGTTTCAATGGGTAGAACTCCCTGGGGAGGGCTAACTACCCCAATCATTTGGGAGATCATTTTAGGATTGTCCAGGAGATCTTTGGCTGTGTCTATAATATGAACGATGGTGTCTTTGTTTTTAAAAAAAAAAGAAACTTTTTATTGTAAGGTGGGTTAAGATTTACAGAGAAAATCAGCTTTGCACGTAACAATTTATACACGTTATGTGACATTGATGACAATCTCCTGCAATGTAATATCACTCATGCCATTGAAACTCTGCTTCCTGTTTTCATTCACCCTTCTCCCCTAACGTTGCCTGCCTTTTGAATTTGGCCTTGGGCAAATACTGCCTATTTGCTTTTGAATGGTTGATGGTTCTGAGGAATGTGTGCTCCTCAGTGCTATGATTCATTTTGGTGTAGTTGTTCTTATCAGGTGCCATTGAGCCAGTTGCAACCCACATTGACCCTATGCCAAACATTCAGAAACACTACCTAGCCCTGAATAATTCTCCTAATTGTTCCCAAGCTTGAGCCCCTTGTTTCAGTCACTGTCAATCCATCTCCTTAAGGGGCTTCCTCTCTTTCACTGTCCCTCTACTTCACCTGGCATGATGTCCTTCTCCAGGGACTAGTCTCTCTTAATAACATGACCAAAGTATGTGAGAGGAAGTCTCACCATCCTTGCCTTTAAGGAGCCCTCTGACCATACTTCTTCTAAGACAGATCTGTTTGTTCCCTTGGCAGTCCATGTTACTTTCAATATTCTTCACCAGCACCACAATTCAGACATATCAATTCTTCTTCAGCCTTCCTTATTCAATGTCTGACTTTCACATACTTATAAGGCAATTTAAATTACTATGGCTTGGGTAAGGTGCACCTTAGTCCTCAAAGTAACATCCTTGCTTTTTAGCACTCTACAGACGTATTGTGCACCAAATGTATCCATATGGAATGCGTCATTTGATCTCATGATTGCAGCTTCCAAGAGCATTGATTATAGACCTCATCAAGACAAAAATCCGTGACAACTTCAACAAATAACAACAAGTAAAAAAAACAACAAACTTCTCCATTTATCATGGTACCTATTGATCAAGTTGTGAGGATGTGTGTCTTCTTGACATTGAGTTGTAATCCATACTGAGGGCTGCAATTTTTTCTCATAAGGTTCACTTTATAAACCTGTCTATTTTTCAGGGGGTTGAATTCAGTTCCAGACCTGAAGGGTGATGAAGGACCATAGTAGTGGGGATCTCACTAGTCTATCTAACCAATAAAACTCATCTTTTATCATTATTATTATTACTATTGGTAGTAGTAGTATGACTTTCAGTTTTCTTACACATTACTCCCCACTCTATCTAGGATCATGTACCATGATCCCTTTCAGAGCAGCTGTTTGTGATAGGCAGGCACCATTTAGTTCTTCTGACCTTAGCATCATAGAGGCTGAGGTACGCATAGTCCATTACTGATTTGGACTAATTGTTGCCAGGCATCTTGAGCTTCTTCAACGTTATTTGCTCCAAACAGGGTGCAATAGTTTATTGTGCCAGCTTGGCCGATAAACACAAGTAGGATTAATCGAAGGGCAGAGGGATAAATGACTTCGTGAGCCTCACCTTGCTTGTTCTGTGCCTCAATTTAAAGGGGTACACTGTCTGTGGGATGCCTAGCTTGTGGACTGTGTCGCTGTAAGTTGAGGTCCATTTAATCCCACAGGATTGGAATGTTCAACTCTGGAGCTGGGGACCGACAGTTGGTGACAGTTGGTGACTTGCCTTGCTGTTTGCTGCCTGGGTATATATAGCCCAACTCTCTCTACAGAAAGGGACTGGCAACTGGCGGCTCTCAAGCCTTAAAGGACTGCTAGTGTCTCACTGTTTTATAATTTAACTGTTAGTTTCTTGTGTTATCTATCTGTATATAATTTAGTGGTTCATTTCTTGTATTGAATATCTAGCTTTATAAATATATTTATATATAATTACTAGCAATATGGTTTTGTCTCTCTAGAGAACCCTGTCCAACACATAGGGTGAGACCAAGAACCGACTTTTAGTTTGCTACTCACTAGCTTTTGAAGACCCCAGTCACTTCCCTGATGGATACAGAACATTGTCTTTGTGAGCTAGTTTGTACCAATTGATCTTGAGGTCTCTCAGAGCTATGTTCCTGATCCCCGATATTTAGGACACGCTCCCTCAAGGGGTTTTGTTCTAGCTAAGACATTTTCATAACTATGCCTCCTGGATGCACTATTATATTCATGGTCATATTTGTAGTATATGCTAATATGTATATAGAACTATTCTCTGGCAAACCTATATTTATTCACGGGGCTAGTCCCATTCTCCTTCCCACAACTGCTCAGATTTTGTGGTTTTTCTATCTATCTATTTATCTCTCTAGCTATCCTTGTATGTTATTGTTATTATTGGAGTATTTATCTCTGTTGCCTTTAATGCTTGTAGTCTACTGAGAAAGGATAGTGTTTTGCTGTTCCAAATGTTTCCCCATTTTCTGGGTTACATGACACAAACCAATAGAAGAAGAGAAAAGAAAAAAATTTAACCCAAGTAATAACACCAACAATAAAACCAATTTAATCTTTTGGTTAAGAATTAGTCAGACTTTCCCACTCCTTGACTAACCCTTGAAAGAAAACGAATGAGATAAAAGACCATAGGGAGGAAGAAAGGAGAGTGGGAGGCAAGGGAATAAAGAAAGAAGGTGGCAGGGTTGTGTGAACAATTAATGTGGACCTTCTTTGATGTGTATTAAAAATAATATTGACTGGTTTTTTCAATACTCACCAAAAATTATTTATATCAATCAAGAAAACCTCACTACCCTGGAATCAATTCTGACATATAGCAACCCTTTGGACAGAGTATAGAACTGCCCCTGTGGGTTTCCAAGGCTGTAAACCTTTACAGGAGTAGAAAATCTCATCTTTCTCTTGTGGAGTGGGGGTGGGGGGAGTTTCGAACTTCTGATCTTGCAGTTAGAAGTCCAACTCGTAATCTACCTCACCAACAGGGCTCCTCCTTTCATCATTAATCTAGACTGTTTGACCTTCTTGGCTTACTGGGTTTGGTTTTCTCGCTTTGGAAGACATGGTACCAAAATACACACCATTTCCTAGCCCCCCCAAAAAATCAAAAGTAAGCAAAACAAAACAGGAAAAACTAGCAACCCAATCCAAACCAACTAACCTATTTAGCCATATAGATAAAGGATACTTGTAGTCATCCTCTGTGTTGGGGGCAATAGGGATAGATGGGGACTGTGGTTAACAGGCACGTGTCAGCTCATCCACAGGGGACATTCAAATTCTAGCTCCAGACTGTTGTTGCCTTGGGGAAATGCAAGGATTTTAAGGCCTGATTTTCTGTTTGTAACTGAGATGCTGAGAATATAAAATTCGATGTGAAATCGTCAACTTTTCAAATATTGGATCACATTAGTTAAAACCACTTTTCAGGCTACTCATCATCATACTAGCACATCATTAGGCTAAAATCATATCAAAGACGTCTGGTTTGTCCCCTGTGCCCTTTAAGGACAACTGAAACATAAGGACGGGAATGGGACATTCATTCTTCCTCTAGACCCTCACCCTTTGCCTCCATCGGCTGGCATTCATAGAAGAGGCAGACGGTTTTGTTCAACTTCAGCATAATCAGAGTCCTGAGAGTTAAACACAATACATATATAATTTCATACTAGTCGTTTTAATATTAGCCCAAACAAAACCATCAAAAACCCAATCCGTTGCTGTTATGTTGGTTCTGGTTCCCGAGGACCCCCTGGGTGCCAGGGAGAAACTACACATCACAGGATTCTCAAGCCTGTGGGCTTCTAGAAGCAGGCCAATAGTTATTTCTTCTGAGGGGTGCAACTGCCCACCTCTTGATACGTTGAGTCCTTAACCATTTGTGCCACCCAGGGTCTCCCAGTCTTCGTATGTGACCCCCAAATTCCTTGACAGGCTACCTATAGGAAGGTAGAGTCTATGCCCTTTGCCCTTAAATTGGGATGTTTCATGACCTCTGTGACCAATAGATTATGGAGAAGATGACACAGTGACATCTAGTTTGGGCAACCCCCTTCCCTCCCACAAAGTGCTTCACAGCTTCTGAAAAATCCCTTCAAAGACTTCTTCTTGAGTGCTCACCCTTAGAATGTCCAGCCTCCACGTGCTACCTCTCAGGACACTTCTCAGCACCCGGACACTATGCTGAAAGAAGCCTGAGCCGCCTGGAAAGGTCACGTGGAGACACTGAACCAACAACCCAGCTAAGCACCCAGCTAACGGCCAGCTTCAGCTGCCAGCCCTCTGAGTGCACGTGTAGGCACTGGAGTCACCAGAGGCCCCTGCCCCAGCTCCCATGTGACTGCCAACTCATGGGAGACTCCAAGCACGACCCAGTGGCGTCCCAGCAACCACACGATGATGGTCCTTGTTTGAAGCCACTGCGTTTGGGGAGGGGGCGTTTCTTGCCCAGCCACAGGGATGAGAACCTGCATCTCAACAACATGCAGGTGGTTGAGGGGGCCGTCTTTCGAGCAAGGCAGCCTCCCTTCTTGTCAACTGCTGGGGATTTTTGTTGTTCTTGCCATTGCTGCCCCAATTCCCCAGGAGCTAGTGGAAGGCAGTCAGCAGGCCTCAGGTGCCCAGGAGGCAGGAGCCTCTGTGGGATGCAGTTACAATGGGAGACATAACCTTAAAGGCAGGAGCCTGACTTTACCTTTGCCTCCTGGAGATTTGGGATGCAGTACACCTGTCAAATCCCATCTTCTGTCCAACCCTGATCATATGTCTGTCTTATGTTTGCACACAGGACGCAGACTTGTGAACACCCAAAGAACAGGGTCTGGTGCCAAGAAACCAGCGCCACAAGGAACTGATGTTTCTCCAGCAATGGGGATGGGTGGGATGAGAGGAAGAAAGGAGTACAAATCACTGGATCAAAACAAGGTGGGGAAGGAAGGAGCAAAGGGAGAGAGTGAAGGAGGGAGACTGGGAGGCTGAAGGGAAAAGGCAGGGAAGGAAAGGAGAAAGGTGGCGGTGGGGAGAGAGGAGCGAAGAAGAAATGGAGGAGTGTGGGAGGGAAGATGGAAGGTGAAGGCAGGCAGGAAGACGTGAGCAAAGGGAGGGAAGGAAGAAAAGAGAAAGAAGGGCAAGAAGAAGAAAGGAAGGTAGGGAAGAAAGGAAGAAAATGAGAAACCTAATGTCAATGGCACCCTCTATGTTTTTATTTCCTGTTTTTCTGAGGTAGCCTCTTCAGCAGAAGCAAATGGGCTGAAACGCCTGAAACTCCACCTAGGTAGTAAGCACGGGTTTCATTTCGCCAGGGCCTGTGAAAATGTTTGAACTGAGCAGCATTAACACGGAGACAAACTTTGTCTCAACACAAAAGAGACAGCTCTGTGGTGAACTGTCTTCCACGGTAAAACATTTCCTAGCGAATAAGGAATCTTCCCATCGCAATGACAATATGAGAGAATTGCCACCGATGGATTTGCCGCTGTGGCTACAAACATCATCTTGAGGCCATACAATAGTGAAGCACGGGAACCCAGGCGCTTCACCCTTTACCCTAGACCAGTGAAACTCAGAGAAGCACTATTGACCTGTGAGACATGACGTTGCTGGAAGCATCAGTGTACAGACGCATGGGAACCCCGAAGGAGCTTCTTCCGTGTGAATAAGACGCAGGCTGAACTTCATGGCAGGTTCCAGATCCTCAGGAATTCCACGGGCTGTATTGCTCAGAGGTAGAACCCACTGCTTGGGGCACACTTGAACTGAAAAATCTTGCTGGACTCACGGCTTTCCCAAAGACCCAAGGTTCTCAAAGAGCGAGCATAAGTTTGACGGAAGAACCAACTGCCGGTGTCGCCTTTTTGCCTTGAAACCGGCAAGGAGCAAGATTTTCCTTAAAACATGAATATCAGAAACATTGTGATCGTGAAGGAAAACCAGGGAGAGCAGATGTACTTCCAATAATCCTACACTTAAATGAAACCTCAAACCTAAATCCTATCCTAAAACCAACCCTAATTCTAACCCTAACCTAGGTCAAAACCTAGCCCTAGGTCTAAACCTAAAAAGAGGTGTAACCCAAGGCTAGGTGTAATTCTGTAGACTCCTAACCTTAAACTGAACCCTAACCTAAGGCTCACCCTAAACCAAGCCCTAACCCTAACCGTATGTCTACCCTAAGGCTAAGCCTAATCCTAACCCCAAATCTGATGTGAACATGCAGCTCCCCCTACAACTAACCTGACTCCTAACCGTCACCCTTCGCCTGAACCTAACTTAACTCTATCCATCACCTTCAATCCAAGCCTCCATATCACCGTTAATGCAATCCAATCCCTTAAACTAGACAGAGAGCTAAACATATCCACAACTAAAACGGATGTAACACACAAGCCACAAGCCTGACCCCAACTCTTAACCTCGCACACTTGCTAACGCTCACACAAATATTAACCCCAACCCATACCTAAACAGTCAAGTTTACCATAAGCCTAAATGAGACAATAGGTTCATTCATCCTTAAGCACTAAACCCTACTCTGACCTTCAACCTCACACTCACCCTACATTTGATCCACAACCTTACCATAACCCGAATCCTCACGCAGCCGTAACTCTAACCTGAACTCTAACACTGTCTCTAAACATGCCCACATGCCTGTACCTATGCCCGTTTAAAGTTAACCCTAAACCGAAATCTTCTGTCCCACTATTTTGCAGCATTTTAACAAAAGTACACTGGGAAAGATTTTTCTGCAAGGAAGAAACTGCAGGCGGCGTGGCTGAAATCAGAATATCATGCTGCACGAGCTTTTTGCCCTCAGATGTAGAAGTGTCATCAGTGGGCATCATAGAGAAACGGGACTTTAATAAGTGATCATCAACCTCTGTGAATTCCCTTTGTTCTAGACGCCTGAAATAAAGAGTTGTCCTGAGTCACATAAACCTCCACCGAGTGGTCTTAATGTGGCGCGGGAAAATGCCGGTATAAGAGAATTCGAAGAAGACTGAACGTCCACAATTGAATGGTCATTGCCAGAAATGAAGGGGCAGCCAGATCAGACTGGGAAACTTAATCTTCCATTAGACAATAAAGATGTGAGAATCTGGTACGTCCACAATTCACGGTTTCCTTACATCCATGAAATTCCGTGTTGACTTTTAGTCAGAAAATGAAAACTCCGGACCCTCTGTTCAGCAGGCCCGGGTGTAGCTCCCAGAGGCACACTGGTGCTCCTCTAGAATTTGGATAAAAATCGTTTTCACTGGAATAAAGAACCTTGATCAAGCTAGGTGAGTCTTGACAAACGAAATTGCTGCGTGTGGCTGGTATACTGACAAGCACCCACCTGTGCTAGTCCATGGCGTATTCAGCACAGGAATCTGCATTGAGTGAGCCAAGACAAAGGAAAGCTCATGGAGGCAGCACCCCTGTCGAAAAGCATTTGCACTTCAAAGATGAGGCCAATGAGGTGAAAGGACAAACCCATGGCAAACAGTTTTCATCATTGGCAGAATTTCACTGAGCAATATTGCTGGCAGAGAAAAGGCACCACCAGAGGGAGGCACGCTCAACAAAACTACCTAGGGCAGGAGCCGTGTTGCCCAAGGCACTAGGCGTGTCAGGCATCAGCATTGTAAGGAGAGTTCACTGATGTCCCTGAGTGAAGTTTTCTCTGCTGTCCTACGTCTACGTTCCTAAACTTTACTCTGCGGTTTCTGATGATCCTGGGTTATGAAGGGCCACCATTCACCGTTCTCCTTACACTCGTGCGTCTCCATCGACCTTAAAAGAAAGGGAGGACACGCAACTGCTGGCAGGTAAATTCAGCAAAGTTTGTCTCAAAACAAAAGAGACAGCTCTGTGGTGACCCGTCTTCCACGGTAAAACATTTCCTAGCGAATAAGGAATCTACACATCGCAATGACAATATGAGAGAATTGCCACCGATGGATTTGCCGCTGTGCCTACAAACATCATCTTGAGGCCATACAGTAGTGAAGCACGGGAACCCAGGCGCTTCACCCTTTACCCTAGACCAGTGAAACTCAGAGAAGCACTATTGACCTGTGAGACATGGCGTTGCTGGAAGCATCAGTGTACAGAGGCATGGGAACCTCGAAGGAGCTTCTTCCGTGTGAATAAAACGCAGGCTGAACTTCATGGCAGGTTCCAGATTCTCAGGAATTCCACGGGCTGTATTGCTCAGAGGTAGAACCCACTGCTTGGGGCACACTTGAACTGAAAAATCTTGCTGGACTCACGGCTTTCCCAAAGTCCCAAGGTTCTCAAAGAGCGAGCATAAGTTTGACGGGAAAAAAACTGCCCGTGGCGCCTTTTTGCCTTGAAACCGGCAAGGAGCAAGATTTTCCTTAAACCATGAATATCAGAAACATTGTGATCATGAAGGAAAACCAGGGAGAGCAGATGTACTTCCAATACCTACACTTAAATGAAACTTCAAACCTAAATGCTATCCTAAAACCAACCCTAATCCTAACACTAACCTAGGTCAAAACCTAGCCCTAGGTCTAAACTTAAAAAGAGGAATAATCCTAAGCCTAGGTGTAATTCTGTAGACTCCTAACCTTAAACTGAACCCTAACCTAAGGCTCATCCTAAACTGAGCCCTAATCCCAACCGTATGTCTACCCTAAACTAAGCCTAATCCTAACCCCAAATCTGATGTGAACATGCAGCTCCCCCTACAACTAACCTGACTCCTAACCGTCACCCTTCGCCTGAACCTAACTTAACTCTATCCATCACCTTCAATCCAAGCCTCCATATCACCGTTAATGCAACCCAATCCCTTGAACTAGACAGAGAGCTAAACTTGTCCACAACCAAAACGGATGTAACACACAAGCCGCAAGCCTGACCCCAACTCTTAACCTCGCACACTTGCTAACCCTCACACAAATATTACCCCCAACCCATACCTAAACAGTCAAGTTTACCATAAGCCTAAATGAGACAATAGGTTCATTCATCCTTAAGCACTAAACCCTACTCTTACCTTCAACCTCACACTCACCCTACATTTGATCCAAAACCTTACCATAACTCGAATCCTCACGCAGCCGTAACTCTAACCTGAACTCTAACACTGTCTCTAAACATGCCCACATGCCTGTACCTATGCCCGTTTAAAGTTAACGCTAAACCGAAATCTTCTGTCCCACTATTTTGCAGCATTTTAAAGAAGTACACTGGGAGAGATTTTTCTGCAAGGAAGAAACTGCAGGCGGCGTGGCTGAAATCAGAATATCATGCTGCACGAGCTCTTTGCCCTCAGATGTAGAAGTGTCATCAGTGGGCATCATAGAGAAACGGGACTTTAATAAGTGATCATCAACCTCTGTGAATTCCCTTTGTTCTAGACGCCTGAAATAAAGAGTTGTCCTGAGTCACATAAACCTCCACCGAGTGGTCTTAATGTGGCGCGGGAACATGCCGGTATAAGAGTATTCCGAAGAAGGCTGAACGTCCACAATTGAATGGTCATTGCCAGAAATGAAGTGGCAGCCGGATCAGACTGGGAAACTTCAGCTTCCATTAGACAATAAAGATGTGAGAATCTGGTACATGCACAATTCACGGTTTCCTTACATCCATGAAATTCCGTGTTGACTTTTAGTCAGAAAATGAAAACTCCGGAGCCTCTGTTCAGCAGGACCGGGTGTAGCTCCCAGAGGCACACTGGTGCTCCTCTAGAATTTGGATAAAAATCGTTTTCACGGGAATAAAGAACCTTGATCAAGCCAGGTGGGTCTTTACAAATGAAATTGCTGCATGTGCCCGGTATACTGACAAGCACCCACCCCTGCTAGTCCATGGCGTATTCAGCACAGGAATCTGCAGGAAAGCTCAGGGAGGCAGCACACATGTCGAAAAGCATTTGTACTTCAAAAATGAGGCCAATGAGGTGAAAGGACAAACACATGCAAATAGTTTTCATCATCGGCAAAATTTCGCGTAGCAATATTGCTCGGAGAGAAAAGGCACCACCACAGGGAGGCATGCTCAACAAAACTACCTAGGGCAGGAGCCGAGTTGGCCCCGAAACTAGGCGTGTCAGGCCTCAGCATTGTAAAGAGAGTTCACTGAAGTCCCTGAGTGAAGTTTTCTCTGCTGTCCTACGTCTACGTTCCTAAAATTTACTCTGCGGTTTCTCATGTTCCTGGGTTATGAACAGCCACCATTCACCGTTCTCCTTACACTCGTGCGTCTCCATCGACCTTAAAAGAAAGGGAGGACACGCAACTGCTGGCAGGTAAATACAGCACCCTTTGTCTCAACACAAAAGAGACAGCTCTGTGGTGACCCGTCTTCCACGGTAAAACATTTCCTAGCGAATGAGGAATCTTCCCATCGCAATGACAATATGAGAGAATTGCCACCGATGGATTTGCCGCTGTGCCTACAAACATCATCTTGAGGCCATACAGTAGTGAAGCACGGGAACCCAGGTGCTTCACCCTTTACCCTAGACCAGTGAAACTCAGAGAAGCACTATTGACCTGTGAGACATGACGTTGCTGGAAGCATCAGTGTACAGAGACATGGGAACCTCGAAGGAGCTTCTTCCGTGTGAATAAAACGCAGGCTGAACTTCATGGCAGGTTCCAGATTCTCAGGAATTCCACGGGCTGTATTGCTCAGAGGTAGAACCCACTGCTTGGGGCACACTTGAGCTGAAAAATCTTGCTGGACTCGCGGCTTTCCTAAAGAGCCAAGGTTCTCAAAGAGCGAGCATAAGTTTGACGGGAAAAAACTGCCAGTGGCGCCTTTTTCCCTTGAAACCGGCAAGGAGCAAGATTTTCCTTAAACCACGAATCTCAGAAACATTGTGATCGTGAAGGAAAACCAGGGAGAGCAGATGTACTTCCAATAATCCTACACTTAAATGAAACCTCAAACCTAAATGCGATCCTAAAACCATCCCTAATCCTAACACTAACCTAGGTCAAAACCTAGCCCTAGGTCTAAAACTAAAAAGAGGTGTAACCCTAAGCCTAGGTGTAATTCTGTAGACTCTTAACCTTAAAGTGAACCCTAACTTAAGGCTCACCCTAAACCGAGCCCTAACCCTAACCGTATGTCTACCCTAAGGCTAAACCTAATCCTAACCCCAAATCTGATGTGAACATGCAGTTCCCCCTACAACTAACCTTACTCCTAACCGTCACCCTTCGCCTGAACCTAACTTAACTCTATCCATCACCTTCAATCGAAGCCTCCATATCACCGTTAATGCAATCCAATCCCTCAAACTAGACAGGGAGCTAAACTTATCCACAACCAAAACGGATGTAACACACAAGCCGCAAGCCTGACCCCAACTCTTAACCTCGCACACTTGCTAACCCTCACACAAATATTACCCCCAACCCATACCTAAACAATCAAGTTTACCATAAGCCTAAATGAGACAATAGGTTCATTCATCCACAAGCACTAAACCCTACTCTTCAACCTCACACTACCCTACATTTGATCCAAAACCTTACCATAACCCGTATCCTCATGCAGCCATAACTCTAACCTGAACTCTAACACTGTCTCTAAACATGCCCACATGCCTGTACCTATGCCCGTTTATACTTAACCCTAAACCGAAATCTTCTGTCCCACTATTTTGCAGCATTTTAAAGAAGTACACTGGGAGAGATTTTTCTGCAAGGAAGAAACTGCAGGCGGCGTGGCTGAAATCAGAATATCATGCTGCACGAGCTCTTTGCCCTCAGATGTAGAAGTGTCATCAGTGGGCATCATAGAGAAACGGGACTTTAATAAGTGATCATCAACCTCTGTGAATTCCCTTTGTTCTAGACGCCTGAAATAAAGAGTTGTCCTGAGTCACATAAACCTCCACCGAGTGGTCTTAATGTGGCGCGGGAACATGCCGGTATAAGAGAATCCCGAAGAAGGCTGAACGTGCACAATTGAATGGTCATTGCCAGAAATGAAGTGGCAGCCTGATCAGACTGGGAAACTTAAGCTTCCATTAGACGATGAAGATGTGAGAATCTGGTACGTCCACAATTGACCGTTTCCTTACATCCATTAAATTCCGTGTTGAATTTTAGTCAGAAAATGAAAACTCCGGAGCCTCTGTTCAGCAGGCCCGGGTATAACTCCCAGAGGCACACTGGTGCTCCTCTAGTATTTCGATAAAAATCTTTTTCACTGGAATAAAGAACGTTGATCAAGCCAGGTATGTTTTGACAAAAGAAATTGCTGCATGTGCCCAATATACTGACAAGCACCCACCTGTGCTAGTCCATGGCATATTCAGCACAGGAATCTGCATTGATTGAACCAAGACAAAGGAAAGCTCAGGGAGGCAGCACCTGTGTTGAAAAGCATTTGTACTTCAAAGATGAGGCCACTGAGGTGAAAGAACAAAGCCATGGCAAATAGTTTTCATCATCTGCAGAATTTCACAGAGCAATATTGCTGGCAGAGAAAAGGCACCACCTGAGGGAGGCACGCTCAACAAAACTACCTAGGGCAGGAGCCGTGTTGCCCCAGGTACTAGGCGTGTCAGGCCTCAGCATTGTAAGGAGAGTTCACTGAAGTCCCTGGGTGAAGTTTTCTCCGCTGTCCTACGTCTACGTTCCTAAATTTTACTCTGCGGTTTCTGATGATCCTGGGTTATGAACCGCCACCATTCACCGTTCTCCTTACACTCGTGCATCTCCATCGACCTTAAAAGAAAGGGAGGACACGCAACTGCTGGCAGGTAAATTCAGCAAAGTTTGTCTCACCACAAAAGAGATAGCTCTGTGGTGACCCGTCTTCCACGGTAAAACATTTCCTAGCGAATAAGGAATCTTCCCATCGCAATGATAATATGAGTGAATTGTCACCGATGGATTTGCCGAAGTGCCTACAAACATCATCTTGAGGCCACACAGTAGTGAAGCACGGGAACCCAGGCGCTTCACCCTTTACCCTACACCAGTGAAACTCAGAGAAGCACTATTGACATGTGAGACATGGCGTTGCTGGAAGCATCAGTGTACAGAGGCATGGGAACCCCGAAGGAGCTTCTTCCGTGTGAATAAAACGCAGGCTGAACTTCATGGCAGGTTCCAGATTCTCAGGAATTCCACGGGCTGTATTGCTCAGAGGTAGAACCAACTGCTTGGGGCACAATTGAGCTGAAAAATCTTGCTGGACTCACGGCTTTCCCAAAGACCCAAGGTTCTCAAAGAGCGAGCATAAGTTTGACGGGAAAAAACTGCCCGTGGCGCCTTTTTGCCTTGAAGCCGGCAAGGAGCAAGATTTTCCTTAAACCATGAATCTCAGAAACATTGTGATCGTGAAGGAAAACCAGGGAGAGCAGATGTATTTCCAATAATCCTACACTTAAATGAAACCTCAAACCTAAATGTTATCCTACAACCAACCCTAATCCTAACCCTAACCTAGGTCAAAACCTAGCCCTAGGTCTAAACCTAAAAAGAGGTGTTACCCTAAGCCTAGGTGTAATTCTGTAGACTCCTAACTTTAAAGTGAACCCTAACCTAAGGCTCATCTTAAACCCAGCCCTAACCCTAACCGTATGTCTACCCTAAGGCTAAACCTAACCCCAAATCTGATGTGAACATGCAGCTCGCCCTACAACTAACCTGATTCCTAACCGTCACCCTTCGCCTGAACCTAACTTAATTCTATCCATCACCTTCAACCCAAGCCTCCATATCACCGTTAATGTAATCCAATCCCTTAAACTAGACAGAGAGCTAAACTTATCCACAACCAAAACGGATGTAACACACAAGCTGCAAGCCTGACCCCAACTCTTAACCTCGCACACTTTCTAACCCTCACACAAATATTAACCCCAACCCATACCTAAACAGTCAAGTTTACCATAAGCCTAAATGAGAAAATAGGTTCATTCATCCTTAAGCACTAAACCCTATTCTTACCTTCAACCTACACTCACCCTACATTTGATCCACAACCTTACCATAACCCGAATCCTCACGCAGCCGTAACTCTAACCTGAACTCTAACACTGTCTCTAAACATGCCCACATGCCTGTACCTATGCCCGTTTAAAGTTAACCCTAAACCGAAATCTTCTGTCCCACTATTTTGCAGCATTTTAAAGAAGTACACTGGGAAAGATTTTTCTGCAAGGAAGAAACTGCAGGCGGCGTGGCTGAAATCAGAATATCATGCTGCACGAGCTCTTTGCCCTCAGATGTAGAAGTGTCATCAGTGGGCATCATAGAGAAACGGGCCTTTAATAAGTGATCATCAAGCTCTGTGAATTCCCTTTGTTCTAGACGCCTGAAATAAAGAGTTGTCCTGAGTCACATAAACCTCCACCGAGTGGTCTTAATGTGTTGCGGGAACATGCCGGTATAAGAGAATTCCGAAGAAGGCTGAACGTCCACAATTGAATGGTCATTGCCAGAAATGAAGTGGCAGCCGGATCAGACTGGGAAACTTCAGCTTCCATTAGACAATAAAGATGTGAGAATCTGGTACGTCCACAATTCACGGTTTCCTTAGATCCATGAAATTCCGTGTTGAACTTTAGTCAGAAAATGAAAACTACGGAGCCTCTCTTCAGCAGGCCCGGGTATAACTCCCAGAGGCACACTGGTGCTCCTCTAGAATTTGGATAAAAATCGTTTTCACTGGAATAAAGAACGTTGATCAAGCCAGGTGGGTCGTGACAAACGAAATTGCTGCATGTGCCCTGTATACTGACAAGCACCCACCTGTGCTAGTCCATGGCATATTCAGCACAGGAATCTGCATTGATTGAACCAAGACAAAGGAAAGCTCAGGGAGGCAGCACCTGTGTTGAAAAGCATTTGTACTTCAAAGACGAGGTCACAGAGGTGAAAGAACAGAGCCATGGCAAATAGTTTTCATCATCGGCAGAATTTCACGGAGCAATATTGCTGGGAGAGAAAAGGCACCACCAGAGGGAGGCAAGCTCAACAAAACTACCTAGGGCAGGAGCCATGTTGCCCCATGTACTAGGCTTGTCAGGCCTCAGCATTGTAAGGAGAGTTCACTGAAATCCCTGAGTGAAGTTTTCTCCGCTGTCCTACGTCTACGTTCCTAAAATTTACTCTGCGGTTTCTGATGATCCTGGGTTATGAACCACCACCATTCAGAGTTCTCCTTACAATCGTGCGTCTCCATCGACCTTAAAAGAAAGGGATGACACTCAACCGCTGGCAGGTAAATTCAGCAAAGTTTGTCTCAACACAAAAGGGACAACTCTGTGGTGACCCGTCTTCCACGGTAAAACATTTCCTAGCGATTAAGGAATCTTCCCATCGCAATGACAATATGAGAGAATTGCCACCGATGGATTTGCCGCTGTGCCTACAAACATCATCTTGAGGCCATACAGTAGTGAAGCACGGGAACCCAGGCGCTTCACCCTTTACCATCGACCAGTGAAACTCAGAGAAGCACTATTCACCTGTGAGACATGGCATTGCTGGAAGCATCAGTGTACAGAGGCATAGGAACCTCGAAGGAGCATATTCTGTGTGAATAAAATGCAGGGTGAACTTCATGGCAGGTTCCAGATTCTCAGGAATTCCACGGGCTGTATTGCTCAGAGGTAGAACCCACTGCTTGGGGCACACTTGAACTGAAAAATCTTGCTGGACTCACGGCTTTCCCAAAGACCCAAGGTTCTCAAAGAGCGAGCATAAGTTTGACGGAAAAAAAAACTGCCGGTGGCGCCTTTTTGCCCTGAAACGGGCAAGGAGCAAGATTTTCCTTAAACCATGAATCTCAGAAACATTGTGATCGTGAAGGAAAACCAGGGAGAGCAGATGTACTTCCAATAATCCTAATATTAAATGAAACCTCAAACCTAAATGCTATCCTAAAACCATCCCTAATCCTAACCCTAACCTAGGTCAAAACCTAGCCCTAGGTCTAAACCTAAAAAGAGGTGTAACCCTAAGCCTAGGTGTAGTTGTGTAGACTCCTAACCTTAAACTGAACCCTAACCTAAGGCTCACCCTAAACCCAGCCGTAACCCTAACCATATGTCTACCCTAATGCTAATCCTAATCCTAACCCCAAATCTGATGTGAACATACAGCTCCCCCTACAACTAACCTTACTCCTAACTGTCACCCTTCGCCTGAACCTAACTTAACTCTATCCATCACCTTCAATTCAAGCCTCCATATCACTGTTAATGCAATCCAATCCCTTAAACTAGACAGAGAGCTAAACTTATCCACAACCAAAACGGATGTAACACACAAGCCGCAAGCCTGACCCCAACTCTTAACCTCGCACACTTTCTAACCCTCACACAAATATTAACCCCAACCCATACCTAAACAGTCAAGTTTACCATAAGCCTAAATGAGACAATAGGTTCATTCATCCTTAAGCACTAAACCCTACTCTTACCTTCAACCTCACACTCACCCTATATTTGATCCACAACCTTACCATAACCCGAATCCTCACGCAGCCGTAACTCTAACCTGAACTCTAACACTATCTCTAAACATGCCCACATGCCTGTACCTATGCCCGTTTAAAGTTAACCCTAAACCGAAATCTTCTGTCCCACTATTTTGCAGCATTTTAAAGAAGTACACTGGGAAAGATTTTTCTGCAAGGAAGAAACTGCAGGCGGCTTGGCTGAAATGAGAATATCATGCTGCACGAGCTTTTTGCCCTCAGATGTAGAAGTGTCATCAGTGGGCATCATAGATTAACGGGACTTTAATAAGTGATCATCAACCTCTGTGAATTCTCTTTATTCTAGACACCTGAAATAAAGAGTTGTCCTGAGTCACATAAACCTCCACCGAGTGGTCTTAATGTGGCGCGGGATCATGCCGGTATAAGAGAATTCCGAAGAAGGCTGAACGTCCACAATTGAATGGTCATTGCCAGAATTGAAGTGGCAGCCGGATCAGACTGGGAAACTTCAGCTTCCATTAGACAATGAAGATGTGAGAATCTGGTAAGTCCACAATTCACGGTTCCCTTAGATCCATGAAATTCCGTGTTGAATTTTAGTCACAAAATGAAAACCCCGGAGCCTCTGCTCAGCAGGCCCGGGTGTAGCTCCCAGAGGCACACTGGTGCTCCTCTAGAATTTGGATAAAAATCGTTTTCACTGGAATAAAGAACGTTGATCAAGCCAGGTGGGTCTTGACAAACGAAATTGCTGCATGTGCCCAATATACTGACAAGCACCCACCTGTGCTAGTCCATGGCGTATTCAGCACAGGAATCTGCATCGATTGAACCAAGACAAAGGAAAGCTCAGGGAGGCAGCACCTGTGTTGAAAAGCATTTGTACTTCAAAGATGAGGCCACTGAGGTGAAAAAACAAAGCCATGGCAAATAGTTTTCATAATCGGCAGAATTTCACGTAGCAATATTGCTTGGAGAGAAAAGGCACCACCTGAGGGAGGCACGCTCAACAAAACTACCTAGGGCAGGAGCCGTGTTGCCCCAGGTACTAGGCGTGTCAGGCCTCAGCATTGTAAGGAGAGTTCACTGAAGTCCCTGAGTGAAGTTTTCTCCACTATCCTACGTCTACATTCCTAAAATTTACTCTGCGGTTTCTGATGATCCTGGGCTATGAACGGCCACCATTCACCGTTCTCCTTACACTCGTGCGTCTCCATGGACCTTAAAAGAAAGGGAGGACACGCAACTGCTGGCAGGTAAATTCAGCAAAGTTTGTCTCAACACAAAAGAGACAGCTGTGTCGTGACCCGTCTTCCATGGTAAAATATTTCCTAGCGAAAAAGGAATCTTCCCATCGCAATGACAATATGAGAGAATTGCCACCGATGGATTTGCCGCAGTGCCTACAAACATCATCTTGAGGCCACACAGTAGTGAAGCACGGGAACCCAGGCGCTTCACCCTTTATCCTAGACCAGTGAAACTCAGAGAAGCACTATTGACCTGTGAGACATGGCGTTGCTGGAAGCATCAGTGTACAGAGGCATGGGAACCTCGAAGGAGGTCCTTCCGTGTGAATAAAACGCAGGGTGAACTTCATGGCAGGTTCCGGATTCTCAGGAATTCCACGGGCTGTATTGCTCAGAGGTAGAACCCACTGCTTGGGGCACACTTGAGCTGAAAAATCTTGCTGGACTCACGGCTTTCCCAAAGACCCAAGGTTCTCAAAGAATGAACATAAGTTTGACGGAAAAAAAACTGCCGGTGGCGCCTTTTTGCCTTGAAACCGTCAAGGAGCAAGATTTTCCTTAAACCATGAATCTCAGAAACATTGTGATCGTGAAGGAAAACCAGGGAGAGCAGATGTACTTCCAATAATCCTACACTTAAATGAAACCTCAAACCTAAATGCTATCCTAAAACCAACCTTAATCCTAACCCTAACCTAGGTCAAAACCTAGCCCTAGGTCTAAACCTAAAAAGAGGTGTAACCCTAAGCCTAGGTGTAATTCTGTAGACTTCTAACTTTAAACTGAACCCTAACCTAAGGCTCATCTTAAACCCCGCCCTAACCCTAACCTTATGTCTACCCTAAGCCTAATCCTAACCCCAAATCTGATGTGAACTTGCAGCTCCCCCTACAACTAACCTTATTCCTAACCGTCACCCTTCGCCTGAACCTAACTTAAGTCTATCCATCACCTTCAACCCAAGCCTCCATATCACCGTTAATGTAATCCAATCCCTTAAACTAGACAGAGAGCTAAACTTATCCACAACCAAAACGGATGTAACACACAAGCCGCAAACCTGACCCCAACTCTTAACCTCGCACACTTTCTAAAAACAAAGCAACAACAAAACCAAACACACACAAAAGCTTGTAAATAGTTCAAGGTCTGTTAACATTTAAGAGTGTTTTCCTGATGGGGTGCCATGCCCTGGACCCAAAGTCTACTTTTGGTATTCCCTGGGAACTTCATTGCTCTGTTCCCCTTGCTGGTCTGTTGCACACCTTTGTTTCACCTCAATATGATGAGGTCAGATTGGGCACCATTCCTGCACTGTGTCTCCAGTGTTGTCCCTTGTAACACTGTGGGTCAGTGAGGGACGTCCTGTCTTGTAGTGGGTCAGGCCCTATGGTCCTCTCTGTGCTTTGGCTGCTCTGAGCGGGAATATTGTCCTCAAGCCTTAGTGGGCCAGGATGTATACCACTTTCTCTTCCTCTCCCTTCATTTGCTCCTGTGTGCTCTTATCAGACATGTCCTTCTCCCTGAAGTGTAGCTTCAGTGCTGTCCTCTGAAGTAAATTCTTCTATGGGAGGGAGGACTCTCCACATTGTTGGGATTGGAGCTGGTGCCTCAGACCTCTCTATTGGCTCTCTGCTTCATGCCAATATGTTACATTCACGTCTTGGTGGACCCGGTTGAAGTCTGGTCTCTCTTTCTCTGTGGAGATATCAATAATACCCTCCCCTTGGGTGGGTTAATGTCCTATTCCCCTGCTACCCATGTCTTTTTGTCCACCTCCCATCTTTGTAGTTGACTACCATATGTACCCCTGGATTTGGTCTGGCCCCTGCCATACTACCTGAACCTCACCCGAGGAATGTTTGTATACAGTAGCTTTTTCCCTATGACTTTCTGCATTTTTAAACTTACCTCAGCAGTCTCATGTTGTACTTGTCCTTTTGTGCTTGGCTTACTCCACTTAGCATAATTTCCTCCCGTTCTTCCCATGTGGTGATGTGCTTCATGCGTTCATCACTGCTTTTTAAGGATGCATAGTACTCCATTGTATGTACCACAGTTTTTTGATCCATTCATCCGTTGATGGAAATTTGGGTTGTTTCCAACTCCTTGGCTATGCCTAGTCTTTAAGGAGAAATAAGGTCACCTCTTTAGGACAGGTCAGTATTCCATGGGATTTTTGTCTGAGTAAGTTTCTTTAATGTTTCTTTCTAAAGGTGATGCATTACATATTCTCATTAATGCATCTAAAATAGGCCTTGTAGCACTAGAAGTTTAAAACTGGTTGACAGCTCTCACTTCCTCTAACTATAAATGTAGAAAAGAGAATCAACCATCAGCATCAGCTCTGATTCATATGAGGCAGAGCATAAACATACCTGTACTCTCCAATACTTTTCCATTTTTGACACTAGTATCTTTCCCACAGCCCTCTCCTACTCAGCTCATCAATTTTTTGCAGTGGCCATGTACAACTTACAGTCCAGAGTCACACGTGCAAGTTTTTTTCAGTAACAGAATGTAACTTGGTATCAGAAACAATAGGCTACGCATTTGGCATGCATATTAAAGAACCATGTAGGCACATTTGCTCTTCTTTAGGGCAGGCCTTTTCTCTGTGTCCCTCTCAGATATTTTGCCCCTGAAGGTAGGCTCAGTTCATAGTTCCATCTCTATAGGCTCTTCTCAGCTCCTTAGAGATATCCTCCTCTTGATCTTGCCTGCCTGTCCCATATCTTGGCTGAAAAGCCCATTCTAAACCTGTCACACTTGGCTCTGTCACTGTGTCCCTTCTGCCCTCGGCATTATCTCCATTGGTACAGCTCTCGACTCATGAATAGTATTGTGCAGGAGCCACAATAGATCAGTCCCTATGAGGTAGAGGTTCAAGATGTTCCTTGATTTTCTCTGCAGTATCTCACAAAACTAAATAGCCATCAGGTAAATAACTCTTCAGGATGTGGAAGTGGGTGAATCTCAAATGTCAGGCAGCAAACTATTGGCTCATGGACTGGAGGAAGCTCTCCAATCAGGCCACACAGGCAGCTCACAGTTGGCAGGGATGTCATGGAAATGGCTCATGAATTTCTGAAAGCTGGAAAATCCCTAATCCATAGGTTCATTCTGAACTATGTGGCTGCAGGGGCTAACAAAACCAAATCAACAGTTCAGATAACAAGCCACTGTCTCACTGTTTCTTCTCAGCAATGCCTGCAGGCAGTTTTCTCTCTCCCTCTTGCTCTCCCTCTTGATATGATGGCTTCTTGGGTCAACCTAGCACCTTCCCTGCCTAGGCAAGATTAGGAGGGGCCCCTTGGAAAGCAGGTGATGAAAGAAGGCATGCTCAAGAGGACCTTTTAATTAAAGTTAAGTCAATACTGTTCGAAGGTGGCTGAGAAGAATTTGTCCTAAGATTGACAAGAGAAGCTTGTCCTAAGGTGGCTTCTAAGAGCTTCCTGAACTCAGGAAGGAAGATAGTCCCTATGAACTTTCTGTTTGGGGATTTGAGTTACAGCTTTTTATTCCTGATCCCAAGTTTTACCTTGTTCATTAATAGACCACTTTGATCCATGTGTTTTGTGTGGCCATAGCAATAGATTATCAAACCCAGAATTGAGACAAAGAGTGGTGTGGGATAATGACTTGTGTAAGAGTTGACAAAGTATGTGGGAGAGCTGAGCTCTGTTTGACCTCCCCCATCTGCACTGTTCCTGATAGCGGGTGCCACTGAAGGTGCAAAGCCTCGTATGCTGGTGATGCTGCTAGGACTCCTCATTCCATTTCACAGTGTACTGTAAACTTGTTTGTTAATATAAACAGGTGTTTATCTACTTTGAGCATAAATCAGCTATTTCTAGCTCATTCAGATCATTTCACTGATACTTAAAATTCTAATTTTATGCGTGGGTGGATTATTTTGGTGATATAGGGGTCCCCAACACTCGAACCTTAGGAGTAACATTACAAGTGTGGCAAATATTAAAAGACAGCAGACAGCTGGACACAGGGGCTCCCTTCCCATGCCAGGACTGAGAGAGTGAATGTATTTTCCAATGGGTATGTAAAATGGAGCTTACAGATCATTCATAAGGCATGCGCCTCATGCAGTTAGCATATACATAGTCAATGGGTAATATCGTAAGTGGGTAACATAACAAACAAGCAAGAAGGTGAGTCACCATCTTGGCCTAGGGCTACTTGACCTCAAATATTCCCTGAACCCTCTCCAGGCATTTGCTATGTTTTATGGTGGACTGGCTACAGAACCTGATTTTTGTAATCTACAGATAACCTTCAAGCATAGTGAAGCAGCCAGGCAGAAAAATGATTCTTCCACTACTGTGTTTTCCCAAAAATAAGACACTGTCTTATATTAATTTTTACTGAAGAAGACACACTGGTTGATTTTCCGGGGATGTCTTATTTTTATTAAGTATGGTATAACAATCTACATTTATTCAAATATAGTTAAGTCATCTTCTTCTGGAATATCGACCCACAGTGCTGAGTAAAATGGCAGCTACAGCTTTACTCCGTCCCCCTGAGGACACACAATACCTGAAGCAGAGCATCCTGCTCCTCACTTCACTGAGGACACTTTTATGTTCATTTTCTTTGTCTCCCTCTATGCCTCAGCTTGCAATATGCACAGAACGACCAGGACCTGACAGTGGTGCTGGCCTTGTTGATGGGGCTGCCCGCACCTCTCCGGTCACTTCTGAGATAGCAGCTGCCACGATGGGGCAAGTGAGAAGGGCTGCCAGTCTTCGTGACCTCTCTGTGACGGTATGCTGCATAGCTATGCCTATCACTATGTCTTATTTTCGGAGTAAGGCTTATATTGCACAAATGCTTAGAAATCCTGCTACGGCTTATTTTATGGGTATGTCTTATTTTCGGGGAAGCGCAGTATGATAGTTCCCTTAAGACTGCTCTTTCATGGAGATCTATTGTCGGGTGCACATTATTTGCCCTGGAGAATGTGTATTTGAAAACATTTATCAGAACAATGGAGATCTTTCTGAAAGTAGGACTAGTTTTCCGTGCCCATGGTTGCAAGTGTAGAAAAAAAAGGTCAAATGCTTTCTGCCAAGTCCTCAGTTTACCACACACTATGGAATGCACTAGCACAGAATAGCTTTTATTGTTGTTTTGCTTTCTTTACTGTAAGATATATACTGTTCAATCTTCAAATGGAAAATACATCATTAAATAGACACCTCTTACTACAGGAATCACTGACATTCAACGATGTGACTGTAAAGTTCACCCGAGAGGAATGGCAGCTCCTGAACCCTGCTCAGAAGACCCTATATCAGGATGTGATGTTGGAGAACTATCGCAACCTGGTTTCCATTGGGGAGGAGAGTTCTCAAGTCATTGGCCACGTCATTGGCTTTTCCTAGCTTATGTGTGAAAATCTTTGCAGTGTCTGTGGTGTTCTCAAAGAGGTAGATTCTCATTGCATTCTCTGGTCCTAGGTTAGTGGGTAAGGTGGTCTATCCTTGAGAGAACACCCTTTACTTTGTTTCTTTGAATATGATTTTCCTAAAAATACAGCAATCTGCAGGCTTTGCAACCCTTAGGTTAAATTTGGTGTGTCTAAGATTCTGTAATTCTTATGAACAGGTAATCTAGTGTTCACCTCAGAAGCTTCCTCTCAATAGGAACAAGGAGAAAGATGCATGGTCAAAATACCTTCAGGGGAGTTGATTCAACTGGTAGAAGGCCTCACATCCGTCATAGGTGTCAGATAACACATAAAAGTGTGTGCTCCTTCGAATGTGAGACCTCACTTTTCCTACCAGTTGCGAGAAGTACTCCTGTAGCTCTTCTGAGATTAGATTTTTAGATTTCCATTTATTTGATTTACATTATTATATGTTTGGTTCTATAATTTTCTTTATGATTGTCAAAACTTTCCCTCTTTTATATGCTTCTTCTACCTTACTATGAAAGTCCATCTTGCAAGCCTCTCTCCAAACAGAGAACTTGGAGTACATAACTGTGCCCAGAGTACAACGCATCCCTCCACTATTGAGCAAGCATAGATCTTGAGCTCCCACCATAAATAGGTCTCCATTGTACTTGCTTAGCTTCCCCCTTGCAGTTTCTCTATTTTCGTTGTTACTTCATAATTAATTTTGCTACTGTTATGAATCAGTACCCCTGTGAAAGGGTTGTTTGATCCCCAACGGGGTCACGACCCACAGGTTGAGAATGACTAAAGGTTTTGGTTTCCTTTTTCTCATCTCCCTTTAAGGTTTTCTTCATTCTAGTGATATAAGTTATTTCTGTTTTCTAATAGAGATGGTCAAATTGCCATCTCTGTTGGAATGAACAGACATATTTCTCCATATTTTACTCTTTTGTGAAATACGTGTGTGACTTATGTTATTTTCAGATATCTAAGATCATCTTCCCAGCGAGAAAATTGTTATCACCTTAGGATATCCTTTAGCACTGTACCTTCCATTTTTGCTACCTGTAAGATTTTTTTTTTACTCATTTTATTGGGGGCTCATACAACTCTTATCACAATCCATACGTACATCAATTGTGTAAAGCACATTTGTACATTTGTTGACCTGATCATTCTCAAAACATTTGCTCTCCACTTAAGCCCCTTGGCATCAGCTCCTCATTTTCCCCCCTTCCTCCCCGCTCCCCACTCCCTCATGAACCCTTGATAATTTATAAATTGTAATTTTGTCATATCTTACACTGTCCGGTGTCTCCCTTCACCCACTTTTCTGTTGTCTGTCCCCCAGGGAGGAGGTTATATGTAGATCCTTGTAATAGGTTCCCCCTCTTTACCCCACCCTCCCTCCGCCCTCCTGGTATTGCCACACTCACCAGTGGTTCTGAAGGGATCATGTGGCCGAGTATTCCCTGTGTTCCCAGTTCTTATCTGTACCAGTGTACATCCTCTGGTCTAGCCAGATTTGTAAGGTAGAATTGGGATCATAATGGGGATGGGGGGCAGGAGGGGAGAACATTTAGGAACTTGAGAAAAGTTGTATGTTTCGTTGTTGCTACACTGCACCCTGACTGGCTTGTCTCTTCCCCGCGACCTTTCCTTAAGGGGATGTCCAATTGCCTACAGATGGGCTTTGGGTCTCTAATCCGCACTCCCCTTCATTCACAATGATAGGATTTTTTTTCCTGATGATTCCTGATACCTGATCCCTTCGACACCTCGTGGGCACACAGGCTGGTGTGCTTCTTCCAAGTGGACTTTTTTGCTTCTGAGCTAGATGGTTCGATTTTTTTTAAGTTGCCTGTTCCTCCAATAATTTTGTAAGTGGAAAGGAAATTAACATCCTGTTTTCTGTTTTCTTTCTTTTTTTTTCATTAAACACATCTCTGATGTATATTCCTTACTATGCAGTATGCCTTAAGCCCACACCTTCTTAAAAAGTCCAAAACCCGAAAGATGCTTTACTGTTTCTAAAGAACATTTTGGCTGTCTATTCCAACACTGATTTTTGTTGCTATTATTCAAACAATGCATAGTATATTCAATATTGCTGTCTTTGTTTATTGTCTTTTTAGTAGTCTTTTGGTTTCCATGTGTGTGATGTCCTTGGTGTCATCCCACAATTTATCTGGTCTTCAGTCATTAGTGTTCAGGCCTCAATCTTTTATTCCTCAAGTTTATTCTTTAGATAGTCTCTAAGCTCTGTGATCTAAGTACTTTGGTTAGCTTCAACTTGCATTTGAGCAATTGATGATCTGTTCCACAGTTAACCCCTGGCCTTGTTTTGACTAATGAGCTTCCCCATCATTTCTTTATATAAATGTGGTTGATTTGATTTTCATTTGTTCCATTCAGAAAATCTATATGTATAGTTTCCATTTTTGTTGTTTAATAAGGAATTTGTTGTGAAATTATCATTAGTCTCAAAATTTTATCAGTTAACCTGTGTGTCATTTCATCACGAAGGCCATGTTTTCCAGTTACTGATACTGTTCCAAAATGTTACATTCATCGGTGCACATGATTGTACAGTTGATCAATGTCAGGTTGCAAAAGTTATGCAAAATTTTCAATATATATATTTTTAATCATTTTATTGGGAGCTCTTATAGATATCATAACATTCCATAGTTCAATCACATGGAGCAGTACTGTACAATTGCTACCATAGTTTCAAAACATTTTCTTCTTGAATTCCTTGATATCAGCTCCCCTTTATCTCCTCCCTCCCCCACCCTCAATTACTTTATTGTGGAAAACAGAACCTGGATTAAAGTATAAGCAGCCTTATCTCTATACTCCTGAGCACAGGCCTTGTAAGACCAGTACTAGTGTTAGAAGAAAACCTCCACAAGTCCCAAGGATAAAGCTAGAGCTGATAATGCAGATAGAGTTTTCTCCACAACTACCCTCCCTCCAGTAAGATGCTAGTATACAGCTCCGACAGGTGCCTAACTTCTTGCTACTCTACTAAAAGATGCCTAGCTTTAAAAGCAATCAGGTTCCTTTTGTTGCTATCACTCAAGAACTCAACTATCCTTTTGTCTCTTAAATGTCTTCTGGATGGATCCTAAGGGACAGTTATGTAATTGAAGGGCAGAAATAAAATGGCAGACAGAAGTATTTTTTATATAAAATGTTTAATGTATTTTATTTGATAACCTTCATGTATTTTTTAAATCATTTTATTAGGGGCTCATACAACTCTTCCCACAATCATCATTTGTGTCCAGCACATTCGTACATATGTTGCAATCATCATTCTCAAAACACCTGCCCTCCACTTGAGCCCTTGGTATCAGCTCCTCATTTTCCCCTCCCTCCCCACTCCCCCTCCCCATGAATCCTTGATAATGTATAAATAATTATTATATTTTATCATATCTTACACCATCCGACGTCTCTCTCACCCACTGTCTGTCCTCCAGGGAGGAGGTTATATGTAGACCTTGTCATCTGTTCCCCCTTTCTCCCTCACCCTCTCTCCACCTTCCTGATATCGCCACTTCCACCACTGATCCTTAGGGGTTCATCTGTCCTGGATTCCCTGTATCTCCAGTTCCTATCTGCACCAGTGTACATCCTCCGGTCCAGCCCGTTATGTAAGGTAGAATTGGGATCATGATGGTAGGGGGAGGAAGCACTTAAGAACCAGAGGAAAATTGTATGCTTCGTCGCTACACTGCACTCTGGCTGGCTCATCACCTCCCCACAGCCCCTCTGCAAGGGGATGTCTAATTTTCTCCAGATGGCCCCTGGGTCCCCACTCTACACTCTCCCTCATTCACAATGCTATGATTTTTTTGGCCTTTTATACCTGATACTTGATCCCTTTGATGCCTTGTCATCTCACAGCCTGGTATGCATTTTCCATGTGGGCTTTGTTGTTTCTCGGTTAGATGGCCCCTTCTTTATCTTCCAGCCTATGGGACCCCAGATTCTATATATTTTGACAACTGGGCACCATCAGCTTCACTGCATTTGCCTATGCACCCGCTTTGTCTTCAGTGTTCATTGCTGGGGTAGGCTGGTGTGCTTCTTCCATGTGGGTTTTGTTGTTTCTTAGCTAGATGGCCGCCTGGATTGTCTTGAACCCTTTAATACCCCTGATAGGCTATATCATTTGATAGCCAGGCACTATCAGCTTTGTTCGCAACTTTTGCTTATGCACCCACTTTGTCCTCAGCAATCGAATCGGGACAGGCCGGTGTACTTCGTCCATGTGGGTTTTGTTGTCTCTCAGCTAGATGGCTGCTTGTTTATCTTCAGATCTTTAAGACTTCAGGTGCTATATCATTTGGTAGCTGGGCACTATCAGCTTTCTTCACCGCATTTGCTTGTGCATCCATTGTCATCAGCGATCATGCCAGGCAGGTGAGCATCTCAGACTGCCGAATTGTTAGAACAAAGTGTTCTTGTGTTGAGGGAGTACTTGAGCAGGGGTTCATTGTCCATCTGTTTCCTTAATACTAAACCTATAAATATATGTACATAGATCTATTTTCCCCCTCATATATAAATATATGTACATCTTTATATGTCTGTATGTAAATCTTTGTGACTACCCTTTGCCTCCTAGTTCTTTCCTCTGTTTTTTGTACTTTCCTCTTGTCCCACTATCATGTTCTGCCTTCATTTGGGTTTTAGGAATTCCTCTCGGTTACATTGCCCTTGATCCAACCCTGCCAGACCTCCCACACCCTCCTTGACACTGATTTTGGATCACTTGTTATTCCCTTGTCCCTGGGCTTGTTAATACCCTCTTCCTTTCCCCCATCTGCCCTACCCTTATGTCTCCCCGGAACTGTCATTCCGTTGTTCTCTCTTCTGACTTGTTTATTTCACGTATCCCTTCCAGGTAGACATGCTATCTACTACACAAGATTGAGTACCCCGAAGTAACAACAGAAAGTAAAACAATAGCTACAACAACAACGACACACACACACACACACACACATGCATACACACATAAACGTATGAATAGTTCAGGGTCTGTTTGTTTTCCTTCACTTCACGGGTGCTTTCCAGTCAGGTCTGATGGGGTGCCATGCCCTGGCACCACCTCTATCCCTGGGGACTTCATTGCTCTGCTTTCTCTGCTGCATGCCCCCAGAGGCTGGCTTCGGCGTGGTGAGCTCATGGCGGGCACAATTCCCACTGTGTGTCTGTAGTGTTGTCCCCAATGGTGCTATGGGTCAATGAGGAACACTGTGTCCCATGGTGGGGCTGGCCCTGTGGTCATCTCTGCATTGCTGTTCTGAGCAGGAACATTGTCCTCAGGGCTTAGTGAGCCAGGATGTGCGTCACTCTTCTTTTTTTTCCCCCCCTATGCCCCCTCGTTGGCTCCTGTGTGCTCTGACCAGACCAGTCCCTCTTCCCCTCTTCTTGAGCTGTAGCGTCAGTATTGTCCTCTGAAGTGAATTCTTCTTGGGGGGAGGGTGGTGCTCTACACTTAGTTGGTAATGGGGCCAGCCCCTCAGGCCTCTCTATCGGTTCCCTGCACCGTGTCAATGTGTTGCATTCTTGTTTTGGAGCTCCGGCTTGAAGTCTTGTCTCTTTTTCCCTGTGGAGACACAATCAACACCCTCCGCCTGTGTGGGTTAGTGCCCTGTTCCCCCGGCTACCCATACTTTTTTTTCATCCTCCGCTTTAATGGGCTACCATATGTACCCCATATGTATCCCTGAGTTTAGTCTGGCCCCTGCCATATTACCTAGGCCTCACCCCAGGGATGTATGTATACAGCATCTTCCTTATGCCCCTTTTGAATTTTTTTTTTGAGCTTACCTCAGCAGACTCGTAATACTTGTCCTTTTGTGCTTGACTTACTTCACTTAGCATAATTTCCTCCAGTTCTTCCCACGCGGCAATGTGCTTCATGCATTCATCACTGCTTTTTAGGGATATGTAATATTCCATTGTATGTATGTACCAGAGTTTTTTAATCTATTCGTCTGTTGATGGGAATTTGGGCGGTTTCCAACTCCTTGCAATTGTGAACTGTGCCGCGATCAACATTGGGGCACAAATATCTGGTCGTGGTTTGTTTTTTGTCTCTTCTGAGTATATGCCCAGTAGGGGGATTGCTGGATCATAAGGTAGCTCAATTTCCAACGGTTTTAGATATCGCCAAATCGATTTCCATAATAGTTATACATACCTACAGATCCACCAGCAGTGGACAAGAGTTTCTATCTCTCTGCATTGCCTCCAACACTTGTTACTTTCTGATTTCTTGAATTGGGCGACCTTTGAGGGTGTTAGATAGTATATCATAGTTGATTTAATTTGCATTTCTCTTATGGCTCGAGATCTGGAACATTTTCTCATATATTTATTGGCCATTTGGATTTCTGCCCTTGAGAAACTCCTGCTCAGGTCCGTTGCCCACCTCCTGAGTGGACAATTGTTTTTTTTTCTTGTTGTAGTTTAGCAGTGTATTGTAGATTTTAGTAATAAGGCCTTTGTCTGATGTGTCATTGCTAAAGATGTTTTCCCATTCTGTAGTCTCTCTTATTATTCTTTTGGTGAATTCTTTCGATGTACATAAGTGCTTTATTTTTAGTAGGTCCCATTGGCCAATTGGTGCCTCTGTGTTGGTGTCCTTCCCGATTTCCGATAGCCTATGTAATCCCTGTGCCAAGGTTCTCAGGTTTGTCCCAATTCCCTCATTGATGGCCCTAATAGTTTTACCTCAAGGTCTGTGATCCACCTTGAGTTTATTCTTGTGCATGGAGTGAGGTAAAGGTCTTGCTTAATTTTTCTGTAGCTACGTATCCATTTTTTCCAGCACCATGAATTGAAGAGGGCATCCACTTCCCATTTGATATTTTTGAGCCCCTTATCAAAGATCAGTTGTCTGTATGCTGACGGTTTTATTTCTGGGTTTTCAGTCATTTTCCATTGGTCTGAATATCTATCGTTATGCCAATACCACGCTGTTTTGACCAATGTGGCTGTGTCGTAGGTGATAAAGTTGGGTAAAGGAAGCCGTCCGACTTGGTCCTTCTTCTTTTGAGTTCTCAGCTAATTCTCGGTTTCTTCCCTCTCTATATGAAGTTGGTAATCTGTTTTTCCAACTCTTTGAAGAAAGTTGCTAGAACTTGGATCAGGATAGCATTGAACTTATGTAGTCCCTTGGGTAGAATTGACATCTTTATAATATTTCATCTGCTGATCCACAAGCATGGTATCTCCTTCCATTTGTTGAGATCATCCTTGGTTTCTTTTAATAGTGTTTTGTAGTTTTCCTCATACAGATCTTTTGTTTTTTGAGTCAGGTATATCCCTAGATATTTCAATTTGTGTTTGGCTATTGTGAAGGGTACCCCCTTTTTTTATCTCTTTTGTGTTCTTGTCCGATGTGCATAGTAGTGCAATAGACTTCTGTTTGTTGATCTTGTAACCTGCTACTCTGCCATATTCTTCTATTGCCTCCAGTACTCCTCTTGTGGAAATTTTAGGATTTTCCATATAAAATCATATCATCTGCGAATAACGATAGTTTCACTTCTTCCTTCCCCAGATGAATACCTTTGATGTCCTTTGCCTTATATTGTTACCTAGGACTTCCAGCATGATGTTAAGTAGTAGTGGGAACAAGGGACATCCTTGTCTAGTCTCCTTTTTCAGAAGAATTGATCCCATCTTATCCCTATTGACTACCAAATTGGCTGTTGGTTTTTCATATATAGCTTGTATTATATAGAGGAATTATCCTTCCATTCCTGTCTTCTTAAGTGTCTTAAACAGGAATGCATGTTGGATGTTGTCGAATGGTTTTTCTGCATCTATTGATATTATCATGTGGTTCTTATATTTCTTTGTTTCAATGTGACAAATAATACTAATGGTCTTTCATATGTTGAAGCATCCCTGGTATGAATCCCACTTTGTCATGGTGAATTATTTGTTTTATATATTGTATTCTCTTGACTGGTATTTTGTTAAGGATTTTTACATCGATATTCATTAGGGAAATTTGTCTGTAGTTCTCAATTCTTGTGGGATCCTTGCCTGGTTTAGGTATCAGAGTTATACTAGCTTCATAGAAGGAATTTGGGAGTTTGCCATATTTTCTATGGTCTGGAAGGGTTTGTGTAGGATTGGTGTCAGTTCTTCCCTGAATGCTTGATAGACTTCACCAGTGACTCCGTCTGGTCCTGGTGTTCTTGGTTGGTAATTCTTTGATAGCCTTGTCCATTTCTTCTATTGATATGGGTCTGTTGAGGTTCTTGATGGCTATTGGGGATAATCTAGGGAGGGAGTGTTTTTCCAAGAATTCATCCATGTCTTCCAAGTTTTTGAATTAAGTGGAGTACCGTCCTTCTTAGTACAGTGTAATTATCCTTTGATTTCACTATGGTCTGTTGTAATGTTCCCTCTTTCATTCCTCATCCTTGCTATTGAGATGTGTTTCTTCCTTTCTTTGGTAAAATTCACGAGAGGTTTGTCGATTTGATTTATCAGTTCGAAGAACCAACTTTTAGCAGCATTGATTTTTTTTCCCATAGTTTTCTTACCTTCTCTCTCCTGATTCTCAGATCTAATTCTTATTATTTCTTTTCTTTTTCTGTTAGTTGGATTTTCTTGCTGACTCTGCTCTAGCTGCTGTAAATTTTGTGCCAGTGTGTCAATCATAAGCCTCTCCTCCTTCTTTATGTGTGCATGTAATGCTACGAGACTTCCTCTGATGACTGCCTTTACTGTATCCCATAAGTTTTGGTGTGTCGTGTTTTCATTCTCATTGGTTTATAGAAATTTCCTAATTTCATCTCTGATCTGAGCCAGTACGCTCGCCTTTTGCAATAGAGAGTTATTCATTCTCCAATGGTTTGCCTTTGATTTCTTTATCTTCCTTTTGTTTATTTCCAATCTTATGGCACAGTGGTCAGAGAGAGGTCTGTATGATATCAATGTACTTGAATTTACGTAGATTCGACTTATGCCCCAGCATGTGGTCTATTTTCGTAAATGTACCATGTGGACTTGAATGGAATGAGAATTCTTTTTTGTTTGGGTGGAGAGCTCTGTAGATATCTGTCAGGTCAAGTTGTCTAATTGTAGTGTTTAGATCTTAGGCTCCTTGTTGAGTTTCTTTCCTAGTGATCTGTCTTTCTCAGAGAGCAGTGTACTGAAGTCACCTACTGTAATTGTTGAGGCTGTGATTTCTTTTTTCATCCTTTGCGTGTTTGCTTGACATATTCTGCTGGACATTTGTTTGGTGAGTAAATGTTTAGAATGCTTATTGGTTCTTTATGTAATGCTTCCTTGAGCATGATATAGTGTCCATCCTACTCTCTTTTTTCTTTTTTTTAATAAATCATTTTATTGGGGCTCATACATACATCAGTTGAGTAACGCACCCTTATACATTCGTTGTCCTCATCATTCTCAAAATTCGCCCTCCACTTGGGTTCCTGGAATCAGCTCATTTTCCTTTTATTCCCTCCCCCTCCCTCCCCGTTCCCCCCTCCCTCATGAACCCCTAATAATTTATAAATTATTATTTTATCTTATCTTACATTTGCGGGCATCTCCCCTCACCCACCCTCCTGCTGCCCATCCCCCAGAGAGGAGGTTACACGTAGATCCCTGAGATAGGTTCTCCCTTTCAACAGCCCCTTCCCTCCTGGTGTTGCCACTCACACTGCTGGTCCTGAGGAGTTCATCTGCCCAAGAGATTCCCTGTGTTTCCAGATCCCTACTGCACTGCTCTGCATCCTCTGGTCCAACCAGGTCCGCAAGGTAGAATTGGGATCATGATAATTGGGGGGGGGGGGGGGCGGGGAGCATTGAAGAACTAGAGGAAGGTTTTGAATTTCATTGTTGCTACTCTTAACCCTGAGTTACCCATCTCCTCCCCACTACCCCTCTGCAAGGGATGTCCAGCTGTCTACAGATGGGCATTGGGTCCCCATCACCCACTCCCTTCATTCATGGTGATGTGATTTTTCCCCCTGCCTTTGTTGTTTGAAACCTGGTCCCCTCGGTCCTTCATGATCACACATGTTGGTGTGCTGCTTCCATGTGGGCTTTGTTGCTTCTGGGCTAGATGACCGCTTGTGTACTTTCAGGCCTTTAAGTCCCCAGATGCTATATCTCTCATTAGCCGGGCACCATTAGCCTTCTTCACCACACTTACTTATTCACACATTCCTCTTCAGTGTTTATGCGAGGAAGGTGATCACACAATGATGGTTTTTGTTCTTTGGTGTCTGCTACCTGGTCCCTTCAACACCTTGTATTCACTTAGACTGTGTGCTTCTTCTCTTTGGGCTTTGTTGCTTCTGAGCTAGATGGCCGCTTGTTTGCCTTCAAGCCTTTAAGACCCCAGACGCTATATCTTTTTGATAGCTGGGCACCATCAGCTTTCTTCACCACGTTTGCTTATGCACACGTCTGTCTTCAGTGATCATGTCGGGAAGGTGGGTATCATGGAATGACCGTTTAGCTGATGAAGGTGCTATTGTATTGAGGGAGTGTGTGTGAGGAGGCCCAATGTCCACCTGCTACCCTACTACTGAACCTATAAATATGTGCACATAGGTCTATTTCCCCCATAATCATACATATATTCACATATGTACATGTTTGTATTTAGGCTTCTCTGTATGCCCTTTGCGTTCTACTCCTTTCCTCTATTTCCTTACGCTGTCCTCCTGTCCCACTACCATGTTCAGCCTTCATTCTGGTTTCAGTAATTCCTCTCAGTTACCTTGCCCTTTGTCTCTTCCTACCAGTCCTCCCATTCCCTCCCTGGCACTGGTTTTGAACCAGTTGTTTTTCCCTTGTCCCTGTGTTGGCCAACACCTCCTCCCTTCCCTTACCTCCCACACTCTCATGTCCCTCTGGGACTCTTGGTACCATTATTTTCTTCTTACATTGTTTATCCAGCCTATCTTATCTAGGTGGGCCTGCAGATATAGTAATATGTGCATACAAATGCAGATGGCTTTGACAGCACCCAAGTGGCACATAAAAACATAGCTTCGACAGCAGCAACACCGACATGCTGACAGACCAAAAAAGCCACTGACATACAAAATTTAAAAGAGAAAAGAAAACAAAAATACAGCAAAAAAAATTCTGTTAGTAGTTCGAGGTCTGTTTGTTGGCCTTTAGGAGTGTTTTCCGGATGAGTCTGGTGGGGTGCCATGTCCTGGCCCCAAAGTCCATCCTTTATACACCCTCAGGATCTCCTTGTTCTGCTTCCCCCGCTGCTCCATTGCACACCCCCAGTGTTTGCCTCAGTGTAGTGGGGTCAGCTCAGTCGCACATCCTCCATTGTGTCTCGAGTGCTGTCCCGTGTGGGGCCATAGGTCGGTGCAGGATGTCGCATCTCGCCGTGAGGCCAGCTGTATGGTCCTCTCTATTTAATGGGCCCTTCGAGCCGGGCTATCGTCCTCTGAGCTTGGTGTGCCCAGGTATACTCCACTCCGTTCTTCCTCCTTCCTTTGCCATCTATATCTCTTTTTATGGTTTGCACTTTGAGGTCAATTTTATCTAGATTAGGATTGCAACCCCAGCTTTTTTTGAATTAGAGTTTGCCTGATATTGTCTCCAGCCTTTGATTCTCAGCCTGTTTTTATCTGTAATGTTGAGATGGGTCTCCTGTAGGTAGCAGATTGAGGGTTTTTGTTCTCCAAGCCAGTCTATTAGCCTCTGTCTCTTAAGGCCGGAGCTCAAACCATTAATATTCAGGGTTATTCCCACCCGGGGAGAGTTTTGGTTGTGTCCCCACAGAACTGGAATATGCATACAGACCCCACCATGACACACCAAACTAGGAGGGCAATGTAAAGTATGGAGGAATACACAAAGAGACTGGACCATACACTGGCCCCAACCAGAATTAGCCCGACCCCCACAATTGAAGGGAGTACCACAGAACATAAACATCAATCCGTCTGGTGTGGGAAAGGAACTGACCTACCACACCACACCCAGAAAGAAGCTGATGCAAAGGAAGGAGGAAGAACGGAGCGGAGCACACCTGAGCCAATCAAGCTCAAAGGATGAGCGGGGAGGGAGGGGGAGGGAAAAAAGGAAAATGAGCTGATTCCAGGAACCCAAGTGGAAGGCGAATTCTGAGAATGATGAGGGCAAAAAATGTATAAGGGTGCTTTACTCAATTGATGTATGTATGGATTGTGATAAGAGTTGTATGAGCCCCAATAAAATGATTTATTAAAAATATTCAGGGTTATTACATCTATCTGTGGACCCTGTGATGTCATTTTATCTCTCTTGTGTTGGGTGTTTTCCTACCTCCATTTCTTTTCTGTGGGTTGTGCATATGTGTGTTTGTGGTTCATTCTTGCCTTCTTTCCATCGTTGAGCCAGTTTTATCTTGGGAGCTGTTTTCCCTTTGATGGTCTCTAGGTGGAGTTGCTCTGTGTGGCAGTCTATTGTATGTGCTTGGTAAGTGTTGTTCTTCCCATACTGGGTCAGTGAGGATTTTTTGTAGTGTTGGGTTCCTTTTAGCATATTCTTTGAGGCTTTCCTTGTCCGGGAAGACTCTCACTTGTCCCTCAATTTTGATAGATAATTTGGCCGGATAGAGTATTCTTGGATTTGCGTTATTTTCCTGCAATTTTCAGAATATGCTGCTCCACTTTCTCCTCTTCTTCATAGTGTCTGCTGACAGGTCTGAGCATATTCCTATCTGCTTGCCTTTATATGTGGTTGCCCATTTTTTCCTTAACTGCTCTCATAATTTTCTCCTTTTTCTCAAAGTTGGATAGTTTAACAACTATATGTCTTGGTGACTTCTTATGGGATTCAGTCTAGCTGGCATTCTTTAGGCCTCGTGGATAGTTGCCTGATCTTCATTCATTAAGTTAGGGAAATTTTCCACCAAGCATTCCATCACTATTATGGATGCTAGTTTCCTTGATGTGCATTCCTCTGGCAGGCTGATAATTCTGATGTTCCTTCTCATAGTGTCAGACATAGCTCCGAGGTTTTCTTCAGCTTCTCTGATGGACTTGTTAGACTTTTTCTCACGTTTATTAATTTCTGCTTGCGAATCCTCTAGGTCACTAGTGCGGTTGTCTGCCTCCTCCATTCTGTGGGCGAAGTCCGTGAGTTTGCTATTAGTTTTGGTTATCTCACCCTTTAACTCCTGTATTTCCCTTTGCTGCAGGACTTTTATTTCCTCTATAATTTCATCCTTTTTCTGTAATGCTTCCCTCATGTCCTGTATGACTCCAAGCAGCATTCTGCAGGTTTCTTTCTGTGGGAGGTCAACCTCTGCCTTTTCTGACTGCTGTTAGGTCCAGGTGGTCCTCTGGCATTTGATTTTGTTTCTTTTTTCTTGTTGAAACTATGGAAGCAGCTTACTGGTTTTTGTTTGATTTGTTGGAAATTGGTGCCATTTTCCCGGGTGTCTCAGAGCCCTGGAGTCTCTCTTTGGGAAGTTGGTGTTGGTGATTCTGCTGGTTGCCTTTAGCCAACTGTCTCCCAGGGTTGTGTTTCATCTTTGTCCTGCTGGGGTTCCCTCTCGCCTTGGCCTATGGTTTGGCCTTAGGGGCTGTTTGCATCTTGGAACGCTGCGGTCTGATAGAAAGTATTGGCCCCAGTGCAGCCGAGCGTATTTAGGGGATGGTTTGGGGATTGGGTGATCTGTTTCTGGCTAGGGGCACTTCCCTCTGGTAGTCAGATGTGAGGGGGGCCCGTGACTGGTGTGCAGATGCACCACTTGGAGCTCAAAGGGTGGGACAGAGTGAGCAGGGAGAAGGGCGAATGCAGTGAGCAAGCCCCAATGGCTTGGGGTCCTATGCCGCAGCTGCAGAAAGTTATGCCAGACTTGGGTCCTCTGCTTAGCAGGCCTAAGCGGTGTGGCGGGATGGGAATCTGTGTGTGTGTGTGTGTGTGTGTGTGTGTGTGTGTGTGTATCCCTGCGTATAGGAGGAAGAGGGGTGGAGGGCTGGGGTCCAGGGAGGGGGCTGGCTGGCGGATCTGCAAGGAGCGTAGTGACAGGGCGGGCACCTCTGGGCTGAGACCTCTGAGCGTACAGCAGGTCTGATTGAGCGCTAAGGCAGGACCACAGCCTCTGCCTTCTGCCTGGCTTGTGGCACTGGACGTGCACCTCCAGGGAGAAGGGGGGAGGATCTGGACCGTGGGGGGGGTGGGGAGGGGCGAATCTGCAGGGGGTAGGGGTTATGCCGGCTGGAGCACACACATGGACCCCGGACACCGAGGCGGGGTGGGGTTACTGACTGGCGGTTTTGTGCAGAGCGCCAAGGCGAGTAAAGCCTCAGCCATGCACATGGCTGCCCTGTGGCACCGGGCTCCGCAGAGCGGGCACCCTGAGCGCCACACCAGAGACCATGAGTGTCCGCACGGAGCCCTGGCGATCGGTGGGAGTCTACCTCTGGGTCCAAGAGATGCTCTGAGTGGTCTTGGGAATCGAACAGGCAGATTTGATACCCCTACTCTGCACCCAACTCTCCCCACTCACCATCAACTCGGAGCTCTAGACGTGAGCTACCTATCTGGTGGTCATCTTCCTGGAGTCCAGACAGAAGTATTTAGGCACTCACCTCTTCTATGATGCCAAATCTGAGCAGGATAGAGAGAGAAAGTATTCTTTCACCAATTTACCATATATATAATTCATGTATGCACCAAGTTTTTCAGCACATTTTAAATGCATTTTTGTGGTAAAATGCCGTTTTTGTGATATTTGGGTTGGCTTATACTTGAGTGTATATGTTATAAAGTCTTGGGGCATGCAGCCGCCGCCCCCCACCCACCAGACACCTATGTGCCTAGCAAGGTAGGCAGTATCTTTACCCTGGAGGTCCCTGAAGTACGTGGGTAAGCAACTTAAGACCAGTGCTGAGGGCAGGTGGGGAGGAATAACTGTCCCCTAAGCAGGGAGGCCAATAACAACATGTCTGCCCTTATAGTTAAAGCTGGTGGCAGATAGTAATTAGCCATGCGCTTGTATGAGGTATCATCAAGGTAGCACTATAATGAGAGGATATTGTGGGCATGATTTTTAATTCAGAGAATGTGACTGTGACTCCCAGTCTCAGATACCTGGCCATGCAATAGTCTTTAATTCTGAGAATAAAGAATTTGCCTGCATCTACTCTCTTCTTGGTTCTCAGTTTCCCACAGCCTGATACTTATCATGAAGTGTTTTAAAAGAATTCAGGATATTCCCACATTGACACTTGTCCATTCTGTTTTGTCTGTGCCTTCTGGAGGCTTCCACGCCTTGCTACTATATAAATTCACTGTTAAATGACCCCGCTATCTTATTCTGGAAACGGAGATGAGGCCACTCTACCCCATTTTTGCTGTCTGTTTTATCTTCCTTAATTGCACATGCTATTCCTACGGGCCCGTTTGGCTGTGGAGCTAAATCCCACACTTTATGTTTGCTTTAACAGTGGGTGCACAGATTTAAATAACACTTGTGACTGGTCTTACCTGCATGCATATGAATATTAACCTACCACTGACAGAATTATACTTCAGAGAAGATCTTGCAAAGTACTTTTTAATGGTGAATATGACACCAGTATTCTTGAATTTGTCAATCTCAGCCTTATAAACCACTTGATTATCTAATTAGAAATAGCCAGTAGTCGTCTATTTAAGTTTAATAAGCCGTATACCATCAATATTTAAACATTCCATTTTGTTTTGACAACTTGCATTTGTTCTTGATAATCCTTCATTTATCCCATCTTCCAATTATTAGAGGATATTTGCATCTATTTTTTCTCATTTTCAGTCAGGACATGTCAACCACTTCAGGTCCCCAAAGCGCTCCTCCATCCACATCATCATTGTTGACTGTACTTTGAGGAGTTAGTAGTTGTTCAGTGTTATTTCATTGCCATTAAACCTGAGGGGTTCATGTTCCAGAAGTCGATCACCAGGTCTTCCTCCCAGTCCCTATTTCTGGAGAATCCACTAAGATCTGTGCACCATGGGTGATCCTGCTTGTCTTTGAAATACTGGGTGGCAGTGCTTCTGGCATCACAGCAACATGCAAGCCACAGGACAACACTGAAAGATGGGTGGTGTAAGCTAGAATACAGGCTCCATAAACATAAAGAATATGTTTCATGTAAAAATGGTTTTCTCCCAAGTAGAACATTCTGCATTTGTCACATTCCCAACTTTATCTAGAACTTAGTTGTCTCTCAGTAAAGATTGATGGAATGAATACATCTGTCATCTACCAAGTAAAATTAGCAAGCCTTACCACCCCTTTTTTCTATTGGTCTCAATGTCTTGTTTGTATTATGTTTGTTATATATTTTCATGACCTTATTTAAGCAAATACCAAATCTGTGTTCATTCATTACTTTCCTGTTCAATGTTGTTTCTGTAATAAATGTTCTTATCATTTGGATTGTTTATATGATTATATTTCTTCCAATGGGATAAACGTTAAGCATAGTGTTTTATTTACATGTCATGTAAAAGGGTTGTCACTAAAGATTTACCTTATATCAATGCATATTTTAAGAGGTCCATTCTAAATCAAGATAATGGAAAGATTCAATGTTCTATTCTTTTCTAGAAATCCAGAAAGATGGTGATCATATGCTCGAACACTTGCAGCATGAAAGATACATGAACAGAATGGAACAGTGCTATAAGTTTAACACATTGGAAATTATTGTTTCTCAGCACAAAAATAATTTTCTTCAAAAGGAAAATTAGGAGATGTTTGGCTTTCATGAAGAAATTATAAAATCAGATTCAGTCATTCTGAAATTAAATCAGAACAGAAGCAACAACATAAAGAAGTCAGTTGTGCTCAATGGGGGTGAGAATACTTTTCTCCATGTTGAACAAGAGCAATTTTGTACTGACATGAAATTCCCTGAGTGTGAACCATCCAAGTACATGAAGTCACAGTGGATTCAGCATCATTAATCTGATGAAATTGAGAAACCACACACAGGTGATAAATGTGGGACAACCTTCATCGAAGAGTCTTTGCTCTGTGAGCACCAGATCATTGATATACTAGATAAGACCTATGAATGCAGTCAGTGTGGGCAAAAATTCGATAAAATGTTCAAACTTAATGAACATTATCAAAAAGCTCATAAAGGACAAAAACTATATAAATGCTTGCAATGTGACAAAGCTTATCACAGTAAATCATACCTTAAGGAACATCAGAAAACTCATGTGGCACAGATGCCCTGTGTATGCAGTGAATGTGGGAAAGCCTTCACCAAGAAGAGTGATCTCACTACTCATCAGCGAATTCATACTGGAGAGAAACCCCATGTATGTACTAAATGTGAAAAAGCCTTTATCAGGAAGAAGTACCTCACTATTCATCAGAAAAGTCATACTGGGGAGAAACCCCATGTATGTGGTGAATGTGGGAAAGCTTTCATTTAGAAAGCACAGCTCAGAAGTCATCTACGAACTTATACAGGAGAAAAACCCTATGTATGTCATGAGTGTGGTAGAGCTTTAAGCCAAAAGCAATGCCTTCTAGCACATCAGGCATTTCACACAGGAGAGAAACCCCATGTCTGTGCTGAATGTGGAAAAGCCTTTATCAAGAAGACTGCTCTCACTTATCATCAGCAAACTCATACTGGAGAGAAACCCCATGCATGTGGTGAGTGTGGCAAAGCCTTTATCTGAAAGACTTCTCTCACTGTTCACCTGCGAACTCATACTGGGGAGAAACGCCATGTATGTGGAGAATGTGGAAAAGCCTTTTTCTGGAAGAAGGACCTCACTGTTCAGCAAACTCATACTGGAGAGAAACCCCATGTATGTGGTAAATGTGGCAAAGCCTTCACTCAGAAAGCACCTCTCAAAAGTCATCTACGAACTCATACAGGAGAAAAACCCTATGTATGTATTGAGTGTGGTAAAGCTTTCAGCCAGAAGCAATGCCTTATAGCACATCAGGCGTTTCACACAGGAGAAAAACCCCATGTCTGTGGTGAATGTGGTAAAGCCTATATCTGGAAGTGTGATCTCACTGTTCATCAGTGAACTCACACTGGAGAGAAACACCATGTATGTGGTGAATGTGGAAAAGCCTTTATCAAGAAGACTGCTCTCACTGATCATCAGCGAACTCATACTGGAGAGAAACCTCATGTATGTGGTGAATGTGGAAAAGGCTTCACTCAGAAAACATCTCAAAACTCATTTACGAATTCATACCTGAGAAAAACCTTATCTATGTGGTATGGGTGGTAAACTTTTATCCGGAAGAATTTCCTTATAGCACATCAGAGATTTCACACAGTAAAGCAGTCCTTTGCATGAATTAAATGTGGAAAATCTTATATGTAGAAGTTGTCTCATTAAACATGAGAAAATTCCCAACAAGAAAACTTTTCATTAGGGTTAGTGTAACAAGCTTTCAAAACAAAGGAAGAGGTGCTCGAATTTGGCCTGGACCAAGCGTGGGAACAGACGATTGTACCCATTCTCGGAACTGCTGTCCCTCTACTGACATGGCCCATCGGTGTGGGGATAGGGCCTTCCAGATCTCCAAATGGCACAAGGGCACCTCGTTGCTCTTCCAACTATCAGTGCCTGAAAGAGCTGAACCTGTTTTTTGTGAATCACAGCTATATCAAACAGTAGATTGCCCACTCAGCTGCCACTAGTGCCTGCCCCATCTGCATGCTCATTGTTAGCCCCAGAAACAGCACCAAAGTACTGTAAAATAAGAAGATGATAAAAGATGTATAGGAACAAAATCCAGAGGACCATTGCACCACAGCGAACCTCAGCCTCCATGACCCTGAGACAAAAACTAGATGGTGCCCAGCTTCCACTGCTAATTACTCAGAAAGGGATCACAAAAGAGAAACATGAGTTGAGTGTGAGAACAAAGTGGAACAAAACCCCAATCACAAGATAGATCAGGCTTACTGGTCTGATGGAGACTTGGAATGCCCAGACAATGGCCCTTAGTGTCTTCACTCCAGGAAATGTACTCACTCCTCTGACTCATCTTTCAGCTAAACAATATACAGGCTTGGAGGGGAAAAGGAACATCTGAGAGTATACAGTCCTTAGAACAATCAACCATATCAAGTCAAATGGATAGCATTTGCTTATGAATTAAACTCTTAAACGCAAGAAGGAACAGGAAAGAAGGTTTAAAGTTTTAAATCATAAAAAAAAATTTTAAGAGCTCATGTCACATCAGTGATTTCATGTAGGATCATTACCATGTAGCTGTCATGAGTGTGGGTAAAGATTTATCTGTGTTTCTAAGTTTTCTTGACATAAACGCACAAAATTGGAAAAGCTTTAAATTCAGTCAAGATGGGAAGGCTCTCCACAGGGAGTCATGTGTCATCACATAACACTGATCTCATGCAGGAGGAAAGCTCTGGCAATATAGTGACTTGGCAAGTACTTTCTTTGGCTTCTCTCACTTGTCAGTAAACTACATTAGGATTCTAACTAATGTAGTTCTGGTTGGCTGGCTGATAGCCACAGTCATGTGACAATACAGCAGAGACCATATAAATACAGGGAATGTAGCAGTGCATATGCATTTAGTGACTGGCAATGCCTCCAGTATCCAAATACATTTTCTTTTATGTTTTCAGAAAGCCCATAGGATAAACTGTGATGCAGTAATTGGACAGGAGAATTAAACAAAATGTCTGCCACATTGTATTACTTCAATGTAAATCATACAGGAAATCACATGAATACAGATACTGGGAAAGCCTGATAGACTCACCCTGTGTGCATATGTACATTGATATTAAGACCAATATCTGTTTTGTTTTTTCACAATTTAAAAAAATCATTTTATTGGTGGCTCATTACAAGTCCCATGCCTCCAGACTCTTTATTTTTTAAATCGTTTTATTAAGGGCTCATACAACTCTTATCACATCCATACATACATCAATTGTGTAAAGCACATTTGTACATTCATTGCCCACATCATTATTACAACATTTGCTCTCCACTTAAGCTCCTGGCATCAGCTCCTCACTTTTTCTCCCCGCTCCCCCCTCCCTCATGAACCCTTGATAATTTATAAATTATTATTTTGTCATATCTTGCTCTGTCCAATGTCTTTCACCCACTTTTCTGTTGTCCGTCCCCCAGGGAGGAGGTCACATGTAGATCCTTGTAATCAGTTTCCCCTTTCCAACCTACCTTCCCTCTACCCTCCCATATTGCAACTCACACCACTGATCCTGAAGGGATCCTCCGCCCTGGATTCCCTGTGTTTATGGTTCCTATCTGTACCAGTGTACATCCTCTGGTCTAGCCAGACTTGCAAGGTAGAATTGGGATCATGATAGTGGGGGGGAGTGGGGGGGGAGGAGGAAGCATTTAGGAACTAGAGAAAAGTTGTATTTTTCATCGGTGCTCCATCGCACCCTGACTGGCTTTCCCCAAAACCCTTCTGTAAGGGGATGTCTAGTGGTCTACAAATGGGCTTTGAGTCTCCACTCTGCACTCACCCCTCATTCATTATGGTGAGATTTTTTTGTTCTGATGATGCCTGATACCTGGTCCCTTCGATACTTTGTGATTGCACAGGCTGGTGTGCTTCTTCCATGTGGGCTTTGTTGCTTCTGAGCTAGATAGCCGCTTATTTTACCTTCAAGCCTTTAAAACCCAGACGCTCTATCTTTTGACAGCTGGGCACCATCAGATTTCTTCACCACATTTGCTTATTCACTCACTTTGTCTTCATTGGTTGTGTCGGGAAGGTGAGCAGCACAGAATGCCAATTTAATAAAAGAAAGTGTTCTTGCATTGAGGGAGTACTTGAATGGAGGCCCAATGTACTTCTGCTACCGTAATACTAAACCTACAAATATATGTACATAGGTCTATTTCTCCATCCTCATATATAAATATATTTGCATATGTGCATGTCTTTATCTAGACCTCTATAAATACTCTTTGCCTCCCAGCTCTTTCCTCTATTTCCTTTGACTCTCCTCCTGTCTCACTATCATGCTTAGTCCCCACCAGGGTTTCAGCAGTTCCTCTTGGTTACGTTACCCTTGATCATGCCCTACCAGGCCTCCCACATCCTCCTCACCGCTGATTTGAATCACTTGTTTCTTGTCCCTAGGTTTGTTAACACCACTACCTTTCCCCCCACCTCCCCCTCTCCCGTGTTCCCTCGGAACTGTCAGTCCCGTTGTTTTCACCTTCAGATTGTTCATCCAGCCTATTTTATTTAGACAGAGCTGCGGAGATAAATAACAATCACAAAAACAAGACAGAAAAACCAAGCAACAGTATACAACAAAATAACCAACCAATGACAACAAAAACACAAGGAAGAAAAGCTTGTAGTTAGTTCAATGATTGCTTGTTGGCCTTTAGGAGCATTTTCCAGTCCAGTCTGTTGGAGCACCATTCCCAGGCCCCAAAGTCCACCTTCAGCATTCCCTGGGGACCTTGCCGCTCCATTCCCTTGTTCTGTTGCACCCCCTTAGTGTTTGGCTGCTCTAATTGGGAACATCGCCCTCACGGCCTGGTAGGCCAGGATGTGCTCCACTCTCCTCTCCCTTCATCTGCTCCCGTTTGCTCCGATCAGATATGTCTCTCTCCCGGAGCTGCAGATTCAATGCCATCCTTTGAAATAAATTCTTCTTGGGGGAGTAAGACCAATATCTGATTTTACCTTTGATCTCTCTTCTGGTTAACTACATTAACCAGAGAAATACTGTGACCATAGAACAGGAATGATAACGGCCTTGCTATCATGTAGACTTCTTGGGAAAGTCGATTATTGCAGATGCAGTTAAGTTAAAATGTAACCCTTTATCCTTTGAGATCCTTTTTGACCCATTTAAAATATATTGTAGTTTTTAATATTCCTTTGTGATTGAGCTTTATCTTTTTATCTTTGTTGTTCTTTAAAAGATATTTCTCGTTATATGGATGCCATGATACCTGCCAGGGAGTGGTATTGCTGGATCATATGGGATTTCATGTACTAGTTGTTTTAAGTAGTGCCATATGTTTTTTCCCAGGTGCTGTATGTATTTATAAGTCCATCAGCACAGCAATATATTATGAATCTGAATTCCACCTGTCCTCTCCAGCATTTGTTTCGTTTCTTTGGTTTGGGCTGGAATTGTAGGTATTAAGTACTATCATTGTGGTTTGAATTTGCATCTCCCCGAAGGCTAGTGATCCTGGCCATTTTTTTAAGTGTGTTAATCATTTGTCCTTCATTTTTTGGTGAACTGTCTTCTCATATCTTTTTCCTATTTCTCGATTGGGTCTCTTGTTAATTTCTTATTGAGATGTAGAGTTCTGTATATTTTCTTAATTAACCCTTTGTCCGATGTGTCATTGGTAAAAAACATTTTCCCAATCTGCGGGCTCTGATTTCACTCTTCTAATGCTGTCTTTTGAAGTGCATAAGTGGTGTAACTTCATTTATGTCCAATCGGCTTTATTCTAGCCAGTGAACTTTGGGAGGATTGAAGTGTCTCCGAAACTCCCCTAGGCCCCAAACAATAATCAGGCAGGTTTATAAAGACAAAAACCCGAAGCCAATTTGGCACTCAGGAGGGGTTGAGAGTGTTACATTCCTTTGAGTGGGTAAGCAAGGAGGGGCTGAGGACTGTGCATTCCTTTTAGCCAATGGTTTACAGAGGCTAAGATAGGAGTTAATATTTCCTAACTTTGGGAGACAAGCAGGAAAGGGTGTGGGGGGAGGTCAGATGCTCACAGGCATCCTCCCTAAGGGTGATCAGTTGCCAGATACAGTGGGCCCCACTCCCTGCTGTTAAGAACAATGGATGCCTGCAGTCATCTATTTGGTTCCTGTAGGTGGGGTTTGCACCCTACTGATAATGGATCCTGTAGAGACCCAGAGAATAGGTTAGTTAAGCTGCCATCCTAAATCTAGGATCCACCCATCTTGTCACATGTATATCCCCAATCCCTCCTCTTCCTATTACATGTATGTCGCTAGACCACCCCCTCATTACTGTATTATCTATAGCACAACCCCTTCCTGTGACGTAGGTCCTCACCTGTAATTAGGGGGCTTGCATGTCTCCAGAGAAGATAAATAGCCTGGGCTAGCATTAAACTCTCTCTCCCTCCACGTGGACCATCAAGCGGGACTGAGGTGAGCATGCTACCATGAATCCTGTCTGGCTCCATTTATTTCAACACTTCTATCTCTCATGCTCTCTATAACTACTATGATCTTTGCTTATTATCGCTGTACAATTGTGCCTACCGGACCCATAATGATGTGTTAGGGGCTGACTTCCCCTGACAAATGGGGTAAGGGACGAAACTAAAAAGCGTTGGTCTTTTTGGTCCTGGTTGGTGCCTCTTTCAGGGGCTGAACTTGGACATTGTGAGGGGCCTCACTATAGGTATGTAGAGGAGACAAAGCCTGGTCTTTTGATCCTGCAGGAGTCAATGGGGCACTTGCTCCCTGCAAAGTTTAACATGAGACTGGGAAAGGTCAGACTCCTTGGGAAGTGTAAACTGCCTTAGGGACTGGAGCCTGGGAGCCTGGGCTAGGTGGTGCACTACCCTTAGTTGTCAACAAAGGCCCTGAGTGGGAATTTGCTAACATCACCTGGAGATCTGCCTGCTTGGCACATTTTTGTAATCACCATAGGGGTCCTGAAGAAGATTTAGCCCAGTGGTTCTCAACCTTCCTAGTATCTCGACCCTTTAATACAGTTCCTCATGTTGTGGTAAGCCCCAACTATAAAATTATTTTTGTTGCTACTATGTAACAGTAATTTACCTACTGTTATGAATGGTAATATAAATATCTGATATGCAGAATGTATTTTCCTTGTTACAACTTGAACATAATTACAACAGTGATTAATCACAAAAACAATATGTAATTATATTACAAATAGATGAAAGTTTGTGTTGAAGCATGGTGTAGCATGTGTAACAGTCTTAATATAACAACAGTAAACTACATTGCTTCGTCTTGCGACAGTATGCATAAAAAGCCAATGTCAGTGCAAAGGTTGAGATAGCTTCTTTCTCGCCAGATCAGAAATTCTCGGGGCAGTCTTTGTAAGAGAACAACGAAGATCATCTTCCACAAGTCTACTTTTGTATTTAGACTTGATAATCAGCAGGCTGATAAACCCAATTTCACAAAGATATGTTGTTGGAAATGGAAGAAGAAGGTTTCAGACAGAACAGGTTATGACTACAAACACTTGATCCAGAATTTTGTAACTGGCATTGTAGAGATATTAGTTCTCGCTGCATCACTGTTAATAAGTTCAATGAACTCCTCTTATGCTGTCTCAGGAACATCTTCAGCTTTGACTGAATGGGATCTGGCAAGTGCAAATGGGGTGTCAGGTAGATTTGGAAAGTACGATGAAATTTCTTCTACAAACACGTGCAAGTATTCTTTCACAGAAACTACCATCATAATCCTTTTGCCTGGTTCAATGTCATGTTCCTCAAAGAAAACATGTCTCGGGCTGCGTCAAAAACAGATAAGGTAGGCAACATGTAAATTTTAATTTTATCCAATTATTTTTGCCAAAGCTGGTTTCATTTGGAATGATTGGATATTTTCAGACCAATCAAGGCATGCTGCACTTGGTCCTTGAAGTGATCAATTTAACTTATTCAAGATGGCAAAGATGTCAACTAAGTAAGCTGTTTTCCGCAGTTCACTTCTATCACTGAAAAGTGTTTTGAACTGCGGTCTTGCTTTCTGATTAAAAAACATTTTGAGTTCATCACGAAACTCAAAACCATAAAATTTTTCCATTGGACAACTACCTTACTTCATGTGACATAGCAGAGCATTGTTTGGTGCAGCACACTTGTTGCACAGTTGCAAAAAACAGTCGAATGTTTAAAGTACTCGCCTTTATGAAATTGACAGAACTCGACGCTTTTCATTACTTCTTGTAACTCATGTGGCAGTGTCATCATTGCTAATATTTGCCTATGAATCATACAGTCAGTTCCGATGACTTTGGGTGACTCGTTCAGTAGCAGACGTTGAAATCCATCCAGATTAACATCCTAGCATAGCTGGAGCCCTATCCTTGCAAACACCACAAACCTTTCCCAAGAGATCTTATGCTCTTTCAGAAACAACCAACTGTGTCAAATACATCACATGCAGTAGTCTTTTCAAGAGGTTTGTAAAAAAAATTCATCTTTAAAGTCGCTATCATTAATATTCCTCATGTAAACCAGTAACTGAATAGTTTGCAACATCTGCAGATTCAAACTGGATGCTAAATATTGGAAGTGGAGCAGATTTAATTTCCTGGATGACCTGATCAAGAATATCAGCAGGCATGCCATCTATTCTTCTGCGGACAGTGTCATTGCACTCAAATTTGTAACATTCGGCTCCGATCATAACGCAAACGATGTGTTTGGTCACTGGCAACAGTAAATCCTCAGCAATCATGTGAGGTTTCATAGCTCTGGCAATTCTGAGGGCCACCAAATATGAAGCTTCAACAGCTGCTACTTGTCACCAGTGTCAAGTCTGGCTTTCTTGAGTCCACCAGCTTTGCTTCTAAAATAGTTGGTATCCTTGCCAGCAAAGCTCAGATGCTTGCTATCAAAATGGCATTTTAGTTTGTTCGGCTTCATAGATTTGGTTGATAGAACTTCACAACCAATGACACATTGCGGTTTCTCAATTCCTGCTGTAATGGTTGAGGTGAAACCATACTGTAAAAAAATCCTCACTATATTTTCTTTTCTTAACATTCTTCTCTACGTGATCCATTGTCATGGGATGGTTTGGTAATGAAAATAATATATAACAATACCCTTAATAATACAAAAGATGATACATAGCATAGTTCAGTCTGTGATTAAAGTTTTCTGTGATTTACCATTCTCTGTTGTTTTTAACATACCTGTTACTATCAGTAGGGGGCAGTATTCACAACCACAGCTGAATATAAATAGACTGGATCAACATCCAGATTAAATTCCCATAGTACAGATATATATATATATATATATATATATATATATATATATATATATATATATATATATTTGCAGTAGATGATTTTACATTTACCCAGTAATTACAATTCATAAAATGTCATTTTACCCTGCCTCCAATACTGCTGCTTTCAACACAACACCTGCTTCCTACAAGGCAGTCACTGTGTACACATGTGACTGGTCCATGTAAGTACATTATGGCACCAGTCCTGTCACATACACTTGTATTTGTATGAAGTGTATGTGATGGGGTTGGTGTGATGATGTCATGACGCCATAGGTACTTGTATGTGGGCATATCTGCATGTGGGCGTACCCATATAGAGATGGATACAGGAGGGGTGTCTCAGTTCCTAAGACCATTGTAAGTATGTGTTTTCTGATGGCCTTAGGCAATCTTTGTGAAAGGGTCATTCCACCCCCAAAGGGGTGCGACCCACAGGTTGAGAACTACTGATTCAGCCATACATCAATATAGGGGAATTGATCAAGTGGCCAGGTGTCCTTGTTACTGCTGGGGATTCAAATAAGTGACAACCACTATAATGCCTTGATCACTTAGGAGTTTTTATTGGGCTATAACCGGACTGCTAGAATGTAAAAGTGATTCTCTGATTGCAGTCCTGAGTCCACATTTCAGTCTACCTTTAAGGCTAAAAATCTCATTTATCACCTGTCTAGGGGTCAAGCAATCATGAACAGAAACAGAAAGCAAAATTAATGGATTAATTGTAACTTCAAAAAGAGTAAGCATGCCTTACAAAGTACATTTCTTTTCATAAAAGGAGCAATACCAAAATTGATTATAACATCCTGGTTACCATAACAAAAATATATTGTCACATCCTGGTTATCATGACAAGATTAACTACACCATTCAGATTAAAACATCAAAGGGAACAATATTGGATCAGAACAAATGATATATTGAAGAATAATCAAAACTAATTGTGTCCGGAGCCTGGAAATAGTGCATTCTAAAATTAACCCCCAGCAGACACTTTCCCAGTATCAGGCAGAAGCAGGAGTTAGCAGGGCAGGTGGGCTAGGAGATAGAGCTGGTGAAAACAATCCAAGGACACTTAAGAGAGGCCAGACCCCCCTTCCCCCTGCTCCTCCCCTTCGAGGCCTTCAGGCCCTGGTTCAAAAGACTGTTACAGATAACTTTGAACACTGTTGCTTAGCTCCGGACCAGCAGACAACAAAGGTACAGGAAAATTCCCTAGCTACTCCCTCCAGACCCGGGCTATAGAACTGTCCACCTCTCACATGGACAGTGTGAAATTATGGGGCCCCAACTGGGGGTCCCCTGTGATTCTCACCCGAGAGCTCAGGATGCTCCCGTCCCTTTCTCTGTTCTCCCTTCCCTCCTCAGAGCTCTGAAACAAACTTCTGAAACTGTTTTCTACCTTTACTTTCTTTCTGTCACCAAATCAACCTCATAGTTAGGGCATGAAAGCCGGGCGGAATAAGAGCTGTCTTGAGGCGCCCCTGCCCACTCTTGTGTGAGTGTGGCGCATTTTCTCCTCCATCCACCCTTTTCTCGGACCAGGACTTCTCAGCGGCCATCTGTAGCATGTATGTACCTGACAGTACCTGACTACATGTTATTTCTATTCCGGCCACTGCTCCTTGCTGCTGGGTTCTGTAGAACCTCTTTTCATTTATTTCATTTCTGAGTCGTGGGCCCACGGAATAGCCACGGTCAAAGGACACCACTTGGGAGCGCCCGAGTCTCGCTATTCCTTTTCCGGTGGCGCTGGGAAGCCAGGCTTCCCCCTCCCAACATTCCGGAGGCCCAGTTGGATATTCAGGAAGATGAATGCCTAACTCGGTCTCCTCCAAGAACCCTGCAGCATGGGAAACAAAAATTCCAAGTCAGAATCCTCCACACCTGTAGGTTGCCTCCTGACTAATCTCTCAACCCTTGGCTTAACGCCAGATCTCTGGCCCAAATGCCATGTTTTTTAACTACAATTCGGTTTGGCCCCAATATAAACTAGATAATGGGTCTCAATAGCCAGAAGACAGTACTTTCAATTTCAACATTTTGACTGATCTCAGTAACTTTTGCCAGCAAACTGGCAAATGGCTTGAGGCCCCCTATATCCAAGCTTCCTTCCTTCTCTGCTCCCATCCCTCTCTCTGTACTACCTGCCACCCCACTCAAGTTCTTTTTTTTAAAACATTTTATTAGGGACTCATACAACTCTTATCACAATCCATACATATACATACATCAATTGTATAAAGCACATCTGTACATTCTTTGCCCTAATCATTTTCAAAGCATTTGCTCTCCACTTTAGCCCTTGGCATCAGGTCCTCTTCCCCCCCCCCTTCCTGCTCCCCCCTCCCTCATGAGCCCTTGATAATTTATAGATTATTATTTTGTCATATCTTGCCCTATCCGGCATCTCCCTTCACCCCCTTCTCTGTTGTCCATCCCCCAGGGAGGAGGTCACATGTAGATCCTTGTAATCGGTTGCCCCTTTCCAACCCACTCACCCTCTACTCTCCCAGTATCGCCCCTTACACCCCTGGTCCTGAAGGTATCATCCACCCTGGATTCCCTGTGCCTCCAGTTCTTATATGCAGCAGTGTACAACCTCTGCTGTATCCAGTCTTGCAAGGTAGAATTCGGATCATGGTAGTTGGGGCGGGGGGAAGCATCCAGGATCTGGGGGAAAGCTGTATTCTTCATTGGTACTACATCGCACCCAGACTGACTCATCTCCTCCCCTAGACCCCAGGGGATCTCCAGTGGCCGACAAATGGGCTTTGGGTCTCCATTCTGCACTTCCCCCTTCATTCACTATGGTATTTTTTTTTTTGGATGATGCCTTATACCTGATCCCTTTGGCACCGCGTGATCGCACAGGCTGGTGTGCTTCTTCCAATGTGGGCTTTGTTGCTTCTGAGCTACATGGCCACTTGTTCACCTTCAAGCCTTTAAGACCCCAGACACTATCTCTTTTGATAGCCAGGCACCATCAGCTTTCTTCGCCACATTTGCTTATGCACCCGTTTGTCCTCAGCAATCGTATCATGGAGATGTGCAGCCAATGATATGATTTTTTTGTTCTTTGATGCCTGATAACTGATCCCTTTGGGACCACGTGATCACACACTCAAGTTCTTTTAGCCCAATACTCTCTTAACCTGAAACACTTGCCAGCTCAAACAAACTCACCACTCCACAATCAGGTCTCCAACAGTACTCCCCCTCATCGTTCTCTGAACCCCCTAACTCCTTGTCTGTGCCCCCAGTAAGGCCTTCTCTATATTCTGGGTGCCCTTCACTATCACCTACCTCCACTGCCCCCTCAACTTCCAACCACCCCTCTTCAGTTGCCCCACACTCCAGGCCCTAAGTTCTCTCCTTTGTCTTTCTGTCAATCATCATACCCATTTGCACCAACCCCTCTGCCCCCTACAGGAAGTTGCAGGCACTGAAGTCTCCTCTGTGTCCATGTTCCCTTCTCTCTCACTGACTTGTCCCAAATTGAAAAGCACTTAGCTTTATTTTCCAATGATCCCACCACCTACATCAAAAAGTTTCGCTGTTTGTCTCAAGTCCATGATTTATCATGGCATATTTTTGTAGTCTTTCCATCCACTCTCACCTCAGATGAAAGAGAGTGTGTATTTACCACTGCCCAGCAGCATACAGACTAGGTTTACTTCACTGACCCCAACATGCCTGTGGGTACTGAGACAGGAACCAGGCTGGAGTTACCAAACCAATACTGAGGATGACCAGGCCTGCTGAGATAAAATGCTCCAGTGTGCCCTGGCTGACCGCCAGGCAATTTCTCACAAAGCAGTTAATTTTGATAAGCTCAGAGAAATTACTTTAAGGCCGGATTAAAATCTGGCAGCATTTTTTTCTTTTTATTAGGTCTCATACAACTCTTTTCACAACCCATACATACATTTGTATCCAGCACATTTATATATATGTTGCCATCATCATTCTCAAAACACCTACTTTCTATTTGAGCCCTTGGTATCAGCTCCTGATTTTTATCCCCTCCCTTCCCGCTCCCCCCTCCCCCTGTACCCTTGATAATTTATAAATTATTATTATTTTATCATATCTTCCACCATCCAACATCTCCCTCACCCACTTCTCCGCGCGTCCCCCAGGGGGGAGGATATATGTAGACCTTGTCATCTGTTCCCCCTTTCTCCCTCACCTTCCCTCTACTCTCCCAATATTGCCACTCTTACCACTGGTTCTGAGGGTTCATCTGTCCTGTATTTCCTGGATTTCCAGTTCCTATCTGTGCCAGTGTGCATCCTCCAGTCCAGCGGATATGTAAAGTAGAATTGGGATCATGATAGTGAGGGGTGGTGGGGAGGAAGCATTCTTGAACTAGAGGAGAATTGTATATTTCATCATTGCTACATTGCACTCTGACTGGCTCGTCTCCTCCCCGCGGCCTTTCTGCAAGAGGATGTCCAATTTCCCCCAGATAGGCCCTGGGTCCCCACTCTGCACTCCCCCTCATTCACAATGTTATGATTTTTTTGTTCTTATTTTTTTGGTCTTTGATGCCTCATACCTAATCCCTTTGACGCTTTGTCATCTCACAGGCTGGTGTGCTTCTTCCATGTGGGCTTTGTTGTTTCTTAGCTAGATGGCCGCCTGATTGTCTTCAAGCCTTTAAGACACCAGACGCTATATCATTTGATAGTCGGGCACCATCAGCTTTCTTCACCACTTTTGCTCAGCGATCAAGTCAGAACAGGCTGGTGTGCTTCTTCCATGTGGGTTTTGTTGTCTCTCAGCTAGATGGCTGCTTGTTTATCTTCGGTCTTTAAGACTTCAGGTGCTATATTTTTTGGTAGCTGGGCACCATCAGCTTTCTTCACCACATTTGCTAGTGCACCCATTGTCTTCAGCGATCGTGCCAGGAAGGTGAGCATCTCAGACTGTCTGGCAGCATTTTTAAATCACCTGACTGAAGCCCTTACCCAATACACCCGCCTAGACCCAACCTCACCAGCAGGGGCCACTGTCCTTGCCACACATTTCATTACTCAATCAGCTTCAGACATTAGAAAAGTCAAAAAGGCCGAAGATAGCCCCCAAACTCCTGTCTGTGACCTGGTAAATATGGCCTTTAATGTCTTTTAATACCAGAGAGGAGCAGACAGGGAGTCCCAAAATCACCAGAAGGCAAACTTACAGGCCCAAGCCTTGATTGCAGCCCTGAGCCCTTCAGCAACCGGGAAGATATCGACATCCATCTCAAGCCCGGGAAACAACAGTTTCAGACCACCCCCAGGAATCTGCATCAAGTGTGATCAGCAAGGTCACTGGGCCAATCGCTGCCCATGACTTTGTCTGCTATGTAGTAAACGGGGCCACAGGAAAAGTGCCTGGCTGCTGAAGAATGACAGAGCCTGGACTTGACAACCCCAATCACCCTCTCTGAGCCTTGGATAACAATCAAGGTAGTGGGTAAGGTTTTGTCCTTTCTAGTCACCACAGGGGCTAACTTCTCAGTTTTGCCTTCTCTGGTCCTTTACACCCTTCCAAGGTCTCTGTCATGGAAATCAACAGCCGTCCCTTTCACTTATTGTCCACTGGGCCTCTTACATGTCGGAAACATGAAGGGTATCAAACTGATGATTCCCCGGTAACACAGGGAAACAACAGAGCAGACACGGTCACCCACAGAGGAAGTGAATCAGACTCAGCCACGAGTCTGTTACTTCACAGATCAGAATGTAGATGGGTTTTCTCTGCACAAAATGTGCAGACAATGTAACTGTAAATACTAAAATTTTCTCCAACCCCAAACAATTCTTTTGGTGCAATGGAACTTTAACTAAATATGTAAATTCCTCCACAGAAGGACCTTGTTTTCCAGTTACCATAGTTCCTCAGCTCACCCTGTATGGTCAGTCTGAGTTAGCATGGTTACTCTTTCTGATGATCAAAAAGAGGATATTCCTTCCTATAATGGTAGGTATAAGCCTAGCCTTCAATCATAGCACCTGTAGTGGCTGGAGGAGCACTTGGCCACTCCATCATCTCAGCACAAGATTTCGAAGATCGATTGCAGACTGCTTTGGAGTCTACCACAGCCTCCTTGACCTCATTACAATGCCAGATCACTTCTTTGGCCAAAGTTGCCCTACAGAACAGACGGGCCTTAGATCTTCTCACTGCTGAAAAAGGGGGTACCTGCCTTTTCCTCGGGGAAGAATACTGTTATTATATCAATGAATCTGGGCTGGTATAGCAAGACAGAAAAAGTGAGAACCTCCACGGTCACGGACGGATGAATTACTCCCCATTTAGCTTATTGCAACCCCCCTTAGCCACCTGGTTGTTACCCCTATTAGGTTCACTAATCCTTATCTCTTTATTTTTCCTCTTAGCACCGTGTTTTCTCATATTTATCCAGCAGGGCATACAAGAATTGTCAAGGGTCACAGTAAACCAGCCACTACTTCACCCATACACTTACTTGGCCACTTCCCCCCTTCCCCCACTTTCTTCTACCACCTCTGGTGTCTAAGCCTACAGTGCTCCCTACCAGCAGAAAGCAACCAAACAAAATATAACACCCCTTATCACCAAAACATGGGATGTCAGGCAGAATCGGGAGTTTGCAGGGCAGGTGGGCTAGATGATAGAGCTGGTGAAAACACTCCAAGGACACTACAAGAGACCAGGCCCACTCCCCTCCCCACCCCTTCCCCTTCATCCTCCTCCCTTCAGTGGCTGTCAGGCCCAGGTACAGAAGACTAACCATTGCAGATAACTGAATGCTGCTGCTTAGATCCAGACCTGCAGACAACAAAGTTGCCGTGGAAAATTCCCCACCTACTCCCACCCCCCAGACCCAGGCTATAAAACTGTCTACCTCTATAAAACTGTCTACCTCTCAACTGAACAGTGTGATTTTCTGCTCTCCCTTCCCTCCCCGGAGCTCTGAAATAAACCTCTGAAACTGTTTCTACCTTTGTTTTCTTTCCATCACCATATCAACCTCACACCCATAAGGGGAGGGAGAACTGGCAGGTCAACTTTCTGAGATGGGAAGGAGGAATGGGCAAGTTACTTAGTTGCTTACCAAAATGGAGTTTCTTTTGCTTGGGTGCCTCATTACTACATTCCACACTGGAATATTTTAGGGTCATATGTGCCCATGTTAAGCCAACTAACCTCAAATATAGACCACTCTAATTCACAAAGGGCTTGGAGATTTCTAGGATGAAACTGTGCTCCATACTCATCAGTAAATTCAGCTTTAAATTTGTTCAGGCTGCACTGTAGAGGAGCGCTACTGGTAGAACATGAGCTAGTTAGTTCAGAGGAGAAAGAATAGAAGGGTAAACAAAGAGACTTGTAGGGGGCTAAGCTGAGAGAGTCCCTTGAAACCAGAGGTCAGAAATCCACTCATGATCTAGGGCCCTCATGTAAGGGAAAAAATGCATTAGGTGTCTTGTTATAGTCATTGAATGAAATGAGAAAACTAAGAAACCGAGTGGTCCAGAGAACTATCGCTTATTTGATCAAGCACTGTAGGACTAAAAAGAACACGGCCCCCCCCAAAAAATTAAAGAGAGCCAGCCTGCAGGAAGGGTCCACTCTACCGGAGTAGTCACTGCCAATCCAAGGGCTAAGAACAATACAAGGGGGGAAACAATGAGACAAGGAAGAAGACAGGACAATCAAGACTGGACTATATTGAAAACGAATCAAAAAATGGACACCCTAACAGCCAGACTCTTCAAGAGACTCTGAGTGAAGAGTATACCTGGGAGAGCTATGACCGAGTGTGGTCCGCTGCTCCTCCTGCCCCCCCTCCACAAACCCCGATGGACTAGTCGCAAACCAGAAAACGGGGTCTTACCTCTGGAGGTTAACCATGCACACTTCAAATACAGATTTTGGGTGGGCATCTCCCCAGCGGCTTCGAGACCAGGTCACTGAGAAAGTCCCAGGCCCTGGAACAGCTTCAGGTGGTGCCTCCCCAAGAGTGAGTTCTCCCATCAGGTCAAGGCTATATTCCAGAGGGCACAGTAGTTATGGTATCTTGCTGGAGCCACCAAAATGGTACGTGTTGTGAGAAATTAATAGCCACTATAATGTCCTTTATGTGCAAATTGGGAGTCTTTATTCCAACTGGCGGCCATTGGGAGGATTCAGGTCTCTCAGAAGTTCCCCAAGGCCCCAAATGATACTCAGGTGGAGTTTATAAGGGCAAGCGGGAGGGGTTGAGGTTATTACTTTCAGTGGGTAAGCAGGGAAGAGTTGGGGGTCCACATCCCTTCAGTAAGCAGCTTAAGAAGCTTGTAGAAGCGTTAATCTTAACTTTGTGGGGCACTATGGAATGTGGTAACGGACAAAGGGCACATTTGGAGAACAGGAGAATATTGGCATTTGGGTAATAATACAATGTGAAGGGGCAAACCTGGGTGTGGAGGAGAAAGAGGTTGCATACTTTAGTGATGAAAGAGGCCAGCATTTTTAAAATTCCAGAATGGGGCACATGAGTCAAGCTTGAGAATTTCTGACAGCACTGCCCTGCTAACCAATTGGCTTGTGATTCAAACTCACCCAGAATGCCTTGGAAAGTAGACTTAGTGAATTACTTCTCAAACGTCTCAGCCTTCAAAATAGAAATACAGTTCTACTCTGTGCGCAGTGGGTCACAGTGAATCAGAATCATCGCAATGGAATCCAAAACAATACCAGACTGGTTTGGTTTGGTTTCATTGCTACGAGCATATCGAAACCCTGGCAGCATGGTAAGTGGGGTATTGACTGCCGGAAATCCAGCTTCTAGGAAGAATGGCTAAAGGGTCTGTCTCCTAAGGATTTACAGTCCAGCTCCTCCCATGCCCGAGTTGGGAGTGACTCGGTGACTGCGTTTATGGCCTAATTGTCTGATTTGAGTCAAGAAGCACGTTCCCCTATTTTGTGGCGCTGGTTTAACAGCCCCAAACTGAAAATATTTCAGAGGAAATTAAAACTTCCCTTTTTTTCACAAAGCTTTAACCACTAAGTGGGGGTTGGAGGGCAGGGGGGTGGGGAGAGAAGGACAGCAAACAAATTGTCAAAGTCATTCACTCTGTCCTGCACTTCTCACATTTTCAGGATGTGGGGTTTCCCTGTTTTCTGCACAGTCATAGGTGGCAGGCAGTGGCCCCAGGCTGTAGACTGATAATCTGAAGATACGCTGTCCTGACTGCAATGACCATGGAGAATTTTCCTTCTGTAAAGTTCTCAAGGAGATGCATTGATAGTGACTGCAATACTAGTCTCACACATAGCAGATATTGTTTGGATGATGCTGTGTAATTGTTAGGTTACTTTCTCATGTGTGTCTTCATGTACGCCCGTACTGACCCTGCCCACCAGAGGTCATGCAGGTCACCCTACCTCTGGCTCCTCTCTGGCAAACCAGGTCACTGCATTCTACTTTTGAATGGTTCTGGGTTCTGGTTTCATAGCTCAAATTAATCATTTTAAATTTTTAATTTTAAAATCGGACTGTTTATATTTAATCATTTTATTTAAAGATACCCATGTGGCCTTGGTCTGGCACATGCAAATGGTGACTGTGGCTCTGTGTGTGTGTGTGCCCCTGAAAAAGAAAGGTAGGTCAAACTCCAGCAGGGCCAAACCCATGGACTGACACACTCACTGAGGTGGTGGAACAAAATACAACCAAATCCGATGGTAGGAGGAACATGCTGATAAAGCACACTTAGAAGCAGCAGCTGAATGAGAGGACATGCCAAGCTACTTAGCAGGGTACCCTCGCTGAAGAAAGATCTCACCGCCCCTCCCGGACCAACACATGTTAGGATCTTCCTTGCAAGACCCATTGCCAATCTATTCTGCCATCCCGTGGTCAGAGAACAGAACCCCTGCAGGCAAACCTACTCAAAAATGCATTTAGGTGAGGGAGGGGGTAAAGGGGAGGGAGGGGAAAAAAAAGAGGACCTGATGCAAGGGGCTTAAGTGGAGAGCAAATGCCTTGAGAATGATTGGGGCAGGGAATGTATGGATGTGCTTTATACAATTGATGTATGTATATGTATGGATGGTGATAAGAGTTGTATGAGTCCCTAATAAAATGTAAAAAAAGAAAAGAGGAGAAAAAAATGATTAGGGCAAAGACTGTACAGATGTGCTTTATACAATTGATGTATGTATATGTATGAACTGTGATAAGAATTGTATGAGCCCCTAATAAATTGTTAAAATTTAAAAAGAAAAAGAAAAGAGAAAAAAGAAAGATGTCCCCATTTAAGTCCTACTTGTCAAATACTATGATGCAGGAGTCAAGCAAGCAGTAAAACACAGAGCAATTTGCTCATCTACTATTTCATGATCTTGGCAGCGTGCTGTCTTTATTAAAGTCATGTAAGGAGCAAATACCATTCAGGAAAAAGTACTGCCCCAGGCTTTTAAGATAGAAAACCTTATACAAATCAAAAGTCTGAGATTATCAAGGTGGCTGCATTGTCATACATGTAAAAGGAGTGCCATTCTCTCTTTGCTTTTATTTGTACAGTACATTAAAATGATTTTATACGAAAAAAAATGCATTTAGGTCTTCCACCGTCAACCTAGTGCTCAGAATGTAAACTTGAATGGAAGCCACTTCATTCACATGGAGACTCAGAACTGGATCTTGGACTTTCACTGTCACAAGAGTGTGGGAAGCAGAACCTGGAAGACAGTGTATGCCAACAAACTCTCAACGTTCATATGTTCAGGAGTCTGGGAAGCAGGGGCTCCCGTGGAGGGAACCTTCACTTTCCTCGTTGGAGCTGCATTGCCTTCACATTCTCCTAAGTAAAAGTCATTCCCCAAGATTTCACCACCACCACTACCACCAACAACAACCATAACAATGCCAATCTTAAGACACAAGCATATGGTTGCTACGTCATAAGCTACTTGCCTGAATGTTGTCTGTTATTGAAAGCAACCATACACTATCATCTGCCCCATCCTAAGTAGGGTCTACTCCCTTCGGATAAAGACCATAGATTATTCCCCCAGAAAAGTGTTCAAAGACACCTAAGGTCAAGCCAGCTAAGAGACCAAGGTGAGGCTGCCGTCTTTACTCTAGAGCCTGTCCATCTTGTCAGGTATGTACTTTCCAGTCACATGTGTGCTGTGATGGCTACATAATCTCTTGCCAACTTGAGGTTAAGAGTGAAGGGGGGTGGGGAGTTTAGTCTGCCAATCAGGGTGCAGCTTGATGGCCTCATTTGGAGGTTCCACAGAGATAAATAGCTCCCTGGAGGCCTGACCCACTCTCTGGTGGGTTTTTTTCTGGGAAGGATTTTAGGGTGATTTTAGGAAGTTCTAAAGGGCTTTTGGGGGTCTTCATAAATGATTTAGGTTGTTTTAAAAAGGTTTTAAGGTGTGCTAGGTTGGTAGGTAGATAGGCCTTTAGGGTGTTTTTTCAATGATTTTATCATTTATTTGTAACATTTTTTGTGTTTTTTGTTATTTTGAGAGTTGTGGGACCTTAGGGGGTACTTTAATACTATTAAGGTGTTTTCTTTTTTTTAATCTTTTAAGGCAGTGGTTGTCAGCCTTCCTAATGCACAACCCTTTAATATAGTTCCTCCTGTTGTGGTGACCTACAGCCATAAAATTCTTTTTGTTGCTACTTCATAACTGTAATTTTGCTACTGTTATGATTCTTAATGTAAATATCTGATATGCTGGATTTATTTTCACTGTTACAAATTGAACATAATTAAAGCATAGTGATTAATCACAAAAACAATATGTAATTATATATTTTGAAATATTTCTTTCTAATTACACATAAGTGAAATATTGTCTTGAACCATGGTGCAGCATGGGTAACAGTTCATGCAGGGTACTTGTATGTGTATGCATCTGGATGTGGGTGGACCTGCCTGGAGACAGGTAGAGGAGCGGTGTCTAAGTTCCTAAAACCATCAGAAAAATGTGTTTTCCGATGGTTTTAGGTGACCCCTGTGAAAGCGTGTGTTAGAAAGGGTTCTCTAGATAGACAAAACCAGATGGCTAGTAATTATATATATATATATATAAAGATAGATATATAACACAAGAAATTAACTGTTAAATTATATACAGATAGATATATAATAAAAGAAATGAACATTTAAATTATAAAGCAGTACAAATGGCTTAGTGCAACTCACTCCCGTGAGAGAGTTGTGAGACACTGGCAGTCCTTTAAATCTTGAGGGCCGCCAGTCCATCCTCTGTAGAGAGAGAGCTAGGCTATATATACACAGGAAGCAAACAGCAAGGCAGGTCACCAACTGTCAGCCAGGTCACCAACTGTCAGTCCCCAGCTCCAGAGATGTACATTCCAATCATGCAGACTTAAAGGAACCTCAATTTACAGTGACACAGTCCAACAGGCATCCCACAGGTAGTGTAGCCTCTAAATTGAGGCACAAAACAAGCAAGGCAGCCTCACACTGGTCCAATGATCAAAGAGGGAGAGACAAGAAAGGCGAGGCTCACCAAGCCATTTATCTCTCAGCCCTTCAATTAATTCCACTTGTGTTTATTGGCCTGGTTGGCACAATAAACTATCCCAATCCACCCCTTGCCAACCTGACACCTGTGCATAATTCTTTAGCCATATATACTTATATAATTTCCAGAAATTGATGAAATCACACTTATACTTAGCATCGATCATCTATCATACATATAAATGAAAACACACCGAGTCCAATTGTATCTGATATATCATACCTGGACAAAGGAAAAATATGCAATAAGCACATAAAAAGAAAATACATTGACAATTACAAACCTCGCTTTTGCAATTGATCATGTGGTCATAATTGATAGGTAGAACTACCTTCTACTACTACCCATTCTGTATTACCTTTTCCCTCAGCAAGCACCTCAGCTGGCTGTGGTTTTTTGCCTGGTGGGGTCACCCAGACCTTCATTCATGAGGGGTCTGGGTCATTATAAGTCCTGTCAGGATTGAGTTGCTGTAATTTACCATTTACTTTAATCACAGGGCAAGGTAGCACTAAGATTCGGCCTATGGGATCTCCTGGATTCCAGACATATTCTTCTTTACCTCCATTATGTAGTACCAGTTCAATTTGTCCTTGGTAATCAGGATCAATCACACTTTTTAGTACAGTGACACCCTTCCTGACCTGTTGATCCAAAGGCATAAGAAACCCAAAGTGGCCGGGGTGGCATTCTCAGCTGCCAGTTCAGTAGAATCCGTGCTGTGTTTCCAGGTGGGAGAGTTCCTTCCTCCAGGCCTGAGGAACGGGGTTGCTGGGACAGGAAGCAAAACTGCTGCAAGTGGATCACTAGGAGTAATAGTGAGAGGTGCCACACCAGCTTCTACCCCTTGATTCCTGGACCCATGAATTCTGGGAGACACAACACCATATATTGGCCGCTGGTTTAGAGCGTATACAGCTTCTTGGAGAACATTGCCCCAGCCCCGCAAGTTGTTGCCACCTAGTTGGTGCCATAATTGTGTCTTTAGGAGCCCATTATTCTATCAAGCCAACAGCTTCAGGATGATGAGGAACATGATACGACCAGTGGATTCCATGGGAATGGGCTCATTGCCGCACCGCATTTGCTGTGAAGCGAGTTCCTTGATCTGAAGCAATGCTATGTGGGATGCCATGCCGGTGGCTGAGGCATTCTGTAAGTCCACGAATAGTAGTTTTGGCAGAAGCGTCGCGTGCAGGGAAGGCAAATCCATATCCAGAGTAAGTGTCTTTTCCAGTAAGAACAAAATACTGTCCCCTCCATGATGGAAGTGCTCCTATGTAATCAACCTGCCACCAAGTTGCTGGTTGATCTCCCCGAGGAATGGTCCCATATTGGATTTAATGTTGGTTTCTGCTGCTGGCAAATGGGACACTCAGCAGTGGCAGTGGCCAAGTCAGCCTTGGTGAGTGGAAGTCCATGTTGCTGTGCCCATGCATAACCTCCATCCCTGCCGCCATGTCCACTTTGTTCATGTGCCCATTGGGCGATAACTGGAGTAGCAGAGGAAAGAGGAGGACCAGTCTCCACAGCGCGTGTCATCTTATCCACTTGATTATTAAAGTCCTCCTCTTCAGAGGTAATCCTTTGGTGAGCATTCACGTGAGATACAATTACCTTTACTTTCTTGGCCCATTCAGAGAGCTCTATCCACATACCTCTTCCCCACACCTCCTTGTCACCAATTTTCCAATAATGGTCCTTCCAATTCCCTGCCCATCCAGCCAAGCCACAGCCCAGTCTCATATCTGGTCATTTTTCCTTATATGCAAACTGAATGGCCAGGTGCACTGCTCAGAGTTCTGCCCATTGGGAAGATTTCCCTTCACCGCTGTCCTTTAGGGAGATCCCAGAAAGGGGTTGTAGTGCTGCTGCTGTCCACGTACGAGTGGCACCTGCATATCGTGCAGAGCCATCCGTAAACCAAGCATGACTTTTTTGGTCTTCACTTAAAGTATGGTAAGGAACTCCCCAGGAGGCCATAGGTGCAGACGGAGAAAGGAGGCAATGTGACAGGAGTGGAGACTGTGGGCATTTGGGCCACTTCTTCATGCAGCTTACTTATTCCTTCAGGTCCTGCTTTGGGCTGATCTCATATATACCACTTCCATTTAACAATGGAATGTTGCTGCACACGTCCAACTTTATGATTCCATAGGTCAGACAATACCCAGTTCATGATAGTAGTTTAGGCCTCATGGTGACTTGGTGGCCCATGATGAGGCACAATAAACTAACTACCTCAAAGGGTCTTTAGACCCCCCAAAAGGGTTGTGACCCACAGGTTGAGAACCTCTGTTTTAAGGTATTATTAATGTTTTTTAGAGGGGGGTAGAGTGTGTTTCAGGCCTTCAGAGTCATTTAAGTCTTTCAGGTACTTCTGATAGAGCTCCTTGCTGATGGGGAACTGCAGTGGTGGCTCAGCTTCCAGGCCTGCTTCCTGCTGACTCACCAATGGCTGGGTCCTCTGCTGAATTTCCATGTCATCAAGGAGTTGGTCCAAAAGCCAAGGCTCTGCCCAGAGGCTTGGGCAAGCAGAGGAGGGGTCCTGGGAAGCAGTGTTGCCTGCTGGCTGAGTAGGTGTGTTTCTACATCCTCGGGAGAGCACCGATGTGTCTCCCCAGTCTGCTACCACTGGGCACTCACAGTCAGGGCCAGCGTGGGCCCCCATGACAGATTTGGAAGCTCCTGCAAAGAGGGGCCTTGCCACTGCCCCGTAGATGAAAGCGTATGCTGCTTTCTGGGATCCTGACTTCCACTGGTGACGTTGTTAAAGTCAAGTCTCTGTGTCTCCGGAGGTCTTCCTGCCTGGGTGGGCTCCTGTGGCATTTGACCCTGGTGTATTAACTGGCCCAGAGGGTCTTTGCCTCCCAGGACACAAGCTACCTGGCTGCCGCCTCCATCAGCACCACCGCCAAAGCCGAGGGAGGGTGGTCTTTGGGCATCTATGGGTGTGCTTTGCTCCAGTGGCTGCAGAACCGGACGTGTGAAGGCATAACTGGCGCTGGATCGGCCACGGGGATCCAGGGGCACCCTGGTGCACTCTGGGTGCCGAACCCTTCAGTTCTGGAACCACGTGCAAATCCGCGCTTCTGGAAGGACTGTCTGTCGTGCCAGTTCTTGCCTGGCTGCCATCCTAGGAAATCGCTGCTTCTCAAACGCTTGCACCAGGTAGGCGGTTTGATCTTTAGTGATGACGGTCCTTTTCCGTCTGTCTGCATTCGGCGCCCTGCCTCAAGAATTTGGGGGGGAGGGGGCTGCACAGGACATGGCTCTCCCGGAGCTGGCCCAGAGCTCAGTCGGCTCCTCCTGAGTGGTCAACTTCTGCGGTTTTTGAACCACAGGATGACTCTGTCCTCAGACACGCCGGTGTCTCTGGCAAGTTCTTCTCTGGCCGTGGTGCCTAGATGTGGGTCTTGAGCAAACGAAGCTAGTAAGATGTCTAATTGAGAAGTGGTCCAGACAATCCTTTCTTCGGCCTAGGGTTCGCTCAAAACGGGTAGGATCATCCTTCGAGGCCATGCTGCAGACAGAGGAGCAGGTCGGAGGGAGAAGAGAGAGAGCGGTTTGAACCGCGACGCCTGGAGACCTTGAAGCCCCTGAAGGAAAAGCAAGCTCCAGCTGTGAAATATGATTCCCCTGGAGCACCTCATTAAATATTTAAGACCTGATTGGCTTCAGGGCTGAGGACGGCCAATGGAGATGAAGCACATATTTGCAGGTATCTGGTGCGTGGCAAACAGTGTCTTCTCCTCCTAACATTGAATAGTCTAGTTTCTGGTTTTATTTTTCTAACGTATCATTTTCTTTTTCATTTTTAAGTTTAAAATTGGACTGCCCTTGGCTTTCGGGTTCACAATTTGAGTTAAAAACTTTTTATGTACTTTTTTTAATATATAATAGTCACAAATCATACACTTCCATACTTCAAACACCTTTTAAAAGTGTTGTATATATGTATACATATATGTACATACATCATCACAACCAGTTCATATTCTCCATCCCTCCCACATTCAGGGTTTGCTCCCCAAATCGCCTCACCCTTCATATTCCCCCACTTCCCACGTGCCCCATAAAGCAGTACATCATTTTTATCTCTATACCTCCACTCCTCCTGTGGTTCACCCCCCAGGAAACCCAATAGGAACAATAAAAGACAAAACGCACAAAACCCCAAAGAGGAAATAAGAACAACAAGGAGAATATTATAAATGAGGGGGGAAATGAAGAGTAAACCCAAAACAAAGGATGACAGGCACACAGAATCTAGGGGTGGGATGGGACCACAACCAAAAACCAAAAAAAGAAAATCATTGTCAATCGTCCCATGGGTTATAAGTCAATTGCATTGATACATTCAAAAATTTATTCAATGGCATAATTTAGGATACCATTTATGTGAGGTCATGAATATTGTGCACCCCATAATCTCCCCACCCCTTCTTGTCATGTTGTTCTTCCTGAGGGCTTCCCCAAATGACATCAGGTTATGTGTCCCCATCCTCACACCCGAGTCAGCGTCAACGTATGTGTGTTTGAGACAATAGATTATTTCCTTGCGTGTACTCTTTTGTTTGTACATTCCGCATCATGTGGGGGAGGGGAGAGACCTTAATGTAAAATCACAGGAACCAAATAGTTACCATAATATATATAGAACAGGATCCTAGCACACTGTGTTGGTCTGGATAGCCTAGAGGAACAAATCCACAGAAACTCATATGCATAAGAGAGAGTTTTATATAAAGGGTAAGTGTACATTAAGAAAGTATCCCAACCCAGTGCTGTCCAAGCCCTTAAATCCAACATTAGCCCATATGGCCGGCACTGATCTACAAAGTCCTCCTCCATCTCACAAAACGCACACAATGACTCCGAATGCAGGAGGAAAGCAGAATCAGTGAGCCATGTAAGCATCTCAGCACTGGCAGGGGTCTCCATGCAGCTGCTCCAGCACCCAGGGTTGCATCAGGGCAGGTCCTGTGGCTTCTCCTCAGGGATGTCTCTCAGGAAGTGAGCCTTGCCAGCTGAGGCAGAGATCTAGCTAACCGCACACTGGTCCAACCATCAGAGAACAAGAGTCAAGACAGGAGAGACTTGCCAAATCATCTCTCTCCGCCCTTAAATTAAACTGCCCTTCAATTAATTCTACCTGTGTTTTTGGACCAGGTTGTCACAATAAACTTCATTATCACAAATATAATAAGACCAATGGTTCCAATAAAATGATTTTTTTAAAAAGACCCAGTGTTGCCCTGGTGGCATAGTGGTTAACAGGCGGGCTGTGTTCCCCAAGGTCTACAGTTCCAAACAGCTAGGGGTTCCGAGGGCGAAAGACAGTGCTATCTACTCCTATAAAGAGTTACAGTCTCAGAATCCCACAGCAGCCATTCCTCCTATAGGGTTGTCTGGCCTGACAATGGATAGAAGTGAGTCTGAGTTTTCTTTGAAAGTCAAAGGGAAACTTCTCCTGTTTTCTATAAAGCTGCTCTGAGTTGCGATATACATCATGGTAGTGAATTTGTGCTAAGGGCCAGAGCCAGAGATGAGTATTCAAAATGTCAAAATGATATGGCATATATGGGATCCAAACTATTTCTGGAAGGGTATTGCTCATCCCTCCTTCCCTTTCATGTTTTTCTGTTATTGAAATCACTTGGGTTGGTGGCACAATGGGTAATGTTTAATGGCTGTGGTTCTGTGTCGACTTGGCTGGGCCAGGATTTTTAGGAATTACGAATGAGCCTAGGTGACAGTGTGTCATATAATGCCATCACTTCATGAAGAGATGTGCTGTCAGCAGCCAAGGAGTGGGAGGTGTTATCTTGTTGGGTGTGGTTTTCCCCAGTATAAATTCAAGTGAATTCCAGCTGCAGCTTTTGGCCAGGTCTGGGGACTTCCCATATGTGTAGATCTCCAGATGTGAGAGAACATCTTGACATAGTTCATATATAGCTTGGATTCATCCATCTACACAGCCCGTGAGGAAGCAGCCTGACATCTGACCTTCCCATCTTGAATTCAGGGGGCATTCGACCTACTTGAGTCAAGAGAAGGGTCCAGGCTGATATCTGAGCCTTGCCAGCCTCTACAGCTGTGAATTGAAAAGGTGAGTGGTGTGACTAGAATTTTTCCTAACTATTTATGATACAGGGTGGCAAGATGCAAGAAAAACTGGGCTTTCTAATGTAACAAAGAGTACAGTCTTGGAAACTCCACAGGGGAAGTTCTCCCCTTTCCTATAAGGTCTCCATGAGCTAGCATTGACGCCATGCTTTCCAGTATGGGTTCTGAAGCCAAGATTGTGGAGAGCGGGACTCTCCCTGAGATCTGAGCAGACAACTTACCATTCAGAGTCCAGGATACCTTTTGGAGCAGATTGATCAGAATGAGCTCAGGGACTCACACAGTATTTTGGAGTTTTCCATCCAGAGTTTGTTGCTAAGTGAGGCTTCACCGATGGCCTCTCTGGAATAGAAATTTCCCCACCGTTGTTCATGGCACCTGTTCCCCAGAGATACTGAGAGACAGTGAAAGTCACAGTGGAGTTCTGGCCCTTCATCTCACTGCCCCTGGTTGTTCTAGTGACAATCTCACAGGACATCTTTTGCTTGTGAGAGACAGTTGTCTTCATATTCTCAGTTTCAAGAGTATTTAGATAACATTTGATATTTGGTTGTTTTAAATTTACAATGGCCTGTGTTTTTCAGAGAATAACCATGCCTCATAGTGTTTTCAAAGGTTGGTTTTTCAAAAATAATTCACCAGGCCTGTCTCTTAAAGTGTCTCTGAGGAGAAACCAACTATCTTCTAAGTTAACTGCTAAACATTGTATCTGTTTGCATGATTAGGAGTTCCAAGTTTAAAGAAGTTACCATGAATTTCACATTTATTCAAGAAGAAAAATGACACACCGTGATGTTTTTATTTTGGAGGTTTTAAAGAATTTTTTCTAATTAAATTCTTCCTTTTAAGAGTTTTGGGTTTGCCTTCATATTTGTTTTGTTTCATTTTCTAGTAAAATTTTCTAAGGTAATTTTCTGCTACTGATGTTTCTGAGATGATTACTAGGTGGGACATAAGAGTGGATCAATTAGAAGTCAGGTGGAGATAACACATAAGAGACTGTGATAGGATTTTCACATTGGAATTTGGGTAGGTCAAACCCATTAAAAATTGTGTTGGGAGATTTGCATTCCTGTGGTGATACTGTTTTTTTTAGATGCATAATTCATAAATTCTATTTATGAATCCTAAAATGCTTGTCTTTGACTGGAAGTTTAAGTTGTTAAAGGCTTTGGAATTATTCCTGACTCATACTTACCCTCAGGACTGACTCATAGTTAGTCTATGTCAAAAGGGAGGAAATACTGCCAAATCCATGGCCATCCTCACAATTGTTATATTGGCGATGATTGCTGCAGTTACCATGTCTGCTCAGTGAACCATTTATACTAATCACTGCTATAAAACCACTGATGTAATCATTCAGCTTGTTATTTTGGTCTTAAAATATCCAATTCACTATATGCAGCCTAATTTCTGGAATCATGAAATTGGGCTTTCAACTCTCTCCTAGCTGTCCACATGTTTACAGTTTTGTGCTTGGCCCTTGATGCATCTTTGTGTTATTATTAGGTGTCATTAAGTGGGTTCTGAAGCATAGTAACCCCAGATACAACAAGAATGGATGCGGCCCAGTCCTGCGCCAGCCTCACAATCGTTTTGTTGGATTCCATTGTTGCAGCCACTGTGTCCGTCCATCTTGTAGGGTGTGCAATCCATCTTGTGGGCTTTTCACTTTTTCCCAGGCACTTCACTCTACCACAAATGCTGTGCTCTCCAGGGACTCTTCTCTTCTGACACAGGTCCATGTTGGCTCTGCTTGTCTCTAAGGACATTCAGGTCTTCCTTCTTTCAAGACATGGTTGTTATATTGGCATTTTATAGTACTTTCAAATTCTTGGCTGGCACCACAATTCAAAGGCATTGATTCTTCTTCTATCTTCCACATTTACAGGATTAGATTTAGAACAAGAATTGTTTTTCCAAGGTCCAGTGAAATTTGCATTAAAACAATTATATAATGGGTACGTAACACACTCCATGGCATACCTGATAAATTTGCCTCATAATGTAACTGAGAGTGCGTAGCATCAGACTGTGCCCTGCCAGGTTTTTACATCTGGATTCTAATCACTTTAGGTCCTGCAGTTGGTTTGCCAATCCTGGGTACCAGTACTGTACCCGTGAATCCTCTGATGTCTGATTCAAGGATTTGGAACCTGCCAACTGCTGTTACCAGTAAGTTCTTTTTCTTTTTAAAAAAAAAGCATTTAATGGGGACTCTTACAGATATTATAACAATCCATAAATCAATTACATCAAGTAAAATTGTATATATGCAGCCATCGTCATTTTCAAAACATTATCTATCTACTTGATGCCTTGTATCAAGACATCTTTTATCCCCTTCTTCCCCCAGTGAGTAATTTTTCTGGGCATGATCTTTCTGGCTGACATAGGCAGGTCCCCACTCATGGCATTTACTGGAACTTCTCATACCGATCCTGTGATGTTTCTGGTCTCCTCCAAAAAAGAATATGATTTTGTTTTTGTGTTATTAGAGGCTCTCAAGTTGGTTCTGGGCAATATTGGCCCTCCTTTAGGACACACAGATATGCTACAAGGTCTTGCTCCATCTTCACAAGGGTTATGCTTTAGCTCGTTGTTGCAGCCACTGTGTGGATGCACCTCCTTTGGGTCTTCTGCTTAACCTAGCAAGATGTTCTATTTCAAGACTGGTCTCACTGGAAAACATATTCAGATTCTATGAAATAATGTATCCTACTACATGGGGGTTGATGGGGTTACAATACTGTCAGAGTATGAAATCTGAAGCCTAAAGGTGTGGGGCTTCATTGGTGGATAGCAGGAAACACTCTCTGGGATTGAAAAGTCCCCTGTGGAATCAAGATATTGCTTGGTGGACCAAAATAGATTTACTTCACCATAACTTTACCTTGTGAGTGACAGTCCTTTCTTTTCTTTCTTTCTTTTTTTAAAAAAGATTTTATAGTTTATTAATTCTCTGGTGAAAAATCCACATAACCAGTGCAGATCAAGTCACTGTAGATGCTTTATTCCTTCTTTTTGCCAGCACCCACGCTGGCCTTTGCAGTCCCCCTGACTCTCTTCATTCTGTTCTTGCGCTCCTTGCGTTGCTTCCTGGAGGTCTTTTTCTTCTCTACAGACCATGTCTAGCAAGTCTGTGTTTAGGTTCATTTTTCTTTGCATAATCCAAAGAATCGTAAATCATGCCGAAGCCAGTAGTCTTGCTACCACCAAAATGGGTTCTAAATCCAAATATAAAAATGACATCTGGTGTGGTCTTGTACATTTTGGCTAGTTTTTCATGAATTTCTGTCTTAGGCATTGTTGCTTTTCCAGGGTGGAGGACATCAATGACCATTTGTTTTCGCTGAAGTAGTCGGTTGGTCATGAACTTCCTGGTCCGGATGGTTACCATGTCATTCATGATGGCACAGAATGCTCAGACAGCCAGAGATGAAGAGCAACAGTCCTTTCATAGTATACGTTTGAAGAGGTTTTTTAATATATTGTGAAATATTTCTTTCTAATTACAAATAAATGAAATTTTGTCTTGAAGCGTGGTATAGCATGGGTATCAGTCTCAATATAAACAACAGTAAACTACATTGCTACATCTTGCGACAGTGTACATAAAAAGCCAACTTTCAGTGCAAAGGTTGAGATAGTTTCTTTCTCACCAGAGCAGAAATTCTCGGGGCAGTCTTTTCAAGAGCACAATAAAGATCATCTTCCACAACAAGTCTACTTCTGTATTCAGACTTGATAACCAACAAGCTGGAAAACCCTGTTTCACAAAGATATGTTGTTGGAAATGGAAGAAGAAGGCTCAACACAGTCTCATACAGAACAGCATATGACTGCAAGCACTTGATTCAGAATTTTGTAACTGACATTGTACAGAAATCAGTTCTCGCTGCATCGCTGTTCAGTGAGCTGTTCAGTGAACTCCTCTTGTGCTGTCTCAGGAGCATCTTCAACTCTGACTGTGAATGGGCTTCTGGTAAGAGTAAATGGGGTGTCAGGTAGATTTGGAAAGTACGATGAAATTTCATCTGCAAGCACGTGCAAGTGTTCTTTCACAGAAATTATCATCATAATCCTTTTGTCTGGTTCAATGCCATGTTCTTCAAAGAAATCAGATAAGATAGGCAACACATAAATATTATTTTCATCCTTTTTTTTTTTGTCAAAGCTGAAGTTTCATTTGGAATGATCAGATCTTTTCAGACTAACCAAGGCATGTTGCATTTGGTCCTTGCAGTGATTAATTTAACTCATTCAAGATGGCAACAAAGTAAGCTATTTTCTGCAGTTCATTTTTATCCCTGAAAAGTGCTTCGAACTGTGGTTTTGCTTTCTGATTAGAAAACGTTTTAAGTTTATCATGAAGCTCAAACACGTTTTAAAACTCTCCCTCTCAATGTACACTGGTGCAGATAGGAACTGGAAACACAGGGAATCCAGGGCAGATGATCCCTTCTGGACCAGTGGTGTGAGTGGCGATACTGGAAGGGTAGAGGGAGGGTGGGTTGGAAAGGGGGAACCTATTACAAGGATCTACATGTGACCTCCTCCCTGGGGGACGGACAACAGAAAAGTGGGTAAAGGGAGATGTTGGACAGGGCAAGATATCACACAATACTAATTTATAAATTATCAAGGGTTCATGAGGGAGGGGAAGAAATGAGGAGCTGATGCCAGGGGCTTAGGTGGAGAGCAAATGTTTTGAGAATGATGAGGGCAATGAATGTACAAATGTGCTTTACACAATTGATGTATGTTTGGATTGTGATAAGAATTGTATGAGCCCCGAATAAAACAATTAAAAAAGAAAAACGCCTATAAATAGTTCTAGGTCTGTTTGTTGACCTGTAGGAGGGTTTTCCCATCGAGTGTGATGGGGTGCCAATCCACGTTGCTCTGCTCCCCTAGCTGTTCTCTTGCACGCCCATTAGTGTTTCGCCTCAGTGTGGTGGGGTCAGATCAGGCGCAATTCCCGCACAATGTCTCCAGTGTTGTCTTCCGTATCGCTGTGATTCAATGAGGGATGTCATGTCTCCTAGTGGTGCCGGCCCTCTTGTCCTCTCTGGGCATTGACTGCTCTGAGCAGGAATATCTTCCTCAGGGCTTGGTGGGCTAGGATGGGCTCCATTCTTTCTTCCTCCCCCTTCATTTCTACCCATGTACTCTGATCAGACATGCCCCTCTCCCTGAGCTGTAACTTCAGTGCTTTCCTCTGAAGTAAATTCTTCTGTGGCAATGGGGGCCTGTCCACCTAGTTGGGATTGGGGCTGGTCCTTCAGACCTCTTTGTTAGTTCCCTGGTTCATGCCGGTATATTGCATTCAGGTCTTGGTGCACTGGGTTGAAGTTTGGTCCCTCTTTCTCTGTGGAGAAATAATACCCTCCCCTTGGGTGGGTTAGTGCCCTGTTCCCCTGCTACCCATGTCTCTTAAAAAATCTTCCCCTTCCTTTTTAGTTGGCTGCCATATGTATCCCTGGGTTTGGTCTGGCCCCTGCCATACTACCTGGTCCTCACCCCAGAGGCATTCCTGTTTTTCACTGACCCTCTACTTTACCAAATATAACATCCTTGTCCAAAGTATGTAACATAATCTCTCACCATCCTCATCTCTAAGTAGCTCTCGAACCTTACTTCTGCCAAGACAGACGTCTTTGTCCTTGTAGAAGCCCGTGGTATTTTCAACCTTCTTGGCCAGCAGATACTTCCTTATTATGACAGCAATTTTATGTAACAATAATGGAGACAGCCATTAAACAAAAAGTCTGATCAGAGTCTCACCCTCTCCTAAGGGCAGTGTCATCCCATTCCTGTTTGTTAGCAGATAAGTAATGCCCTCCAAAATGGTAGCACATCTATATGTGTGTGAAATTCAGAATTAGTATGTATCTTATAGGCATCAAGAGTGGACGTTCCATTTTAATTGAGTATCACTCTTTAGGAGTGATCACCCAAAGGTGAGAATTCTGTTTTGAACTGCGCGGTCCACACTGGTGTCTATGTACAATTGTAATTAACTGAGGTTCACTCACACATTTGTGAATTTTGGATGTGTTAATAACCATTGGAAACATTCAAACAAAAAACAAATTTTAAACTTAAAGTATCCAGGCAGATGTTTGTAGTATCAGAGCTTTATTTTTAAACTGTGGGAAATTATGAGGAAACACTGAGGCCCTCTCCTAACTAAGGTGATGATTGAATACGTGTAATAAGACGCATCAATGGAAACACACACACAAACACAAATAATATGTATCATAAGGCATGTTGATGTGTATATATCCTAACATGTAACACATAATAACAGTATGGTGCACATACTGACAGACATACATATTAGCACACTAACTTGCAGTAAAGTGATCTGTGGGTTCTGAGCGCCCCTGTAGCCCACCCTTCTCCCTGCAGGGAGGCTGGTGCAGGCTTCCACCCACATTCCTTCATAGGAGGAATGGAGGAAATGAAGTGGCTGATTCTCTGGACAAGAGGCAGCTGGGACAGATGCCCACAGGGAGCAGGGACAACAGGAGGTGCACGAATAGCAGAAAGAGAAAAACAGTAATTAAGGCAGCAGATGGGAGGACAAGGAGTCATCAATTAGCAAAGTTCAAAGTTATGACATCATCATTGGAAGTTTCAGGGAGAAGTGATGAGAGGAACGTGGGGAGACTCCATGGACATAGCTGGGTGACATCAGCACACACACACACACACACACACACACGGTGCTTGTCAGCTTAGGGAGTAAATGAGGCATACAATGTGAAAATAAACTCTACCACTGCCGCCTGCTTCCTGGGAAAACTGGGACAATTCCATGTTCACCTTCTCACACATTCCACAATAGAGACAGTGCACAATGTTGGAAACAAAACACTGAATGTACACCATTGGTTGAAGTAGAAATAACACTCTGTAAAAGGAAAATCATTCGGAAATTATGTTTTAGTTACAGTAGCACAAGAACAAATACATACACACATGCAGAAAATACTGATGACTGAAGCATTATCAAAACGGAAAACTTTTACTTCCTACCAAGAGATCAAAGACACATGCAACAGGTGAGCTTCAATAGAACACTATTGCTGAAGACCCCTGATGGAGTCCCTGTCCCTCCCTAAGGGGCAGGTTGCACGGGTCTCTATGTGTGAATGTCATCTCTATTACAACATAACCTTGAATTCACAGTTATCAGAGTTAAGAACAGAATTCTAAAACTAGAGAGATTCCATGAAGGAACTGTGAGGTACAGAATATCCTCAGACCAGAGCAGAAAGCCAGCCCTGAAGCTCCAGCTGCACCTGGCTCCTGGGGCTGAGTCCTGTGCTCTGTGGGTCCTCGGCGCCCCCAGGAGACCAGTCTCCTCTCTGCAGGGGAGGTTTGCATCTGGGCTCTCACCAATTTCCCCCGCAGTGTATATTTCTCACAATAATGCACGACCTTGCCCTCACACAGTCCATTTGCAGATACAATGTGTTCTGGGCATTGTCTCTGGAGATGGCGAATTACCCTTTCACAGAGTCTGGGTTGGCATGTTAAACCATCACCATTACTAATAACTGAAACCCACTGCAGGCCATTCCTTGGAGCATGGTGGTCCCAACCCATGGTATAGTTACTGAAGATCAATTCAGAGGCTGCACTGGAGAGTCTCGGAGATGCCCAGATTGTGCCAAGTCTTCCTCCAGACTACCAGCTGCACCTCCCACTGGACACCCATGAACACAGACATCGTTGTCAGGAAAACCATCTCACATAGCCACGGTGTCTCTCCCTCGTGCCCACTCACACACACACTGCATAAAACAACCCATTAACAGCAACAAGGGAAACAGAGCTCAGTACAGAGTCCTTGGTGGCTCCTGTGTTCAATCCTGACCACTGAATGGGGACACCTGGGGGATGTTCTCCCAGAGCTGCAGGCTTGAGACTCCACTAGTTCCATCAGAAAAGGGAGAGGCTTGTTTTGCACACCCTCCTGTTATATGGGGAGATCCACAATCAGATATTTTCAAAGCAGTCAGTCCCCTAGAACGTGAATGCGTGAGTGTTGTGAAAGGATTTGTTAGTAATGCTAATATTGGAGAATGGCAATTTCTTGTCATATGATTGTGGTACACAGAACACAGTTTTGGTATTTTGATATACCATATTGCAAATCGAATTGATTTAAGACAGGGCATACACTTATTTGTTTGCATTCTCTCTCTCAATTTACCTGTGTGGAAGATCCATATGTTTGTATCTGGCAACATGGATTCATTTTATTGCTCAGCATCTTAGTGCATTCCTTATCACAATGTACTAATATATTCACCTGTTGCCAGATATTTAAGTAGGTTCCAATTTATGGATTTTATAATTAAAAACTATTACATAGGTGAAAAAGTAGGGAGCAGAAAATTAATTTTATTTTTATAACAACAAAAATTAAAATATTAAACATGAATAAACTGAAAACTTTTTTTACCATTACTGTGAGCTGAACTGAAGTAGTATGTGAATAGACATTATATTTCAAGAGAGACAGGTGCCATAGGAAGAAAGATACCTAGGAGTATCTTTTTTTTTTTTTTAACAATTTATTAGGGGCTCATACAATTCTTATCACAGTTCATACATATACATACATCAATTGTATAAAGCACATCTGTACAGTCTTTGCCCTAATCATTTTTTTCTCCTCTTTTCTTTTTTTACATTTTATTAGGGACTCATACAACTCTTATCACCATCCATACATATACATACATCAATTGTATAAAGCACATCCATACATTCCCTGCCCCAATCATTCTCAAGGCATTTGCTCTCCACTTAAGCCCCTCAGGGCCTCTTTTTCCCCTCCCTTCCCTTTCCCCCCTCCCTCATGTGCCCTTGGTAATTTATACCTCGTTATTTTGTCATATCTTGCCCTATCCGGAGTCTCCCTTCCCCCCTTCTCTGCTGTCCCTCTCCCAGGGAAGAGGTCACATGTGGATCCTTGTAATCAGTTCCCCCTTTCCAACCCACCCACCCTCCACTCTCCCAGCATCGTCCCTCACACCCTTGGTCCTGAAGGTATCATCCACCCTGGATTCCCTGTACCTCCAGCCCTCATATGTACCAGTGTACAGCCTCTGTCCTATCCAGGCCTGCAAGGTAGAATTCGGATCATGGTAGTTGGGGGGAGGAAGCATCCAGGATCTGGGGGAAAGCTGTGTTCTTCATCGGTACTACCTCGCACCCTAATTAACCCATCTCCTCTCCTAAACGCCTCTATGAGGGGATCTCCATTGGCCGACACTTGGGCCTTGGGTCTCCACTCTGCACTTCCCCTTTCATTTAATATGGTATATATATACATATACACATATATACACATACATACACACACTTATATCGTTGTTTTGTGGTTTTTTTTTTTGCATGATGCCTTATACCTGGTCCCTTGGCACCTTGTGATAGCACTGGCCGGTGTGCTTCTTCCATGTGGGCTTTTTTGCTTCTGAGCGCTAGATGGCCGCTTGTTCACCTTGAAGCCTTTAAGACCCCAGACACTATCTCTTTTGATAGCCGGGCACCATCAGCTTTCTTCACCACATTTGCTTATGCACCCATTTGTCTTCAGCGATCCTATCATGGAGGTGTGCAGTCAATGATATGATTTTTTGTTCTTTGATGCCTGGTAACTGATCCCTTTGGGACCACTCGATCACACAGGCTGGTGTGTTCTTCCATGTGGACTTTGTTGCTTCTGAGCTAGATGGCCGCTTGTTTATCTTCAAGCCTTTAAGACCCCAGTCACTATCTCTTTTGATAGCCGGGCACCATCAGCTTTCTTCACCACATTTACTTGTTCACCCACTTTGGCTCCAGCCGTTGTGTCGGGAGAGTGAGCATCATAGAGTTCCAATTTAATAAAAGAAGGTATTCATGCATTGAGGGAGTGTTTGAGTAGAGGCCCAAGGTCCTTCCGCCACCTTAATACTTGACCTATAAATATAGACACATAGATCTATTTCCCCATCCTCCTATATATATTTGCATGTACATGTCTTTGTCTAGACCTCCTAGGAGTATCTTTGATTTGGTAGATGCCATTGGACAGCATGTCAACTCTGCGAAGGTTAGAATGAATTATGTAATAAGGTGTTGGATCTTGAATATGATCTATGATCTCTTACATTCATGTGGCTTCGTCTTTCCCTCGGCTTCGGTTGCAAGTCCATGTTTGCCACAGTGCAGCCAGCGTATTTATATGTTCATCTATTGCATGTGAGTCATTGTGAGTGAATTGTGCCCATTTCTTGCCAGGTGTCCCAAGAGAGCTCTCCCAGCAGTAAACCAACTCCAACTACACAGGGTCTAATCTGCCGTCAGCTGGACTCCTCACAGGACGGGTTGTTAATTGTGCTGATTTACTAATCTCCATTGCCCTATTTCACCCAATTTTCACCATTGATGCTATGAGATCCATGAAGAACAACTTAAAGCTGCTTAGCAGTTAATCTGCCTCCAATCCCGTGCTCCATTATTTCTAATCAAATCCTTAGGACCCAGAAGAGTGTAGAAGCAGAGAATTAAAGGTGCTGGAATTGGAGTGGATATGAATCCCATTAGGCTATACTCTGTGGGAAAAGAGTGGTTCTTCCTTACTTGGAAGTTTCATGATTCCTGGAAGTTAAAATACGCCGGAAAATGGATAGGAGGACCTACTCCCAGGTCTAGTGCCCCCGCCCTGTGTAGGTGGGTAGGAGCAGGATCAAGTAGGAGCACTGTGCTCCACCTCTGTAATCCATGGAGGTGATTGTAAGAGATCTTTTCCTGAGTCCTTGACCTGCCAGTGAGAGTTCACCTGATGTCTCTGTAGTTGCTGACTTTCTCTGCCACAGGTCTCTGTTTGTATCCTATGGTTCATATAGGTTCGCAGCTCCCCGGGATGCCTGGTCAGCATTCAGAAAACTGGATCAGAGAGCCTTGACCAATTGATGAGAACCTGAATAGTGACTTTGAAGTCCTCGCCTTGAGTGAGAATCTCCATGGGCTGCAAGAAAGGATTCCTGGTCCCAGACACATGGTGTCATTGGGATGATCACATTTCAAGTTTAGGACTGAAGATTAAACCCCTTCAAGTAAATCTTAAAAACAAACAAACAAAAACTTGAAGACAAGACCCTAACCCAAAGTCACGGGCTTCCAGAAGTATCAAGAAGCCATGAACCCAAACCTACAGTGGTTAACGTCTCACATGGGCAGAGTGGGTGACCAAAATCTTCCTCGGAACCTCTTGCCTAGGTCTGAGGACAAGGCCAAGTTTTTGCCTGGATCGATGCAGACTCCACTTCCACCTCTACCTACATATGCCTCCTCTTGCTGCCACTGGAGCAAAGCAGCCATACGGATGTCCAAAACCCAGCCTCACTCCCCTGCAGCCAGGAAACACCCTCTGTTCATTGGGGTGCTGCTCTACTGCAAACACCTCAGGGCAGGACCCAGGGTTTCCACACACTGCAGCCCCAGTGGGGTAGGGACTGGGCTGGCCCACAGCGCAAGTGCCCAGTAGCAGCCGATGGGGGCGGGGGGAGCACGTGGAGGCTCTCGGTCATTCTGAGGCACACCTGCTGTGGCATCAGCAGGCTTTCCGGGACCCCTCCTCTGCTTGCCAGAGGCTCCTGGGGGGAAAAAACCCTGCTTTTTTAGAACAGCTCCCCAACAAAGTGGAAATTCAGCAGAACACCCAACCATGAGAGAATCAAACGAGCGAGGCCTAGAACCGGAACTGCTGCTGCAATTTTCCATCAGCGAGGTGCTCTCTCAGAGGCACCGTCCCACACTGCTGTCCCCTCCAGAACCTGCGACTTGACGTCAGGACTTCCCTTCACCTCTTTATTTCAACCCCACTACCCACTTCTGAAGCGATGGGAAGTCCACAGTGGATTTGCCTTTCTAGCTAAGAGAGGGTGAGGGGATTCCCACCTGTTGGAAAACTCATCAAAGCCAGATGTCGCCTGCAGGGAACTCAGGGGCTCTGTGCGACCTTCTGATACTACTGTCTCCTTTTGATCCCTTTCCCCGGAGCGCCAGCGGGAAAGCCCCGAGTGTGCCGCTCCCAGGGAAATGCCTGACCTCCTCTACCACCGTCAGACCCTTGGCTTCCCCTGGTCCGGGGACACTCCTCCCTTCAGAGGATGGAGGGGCTGCAGGCCTGGCCCTGGGCGCCAGCAGTGCCAGCTGAGAGCTTGCGCAGTGGCAACCTCTGGGGGAAGGAGGGGCGAACTTGGCACCTTGGTCCTGCGGGAGCGGGCCACTGAAGTATGGGCGGCTGAGGACCAGCGAAGCTGCAGATACATTCTCAGCACAAGGCTGTCTACACGTCCAGGCCCCTGAAACTTTATGCGCAGCTCCATGGCTTCATCTCCTACCACAGCCTGACTACTGAGCACTGCAAAGACACTGCCCTGTGAGCTGCCGCCGTCTGGAATGAATCCAGGAGGACCTGACCTTCCAGGTTTGAGGGTTGACCCTTGGACCCCAAAGTCAGCAGTTGCAAACCCAAGACCTCTTCTGGGAGAAAGAGGAGGCTCTATAACCCCAGAAGGTTTCCAAGGCTTGCAAACCCACAAGGCCTGCTCCCCTCGACCATGTGAGGGCCCCATCATGGAAATCCACTGGAGGCCAGTGATAATGAAACTTAAAGGAGGAAAAGGTTGGTGTTCCTTTGATTTAAACATTACACTGATAACCTGAAGGTCAGCAGTTCAAAACTCCCCCACTGCACAGGTGAAAGATGAGGTTGTTAATATAAAGATCTACTGTCAGGAAAGGATTGACATGGTGGCAGTGGACTGAATTTGAGGATGTGGTACGGGGGGCACTTTGGATTTTTTCATGATGTTGGCTTTGTACAGAACCGCCAAATCTATGTCCAAATGGTTTTGATTGTATACATTTTCACCAACAATGAATGATAGCCCTTGCCGCTTTGTTGCTTAACATCGATGGGAGAAGTAATACCCAATGTCCCTTCAAGCAGGAGGAGGCTTTCCTGTATGTTGGACGCATTGTCAGCAGGAGCAAGTCTCTGTGAAAGAACATCATGCTTGGTAACTTTGAGGAGCAGCAAACCACAAAACAAAACAAGAAGGTAGCCCTTGGCAAGGCGGACTGACAAAGTGGTTGCAACAATGGGCTTAAACAGCAACAATCCGGAGGAGGGCGCAGTAAATGCGGTGTTTGGTTCTGTTGTAAACAGCGTCACTGTGAGTCCGAATTGACTCCGGGGCATATAACAGCAACAACACCGTTTGAAAGTTCTTGGAATTGCCCAAACCTGTCCAGGAAATTTAGAATCGTGTGTGAAAAAACAGCAACCACTAAAACTATTATCACGTGGATAATAGTTGATGACAATTCCATGTAGAGACTGTCAACATGTGTGAACTGGCGAACCCAAGACACAAGAGGAACCCGGCACTCAGCATCCCCTCCACCTGTTCCTGGGGGGACTCTATCTTTCCTGTGCCCTAAAATGCACCTGAAACCCAGAACCCTGTAGGTTGAGGTTTTGACCACTTTCACTCCACGGTGTCTTCTGTGCTTCCCCTACGCTGCCCTACATGCACGTACCCGTCTCCCAAGCTTGCAGACTGCTCAGCTGCACTCAAACGCAGATCATGGAGGTCCGACTGTGACAGGGCTACAGATGGGAAAGCAAGGCTCTAGCTAGGACTCCCATCCGTGTGTGTGCTTACCACCCACATCATGTAATTCTGGCTTTCCACAGCCTTACAGATCCAGAAATGTGATAATGCTGAGATGGAAGTCACGTGGTGAAGGCATTTTGAGAAAGATCTCCCACCGTTTGATTAGATTTTAGCAGCTGCAACTCTCATCTCAAACCTGGAAACAAAACTAAATTCTTATTTACATATAAGTGCATAGTTTCACAGTATGTAAAGCCATTTTCTATTCTCCTTACCTCTACGTGCACAACCACAAAATAAAGACTTCAGCTAAATGCTTTACAGTCACTGCCTGACCCCAGCTTTCTCACCATCCCCTCAGGTTTCCTGACACCTCGGGATGTGGGTTTCCACACCAGGCATGTGTCACAGTAATGGGGGACAGTGTCCTCAGGCTGCTATTCTGACTGAGGCATCAAGGAGAAGACATATCCTGGTGTGAAGCCCTGAACAAATGCTGGCTTCCCATTGTTGGCATGGATCCAGTCCATCCACTGAAGGCTTTTTCCTTTTGCCTGCTGCATCCAATTCAACCTGTAACTGATGAAGGTGAATCCTGATGCCCTACAGGACACCTTCACTAACAGCCCTGTCTTCTTTAACTCAGCCTCAGACTGCACCAGCTGGATCTGGGAATGCATACCTGTGAGGAAGGAAAATGGAAGATGAGAGCCCTGGGATTGGCACAACATGTGCCCTAGCCTTAGGTCTGGGTAGAACCTTACCCAGGGCAACTGCTAGTGGGAAAATGAAATTCCACAGCCACCCAGGATGAATAGACTTTGGTCTCAGCAGTTTAGCTGCAACCTATGTGGCATTGATCTTGCTTAGTGATGTATTAGGGGAGATGGCTTCAGCTTTCAACTCTATAAGACACTATATATTTGAATATAACTCAGATTCATGAATGCCCTGTTTCTGGTCTGTATAACCCACTGAAAGTCCTGCCCTGTAATCTGGCATGCCCAAGACTGCCAGTGGATATTGATGGTGAGTACTAAACCTGCAGGGGAAAGTTCCATATACCACCAAGGCTGCTCTAAGTATCCATCAGAGTTGTGATTATAGAGAGGGTAAAAATACTAAAGGAAAATAGCAAACAAAATAAGAATCCAATTGAGAAACTGGATAACCCACTATTGTTATGTTAATTTGTCTCCTAGTGACCTTGAAATCCTTATGGTTTCTTACACTGTAAGTCTTTATACAAGTAATCAGTTTTATTTGCCTTCCTCAGAGTAGCTGATGTGTTTAAGCAACTCAATGCACACAATCTACCATTCAACCAGATGTTCTTTCATTCACCATTATAGATATACAAATCAGAATCAGAAATTAGATATCATATCACACCAACTCAAATGGTAATTATTTTGTAAAAACTGACAAGAAGTGTTGTGTTAGGCCGGGATGACTGGAGAAAAACAATTCAGTGACACTCATATGTGTAAGAGAGAGCTTTATATCAAGAGGTAATTATATAACCAGAAAACATCCCAGACCAGTCAAGAACAAGTCCATAAATCCCCTTGAAGATTCACACAGCACCAAGCAATGATGCAGTATGAAGGGAGACTGTGGGCCAGTTGGTGCAGAGCTGTGTGGATCAAATGGCGGTGTCTAGGGCAGCTCTCTGAGTGCCTCAAGAGCAGGAAAGTGAAGCAGAGAGGGAGAGAGGAGAGGTTCTCGAGACCTTCCTTATGAGAAGGCCATGCCCATAAGGAGGCATCATCAGGCTGTGGCCTGATTGACAGACTAAAATCCATCCCTTCACTCTTAAACCTTCAAGTTGACATGAGATTTTGTAGTTACCACAGTATTGAAAGGGGTGCCTGATTAGTGAGGCCCTTCTCCATTGCTGGGAGGTTGATAAGAGGAATAGTAGCTGAGGTGTTAAAAGCTTATAATCAGCTCTCTGAGATACAACTAGTGGTACCTGCTCATTTGGAGCAAATGAGAAAGCAAAAAATGAAAGTATCAGAAAGTAAACTAATTGAGAGGGCTAATAGTCCATAGAAGCATGTCTCATGTACTCAGGGATGAGAAAAACTAGATCGTACTGACAATCACTACCAAATATCCTGATAAAGGCACAGAAATGAATCAGTATGGCAGAGAAAATGTACAACAGAAGTCAACTTCTGTACAACTTTCACAATTATTTGACTTCCGTTTAAGGCTGGTGGATAATCTGAGATTATATTTCTCAAATACTCTTTCAACCTTGAATGGAAACAGTCCCCTGGAATCAACTTTTGTCCAAAACCAAACAAATAAAGGTGGAACACATGCAAAAAGAATATTACTGTTCAGTATCTCAAAAAACATACACAAAAGGGAGTGATTACTGTAGGCAAGGATGAGAAGACCAGGTGGAGAGTAGCAAGAAATAGTAACAGCGATGAGGTAAGAAAATATATAATGAATTCACTGAAAAATATGTGAGGAAAAGGTTAAATGACAACCTGATTTGCTGAGTTAACCAATAACAAACACTCACTAAAACTTTATCTTTTAAGGGTGCAGTTGGAAAGGGGGAACCAATGACAAGGATGTACATATAACCTCCTCCCTGGGGGACGGACAACAGAAAAGTAGGTGAAGAGAGGCATCAGAGAGTGTAAGATATGACAAAATGTTATAAATAATCAAGGGTTCATGAGGGAGGGGGGAAATGAGGAGCTGATGTCAAGGGTTTAAGTGAAGAGCAAATGTTTGAGAATGATGAGGGTAACTAATGTAAAAATGTGCTTTACACAATTGATGTAAGTTTGGATTGTGCTAAGAGTTGTATGTGCCCCTAATAAAATGATTTTAAAAAAACTAACCCTAACCTCAAAAATAACCATAACCCTTAACCCTAACACTAACCTTAAACCTAACTCTAACACCTAAACCTAAGCTTAACCCTACCCACTAACCCTAAACCTAAACCCTAACCCTATGCTTAACTCACCCTAACTTCACCATCACCCCAACCTAACCCAAATCCCAACCCAAACACCAACCCTACCCCTACCCCTGTACCTACCCCTACCCCTACTGGTAACCCTAACCCCATACCCAAGCCCAATGCTTAACCCTAACCCTAATCCTAACACTGAACCCAACACCAACCACAACCACAAAAAAACCCAAACTTAACCCTAACCTCTAATACTAACTCTAACCCAAACCCTAACCTTCAACCATACCCCAAACTCTAACCCAAACCCTAATCCCAACCCCCAAACTAACCCTACTCTTAACCCTACCACAATCCCTAAATATACCCATACCCCTAACCCTACCCTTTCCCCTAATCCTAACCCCAACACCAACCCTAACACTAACCTTAATCCTTAACACTAAGCCTACCCCAACTCATACCCCTACCCCTACGCTTACCCTTACCCGTAAATCTATCCCTAACCTCAACCCCAATCCCAACCCTACCCCATCCTCTAACCCTAGCCCTAACCGTACAACCATCCCTATCTCTACCCCTACCCTTAACTCTAACCCCAAACCCAAACTCAACCCCAACCATAACCCTTAAACCTAACACTAACCCTAACCACTAACTCCTAACCCATAACCCTAATGCTAACCCTAATCACAACCCTACACCTACCTCTATCCTAACCCCAACCCTATCCCCAACCCTACCCCTAGTCCTACTCCTACTGCAGTTCTAAACCTAGCCCTATGCCTACCCCTACCCTACCCCTAAACCTACCTCAAACCTCAACACCAGACCCACCCCCAACCCTTAACACTAACCCTAACCCCCAACACCAACCCTAACCTTATCTCTACCTCTACCCCTACCCCTATTCCTACAAGTACTCCTATCTCTAACCCTACCCCTACCATTACCCCTACCCTTAAACCTATCACTAACCCCAAACACAACTCAAACCTTTACCCTAAGTCTAACTCTAACCCTAATCCTAACCCCAACCCTAATCTTACCAGTACCCCTATCTCTCCCCCTACCCCCAGCCCTAACCCTATGCTGACCCCTAACCCTAAACTAATCCTGACCCCTACCCCTAAACCTATTCCTAACCCAAACTCAACTCCAACCCCAACCCCAAAGCTAACTCTAACCCTTAACCCTTAACAGTAACCCCTAAACCCAAATCTTAACTCTAACACTAAACCCAACCCTACCCCTACCCATACCACTATCCCTAAACCTAACCCTAATCCTAATCCCAACCACAACTTCAAACCCAATCCCAACCCTAAGCCTAACCCTAACCCCAACCCTAACCCCAACCCAACCATAAAACTAAACTCTAACATTAACCATAACTCTAACCCTAACCGAAACCCCAAACCTAATCCTACCCCTACCCCTGCCCCTAACACTAACTCAGACCTTACCCCTACCCCTATTCCTACACCTATCCCTAGCTATAACCCTAACCCAACCCCTACCCCTTCCCCTAGCTCTACTGCTACCCCTACCATTACCCTAAATCCCTAACCCCAACCCTATCGCTAAACCTAACATTAACCCTAACACTTAACCCTAAGCCTAACCCTAATCCAGACCCCTAACTCCTAACCCTAACCTTAACCCCTAAAACTAACCCCAAAGCCTAACCCCAACTCCAACCCCAACACTACCTCTACCACTCCCCTTTAATGCTTATCCCTACCCCTAAACCTAACCCCACACCGAACCCAACCACAACCCTAACACTAACCCTTAACCCTAAACAAACCTAACCCCAACCCCAAAACCTAACCTCAACCCTACCCCTACCTCTACCCATACACCTACCACTATCCTCAAACCCAACCTTAACCCTAAAACCCTAAACTTACATCTAGCCCAAACCCTAATCCTAAACCCAACCCCAACCCTAAGCCCAACACCAACCACAACCACCATCCTAAAACTAAACCCTTACACTAACCATAACTCTTAACTATAACTGAAACCCTAACCCCAATTCCCAACCCCAAGTCTAATCCTACCCCTTCCCCTAACCTACCAACACCTCTACCCATACCCCTACACCTATCCCTAACCCCAACCCCAATCTGGACCCCAAATCCCTAACGCTAACCCCAACCCTACCCCTACTGCTACTCCTACCCCTTACCCTAGCCCCAAACCCAACCCTAACACCAACCCAATCTCAACCCCACCCCTAACCCTCTCCCTACCCTTACCCTTAGCCCTATACCCATCCCTACCATTACCCCTACCCTACTCTTACCCTTATCCCTAAACCTAACCCCAACACCAACCCTAATATTAACCCTAACCCTAAACATAAACTTAACTCCAACCCCAACCCTAACCTTAATCCTAAAACCCTAACCTAACCCTTAGCCATAACCCTAACCCCAACCCATAACCCCTTATCCCTAACTCCTGACTCTAACCCTAACCCTAAAACCTTCACCCTCGTGCTAACCCTAACCCTAACACTCTAAAACCCTCACCCTAAACCCTAACCCAACATTAACCCTAACCCAAAAGGCCTAACCCTAAACACTGACACCCTGACTCCGTGACCCCTGACCCCAAACCCTGAACATAACCCTAACCCTGACCCCTAAACTCTAAACCCTTAACCCTAAAAAGCTTAACCCTAACAACCCTAACCTCTCTAACCCTAAGAACCCTAACAACTCTCACCCTCACCCTAAACCCTTAACCCTAGCCCTCACCCTAACCCCTAAACCTAACCTGAACCCTTAAACCCGTACCCAAACCCCTAACTCTAAACCCTAACCACTCACCCTCACCCTAACAACTCTAACTCTAAACTCTATCCCTAACCCTCACCCTCACCCTAGCCCCAGCCCTAACCCCTAACTGTAACCTTAACCCTAACCTTTGGTAGCCTGTCAGGCAGTACATTTGTGCAGGTCAGTCTGTGTGTGAGGCTGTCTGAGGGGTGGGGGGATGGGCTTTGGGGAAGAACTATCATCTGAAACTCAGTTTCCTGTCATGATCTCTCCTGCCCAGATGGTGTTCCAGCAGCTCTCACGAGTATGGTAGTCCTGATTTAGTCACCTGCTTGCCATAACATTCATGACCAAAAAATGTGTACATCACACCTCTAAACTAACAGTAATTTAATATCCAATGTGTGCCTTGGAGGTGGGGGTAGGGCGGGCATGTTCTTTTTAAAAATAAATATAAGAATCTGTTCAAAGAAACACAAAACTAACCCTAACCCTTAACCCGGCCTAATCCTAACTTTTAACTCTAACCCTAACCCTTAACCCTAGGGTTAACCTTAACCCTCTTAACCCTTAACCCTTAGCACTTAAAATTAACACTAACACTAAATCTTAATCTTCTCCCTTTCCATTCACCAGTATGTTTAATCCAAACCAAACTCCTAATACTAACCATTAACCTTAATGCTTTAATTTTTTTTATTAAAAGATCATTTTATTGGGGGCTCTTACAACAATCCATACATCAATTGTATCAAGTATATTTCTACATATGCTGCCGCCATTCTTTTCTAGACATTTACTTTCAATTGAGCCCTTGGCATCAGCTCCTCTTTTTTTCTCTCCTCTCCCCACTACCCTCGTGAACCCTAGATAAATAATAATTATTTAATATCTTAACACCAACCACTGTCTCCCTTCCCCCATGGTTTCTGTTGTTCCTCCTCCTGGAGTGGAGGGGTTGTGGTTATGTGTCGATCATTGCCATTGATTCACTCTTCTTTCCCTCCTCTCCCCTACCCTTTTAGTATCAATACTCCTGTTCCTGGATTCCATGTGTCTCTTATCTGTACCTGTGCATATGTGTACCTGTACCTGTTTTGGTATAACCCACAGTGAAAGGCAATACTAGGGTCGTAATAGTGGAAGATAGATAGGACCTCAAGGAACCAGAGGAATCTTGCATGTTGAGAATGAGGGGTATCAGAGCAGAGAACCAAAACCCACGTGTAAACAATAGGACATCTCCTCCCAGAAGAATCACAGGGAAGGGGTAGTCAACCAGGGCTCAGTAAGGCACCAATGAAACCCTTAACTCTTAACCCTAACCATTAAGTCTAACCCTAAAAATTAACCATAACCCTAAACCTAACTCTAACCCTTAACCCAACCCTACACAAGACTAAGCCTAACTTAACTCTTAACATTATCCTTAACCATAACCTTAAAACAAACTGCAACTCTCCACCTTAACTTTAACCCTAATCCTTAATGCTTGCATAACCCTAACCCTTAATGCTAACCCTAACAATAACACTTAACCTTAAAACTGAACCCTAACCCTAGCCCAAACTAACCATAACACTTAATCTTTTTTAACAGTTAATCCTAATCCTAGTCCCTTATCCTTAATTCAGACTCCAACTGTAAGTTAACCATTAACCCTATCCCTAACTATAACCCTAAAGGTAAACCATAACCCTTAACCATAACTTTTAACCCTAACTGTAAACTTGAACCCTAGCTCTAACACTAACCTTTAAACTTAACCTAACCTTTCCGCTAACCCAAACCCTTGCCTACCCTTAACACTTAATCATTTTCCCTCAATGATAACCCAAATCCTAACACTAAACCTAACCCATAACCCTAAACCTTAAACATAGCCTTTAACTTTAACTCTAATCCTAATTCCTAACCCAACCCCCTAACCCTAAAACTTTTAACCATTTACTTTAAACCTTAACCTCCAACCTAACCCCAACCTTTAATTAGAACCCATAACCTTAACCTGTAACTCAACCCTGATTTTAACCCTAACCCAAACCATAACCCTTAACTCTCATCCTACCCCTAACGCTAGAACTACGGCTACTGTTAGGATTAAAGTTGGGTTAGGTATGTGGTTATGGTTAGAGCTAGGGCTAAGGTTAAGACTAGGTTTAGTTTTAGGGTTAGGGCTATGGTTATGCTTGGGGTTAGGTTTATGGTTAGGGTTAGCATTGGGACTGGCACTGGGGCTAGGGCTTATCTTAGGGTTAGTTTTAAATTTAGGGTTAGGTTTAAGCATAGTGTCACAGTTACAGTTAACTTTAGGGTTAGTATTAGGGTTCAGACTAGGGTTAGCTTCAGTGCTGGGATTAGGCTCAGGGTTAGGGTTAGGGCTAAGGCTCAGGGTAGGGCTAGAATCAAGATTAAAGTTAGGGTTAGGCCTAAGGTAAGGGTTGGGGATAGGTTTAGTTTAAGCATTAGGATTAGGGTTAGAGTTAGGTTTAGGAATAGGGCTAGGCTTAACACACGTGAATGATGATGGATTGCTATAAGAAGAAAAAGAATAGGGTTAGTTGTAGTGGTAGAGTTTAATTAGAGTTAGTTAGATTAGATTTTCGGTTAGGCCTAACAATAGGGATAAGAATAGGGTTCCTGTTGGGGTTAAGGTTATGGTTACAGGTCGATTAGATTAGGGGTTGATTTAGGGCTAAAGTTGTGAGTTTGTGAGAGGCTGCTTTCTTAGTTTCTGTGTGGCAGAATTCTTGGTAAGCCTATGTGTGTGTGTGCTTGGTGATTTTGTGTTTTTCCATTGCTTGGTGAGTTTGTGTGTGACCCATATGTCCTGTGCTCCGTGTCATGTGTCTGCCATGTGTGCCTTGTGCCATGTTCTTTGTCCTTGTCATTTGCCATTGATCCTGTCATGTAAGCCATGTTGACTGCCATGTGTCAAATGTGCCGTGTTCCATGTGTGCCCAATGTGCCATGTGTGTCCTGTGTTCTGTGGCATGTACCCTGTCATTTGTGTCATGTGTTTTTCCTGTGTTGCCTGTCATATGTCCTGTGTACTGTCATTTTTTGAATTTTTATGTGTCCTGTGCCATATATCCAGGGTGTCCAGTGTGTCCTGTCATGTTTGTCATTGGTGTCATGTGTCCTGTGCCATAGGGCAATGTGTCCATTATGTCCTGGGTGGCCAGTTTATACTCTGTTGTGTCTCTTTTGTCATGTGTCCTGTGCTATGTGTGTTCCATGTGTGCCATATGTCCTCTGGCATGAATGTCATTTGTACCATGTGTCAAATGTGCCCTGTCCTCTCATCTTTTGTCCCATGCCTGTGTCGTGTGTCATGTCCTGCATGTCATGTTCTCATGTGTGTGGAGTCCTGTGACATGTTTGCCTGTGTATCCTGTGCATTTTGTGTCACCTGTATGGTTCTGTGTGCCCATCATTTTTGTTTTGTCCTGTGTTGTGTGCCATGTGTCCTGCATGCCATTTGTAACAATGTCAAGTGTCCCCTGTAATGGGTGTCCTTTTTGTCGTGTCATGCATCCTACATGTCATGTATGTGTCGTGTCATGTGTTCTGTTATTTGGGCTATGTTGTGTCAGGTGTACCCTTTGTCATGGGTGCCATGTGCATGATCTGTGTGCCATGTTTCCTGTGTCCCATGTCATTTGTATGATGTGTCCAATGCTATGTGGACTGGGTCTCCTGTGTGTCCACTGTCATATGTGCCATTTGTGTTCTGGGTGTTGTGTGCTGAATGTCCAGTGGTCATGTGTGCCCAGTGTCATTTGCTATGTGTTCTTTATCCTGTGTCATGTGTGCCTGTTTCTTTTCCATGTGTGCCATCTGTGTCCTGTGTTCTCATTTATGCCCAGTGTAATTTGTTATGTGATCTTTGTCCTGTGCTGTGTCATGTGTCCTGTATTCTGTTATTTATATCATGTGTCCTGTACAATGTGGTCCACATAGCCAGGGTGTCCTGTCATTTGTGTACTATTTCCTGTGTGTTATGTGCGCCAAGTGTCATGCATTCTTTGTCCTATGTCATGTCCTATGTGTCCAGGGTGGTTTGCCATGTATCCTGTGTCCTGTGTGCCATATGTCCTATCATGCATGCCATGCATATCACCTGTCCTGTCATCATGTGTCAAGAGTGTCTTGTGTCCTGTCATATAGCCTGTGCCATTGGTCTAATGTATCTGTGTCATGGGCCATATGTCTTCTGTCCTGTATCATGAGTTTCATGTGTGCCGAGTCCTCTCTCCAGGGTCCTTTATTCTGTCATGTGGCCTGGGTGTCTTGTCATGTTGTCAATTGTCATGTGTGTCAAATGTGCCATGTGTCCCCAAGTCCTGTTTCCTGTGTCCAGTGTCATTTGTACGTGTCCAGGATGCCAGTGTACCGTGTCCTCTCATTATCTGTTGTCACATATCCTGTGTCCTGGGTGTGTTTGCCATGTATCCTGTGTTGTGTGCCATATGCCCTTTGTCAAGCATGCCATGTGTACCATATCCTGTCATTTGTCACCTGTCAAGTGTGTCCTGTCATATGACCCATGCATCTTTTGTCCTCCCATGTACTGTGCCATCAACTGTGTCATGTGTCCCACTTGCCACGTGACCTGTGCCATGTCATTTGTGCCATGTTTTGTCCTTTGTCATGTTTGTACTCTTTCGTTGTGATAGTTTATTGTGCCAGCCTGGCCAATAAACACAAGTAGGATTAATTGAAGGGAGGAGAGATAAATGGCTTGTTGAGCCTAGCCTTGCTTGTCTCTTGCTCTTTAATCACCGGACCTGCATGTGGCTGCCTTGCTTGTTCTGTGCCTCAATTTAAAGGGTACACTACCCTGTGGGATGCCTAGCCTGTGGACTATGTCGCTGTAATTTAAGGTCCCTTTAAGCCCACATGATTGGAATGTTCATCTCTGGAGCTGGGGAACGACAGTTGGTGACCTGCCTTGCTGTTTGCTGCCTGGGTATATATAGCCCAGCTCTCTCTACAGAAAGGAACTGGTGGCTCTCAAGACTTAAAGGACTGCTAGTGTCTCACTGCTTTATAATTTAACTGTTAATTTCTTGTATTATCTATCTGTATATAATTTAATGGTTCACTTTCTTGTGTTATATATCTATCTTTTAAAAATATACATATATTACTAGCAATCTGGTTTTGTCTCTCTAGAGAACCCTGTCTAATACATTTGTCATGTCATGTGTCCTGGGCCAAGTTTCCCATATGTCTCATGTTGTGTTCTCATGTGTCCCTGTGTTGCCTTTGTATCATGTGTTCTGTGCCATGTGTTCCATCATTTGTATCGTGTCCTTTGCCATGGGTGTTGTGTCATTTGTATGTGTTAAGTGTGTCCTGATGTGGGCTCCAGCTGTATATACGGTTTGGGCAAATCACTTACTCTGGAAGGCTTCACAATATAGGAGAGAGGGAGAGGCTGAGCCCTCACATCCTCTCACCAGGCAGGCAGGAACAGTCTCCCAAGGCTCAACACACTTTTACCCCTTGGGTTTGGGCATCCTACCTCCAATTATGCTCTCTTACCAGTGGTCTGCTTCCTGTGAAGGTGAAAGCAAGGCTCAGAGAACGGTCACTTTGGATGATTTGTTTTTATTTTGCATTTCATATATTATCCAGTTTCACATTCTCACAGGATCAGCAATTAACAATAATCACCTAGTCTCCTGCATCTGAGCACATCAAGGCAGTCCCAGCTGCAGCAAAGGGTCTGCTCACAGAACAAAATATTTTGCACAATTCCTTCATCCCATTTCTTAAAGTAACACCACACACACACACGCACACACGCACACACGCACGCACAGAGAGAGAGAGAGAGAGAGAGAGAGAGAGAGAGAGAGAGAGAGAGAGAGAGAGAGGAAGGCTTATTGCTGAAAAACACAGAAAACCTTTTTCTCCTTCTTTATACCTCAAACTAAACATTAAACTCATCTGACAGGGTGAACGTCTATTTAAAAATTGCACACACACATGAAAAATCCTTTATGATGCATAAATATTTTGTTACACGGTGTACAAAAACACTGTTTCATTTTTTTGCTTGTCTGGTACTCTGGGAAGAATAAAGACTGGTGCCAAGGAGGGCGCACTGCAGTGAGGTAAAGCAACACAGCCAGGGAGGCTTCTCACAGTGGTGGGCTGTCAGAGAACAACCCCAATTTGACAGGGGAAATGCTATATCCTGGTTGGGTTTTGGTTGTAGCTGTTCAACCTGGAAGTGTGTGGGTGGGCCCTGGGGAAGAACTAGATGCAGAGCGGCAGGCAGGTATAGGGGTGAGAGATGCAGGGCATGGGAAGAGGACTAGGAATGATGAGCCATGAGTGGCCGGGACCTGTTGCTATAGCGACACCCATGTGAGAACTGTACACTCACGTAAACCCATGTCTTAGCTCATGCTAGAAAACATGCGAAATTAAATGTCATCCTTTCCTTGAAGTGGAGCTACCAAAGCAAGTTTTGAAAGGAGGTTGGGCCTTGCTTGGTCCTCCTGGGAGGACCTTATAGAAGAGCATTGGGGGAAGGACAGCATAGGGGGAGACAGGCAACGGGAAGCACTCCACTGAGTCAGGCATAAAATTCACTCTTTGGAGAAAGCAGCAACTCCCCACAGGCTGCCCAGGGGCAGTGGAGAAGCTCTGCGTGCCACCATAGAGATCCCCAGACTGACTTCCAAGGGGTCCCCACATGGTCAGGGCTTTAAGCTGCACTGGCAAAATCTGAAGGGCGAGAGAGGTTGCTGTGGGAAGGTGGGCAGCTGAACCAGTCCTCTGTGTTTTCAGGGACCCTGAGGTGCTTGTGTAGATGGAAGACAAGGGTAGAGGGGTGGGAAGAGACAGCAGCCAGTGTCATGGGAATAAGCCTGGGTCCATGGCTGGCCAGGAGCACGCACAGGAATTCCATGTCTAGCTCAAGCACTCTTTCAGGCCCAGGGAGATGGGAGCAAGCTCTGAGTGCTCAGCAAGGAGCCCCACTTTGTGGGAAGCCAGGATTCTATGAGGCTTTTGTCCTGCACTTTGGAGGCAGCACTTCCTGAAGAACTAACAGAATTGGCGATACTTCCATTCTGGCTGGGTGGCATCAGAGGAAGGGTACCAGCGCACCTGCAAGAAAAGCCAGAGTAAGAGCTAGCTGTGTGGTCCTTTACCACAATAGCCAGGCTGAGTCACCTGGTCTCCACTGCCCCTGCCACAGGACTACTTCTGTTACTCGCTGGCTGGCACTCTCCTCTAAGCACCAAACTCTTCAATCGGAAAATGAATTGTATGCCACCTGACCTGCCTACCCTCAGGACAGAGGTTCACATGAGACAAAGTTGATGGCATGTCTTACACACACTAGGCTGATTTCAAAGGTGCCAGGGAGTCAGCGATCCACCCTTTGAGTCAACCATCCACTTTTCCTCAGTTTATCAGGAGAGCAGGAAGTTCTCACCTTAGGAGAAACGTGTGCTTCAATTTCTTTGTGTCTCAAAGTCCTCTTATCCAACCACACATATGGATACATCACAGGGTGGTCAGAAAGAACAAGTTGGAAAAATGCATTAAAGATCCATTTTATATATATAAATACCATAGTGAATGAAGGGGGAAGTGCAGAGTGGAGACCCAAGGCCCAAGTGTCCGCCACTGGAGATCCCCTCATAGAGGGGTTTAGGAGAGGAGATGGGTCAGTCAGGGTGCGAGGTAGTACCGATGAAGAACACAGCTTTCCCCCAGATCCTGGATGCTTCCTCCCCCCAACTACCATGATCCGAATTCTACCTTGCAGGGCTGGATAGGGCAGAGGTTGTACACTGGTGCAGATGGGAGCTGGAGGCACAGGGAATCCAGGGTGGATGATACCTTCAGGACCAGGGGTGTGAGGGGCGATGGTGAGAGAGTGGAGGGTGAGTGGGTTGGAAAGGGGGAACTGATTACAAGGATCCATGTGTGACCTCCTCCCTGGGAGATGGACGGCAGAGAAGGGAGGGGAAGGGAGACTCCGGATAGGGCAAGATATGACAAAATAACAATCTATAAATTATCAAGGGCTCATGAGGGAGTGGGGATCGGGGAGGGAGGGGAAAGAAAAAAGAGGACCTTATGCAAAGGGCTTAAGTGGAAGGCAAATACTTTGAAAATGATTAGGGCAAAGAATGTACAGATGTGCTTTATATAAATTGATGTATGTATATGTATGGATTGTGATAAGAGTTGTATGAGCCCCTAATAAAATATAAAAAAGGAAAAAAAAGAAAATGATTAGGGCAAAGAATGTACAGATGTTCTTTATATAATTGATGTATGTATATGTATGGATTGTGATAAGAGTTATATGAGCCCCTAATAAAATGTTTAAAAAAACAAAAAAAAAGATCCATTCTGATCTGTGTGTGTGTGATTCCTAATGAAGTCAGAGATGAGTCCCAGGGGTCAGTAAACTGCAGCTCAAGAACCATATGCAGCTCTTTCAGTAAGTGGCTCTGAAGTAAAACTGAAAAAAATTTAAAGGATGTCCAGATAATGGTGGTCTCATTTGTTTGTAAAAAACTTATTTATGAATTGTATGAGCCCCAATAAATTGTTAAAATAAAATTTTAAAAAAGGAAAAAAAAAACTTTTTTATGACTCTCAAATAATTTTTTAATTATAAGGGACAAGATTGGCTCTTCAATCTCAAAGTTTGCTGAACCCTGGTCTACAACATAGGTTCCCAACCTACCACCCCCTTTCCTTAAAACAAACAAACAAACAATACCTCTGTACCTGTTGGCATTTAAAAATGTTTATACTAAGAGGAAGTGGGAGAAAGGAAGGTAGGGGTGGGAGTGGAGGGGAACCAACCCAGGGACAAGGGAACAAAAAGTGAACTAAAATCAAGGGAGAGAAGGATGTCTAGTGGGGCTTAATTAAGGGTAATGTAACAGGGAGGAATTACTACACTTGAACGACGGATGAACATGATGGTGAGACAAGAGGAAAGTAAAAGGAAATAGAGGAAATAATCTGGAGGCAAAAGACATTTATAGAGGTCTAAATACAGGCATGTACATATGTAAATATATATAACAAGAGGAGAATAGATCTATGTACTTATATCTATATGTTAAGAATTAAGGTTGTAGATGGACATTGGGTCTCAATTCAAGTACTCCCTCAACACAAGAACACTTTGTTCCAATAACCTGGCATTCCATGATGCTCACCTTGCTGGCACGATCACTGAAGACAAAATGGGTGCATAAGCAAATGTGGTAAAGAAAGCTGATGGTGCCCGGCTATCAAATGAGATAGCATCTGGGGTCTTAAAGGCTTAAAGATAAATTAGTGGCCATCTAGCTGAGAAGCAACAAAGCCCACATGGTAGAAGCACACCAGCCTGTGTGATGATGAGATGTCGATGGGATCAGGTATCAGGCATCTAAGACTCAGAACAAAATCATACCCAGTGAGAATGGGGTGGGGTGGGGCGGCTAGAGAGCATGGAATGGAGACCCAGTGCCCATCTGTAGACAATTGGACATCCCCCCTCATAAGGGTCAGAAGGAAGAGATGAGCCAGTCAGCGTGCAGAATAGCACCAATAAACACACAACTTTCCTCTATTTCTTTAATGCTTACTTCCCCCCACTAACATGACCTCAAGTCTACCTTACAAATCTAACATGCACACTGCTACAGATAAGAGCCTGCAACACAGGGAATCCAGGATAGATAAACCCCTCAGGCCCAACAATGCGAATAGTGAGACCAAGAGGATTAGGGGAAGGTGGGAGGAGAATCGAACTCAAGGATGAACATATCACCGCCTCCCGGGGGGACAAACAACAGAAAAGTGGGTGAAGGGTAACAGAGGACGATGTAAAATATGAAAATAATAATCTATAACTTATCAAGGGTTCATGAGGGACAGCGGGTGGGGGAGGGAGGGAGTAAAATAAAGAGATGACATCAAGGGTTCAAGTAGAAAGAAAATGCTTTGAAAAGGATGGCAGCATATGTGCTTGACACAATGGATGAATGTATGGATTGTGATAGGAGATGTAAGAGCCAATAAAAGTATTTAACAAAAATTTAATATTCTACCTTCGGCTGTAAAGGTCATTAAGCAAATCTGTATGATTACTAGACTAGTAGGCAGATGTTAAATGCTAGTGAATTAGTTCTGGCTTATAGCAGCCCCTGTACAATAAAATTAAATACTGCCTGTGTCTGTGTCATCATCACAATAATTACTATATTTGAACACACTGTTGCAAAAAAATAATAAAATAAAATGTTTATACTCTAGTCCATCCAGTACCCCCAGGGGGCAGTGTTGCCCGCTTTAGGAAACACTTGTGTGGAAGCTGGGACTCTAGCAGCCAAGGCCTGGTCAGCAGGAGGCAGCGTCAGAGCATCCTCACCAGTGCTCCTTGGGTGCCTCAGCCCTGGCTGGGACCTGTCCCCACAGAGCAGCAGTCATTTCTCTCCATCCAGCCCCAAAGCAAGACTCCAGAAGGCGGGTCAAAGAAATTACATGCTCCCACTGGCTGGTGGTAAGGGACGGTGAGCAGGCTGTCCTAAAAAGAAAGGCACACCGTGTGGCAAGGAGCAGAAGCAGGCAGGTGCTGTTACCCGTGGGCTGCCTGCAATCCTTGCTTCTTGGGTAAGCAGAGATTTGAGCATCACCAGACATGGAGGCTGGTGGGAGACAGGCTCCCAAGAGCATGCCGGCTCCATACTTTAGAAGCTGTATCTCATAGTGCAGGGAAGGTTCCTGACATCACATCCTCCCAGGCACTCAGCAGGAAGTTAGGAGCTGGCCAGGATGCTGGGCACCTACACACCATCACCAGGACCCTCCCTGGGCTGTGAGGATCAGTGGACTCTGGAGAGAATGGACCCACCTTACTACCCGAGCCCCAGACCACGAAGAAGGAAGGCCCTGTCCTAAGATGCAGGAAGTTCTTCACACCTTTGAGCTGGCCAGTCCGAGAGGCCATATTTCCAATCTGTCCCCTACATCTGAGGGTGGTTTCCTCTTTCCCTGCTGTCAGCCGAATAGGAAGAAGTCTTGTCCCCTGGACACCAGCTCTTACTTCCTAAGAGGGATATATAAGCACCAGTGATGCAATGACAGGGAAAGCACATGGAATGTGCCTGCTCAGGGCCCCCCCTTGCTGGGCTTATTTCGTTTTTTTTGATGGGAGGGGGATAGTGCATTTTGAATTCATTCTACCAGGTCACTGTCAAGTTTTCTATTTAGAGGTTCTGAAAAGATTGCATATAATAGTGTGCCTGATTTGTGGCAGACGGGGGACTGGTTTTGCCAACACAACAATGCAAAAACAAAAACAGCCTGGCTCTCTTGCCCCATGCAACTTACTCACCTGACCTTTCTGAGAATGAAGAAAGGCATGAAAGGACAGGGATTTGATGACATAAAAGAGGTAAGGGAAAAACTAGGGAGATGCTGTCAGCCATCCAAACAGATGAGTTTGAAAAATGTTTCCAAGAATGGAATCGCAGATTAAACAAATGTATTAAATGTAGTGGAGAGTACTTTGAAGGTGATAAGGTTGTTTGGGTGGGGGGGATTTCATGTTTTGGGTATCCCCTCGTATATTAAAACAAAAAATTAATAAAGCTACTAGGCTTAATAAATAAATCATAAAGTTGCAGGGGCTAAGCACAACAGAAACCGAAAGCAGTTTTTTTTCTATACACCAACAATGAGTAACCTGAGGAAAACCTCTCATAAGAGCATATAATACAGTATGTAGAAAGACTATCAAGGAGGCAAGATCCTTACAATTGCAAAACACTGCCGAAATTTAACTCTCAAATAAATGGAAAGTCATTTTGTGTTCACAGAGTGAAAACCTAGTAATATATATTTAACTTTACTATGAATCACTTTTCCACTCAATAATTCATACTTTTTTCATGTCATTGATTGTGATCCCTAAGTAATAATACATATCCCCTTTCCTCTATGTTTCTCACTTCCATGCCTCCTGCATTCCTAACCCTTCTCTTGCCTTCTGAACTTTGTCTTTGGACAAATGTCCTTTCCATCTCCAACATTGATTATCAGGAGGGTAAACCTCCTACTGCAGTGATTCACCACACAGACCGATCACTTGATGGAAAACGGAGCCACAGGGGCGAGTTCAGTTCCAGGCCCGAGGAGTAACTAAGGACCACAGTCTTGGGATTTGAAGATGTAAGATGTCAGTTCTACCACAAAGTGATCTGTAAAGACCCAAATCTTATATAAAATCCCAGCAGTCCATTTTGTTGACATGGAAAACCAATCTTCATATTCTTATTAAAATTGCAAGGGGCTCCAGATAGCCTAAACCATCTTCAAAACAAAGAAAAAGGTAGTACTCACACTGCTTTCATCTCAAAGTATGTTACAAAGCCACAATGTTCAAAACAGTACAGTACTGGTATAAATAAAGAAGATAGACAGGCCAATGGAACAGTTTTTGAGAATCGTGACACAAACCCACACATCTATCTATGGTCAAGTAACTTTGACAAAGGTGCTGATCCACACAATAGGGCAAGAGGAGTCTGCAACAAATGGGTGTCTTGGGTAACTGACATTCCATCTGCAAAAGAATGGACCTGAACCCTACTCAAATATGCAAACAATGGAATATTTTTTAGCCATGAAGAGAAATGAATTTTCGATACATGCTACAGGTGTAAAAGAACCAAATACTGTACGACCCCATGTACATGGAAGATCCAGAAGAGGCAAAGGCATAGAGACCAAAGAAGACTGGTGGCTGGCAGCAGTGGGAAGAGGAAAATCAAGGAGGAAGAATCTGTAACTCTTGCATGGCTTCTTGTGGGTTGTGCATAATCCTAAAGAAGTCCCACGGGAGGTTTAAGCAAGGAAGAGGAATGGAAAGGAGAAACACAGGGGGAAAGTGGGATGAGTGTTATTACTTAGGGTTTGCAAGCAATGGCATGAAACAAAATGTGCATGAATTATTGGATGAAAACAGATTCATAATATGGGTCAAATCTAAGGGTTTACTTGCATAAACCCTACCTGCATCCTCCCCACCTACCAGGTCTACTAGGAGAGGGTTTCTAGGGAGTAAAATTACAATCTAAAGAGGGAAAAAAAAAAACGTGCTTCTGTTTTTACCCTGAATGTACAACCATAGCAGCAGCAACAGCCGATGCTTTTCAAGCACTCAGCCCTGTGCCAGACCCAGCTCCTGGGTAATTTTCACACTGAACTCATTGAATGCACATCGAACCCTCTGATGTTGTTGTTCTTAATACCTGTACTGTGCCATCTCCCTCATGCAACCCCATGCATGTCAAGAGTAGAACTCCATGGGTTTTCAATGTCCAATTTGATAGAGCAACCAGGCCTTTCTTCCAGGTGCTTCTGGGAAGATTCAAAACTTCTAAGCTTTCAGTTAGCAGCTAAGCATGCTTACATCATCAAGATTCCATCCCCATTATACAGGTAAGAAAACAGAGATAAGGAAGTGTGTGTCATCAAGGTTAGAAGTAAATGGTTCATGGAGGAAAGTAATTTCCCCGGATCAAGGAGGACCCTAGGGTGAAAGAGGTGGTGGAAAATCCTTGCTTTGAGGCTAAAGATCTCTGTGTAAGAGCACCCAGTATACTCCTGCTATGCACACCTGCCTGCCTGCCTGACCCTCTTAAAAGAGAAGATTCTACCAAGATAATTAGGAGGTCAAGACTGAATGACCCGAAATAATAAATAAATGAATGAATGAAAGACTGAATGACTCGACCCTTTTCCTGCTGGCCTGGTTCCAGGGACCACAGACAGCATGTCACCTCTGCATAGGCTGGGTAGCAGCACAGGGTCTGCTGCCACGGGGCATGTGTTGGGGTAGAGCACCGGGGTACTGTTCTCACCTCCTCTTACCATGTCTGCCTGCTCTTAGACACTTGCTTGCCTGAGGCACAAAAGGGCCAATTCATCTTTTCTTTGGTCCTCTGGTCTCCAGTGGCCACTCTCTTTAAGCCTTTCCAACCTCCCTCTCTGGGTCTCCTCACCGAGAGGCTGGGGGCAGGGGCTCTGGCAAGGAAAAGAAGGACAGCCACATGCAGTGTGCTTTTACACCTGTCTCTGTAATTGGTTCAAACAGCCTGTGTTACAGACAAGGAACCGGCCATTCAAAGAGCGTAGGGAGCCAAAGCAGCACTGACCATCACCTGACGTGATCTCTTGCTGTCAGTCTATCTCCTGCAGCAAATGCCCAGAGTCAATATTCGCCTGCACGGAGGTCAGAAGAGAGTTCAGACACGATGGGGTCCTCCAGACTCAAAGGGGACTGAGGGGAAACCAGCCAACAATGACAACAAATTAACTTTTTTTAACTGAAAGCTTGAGGTTCTGAATCCACCCTGAGATGGGGATCCGCTTGTGAAAAGCCACAGCCTTGTAAACGCTATGGAATGGCTCTTCTATGTTCACACAGGGTCCATGAGTCAGACTCGAATTGACAGCAACCAGCAGCAGCAGCTGGAGAAGAGCCAGAAAGCCCCGTGGATAGGGTGGGAGGAAGCTAGAAAGGGAGGCAACAGTAAAGAGACAGTAAAGGTTGGTGTGGAGCTGATAGAGGCAGGTACCAGTTCTAGCCAGCAGGGGCTGAGGAGGGCCATTTTGGAAAGGGCAGAGGTCCCTTTTGATTATTTAAGGTACTCTGTCCCTGTCACCCAGGACCCCTGGTGGGGCATGTGGGCTAGGCACTGGGCGGCTACCCACAAGGTCAGCAGTTTGAACCCACCAGCATGCTTGGGAGAAAGATGAGGCTGCTTTTGCTCCCGTAAGATTTATAGCCTCAGAAACCCAAAAGTGGACAGTTCTGTCACTGTCAGCAGACTGAACTCCATGGCAGAGAGGATGAGTCCCTGTCCTTCAACTTCTGCTCTTTCTTCGCCAAGGCCTGGCATCCCAAAGCAGATGGGCAGAACCTCTGCAGCTGATCTGATCTAACCCTCACCTTTTCGAGACGAGGACACATGGCCAGAGGTAACGTCACTTCCCAGAGACCCGGCTGCTCTCCAAGACATCACATGGCCTGCAGCTCAACCCTCCAGTTGTGGGGAGTGCTCGTATAGCTGTCAGAGTCCCTCTCATGTTCCAGGTCAGAGGGCAGGAACCGTCATGCTGACTCCCCAGGCTCTTACCATTACCGAGCCTGACCATTTTGGGTAAACGCTCATGCACTCCACCCCACCCCAAGAGGTCTGTGTGCCGAGGTAGAGTCTTTGTATGACTCCTCTACACATCTATATAGCCCCCCACATCAAATGATTGGCATGGCTATAAAAACAGAGTGTGTTAACACTAATGGAGGGGACTGGTCCGTTTCTGTCACCACCACCACCCTACCCACCCACCCCACCTATATGGATGAGCCATCTTTGAAGCAGCAGCAGAGAGAGAAAGCGCAAGATCATTTGGTAGAGCATGTTCAAGATCTTGGTCTGAAGTGGCAGAGGCCACTGAGACCAGCTACATCCGAGGCTGCCATGGAGACTCAACAGCAGCACTAAGACGAGGCAGACCCCTTATCCTCATCTGGCCTGAGATTCTAGTGTTGTGGGGCAGAGTTGACAACTGGGCTTAGGCTCAGAGACTAAGAAGTGAAGAGAGACTTGCCTACCATGTGACTGAGAGGCTGAGCACCAGAGAGACACTCGGCTGTTGCCTAAGGAAATCACTGGCTGTGTCCTTAGTGTTTGTGAATTCTGACCTGTGATAACCTATTGACTTCCTTACTAAACCCCCTTAATGAGTATTGTCTGAGTTCTCTGTGGCCATCGCAACGAATTATCGAACTTAGTGATAGATACAGGTTGGTGTCAGAATAGGTATAGGACGATGGAGCATGGAGGCTTGCCTGACCGCTGCCAGAGGAGGTTGGCTGTGTCCACCTCCACTGTTGTTTACCACAGTCTGTAGCACCTTGCTGCCTCTGATCAACTTCCTGTTTGTCTGATACTCTGATGGGGAACAGTGCCAAATTTAACCCCAATCTCACCCTCATACAGAATCCTGTCAGGGGAACCAGATGGACAAGGGAGACACTGAACCTGTTTTCTATCTTGTACAGGGAACCCAAATGTCACTGTGCCCAAGGCTAGGGGGCACTCAAGTGTCTGCTCAGAGAGCCGACAGCTCCCACCCCTGTCCACCTCCAGCTTCCAGTTCCTCTGGGTGCTCCCTTACTGGTTCTCACAGACTTCTCTTCACTTCCTCTCCAGCCCAATGGTCCCGGCCAGGTGCCCACTCAGGAGCACAGAACGCCTTGGCTGGCCACTCAGCTCTCTCCGCCTTCTCACTGCTCCCCAGCCACCTCCTGTGGCTGCTGGGCATCATCCTCCCCATACACTGTCTAGCCCTTGATGATGTGAGGTGCTCTCTACTACAATGGAATAAGAAACCCTATAGAACAGTTGTTCCTTTTGAGGGAGGGTCCTGTATGTCAGGCCAAAGCAGACCAGAGCCAACATGTGCGAGATCAGGGCAGTGCCTGCCCAGGCTGCGCCTCCCTGCCCCATGAACCACCAGTGCTCACAGTCTCTCAGATACCCGGCCCAAGCCCTGGCACCTCGCTCTGGGTATGTGGAGCCCTCCTGAGGCAGCTCTAACTCATCCTTAGGTCTCCTCTAGAAATGCTTGTGTGCCCCACCATTCACAATGGAGGGGTCCAGATTTTATGAAAGCAAGAATACACAGATATGCCAGGTAAGGTTCTAGCACTTAAGGTGTGTCAACATTTAACCCCCAGCAACCCTGAGGTATGTATCTGCTATACAAAATCAAGGTACAGAGGTGACTGAATCTGTCACCACAGGTAAAACGCAGTCGTGGTGTCCCAGCAGGTGGGACCCAACAGGCCTCTGTCAGCACATGGAACATCCCTAGACCTCCTCTCCAGCTTAGCTTACCTTCTTCCTCAGCCAGATCAGACAGCCATGCCTGGGCTTTCCTCCCATCCTGGAGACAGCAGTGGGGTGCTTTGGGTACCAGGTCTCGCCAACTTACCCAGAGCCTCCTCTTTCCACTCCCCACCTCCAGGGGCTCACCTGAGCATGTAGGGCTGCAGCAGCAGTGGCAGCTGGGTAGGTGAATGCAGCATGTGAGATAGCTGGGGTCAGCTCTGTAGTGTACAGAGGGTAGGGCGCCCAGGCCTCTGGAGACGCAGGGATCAGAGCAGCCCCCATCAGGTCATCTACAATGGGGGACAATGAGCCAAACCATCAGAACATAGCTGGTCTCTTCCTCTACCATCCATCCCTTTTCAGACCAAAGAGGAGATTCAGCACTGTGCTTCAGCCACTGTCCTCCCAGCCAGGTCAGACTCCAGATGTCCTGAGGCCAGGAGGGAAAATTGCATTAACCCAGCCTCACCTCATGAATCTCCCCATCTACTTCTGAGATGCTCTCAGAGGGCCCCAAACCACCCCAACTAGAGAAATCACAGAGGACTTCAGGGAGGTCAGGCACCCTGACAGACAACTCAGGTCTTCAGTCCTTCCTAGGGAAGAGAGGAAGTCAGCAGGCATCAGAGATGGGTAGCCAGGAACCCATTGGGAACAGGCAGAACCTGAGTGTCTGCTGTCTATAAGCAACTCCACAAGGGCTCCCGCAGGCCAAGCACCAGGGCGGCGCTGAGAGCTACTCACAGGGGTCCCGTGCAATGAAGTGTGCTCCCAGGGAGGGGTGAGCACTGGAGGGGTTGGGTGTCGCCATGAGCTTGCTCTTGGCCATCTTGGTGTTGGCCCTGGCAAACTCTAGCCTCAGGGTCTGCGGATTCTCTGGGTCAAAGCGAATACCCTATACAGGGAGGAAAGAAAAGGAAAGACTTGACTCTGCAGGATCCAGCCTAGCAACTGCAGTGGCTATAGGAGACCCAGAGGGACTGAGGGAGGAGAAACACTGCCCGGGCCCTGGGGGAGAAATGCCCTTGCGTATGCACAGACCTTGCAAGTCCAGGACTCTGCTGGGAGGGTGAGCAAGGAAGTATACGGCCCTTCCTTGATCATGGAGGTTGAGGATGGGAGTGAGGGGGTGCCTAGAGAGGAGCAGGGTCACAGCTACCCAAGAAAATGTGGGTCAGAGAAAGCTCCAATTGCCCCTACTTACGTTCAATGCATTCTTGGCCGCTTCTGCGCCTGCCCGGTTATCAAAGATCACAAAACCAACAGGCTAGTGGGAAAAGAGAGAGAACACCCTGCATCTCTCCCAGCACCCTACCCCTTCCCAGAGGAGACCTGCCATTTAACTACAAAGCACATTTGTCCCATTGACAAAAGATAATCAAAAGGAGGTCTAAGCACACTGCAGCCTAGAGCCTTCTCTCCCTGGCAGCGCCCCGTGGGGAGCACTCCTGGGCCATCAAGGCATTACTTTCTGCATCAAACACCACCTTCCTTTAGCAGACAGGGAACATCCCAGTGTATCCCAGGGAAGGGGACCTCAATGCATCAAGGAGATGGGAAGGTCCCAGGTTCAATTAAAGGACAGCAGGTTGAAAATATCTCCAACCTCATGTCAACTAGACCCTGTTTGGCCTCAGAAAACTCTGGGCACTGGCCCTTCCTTTTGGGGGCCAGGTTGTTTGGTAAAGAGGAGACATCGCCAATAGTTGTCCTTCCATCAGCCCAGAACAGAGATGGCCCCAGTGGCCAGACGCCTCAGTGCCCTAAGCAGGCAGTCTGGGCTGGGCATTACATTACCTGTCTTGATGTGAGCTTGATCAGGGACCCTTCGTACCCCTGTGGAGAGAGGGGGCCGTGAACAGGAAAGGTCAGAGCCTGTGGGGATATCCGGGTCCCTCCCCAGCAGCCTCATGTTTCCCCAGAACACACCTGCATCCTTCTCATCCCCTACTTGCCTCCCCCACCCCCACCGCCACCCCACCATGCTGTGCATCCCAGGGCCCTGCACACAGGCAGCCAGCACGAGACCGTGCTCACCAGTGCATGGGTAAACACCCATGTGCTACACTGCTTGTAATCCTGGATCACAGACCATAACTTTCTCCTTTGTCAACTGAAAAGGTTATAACTGAATCTCAAAGATCCCTTATATGATAAAGGCTATTAGATTCTCTGTTGTCCCCACTTTACAGAGAGAGTTTCAGAAGGGCACTGTCTATGAAGGAGTACCACCAGCACAGAGACCCAGGTCTGTGACCAGATTCTGACATGCTTTCCTTCTTGCTGCCCCAGCCAAGCAGAGGCTGCCCGCCTATTAACCTCTGCCCCAGGCTCACCTTGAATGGCCGGAAGAGTAGGTAGAGTTCTCTGGGTTTAATGTCCACCGGGAGGCCACTGACAAATAACGTTCGGACCTGGGAACAGAATGGACGTCATCAGACCAGGGACTTGAGTCCTTCTCCTTCTGGAGCCTAGAGAAGAATTCTGTCTACTTCCTGGGCCTCCTTTGGGTATGGAAGCAAATTCAGGATGAGTCAAAAAGTATTGCCACAGTGGGTGGGAAGGGGCATGTCTAGTTCACATATGCACGAGTGGATGGCTGCAGAAACGTGGTCCCAGTAAAACACTTATCTTAGTCTGCCGAGTGTGCCTTCATAATAAGAAAAAAAACAACAAAACTTCCTAGCAAACAGTGGCTCCAAGAGGATCTGTGGGCCAGTTAGAGGCAAGGCATTCAGTCCAGAAAGTTGTGGAGCCTGTTCTTTTAGAATCAAAAAGGGTTATCTTGATAAATTTTCTCAAAGGACACAAGACAATCCACCACAGGTGATTATTAGGAAGTTTTAAGAAAATCAAGAACTTTGCAGGTGAAAAAAAGCGGGCAGGAGAGTTACACTGAGAAATTTTTCCATCATGACGATGTACCTATTTATTTTTCAAAAGTAGTTTTGCTGTTCTCTCAAAATTCCATGAGGGAACCTTATGCCATTTACCCCAGATTTCTGGTCTTGCCTTTTCAGACTACCGTATATACTCGTGTATGAGCCAAGTTTTCAGTACATTTCTTATGCAGTTTTTTGGTAAAATTAAATGCCTCGGCTGATATTCGGGTAGTCTTATACTTGAGTACATATGATACTTTGTTTCTAAACTCAAAGAACATTTTTAAAGAACATGATTCAGGTCTCATGAGGATGCCAAAACTGCCATTTTAATGAGCTAAACATTGAAGAGTACAGAATTCTTTGAGGAAAGGCTAGAAGGATGGAGACCCTGTTTTCAACTGTACAGACTTTTCAGAGGGAAGACAGTAATGGAAACCATTCGTTCACTGACCAAAAGAACTCCAGCCTCTACAACGGATACCAGAAGGGGTGTACAGCTACCACTACCAACCACCATGGTGGGTTCACAATAGGAATATCCTGGAGATGGGAGGAGGAAAATGTGGGACAAAATCATAAACGAGACCAGACCTCCTAGTGAAACAGAGATAGGTGGAACCCGCACAACTACGCCCTTAGTCACCCTTCCTGATCTGGAAAAGACCTCATCCCCAGCTCAATTTCCAGTCAACCAGTAGACGGGTCTCTAATGGGAACAGCCATGCTTGTGTGGTAAGCACATCTTTAGCCTAACCATGTAAGACCGAGAGGGCACTATGGACCCGAGGACAGAGCTCAAAGGGCTAAACACAGGGAGAAGTGGGATAGTACATTGAGGGGATTGCAGTTAGTGAAATAAAACAAAATGTGTATGAAATGTTGACATAACGGATAATTGAGTGTGTAGACCTAGACAGAGAGTATGTCAAGAAACAATAGAATAGGGAGGTATATTGGGGGGGTGTGTGTGGCTGGAATCAAATATTTTTGTTATTTTTAGTGTCTGACTTACCCCAGTTTCATGAGCAAAAGGCCCTGGTGGTTTCTCAGTTAAGTGCTGGGCTGCCAACTGAAAGGTTGGTAGTTCAAGCCTGCCCAGTAGCTCTGGAGAGAGACCTGAGGATCTGTTCCTTGATTCTCTCAACCCACTGCTGACTCAACCTAAAAGGGCAGTTCTACTCACACGGGGTCACTGTGAGTCAAGAGTGATCAGCACTTCCCAAAGTCCTCCTTTCTGTAGGCTCACAGTACCCTAGAGGAGGCATTCTCAAGTGCCTGATGCCTGTGTGGGTGTGGACAGTGTGCCTGAGAAGAGCATGTCCTGGTTCAGTAAGGGCACAGCCCAAAGAAGGTTTCCTGAAGAATGATCATTTCCACTTCACCTAAAGCCATCAGCCAAGCAAGAGTAGGTCTCAATGCACACTGGCCCTACCATGCTACATCAACAGAACCAAGACTTCAAACCCACTGCCACTGGGTCAATTGTGACTCATAGCAACCATACAGGGTAGAGTAGACCTGGTTTTTGAGGGTTCTGAGACTGTAAATCTTTGTAGGAGCAGACAGCCTCATTTTTCTCCCTGGGAGCAGCTGGTAGGCTTGAACTGCTTACCTTATGGTTAGCAGTCCAAAGTGTAAACCACTATAAAGCTAACCCTTTGGGACTTCCGGGAAGATGGTGACTGAATAACACATACCAGAAGGACTCTGCAGATATCAGCCCAAGAGAGTTGCTTAGAGGGAATTTCAACACCGCTGGATCGCAGGAGGAGCATCATAAAAATAAGTAGGCACAGACCCACAAGGTTTTGAGGGGCTGGGGGCTTTTGACTTACCACAGTGGAGGCCAGCTAGGGCTTGATCTTAGCCCCACCATTATCTTCGCTGAATCCAGGACCATTTGGAGCCGGGGGTGGGGGTGGCTTAATAACAACACAGCCGCAGCTTGCCTCTGGGCCGGGACTAAACCCTTGCAGGTCCATGGGCAGGGACCGTGGCTCAGCTACACTGTTACTTTTGTCTCCCTCTCTTCTCTATCCCCCCCGCCCCAGACTTGGCTGGCTTACATTTTTTTCTCTTCTTTGTCTCTTTCCTGTTCTCTCACACTCCACTGTCTACACCTCCAGACCACTCCCCTTAGCCTAGGGCATTTATACCTGCCCCACACCCAGTTAGGTGAGGTCCACCCTGTGCAGCTAACCCAAGGGTGGGGAAAGCCCTGCCAACCTCCACCAGGGGATACTCCACCCACTTCTTACCTGAGAATTCCTGCCTGTGTGCCTGGGGAAGCTCTTATTTTTCCTCTGTTGCCCCACGAGACTGAGGGAACTTCCTCCTGCCTACCTTAGTGCCACATACAGCCTAAGGCACCTCAGCCAACACTCTAATGTTCCAAGCTTCTGCAAGAACCGCTACCCAACCTCGACAACACCAAAGCAGGCGACCCACCAGCCTTCTGGGGCACTCCCCTTAAATGGAAGCCACAGTAGGATAAAGTGGTAGGTTATTTCCATAGTGAAATCAGCTGTAGGCAGTTCAAATAAGCATTCCTACAAGTATAGCAGATAGAGCCAGTGCTCTCTGGCTCCCTGGAAAATGGCACCTGACTCCTCTGAAACAATGCAACACAAACAGCCATCAGCCCCAATGACCTCAACCAAAAAAAACCAGGAGAAACAAAATGCAATGGCAGAAGATTTCCTGAACATAACAACATGCATAGAAGAAGCAGACATTGAGCTGGAACAAAAAGAAATTTTCAGAGCGGCTTGGAGTCATACAGGATTTGAAGGAAACAATACAGAAAGAGGATGAAGTGATAGAAGAGATAAAGGCCATATACCAAAGGGAAATACAAGAGCTTAGGCAGGAGATAACAAAAACCAGTAGCAGATACATGGACCTCGAGAATCGACTGGTGGAAGCAGAGAAACCGCACCAGTGACTTGGAGGACAGCCAGGCAGATTTTAACAAGTGCGAACAAAAATCTACTAAGATCATCAGAGAAGCTGAAGAAAACCTAAGAGCTATGTCTGGTGCTATGTAGAGGAACAACATTAGAATTATTGGCTTGCCAGAGGAAGATACAACAAAGAAGTCATCTGCAACAATAGAGAGAGAATTATTGGAGAAAAACGTCCCCAGCATAATGAATGAAAACCAGGCAACCATTCAGGAGGCTGAAAGAACACCAGCTAGACTGAATCCCAAGATGTCACCAAGGCACATAATAGTTAAACTATCCAACTTTGAGGACAAGGAGAAAATCATGAGAGCAGCTAGGGAAAAACAATCACATATAAAGGCTCCCAAATAAGAATATGCTCAGACCTATCAGCAGAAGCTGTGAAGAAGAGGAGAGAGTGGAGGAACATACTTTAAAAATTTAAGGAAAGCAATGTAAACCCAAGAATACTCTACCCAGCCAAGTTATCGATCAAGATAGATGGAGAAGTAAGAGTCGTCCCAGACAAGGAAAAACTCAAAGAATACGTTAGAAGAAACCCAGCCCTACAAAAGATCCTTCCCGACCCAGTATGGGCAGAAGAACGACACTCATCAAGCACACATAAAAGACCACCACATAGAACAACCTGGCCGATAAACACAAGTAGGATTAACTGAAGGGCAGAGGGATAAATGGCTTGGTGAGCCTCACCTTGGTTGTTCTGTGTCTCAGTTTAAAGGGGTACACTACCTGTGGGATGCCTAGCCTGTGGACTGTGTCGCTGTAAGTTGAGGTCCCTTTAAGCCCACACGATTGGAATGTTCATCTCTGGAGCTGGGGATTGACAGTTGATGACAGTTGGGGACCTGCCTTGCTGTTTGCTGCCTGGCTATATATAGCCCAGCTCTCTCTACAGAAGGGGACTGGCAACTGGCAGCTCTCAAAACTTGAAGGACTGCTAGTGTCTCACTGCTTTATAATTTAACTGTTAATTTCTTGTATTATCTATCTGTATATTATTTAACAGTTTATTTCTTGAATTATATATCTATCCTTATAAATATATTTTTATATAATTACTAGCAATCTGGTTTGTCTCTCTAGAGAACCCTGTCCAATACACCAAGAATACTATACCCAGCCAAGTTATCGATCAAGATAGATGGAGAAATAAGAGTCTTCCCAGACAAGGAAAAACTCAAAGAATACGTTATAAGAAACCCAGCCCTACAAAAGATCCTTCCAGACCCAGTATGGGGAGAAGAACAACACTCATCAAGCACAAACAAGAGACCACCACATAGAGCAACCTCACCCAGAGGGCAACAAAGAGAAAACAGACCCCAAGATAGCACTGGCTTAAAGATGAAAAGAAGTCAAGAATAACATGCACACACACACACAACACACTAATGAAAAAGGAAGGTAGGAAAACACCCAACACAAAAGTTATAAGATGATACCATAGAGTCTCCAGATGGAGATAATAACCCTGAATATCAATGGCCTGAACTCGGGCATTAAAAGACAGGCTAGCAGACTGGCTTAGAAAACACAACCCATCAATCTGCTGCCTAACGGAGACACAGCTCAAGGTTACAAACAAAAATAGGCTGAGAATCAAAGGCTGGAGAAAGGCATGCCAAGCAAACAGCAATTCAAAAATAGGAGGGGTTGAAATCATAATCTCGGATAAAATTGACTTCAAAGTAAACACCATAAAAAGAGATAAGGAGGACACTATATAATGCTCAAGGGAAAGGTAGACAAAGAACCACAAGCATTGTAAACATATATTCCCTGAATGAGAGACCCACTGAATACGTCAACCAAACACTCCAAAAGATTTAAAAAGAAATCACAGCCTCAATTATAGTGGGTTTCTTTAATATGCCGCGCTCTGAGAAAGATAGGTCACAGGGAAAGAAACTCAACAAGGACGCAAGAGATCTAAACACCACAATTAGACAATTTGACCTGATATTTACAGAGCTTTTCATGCCAATACAAAAAATTCACATTTTTTCAAGCCCACATGGCACATATTTGAAGATAGAAAACATCGTGGGATATAAGGCTAATCTACATAAATTTTAGCACATTGGTACCATACACACCTCTCCCTCTGACCACTGTGCCATAACACTGGAAGTCAACAAAAGGAAGACAAAGAAAACAAGAGCAAACAATGGGAGGATGAATAACTCCACTGCAAAAAGAGTGCGTACTCACACAGATCAGAGATGAAATGAGGAAATTTCTAGAAATCAATGAGAATGAGAACATGACATACCAAAACTTATGGGACACAGCAAAGGCAGTTACCAGAGGAAGATTCATAGCAATACATGCACACCCGAGAAAAGAGAAAACTCATGATTGTTATGCTGGCACAAAATTTACAACAACTAGAGCAGAGTCAGCAGGACAATACTACTAAGAGAAAAAGGAAAGAAATAATAAAAATCAGGGTTGAGATTCAGGACAGGTAAAATAAGAAAACTATGGAAAAAATAATGCTGCTAAAAGTTGGTTCTCAAGGGGGTGAAGGGAGACGCCGGACAGGGCAAGATATGACAAAATAATAATTTATAAATTATCAAGGGCTCATGAGGGAGAGGGGAGGGGGGAGGGAGGGGGGGAAAAGAGGACTTGATGCAAAGGGCTTAAGTGGAGAGCAAATGCCTTGAAAATGATGAGGGCAAAGAATGTACAGATGTGCTTTATACAATAGATGTATGTATGGGTATGATAAGAGTTGTGAGTCCCTAATAAAATGTTTTAAAAATAAATAAAATAAAAGTTGGTTCTCTGAAAGGATAAACAGAATTGATAGACCGCTGGCAAACATAACCAAAGAATGGAGAGAACAAATTTCAACAGCAAGAATAAGGGATGAAAGAGGGGACATTACAACAGACCCTAATGAAATCAAAATGATAAGTACACAGTACTATGAAGGATTGTACTCCAATGAATGCAATAACTTGGAAGACATGGACAATTTTTTAAATCATTTTATTAGAGGCTCATGCAACTCTTATCACAATTCATATATACATCAATTGTGTAAAGCACATTTGTACATTCACTGCACTCATGATTCTCAAAATATTTGCTCTCCACATAAGCCCCTGGCATCAGCTCCTCATTTTTCCCCTCCCTCCTTGCTCCCCCTCCCTCATGAACCTTTGATAATTTATAAATTATTATTTTGTCATATCCTGTGACGTGGACAAATCCTTGGAGAAACACTCCCTCCCTAAACTGACCCAAGGGATGTCAAGAATCTCAACAGCCCCATAGCAATAGAAGAAATACACAAGGCTATCAACGGATTACCAACAAAAAATCCCCTGGACCAGAAGGCTTCACTGGGGAATTCTAACAAGCATTTAGGGAAGAATAACACCAATCCTACACAAACTCTTTCAGAACATAGAAAAAGACAGCAAACTGTCAAATTCCTTCTATGAAGCTAGTATAACGCTGATACCAAAACCGGGCAAGGATCCCACAAGAATCGAGAACTACAGACCAATATCCCTAATGAACAATGATGCAAAAATCCGTAACAACATACTGGACAATAGAATACAAAAGTATTCAAAACAAATAATTCACCATGACCAAATGGGATTGATACCAGGGATGCAGGGATGGTTCAACATACGAAAGACCATTAATATCTTTCGCCACATTGACATGAAAAACGATAAGAACTACATGATAATATCAATAGATGCAGAAAAAGCATTCTACAACATTCAACACCAATTCCTGTTTAAGACACTTGAGAAGATAGGAATGGAAGGAAAGTTCCTCAAGACAATACAAGCTACATATGAAAAACCAACAGCCAATGTGGTAAGTCAATGGAGAAAAGACTAACACAATCCCACTGAAAAAGGGGACCAGACAAGAATGCCCCTTGTCCCCACTCTTACTTAGTATCATGCTGGAGGTTTTAGCTAACAGCATACGGCAAACAAAAGACATCAAAGTTATTTGTCTGGGGAAGAAAGAGGTGAAACTATCGTTATTTGCAGATGATATGATTTTACATATGGAAAATCCCAAAAGCTCCACTGGAAGCAATAGAGGAGGTTGGCAGAGTGGCAGGATACAAGATCAACAAACAGAAGACCACCAGACTGTTATACACATCGGATAAGACCACAGAAGAGAAGATCAAAAAGGTGGTACCCTTCACAATAGCCAAACACAAATTAAAATATCTAGGGATATACCTGACTAAAAGAACAAAGATCTATACGGGGAAAACTACAGAACACTATTACAAGAAACCAAGAGCGACCTCAACAAATGGAAGGATATCCCATGCTCGTGGATTGGAAGACTCAATAGAGTCAAGATGTCAGTTCTGCCCATGGCACTATATAAGTTTAAAGTAATCCCGATACAATTACCCTCAACTTTCTTCAAAGAAATGGAAAACCTGATTACCAACTTCATATGGAGAGGAAAGAAGCCCAGAATTAGCAGAGAACTCCTCGATAAGAAGGACAGAGTGGAAGGCTTGCTGTACCTGACGTTAGCACATACTAAACAGCCACATTATTGGTACAATGACAGATACTCAGACCAATGGAAAAGAACTGAAAGCCCAGAAATAAAACCATCAGCATACAGACAACTGATCTTTGATAAGGGCCCCAAGAATATCAAATGGGAAGCAGATGCCCTCTTTAACAAGCGGTGCTGGAAAAAGTGGATATTTACCTGCAGAAAATGAAGCAAGACCCTTATCTCACTCCATGCACAAGAATAAACTCAAGGTGGATCACAGACCTTGAAGTTAAACCCCAAACTATTAAGGCCATCAATGAGGGAATTGGGACCAAATTGAGAACTTTGGCACAGGAAATAAATAGGTTATCAAAAATAGGGAAGGACACAAACACAGAGGAGGCACAAATTGACAAATGGGATATACTAAAGATAAAACACCTGTCAACATCGAAAGAATTCACCAAGAGAGTAATATGAGAGTACACGGACGGGGAAAACATCTTTAGGAATGACACATCAGACAAAGGCCTTATTACTAAAATCTACAATACTCTGCTAGTTTCCAAAAAGAAAAAAAAATTAATTGCCCACTGAGGTGGTAGGTAAAAGACCTGAACAGAAGTGGCACAGGGGCAAATATCCGAATGGCTAACAAACATATGAGAAAATGTTCTCGATCTTTAGCCATAAGAGAAATGCAAATTAAAACAACAATAAGGTACCACCTAACATCCTCAAAGACAGCCCAATTCAAAAAATCAGAAAGCAACAAGTGTTGGAGGGGCTGTGGGGAGACAGGAACTCTCATCCACTGCTGGTGGACTTGTAAGTATGTACGGCCACTATGGAAATTGATCTAGGGATATCTAAAACAGATGGAAATCAAGTTACCATATGACCCAGCAATCCCCCTACTGGGCACATACCCAGAAGAGGCAAGAAACGAACCAAGGCCAGACATCTGTGCTCCAATTTTCATTGCGGCACAGTTCACAAATGCAAGGCAGTTCACAATTGCAGGGAGTTAGAAGCAACCCAAATTTCCATCAATTGACATTTGGATTAAAAAACTGTGGTATATACATACAATGGAGTACTACACATCACTAAAAAGCAGTGATAAATGTATGAAGCACATCGCTGCATAGAAAGAACTAGAGGATACCATGCTAAGCGAAGTAAGTCAAGTACAAAAGGACAAGTACAACATGAGTCTGCTGAGGTAAGCTTCGGGGGGGTGGGGGGAATGCAAAAGGGGCATAGAGAAAAAGCCACTGTATACAAAAATTCCTGGGATGAGGACCAGGTAATATGGCAGGGACCAGAACAAATACAGGGATACACATGGTAGACGACTGAAAAAGAGGTGGGGAAAGAAAAATAATAATAAAGAAATGGGTAGCAGGGGCACAGGGCACTAACCTACCCAAAGGGAGGGTACTGTTAATATCTCCACAGGGAAAGAGGGGCCAGACTTCAACCCAGTGCTCCAAGATGTGAATGCAACATGTTGGCATGGAGTAGGGAACCAGTGGAGAGGTCTGGGGAGCAGGCCCCAATCCTAACTACTTAAGTGGACACCTGCCCTTCCACCAGAAGAATTTATTTCAAAATTTATTTTTGTTCTTACTGGAATAGACACCTACTCTGGATATGGATTTGCCTTCCCTGCACGTGATGCTTCTGCCAAAACTACTATTCGTGGACTTACAGAATGCCTCATCCACCGGCATGGCATCCCACATAGCATTGCTTCAGATCAAGGAACTCACTTTACAGCAAATACAGTGCGGCAATGGGTCCATTCCCATGGAATACACTGGTCGTATCATGTTCCTCATCATCCTGAAGCTGCCGGCTTGATAGAACGATGGAATGGACTCCTAAAGACACAATTACGGCGCCAACTAAGTGGCAACAACTTGTGGGGCTGGGGCAGTGTTCTCCAGGAAGCTGTATACGCTCTAAACCAGCGGCCAATATATGGTGCTGTGTCTCCAATAGCCAGAATTCATGGGTCCAGGAACCAAGGGGTGGAAGCTGGAGTGGCACCACTCACTATTACTCCTAGTGATCCCCTTGAAGCATTTTTGCTTCCTGTCCCAGCAATCCTGTGTTCCTCAGGCTTGGAGGTCCTGGTCCCGAAGAAAGGAACTCTCCCACCTGGAAACACAGCACGGATTCCACTGAACTGGCAGCTGAGAATGCCCCCTGGGCACTTTGGACTTCTCATGCCTTTGGATCAACAGGTCAGGAAGAGTCTCACCGTACTAAGTGGTGTGATTGATCCTGATTACCAAGGAGAAATTGGACTGGTACTACATAATGGAAGTAAAGAAGAATATGTCTGGAATCCAGGAGATCCCATAGGCCGACTCTTAGTGTTACCATGCCCTGTTATTAAAGTAAATGGTAAGTTGCAGCAACCCAATCCTAACAGGACTTATAATGACCCAGACCCCTCAGGAATGAAGGTCTGGGTCACCCCGCCAGGCCAAAAACCACAGCCAGCTGAGGTGCTTGCTGAGGGCAAAGGTAATACAGAATGGGTAGCAGTAGAAGGCAATTCTACCTATCAATTACGACCACGTGATCAATTGCAAAAGCGAGGCTTGTAATTGTCGATGTATTTTCTTTGTATGTGATTATTGCATATATTTCCTTTGTTCAAGTATGTTATATCAGATATAATTTGACTCAGTGTGTTTTCATCTATATGTATGATAGATGATTGATGATAAGTATAAGTGTGATTTCATTAATATATGGAAATTATATAAGTATGTATTGGTAAAGAATTGTGTACAGATGCCAGGCTGGCAAGGGGTGAATTGCTATAGTTTATTGTGCCAGCCTGGCCGATAAACACAAGTAGGATTAACTGAAGGGCAGAGGGATAAATGGCTTGCTTGTTCTGTGCCTCAGTTTAAAGGGGTACACTACCTGTGGGATGCCTAGCCTGTGGACTGTATCGCTGTAAGTTGAGGTCCCTTTAAGCCCACACGATTGGAATGTTCATCTCTGGAGCTGGGGACTGACAGTTGATGACAGTGGGGGCCTGCCCTACAGTTTGCTGCCTGGGTATATATAGCCCAGCTCTCTCTACAGAAGGGAACTAGTAACTGGCAGCTCTCAAAACTTGAAGGACTGCTAGTGTCTCACTGCTTTATAACTTAACTGTTAATTTCTTGTATTATCTATCTGTATATTATTTAATGGTTTATTTCTTGAATTATATATCTATCTTTATAAATATATTTATATATAATTACTAGCAATTAGTTTGTCTCTCGAGAGAACCCTGTCCAATACAGACGGCATTGAATCTGCCGCTCCGGGAGAGGGGCATATCTGATCGGGGCACACGGATGCTGATGAAGGGGGAAGAAGAGAGAGTGGAGCACATCCTGGCCCACCAGGCCTTGAGGATGATGACCCCAATTAGAGCAGCCAGTCCACAGAGAGGACCACATGGCCGGCCCCACTATGAGACACAAGGCTCTTTACTGATCCATAGCTCTACAGAGGACAACACCAGAGACAGTGTGGGAACTGCACCCGATCTGAACCCGCCACACTGAGGCAAAACACTAAGGGGGTGCAACAGAACAGCAAGGGAATGGAGCAGCTAGGTCCCCAAGGAATGCTGAAGGTGGACTTTGGGGTCAGGGCGTGGTGCCCCAACAGACTGGACTGGAAAACACTCCTAAAGGGCTACAAACAATCCTTGAACTAACTACAAGCTTTTCTTTCTTGTGAATTCAATTTTATAGAAATCCCATATAATAGCATTTACAAGGCTATAAATCTTTGAGAGCAGTTAGCCTCAACTTCTTCCCTCAGAGAAGCTGGTGGGTTTGAACTGACAGCATTTCAGCACTTAACTGACAGTGCCATCAAGGCTCCTCAAAAACACTAGCCATACAGCTACAGTAAACAAAACAGTTTGGTACTGGGATCCCTGGGGACACATTGATCAGTAGAGAACTCAGAGTGAGAAATAAACACACATATCTATAGTCAACTGATTTGACAAAGGTGCTAAGTCTTTCAATGAAGAATAAAGTATCTTCAATAAATTATGCTGAAAGTTCCATTTCCACATTTAGAGAAATTATATAGGATCCTTGCTTTGTATCACAATTAAGAAATTCAAAATAAATTAAGGATCTAAGTGTGAAAACATAACCCAAAAATTCTTATTTGAATAAGCAGAGGCAACATTTTCAGGCATACCTTGAATACCTTCAGAAACCATAAAACCAACAAGAATCTATTAACCAAAATACACATTTTTTAAAAATCAAACCAAAGGTTTGTATTCATACAAGCAGTCATCTAAAGCGAGGAGTCAACTAAGTCCATACAGAAGAAGCACAAAGATTTGATCCAAAGATGGCAATAACAAAATTCAAATAAGACAAAGGGAAAAATATCAGCTACAATGGTGAACCCCCAAACCTATCTGCAGACCGTCTAGTCAGACTGAACCACTGGAAGATCCCCTCTAGCCACAGGCAAGTCTCAACCAGCTTTACTATCAGGCAGAGACCATTTTAATCTTGAACATGCTGGATTGAACTTTATACATGGCCAATTGAACTCCCTATAGACCCAGCCTGAAATAGTTCTGGGTACAAGTATCTTTTACTGGTTCCATGACAGAAATTTCTTCTCTGGATTTTTGAATGTTGATCAGGGTCTTTCCTTTCTTACTTATCATTTGTTTTATACTTACCACCTTATTTCAATTTTTGTATTGTTCTGTTGGGCTTCCCAGTTTGTGAAGCACGGGCAGAGTGGATACATAGTGATAATAATGAATACAAGGCTTTCAGGGGGTGTAGGGGTAGGTGACAGAAAAGGAAAGGGGATTTGGGGAATAAACAAGGAAGAAGGGTGTGGGGAAGGAGCACTAGAACTGACTGTGATTGCACAACTCATTTTGAAAAATGATTTACCCATGGGGGAGGAGATGTTCTACAATTGATTGTACAATTATGCTTGATATGATTGAATGATTGAACTATTGAATTATATCTTATATAAATTATGTGCCAATAAAACTGTTGAAAAAAATCAAACCAAACTATCAAATCGAACTGCCAGTGAGTTGTTCCAACTTACAGAAACCCTATGGGACAGAGTGGAACTACCCTGTAGGGTCTGACACTAAATCTTTGGCAGAAGCGGACTGTGTCATCTCTCTCCCTCAGAGAGCTAGTGGGCCCCTGAGGCTGGCTCTTTGGGTTAGTGAGCCAACACTTAACTACCCACTATACCACTTCCATTGCCCCTAACTTAACAGTAGAACGCTAAATAACTCAATAATATAACAGGCAAAGGTCTGAATAGACATTCCATCAAAGAAGACATTCAAACGGTCACTAAACACATGTTCAGTGCCACTAGTTATCAGAGATGACAGACAAACAAACAAAACAGTGAGATTCCATTACACTCCCAGTAGGATTTCTTGGTGTTTTTGTTTTGTTTTGTTTTTAAGAAAAGAACAAATGAAAATAAAAAAGAAAGAAAAGAGCAAATGTTGTCAAAGATGTAGAGAAATTGGAAGCCTTAACCACTCCATGGTGAGAATGCAAAACTGCACAACTGCTATGGAGAAGTACGGCAAATCCTCAAAACTACAAACCAAACTACCCCAGGACCCAGAGATTCCACTCAAAGTACACACCCAGAGGCACAAGCAGCAGAGACTCAGAGACTTATACACCAGATGTTCATTGTAGCACTATTCAGAATAGCCAAAAAGTGGAAACAACTTAAATGCCCATCAACTGATGACTGGGTCAGCTGTTGGTCAAAATTTGGCACATACCTACCATGGGCTACTCTACTCAATCAGGAGAAATGAAGTCTTCACGGATACATACAAGGTGTTACCCAAAATACCACATTTATGCTAGCCAGAAAGGAGTTTTATATTCCTTTAAGAACTACCTATTTAAAAAAAAAAAAAGAACTACCTGTTTGACATCACATTGACATCAGCAACTCAAAAGAGTACACAGGAACCATTCCTTCTCCCCCACCCACTAGGTGAGCATCAGCAACTTTCTCAGAGTTAGTGCACCCAGTGGCATTGCCTGGGAAACTTCTCCCTGGTCACAGTGAATTTTTTTGTAAAAGCAGTTTCACTCAAACCTCATTTTTTTTTTGTAATGGTCAATTTAAGAGAATAGCATGTGGCTATGAAATTTTGTTTCCTGCTCAGGAAAAATGCCGCACATTGTTGCGATGTTGAACACACCTTACAAGTGTACCACTGGTTTTCTCCTTTCAAAAAAAGGGAAATGTGGATGTGAAATGTGGATTGATGACAAACCTCATTATGAACATCTGTCAACTTCCCCAACAGATGAAAATGTCGACTTGGAGTTCATTCCACCAAGTCAGACTCTTAATCAAGTTTTCGATTTAGAGGTTCTGAAAAGACAGAGTAACAATGTGCAACAAAAATGGTCTGTTTTGTGGCAGATTGGGGACTGGTTTTGCCAATACGACAATGCACCTGCTCACACAGCCATCTGAGTGTGCCAGTTTTTGGGCACACAAAAAAAAAACAGTACAGCTCTCTTTTTCCCCAAGCACCTTAACTCACCTGACCTCACTCCATGCGACTTCTTTTAATTTCCACAAATGCAGTGGAACATGAAAGAACAGCAATTTAACAGTGTAGAAGAGGTAAAGAAAAAAGCAAGGAAGGTGCTGTCAGCCTTCCAAACAGATAAGTTTTAAAAATGTTTCCATGAGTGGAATTGCAGGTTTGACAAATGTATTAAGTATAATGTTTTATTTTTAAAAATTAAATACATAGCTTTGAAAAATAATTCCAGTTTTGGGGGGGGGCTACCCCTCATTTCACAATATTGATGTAGCTTGGAAATATTATGCTGAGTGAAATAAGTCAATCACACAAAGAATAAATACATGAACTCACTTACATAAAGACAAGAAAAGGCAAGCATACAGAGACCACAGTTTATCAGTAGTTACCAGGGGCACTGGCCATTATTATAATTGTGGTTAAAAGGCTGAATTGATGGAAGTTGTGGCTGGGGGGAGAGGGGGCAGGAAGTAACTGTTGAGCTGCTTCTGCACAACTGAAAACCTAATGAACTTGGTTTCTTGGCTTTGGAGGTTTAGGGTCACAGTTTATGACTATTAACTGGCCTAATTAGTGCTCTGTCTACCTTCTGACTGCATAACGCCTAAGGTATTAACAACTTACAAGTGGCCATCCCAGGCACACTGCTCTCCACTCACTTGAACAGCTGAAGAAAGAGGAGAACCAGGAGTAGGGAATAGGAGATTTACTAGTAGTCTCCTTTGCCATGAGACCCAAAGAACTGGTAGTTCCCAGCTGCCATTTACTGACCATGTGATCAAAGATGCCATAGAAGAATACTGGTCATCTCTGACTGGCAGGAGTCACAGTGAAAAAGGGATGAACCCCTGAAACGATTTCCCTTAATCTTTAAACCTTACACCAAAAATACTCGATGAAATCTTCTTAAAACTGATCAGTTATCAGGCATCAAAAAATCATCATATCATTGGCTGCACACCTCCATGATAGGATCGCTGAAGACAAATGGGTGCATAAGCAAATGTGGCGAAGAAAGCTGATGGTGCCCGGCTATCAAAAGATATAGCGTCTGGGCAGGGCAAGATATGACAAAATAACGATGTATAAATTACCAAGGGCATATGAGGGAGGAGGGAATGGGGAGGGGGGGGGGGCGGGGAAAGAGGACCTGATGCAAAGGGCTTAAGTGGAGAGCAAATGCCTTGAGAATGATTGGGGCAGGGAATGTATGGATGTGCTTTATACAATTGATGTATGTATATGTACGGATTGTGGTAAGAGTTGTTTGAGTCCCTAATAAAATGTAAAAGAAGAAAAAAAGATATAGCATCTGGGGTCTTAAAGGCTTGAAGATAAACAAGCGGCCATCTAGCTCAGAAGCAAAAAATCCCACATGGAAGAAGCACACCAGCCAGTGCGATCACGAGGTGCCAAAGGGACCAGGTATAAGGGATCATGCAAAAAAATGTCTGTGTGTGTGTGTGTGTGTGTATATATATATATATACCACATTGAATGAAGGGGGAAGTGCAGAGTGGAGACCCAAGGCCCAAGTGTCGGCCAATGGAGATCCCCTCATAGAGGGGCTTAGGAGAGGAGATGGGTCAGTCAGGGTGCAAGGTAGTACCGACAAAGAGCACAGCTTTCCCCCAGATCCTGGATGCTTCCTCCCTCCAACTACCATGATCCGAATTCTACCTTGCAGGGCTGGATAGGACAGAGGCTGTACACTCATACATATGAGGGCTGGAGGCACAAGGAATCCAGGGTGGATGATACCTTCAGGACCAAGGGTGTGAGGGGTGATGCTGGGAGAGTGTAGGGTGAGTGGGTTGGAAAGGGGGAACTGATTACAGGGATCCACATGTGACCTCCTCCCTGGAAGAGGGACGGCAGAGAAGGTGGGGAAGGGAGACTCCGGATAGAGCAAGATATGACAAAATAACGATGTATAAATTACAAAAGGCACATGAGGGAGGGGGGAGCGGGGAGGGAGGGGAAAAAAAAGAGGACCTGATGCAAAGGGCTTAAGTGGAGAGCAAATGCTTTGAGAATGATTGGGGCGGGGAATGTATGGATGTGCTTTATACAATTGATGTATGTATATGTATGGATTGTGGTAAGAGTTGTTTGAGTCCCAAATAAAATGTAAAAAAAGAAAAGGGAAAAAAAAAAGAAAGAAAAGAAAATGATTAGGGCAAAGAATGTACAGATGTGCTTTATACAATTGATGTATGTATATGTATGGACTGTGATAAGAGTTGTATGAGCCCCTAATAAAACGTTTAAAAAAAACTGACTACTCACTAGTTTGGTTAATCAGTAAATAAGCTCTGTCTTGAGCGTTCGATTCTTTGAAGAACTACCTATGCGGCATTAAATTGACAGCAGCAACTCACAGGAACCTGGGGGGGGGGGGGAGAAGTAGTGAGTTTATTTTAATGAGGAAGGAACAACTCAGAAAATGAAGGTAAGAGTGGTAGGCACAACTGGAAGATTGTAATCAATGTTACTAAATTGTACATGTAGAAATTATTGGCATATTTTAAATAAAATTTAAGGGACGGAAGACTATTACTAAGGGAGGGGGGAAATAAACTGGAGAGAACTCATAGCCTACCTATTCTACAAGTTTATGGCCAAAATGTTTTGCAGTGTTTGAAGAACAAAGTGTTGGTCACACAACTTCCAGACTGTTGGAAAGTACCAAACTCATTCACCCAGACTCATCTCTCCTCCTACACGGGAACCATCGCTTTATGAGTACCAGCTAACCCACGGGACTGCCTCCTCTGTCCTGAAATGTCAGTATCTAATGGTCATCTTCATGGAAAGTAGGAGTAGAAGTTACAGAACCAAGACCAAGACCAAGACCAAGGCCAAGGCCAAGCCCTTAGTCTCACAGGAAAGTAAATTAGGAAAGGCTGGGTACTAGGAACAAGTGGAAAGGGCAGACACACATCAGCTGAATATAGAAGCCTTTTAAAAACAACAACAAAACCAATCATCATGACCCCAATTCTACCTTGCCTTGCGGACCTGGTTATACCAAAGGATGTACAGCGGTGCAGTGGGGATCTGGAGGCACAGGGAATCTAGGACAGACGAACCCCTCAACACCAGCAGTGGGAGTGGCGAAACCAGGAGGGAAGAGGGTGTAGAAAGGGAGAACCGATCTCAGAGATCTATGTGTAACCTCCTCTCTGGGAGATGGGCAATGGGGAGGCGGGGGTAGGGGAGACGCCGGGGAGTGTAAGATAAGATATAATAATTATTTATAAACTATCAAGGGACCAGGGGTGGGATCGGGGAGGGAGGGGGACGGGGGAAAAAAGGGAAACCGAGCTGATTCCAGGAACCCAAGTGGAAGGTGAATTATGAGAATGACGAGTGCAACGAATGTATAAGGGTGCTTTGCTCAATTGATGTATGTACAGACTGTGAGAAGAGCCTTATGAGCCCCAATAAAAAGATTTAAAAAAGAAAAAAAACAACAAAAAAAAAACCACCCCGCTGCCACGGAGTCTCACAGTGACCCTAAGTAGCATTTCTGAGGCTATGAATCTTTACAGTGGCAGACAGCCTCAACCTTCCCTACTGACTGCCAATCCAGCAGCTCCACCAGGATTCCCTGAAGAATCCTCAGCAGATACACTTCGAGAGCAGTTCTTTTGGTGAAACTTCTAGAAGCACTATGTTCAACAGACAAAGAACTTGGTCATAGGAGCCCTGGTAGCAGTTCAAACCTACCAGCAACTCAATAAGTCTGTCTGCTCTTGGAAAAATTATAGACACGGAAGCCGGAGGGTCCTATTAGGTTGCTATGAGTTGAAATTTACTCAATGGTAGCAGGCAGGTATCCCTATACAAAATATCACAGACATGACTGTGTGGCCTTCTTGAATAAGAACCCCAGCCTGGGGGTCTGACTAGCCTTTAGCACAATTTTGTCACAGTACAGGGGGCTCCTGAGGCTACTAGTCCCTTGGGCAAGTGTGCTTGGCTTTCTTCTGACTGGAATCACAAGGGAAGAGCAAGGACACTGTGCCCACGCCACAGACTACTGCTTGTTGTCTGTGTCTGTTCTCGACGGTCCCTATACCCCACTTCTGAAGAAAGGGCTTTCCTGTTCTTGGGTATTTTCCCTAGTGTCCAAGTTGGACCCAAAATGCCTGGGGACTCCCAAGGATCTCTCCACACTTCATCCATTGGGGAGCACCGGAGTCTCACCCCGTGTCAGGATCCAGTTCTCAGAGGAGGGGAAGGATAGAGAAACACAGGAAGTAGAAACCCTCTCTCCCTCAGCCTTGTCCACTCCCTCTAAAGACAGGGTTAGGGAGGGGCAAGCTGGGGTTAGGAAGGAATGGAGGAGGGAGGGAAGAAAAGACAGTGGGGAGAATAGAGGGACAGAAGGGCTGATGGGCTCCAGGGGGTCTGTCCTTCTCAAAAGATGTCAACTATAGGTCTACACTTAAGTTTTTACCTTGCTCCTCAGCAGCCCTCCCCAGGCCAATTTTAGGTAAATAGGGAGAGGGGGCTCAGATAGGAAGAGGGGACTTTGACAAACTCCGGCACATTTAGGGTCCTTCCCTCATACAAATTCACATTTGTTTAAAGATGAGACCCCGCCCCCATTATTTTTTCTCCAACACAAAAGCTTTCAGAAGAAAAAGGAGTTACACCGAAGGCATCATCATCAACGAAACAAGCACAAATTCAGATTTCAGCACAGTGGTCATCAAGCAGAACTCAAGTTCTTACTGTCAGACCAGATAGACATCCTACCTTGACCGAGAACATCCCAAGCCAGCCCTACAGGCCTGTCCCCCAGCTGTCTCCAGCAAGGCCAGTTTCCTTGGTGGTCAGCTGCTCAGGAACCCCTCCTTTTGGGGGAGTTCATAGGGCCTAGCTCACACTAAGGGGCCTGCAGCCCCTACTGAGCGTGGCCCACTGTGTTGGCCAAAAGGCTGAGCAAGAAGGAAAAGGGTACACAGGCAGCACCTACTCAGTGAACCAGAGGGAGTACTAGGTTGGGTTCTGGGGAGAAATCAAAGCACCCTCGGCTGTCTCCTTGCCAACCTCCAGTCTGTTCAGTGAGCACAGCAGAGCAGCAAGCCCTAGCTATGTACCCACAGTAATGGGTTGGCCTGGGGTACTGGAATTTCAGTTGCCCAGGAAGCTTCCAGAACAAAGGACTTGCAGGAAAGAGTGAAGGGACAGGAGGATGAGGGCTAGTTCAGGAGGCTGAGGGGTGAGCAGTCCATCAAAAAAGTAGCTGAGCAGAGGCTGTGTGTGGAACAGATGAAAACAGTGAGTCAGCTGTGGGCCTCAACCTTGTGGAGAGGCCCACCACCAGTCAGAGCCCCAGCTCGGGCCTGATCCCCTTTCCCCTCATAGGATACAGTTCTCCTCAGTGAGGGAAGGGGGTGGACCATCTTCATGAGAGAGTGTGAAACACTTGACTTTTCGGTGAGGGCAGGACCAGGGTACTGTGATTAAGACAGGCCCCACAGAGCTAGCTTTTATTAAAGATGAAAAAGTAAACATTGCTTGCAAAAACTGAGATATGCCTATGGTTATTAAGCCCTCTTATCCTGTAACTCTAACATTTGTCAAGCTCTAAGTCTTGGAACTTCAAAGACAGAATTCTGCATTTCGGTGATCAGCCCTGCCCAGAAGACAGACCGATGGAAAACACTGGAGTCACTTTCTGCCCTCCCTGCTCCACATGGTCCCATCAGCACACCAAGCAGGCTTCTGGAAGACCAGAATTGGCCTCACAAAAGTTGGACTTGAGGGAGAACCCAGCTTTCTTCTGAAGAGCAGTCAGGGGCTTTGAACCGCCAACCTTGTTAGTAGCCCGATGCTTAACCACGGTGTCACTAGGACTCCTTGAAGTCAGGCCTGAGGCACTAAAACTATCTGAGAAGAAAACATACTGTTGCCCTTGGTTGCTGGATTCCTGGCAAGCCGAGTCTGTCATAGGAGGACTGCCTGCCATAAGGTTTTCAGTCCTCTGCCCCTTTACTCCTGCTCTGAGTACCGAGTTGCCTCTGAGGGGCCTCTGGGCGTTTTCTAATCATCACCCTTTGAACTAGCACATCCACTGCCATCCCTCAAGTTGATTCTGACTCATAGTGACCCGAGGCTATAGATCTTAGCAGTCACACTTTCTCCCATTGTCCTTCTGCTTAGCAGCTGAACCCTTTTAACCACAGCCCCACTAGGACCCTTTCTTGAGTAGCAGTGGAGTACATAAGACACGTGCAAACCACCCCCACCCCTGTAATCCTTTAGCATCTCTAAGTTAGGATTCTGTTTAGAAAGCAAGGAAGAAGGAAACCTTTCAAGTGTTCATCAAAATGGTCATGTAATGCACTTGCTTCAAAATTCCCAGCCCACTGGCTGCTTGGTGTGGACTCTTGTCATCTGGGTGTAAAACACTGCTCAGGGAGGAGGCGGGGAGAATAGGGAAATTCAAAAAGGGAAAAACAAGGCTCTCGCAAGCACCTCCCACATCCTTCCCTGACTCCCTGCTCTAGGCAGCAACCCAGATACAGACTATCCAAGCTGTACGAAACCTGGCTGCTAAAGGAGGAAACCAAGGCCCAGAGGCCCCATGTCAGAAACAGGGCCCCAGGGTGCAGGTGCTTGGCTCCTAAATCTGCTCTTTTGTGAGCCTCTATCTCACCAACCCTCAGGCCCTTTCAATGTGTAAGCGAGGATGGCAGGAACAACTACAACGCCTCCCCTCCCCACCCCACCCCCCTAGGAGTTTACAGAAGGCCCTGTCGATGGCAAGGCTCTTGGGCCTCATGTTGGTGGCCATGCTGCATCATGGCAGGGTGGGGTGGGGGTAGTGATGGTGCGCCAGTCCTAAAAGCACAGTATGTTACAGGAGAGTTTCCAAGAAAAGATCGACAACCAGACTACCAACTTCCAGCCACCTGTGTGAACAACACTACCCAGCTGACAATGGGACAGGTCCAGGGAGGCTGGGAGCGGAGTAGAAGCGCCTCTGTCAGGTCCAGCTTGTCCAGCTCGAGGTGGGGCCACACAGACACGGTTATATCTTACTATCACTGTCCCAACACCAAGACCATGAGGTTGACGAGATACAGGCTGAATTTTTAAATGTATAGCTTTCCTGTTGCAAAAATAAATAATGTCCATGTACGAGGGAGACTTTAAAAAGTTTGTGGGAAGATTCTGTAGTTTTCAGTTCTATTTTTCCATGAACTTTCAAAGCCCCTAATAGCTAGACAGCATTATACCCAGAGTCGATCTGGCTCCATCCAGGGAAAGAAACCCCATGGAGAACTGAAAACACGAGCCTCAGGGATCAACAAGTCTGCTGTCCAAATGTACAGAGGAAAAAGCCTCCAATCAACCACTAGAAAGCCACAGGCCTGGGCAGGCAGCTTCCTGGTCTTCTCTCCTGTTGGATGTAAAGAGGAGGAGGCAGTGGGCTAATCTCAGGTTCCTTCACAATCATACATTCTTTTTTTTTTTTCACAATCAGACATTCTAAGACACCATTCATTGTCCAGAAGTGGAAGGAGGTGATGGAATCTCAAGACATGTCCTAAGCATTGCCCTCCCTCTGCTTACAATAGGGTGAAAGATATAGTGAAGGATTCAGAGGCCAGTTCCTGGGGTCCTAGGCCAAAGTGAACCTGGGGTTTGAGATTCTCTCCTGGGACAGTGCTGGGGTTGTTAGCAGACAGTTTAATAAAATCATATCCACTCTTGCAGAGATGTGGGTGGGAGATTTGTAAATTTGTGTGTGTGTGTGTGTGTGTGTGTGAGAGAGGGGGGGGGGGGGTCCTGCCTTGTGTCCTATGCTTAGGCTTGGCACTAGCAGATTGCTCTTAACCCTCCCAGGGGAAAGAAGTCCCTCTGAGTGAGGCCACTTGACACGAGGTGGGTGGAATGTGGCTACGCGTCCTGCAGACCCAGGACATATAAGGCATTGAACAAGCACAGAGGGGAAAAGAGCAAGATCCAGCCAGGTCTGTGAACCAAGATGCATGTGTGCATTCCTGGGCTCCTGGTGCTCTCAGGCCATGCTTCCCACACTCCCATGGAGCTCCCCTAGACTGCCCCCACCAAGGTGCACATGGACATGACCCTTGTGAGCAGCCCCCACCTGTGACAGACACCCTAACCAGAACCCAGCTGACTTGGTATGAAGAGGTTACAGGTGCTATGTCTTGCCTGCCCCTGCAAATTCTAGCCTGTGTCACACAGTACAGGGGGTGAGCGCTAGAGGCTGCCTGGAGGGGTAGTACTTTAGCTCCTACTCTCAGACATGCAGGCTGATTCTCCAGTCCTTTGATGCAGGGGCCCCATTGACTCAAGGATTAAGTGCCTAGTGGGCTAGTAGATGAGTTGGGGATCCCCTGAAAGAAAAGAGATTGGGCCACATGGCCAGCCCCACTATGAGACATGACGTCCCTCACTGACCCATAGCCCTACAGGAGACACAGTGTGGGAATTGCACCCGATCTGATCCCGCCACACTGAGGCAAAACACTAAAGGGGTGCAACATAACAGCAAGGGAACAGAGCGGTGAGGTCCCAAGGGAATGCTGAAGGGGACTTTGGGGCCAGGGCATGGTGCTCCAACAGACTAGACTGGAAAAACACTCCTAAAGGCCAACAAACAGCCCTTGAACTAACTACAAGCTTTTCTTTCTTGTTGTATTTTGTTTTTTGTCATTGGTTTGCTATTGTTGTTGTTTTGTTGTAGATTGTTGCTTGGTTTTGCTCTGTCTTGTTTTTGTGCATGTTACTATCTCTGCAGGTCTGTCTAAAGAAGATACGCTGGATGAACAATCTGGAGGAGAAAACAACAGGATCGACAGTTCCGGGGGAACATGGGAAAGGGGGAGGGGAGGTGAAAGGTAGTGGTGTTAACAAACCCAGGGACAAAAGAAGAACAAGTGATCCAAATCGGTGGTGAGGACGGGGTAGGAGGCCTGGTAGGGTGTGATCAAGGGTAATGTAACCAAGAGGAATTACTAAAACCCAAATAAAGGCTGAGCATGATAGTGGGAAAAGAGGAAAGTAAAAGGAAATAAAGAGCTAGGAGGCAAAGGGCATTTATAGAGGTCTAAATAAAGGCATGTACATATGCAAATACATTTATATTTAAGGATGGAGAAATAGATCTATGTGCATATATTTATAGGTTTAGTATTAAGGTAGCAGAAGGACATTGGGTCTCCACTCAATGCAAGAATACTTTCTTATAGTAAATTAGCATTCTTTGATGCTCACCTTCCCAACACAACAGCTGAAGACAAAATGAGTGAATAAGTAAATGTGGTGAAGAAAGCTGATGGTGCCCGGCTATCAAAAGATATAGGATCTGGGGTCTTAAAAGCTTGAAGGTAAACAAGTGGCCATCTAGCTCAGAAGCAACAAAGCCCACATGGAAGAAGCACACCAGCCTGTTACCTAAGGAATCAGTTATCAGGCATCAAAGAACAAAAAATCCTATCACTGTGTGCTCACCTCCCTGATACGATCGCTGAAGACAATAGGGTACATAAACAAATGTGATGAAGAAAGCTAATGGTGACCAGCTATCAAAAGATAGTGTCTGGGGTCTTAAAGGCTTGAAGATAAACAAGCGGCTGTCTAGCTGAGAAGCATCAAAGCCCACAAGGAAAAAGCACACCAGCCTGTCTGACCACAAGGTGCAGAAGGGACCAGTTATCAGATATCAAAGAACTAAAAATCATATCAATGGGTGCCCACCTCCCTGATACGATCAATGAAGACAAACGTGTGCATAAGCAAATGTGGTGAAAAAAGCTGATGGTGCCCAGCTATCAAAAGACATAGTGTCTGAGGTCTTAAAGGCACAAAGATAAACAAATGGCCATCTAGTTCAGAAGCAACAAAGCCTACATGGGAGAACACACCAGCCTGTGTGACCACGAGCTGTCGAAGGGGTCAGATATCAAGCATGAAAGAACAAAAAATCATATCATTGTAAATGTGATTGAGTGCATAGTGGAGACTCAAAGCCCATTGGTAGCCATTGGTAGCCAACCGGACACCCCCTTACTGAAGGGTTGTGGGAAAGAGATGAGCCAGTCAGGGTGCAGGGTAGCAACGATGAAACATATAACTTTCCTCTAGTTCTTAAATTCTTCCTCCCCACCTCACCCCCATCATGATCTAATCCTACCTTACAAATCTGGCTAGACCAGAGGATGTACATAGGGACAGAATGTAACTGGAAACATAGGGAACCCAGAACAGATGACTCCTTCAGGACCAGTGGTGAGTGGAGATGCCTGGAGGGTGGAGGGAATGTGGGGTAGAAAGGGGGAACTGATTAGAAGAATCTACGTATAGCCTCCTCCCTGGGGACAGCAGAGAAGGTGGGGGGGGGGGTGACTTTGGACAATGTAACATATGACAAAATAAAAATAATTTATGAATGATGAAGGGTTCGTGAGGTAGGGGGGAGTGGGGAGGGAGGGGGGAAATGAGCAGCAGATATTAAGGGCTCAAGTAGAAGGCAAATGTTTTTAGAATGATGATGGCAATAAATGTACATATGCACTTGACACAATGGATGGATGTATGGATTGTGATAAGAATTGTACAAACCGAGGCAGCAGAGAGGCCACAGCAAGGAGACCATGAGACAGAGCAGAGGGCAGCAAGGAGACTGGGAAGCAGAGCAGTGGGCGGGCTTCCAGGCCCATGGAGAACGAGGCCAAGGGATCATGCAGTGGAGCGGCTCAGAACAGAGAGAGACTTGGCTGCAACTGAGGAGAAGCATATCTGAGAACCAAAGACTGTATCCTTAATGTTTGTGTTTGTTTTTATCCTGACTCATGGTACCCTGTTAACTTCCCAAATAACCTGCCAGAATGAGTGTTGTCTATGAGTTCTGTATGGGCATGACAATAAATTGTCAAACCCAACAGAAAAGCAGAGCGGGAGAAGCAGTTGGTGTCAGAATCAGGTTGGACCCTTTCGTTATATTTATTTGATCTGCATGGTAAGCACGTCATCTGAGAAGCTGGAAGGAAAGCACCAACCTCGGGGTCACAGGAAGACTTATTAACGATCTACCATGGGAATATGATACAACTTTGCTTGATGAAAACAAAGAGCATTTGAAGCACTCAACTGATGAAGATCTAAGACTACAACCTTCAGTAAGGATCGCACCTCAACATCAAGCAAACACCAATTCTCAGAAATGGATCAGTCAGCAGCATCGTGATAAATGGAGAAAGGTGAATGTTTTCCAGGATTTCAGTTCCTTGGATCCACAGTCAATATTCATGGAAGCAGCAGTCAAGGAATCAAGTGACACATTGCGAAAGAGTACAAAGGAGCAAAATGGCATGGTTAGTACACCTGACTCAAGCCATGTATTTTCAATCACTTCACATGATGTGAAAAGTGGACAATGAATAAGGAAGATCAGAGGCAGATTGCCGCCTTTGAGTTACGGTCTTGGTGAAGAGTAATGAACATACTATGACGTGCCAGAAGAGCGAATGCGTCCGTCCAGGGAAAAGTACAGCTGGAAAGCTCGTCCTTTGGACTTATTATCAGGAGGAATACATCCTCAGGGAAGAACATCATGTTTGGGAAAGTACAGTGTCGGTGAAGAAGAGGAAGACCTCAAACAAGAGGAACTGACAAGGTTCTGGCTTCCCCCTAGAGAAGACCCTAAGGCTGGTGCCGGCTGGGCAGCCCTTTGTTCGGCTGTAAGCGCAGGGGCGAGGAGTTAGAGTGACTGCACAGGAGCTAACAACAAGAACAATCGCTAGTGTGATAACTTGAAAGGAGCTGTGAGGACCAGGGGTGTGAGGGGCGATACTGGGAGAGTAGAGGGTGAGTGGGTTGGAAAGATGGAACCCATTACAAGGATCCACATGTAACCTCCTCCCTGGGAGACGGATGGCAGAGAAGGGGGGGGAGGGAGAGTCCGAATAAGGCAAGATATGACAAAATAACAATCTATAAACTATCAAGGGCTCATGAGGGAGGGGGGAACGGGGAGGGAGGGGGAAAAAAAGAGGACCTGATGCAAAGGGCTTAAGTGGAGAGCAAATGCTTTGAAATTGATTAGGGCAGAGAATGTACAGATGTGCTTTATACAATTGATGTATGTATATGTATGGATTGTGATAAGAGTTGTATGAGCCCCTAATAAAATGTAAAAAAAAATAAATGCATTAAAAAAAAAGAAATGAGCTGTGATGGAAGTATTCCACCCACAGAGATTGGAAAATACTACAAATAAGAGCTTCATCTTTACGCCTTGCTGCCCCACTCCCTGCAGACACCTGTTCATTGATACACCGGGAGAAGTAGAGCCTTCCTGTGTCCCAGAGGATATCCGATGATGATCGCCACGTCCGTCATGCTGATTCTCGTCATTTGCAAGTTGCTCCCCACTGGACCCAGACAGTGGCCTCCCTTGCAGCCTTGGTCACTGACCCAAGCACAGTGTGAGACTCAGCATGCCTGTTTCAGGGCTCAAGTAGAAAGCAAATGTTTTGAGAATGATGATGGCAACATATGTACGAATGTGCTTGATACATGCATGGATGGATGGGTGGATGGATTATGATAAGAGCTGTAGGAACCTCTAATAAGATGTTTTTTTTTAAAAAGAATCAAAGGCATAAATCTGACTTGAACAGTTAAAACTTTGTCAGTTGATCCCCTCTCTGATGAAGGCTGGGCCTAACCTGGTTTTCAACATTTCCTGTATTTTTGTTTTGATTGTTCATATTAAGGTGTATTTCAGAGATGTTATGTCTTTGGGGTCACGCTCTTGAAGTTATGCTATGTTTTCCATTTTTCGGTATATGAAACCCAGGATTGATGAACTTACAGGGAAAACAAGTACAATAAGGTTGTTTGTTTGTTTGTTTTTTGGGGGGTGAGTAGAGTGGAGTGGTGGTAGAGGGCTAGAAGGGAGATAATATCAAGAGTCCAGGAAGAAAAAGAATGTTTGGAAACTGATTATGATAGCAGTTGTAGAATTCTACTTGATGTGATTGAACTCTGGAATGACATATGTATTAACTCCCAATTAATAATAAATTAAAAATAATTATTACTGTAAAAAAAAAAAAGAATTGTACAAACCCCCAATAAAATGATTATAAAAAAAGATATAGCATCTGGGGTCTTAAAGGCTTGAAGGTAAACAAGCGGCCATCTAGCTCAGAAGCAACAAAGCCCACATGGAAGAAGTACACCAGCCTGTGCGATCACAAGGTGTCGAAGGGATCAGGTATCAGGATTTTTAAAAGTGATCAAATTAACATGAAGGAGTGTAGACAAAGTGAAGACCCAAAATCCACCTGTAAGATAATTGGACAGTCCCTCACAGAAAGGCCACACGGAAAGGATGATATATCCAGGGTGCAGTATAGTACTGATGAAATATATAACTATCCTCTAGTTCTTTAATATTTCCTCCCCTTACTATTATGGTCTTAGTTTTACTTCATTAATCTTGTGAAACCTGTGTATGTTCATTTGTACAATTAAGGTCATTCGATGCATGAAATCCAAGATAGATAAACCCTTAAAAAATACAAATGGGTGTAATGATTCCCTGAGGTTACGGAAAAAGAGGAGAGGGTAGAAGGGGGAACCAACAGTGATGATGACTCTAGAACCCTACTCAAAGGGAATGAATAACAGAATTGTGAGTTAATAGATACACTGGATGGTGTAAATATGGCAAAAATAACTCATATGGCAATAAGGGTTCGGGAGCGGGGAGGGGAAAGGGAGCTGATACAAAGAGTTCAAGAAGGAAATGTTCTGAAAATGATGTTGGCAGCAATTGTACAATTACATTTGACCTAACTGAACTTTGAATTATTATAATATCTGTAGAGCTCCCAATTTAAAAAATAATAATGAAGAGTTGGGGGTCAAGTTCAAGCCATGTGGGGAGTTTGGAACACTTCCTCTATCACACGTAGCATGTCTTACAATGCCAACCCAAAGTGTATGTGCACAGGGGTGCAGAGAGCACAGAATGAGGGGAGTCAAGCTGGGTGATAACAAGTTCTCTATAGGCAGGGACAAGAGCTGAGTAGGTAAAAGTAGTAAATGAAGAGGTTTCCGAACTCGGGCTCCAAGCTACTTCTAGACCAGCAGCAACAGAAGGCTTAGTCTCTGGGAACAGACCGGTCAAAGCTTGTTGTGTACACCAAGCTACACTTCATTTAGAGAGCCAGACTAAACAGAGCATGAACACCCGCAGTGAGGTAGCAGACTGGGGCACAGGGGGAAGGCCCACTTATCCACTCAGCTTCAGGGCTGGCAGGTGTCCAAGGCTGGGTTCTCAGAACAGGCTCAGGGAACCCCCAGCATGGAGGTCTCTGGGTAAGGCTCTCTGCCCTTCTCTGCCATCCAATGCCCCAATCCTTCCAATGTCATATGGGTAGCTAACACTGGTCTATCACCTGTCCTGTGTGCCTGGCAATGGTTGCAGTTTTTGAGGCTCAAAGCATTGGGCTAGGGAGATTCTACACCCCCACCCCAAGCCCCAAAATTAATGCCTCCAACCCTGAAGCCCCTGATGTCAGTGTCTGTGAGCACACAGCACTGAGCTGACTACCCAATACCTGCCCTGCTCGGGCTGAGGCAGGTGTAGTCGGCAGGCAGAGAAGGTCTTCCCAAGCTGCTGCTGGGAAGGGCTCTGCTCAGGGATGGAAGCCGGTCCCAGCACCAGCACTGGCGCTCCCTCGCTGCAAGCATCCCTAGCGGTGCCTTGATAGGACTACAGATAAACATCAAGAGTGCAGACTGGGGTTCACTTCCTAGCCTATGGACTTTATGTACAATCACTACCGACCAGCCTGTCAGCAGAGACTTGTATATTGCTATGATGCTGGGCACGTTTGTTTTGCAGCATACTTCCGGAGTTAAACAGACTAGGAAAAAGATCTGATGATCTGCTTCCAACAGCAATGAAAACCCTATGAATCAAAGCAGTATGATTCGCAATTGATCATGGGGATGGCGCAGGACTGCTATCATTTTATTCCATTGTGCAGGGGTCGCCATGAGTTACGGGCCACAGCACCTAACAACATACATCAAAAACAGGGACCGCCAGGGCAGAATTTGAAGGGAGAAACAGACTGAAGCCTTCACAGCTGCCTGCAAAGGTCCTCAAAAATGGTATCAGATCTGAAATTTTGAATTGGAAAATGTCATGTCACATATGTTTTTACAAGCTAATTACCATCAAGTCCATTCTGACTCATAGTGACCCTACAGGATGGGGCAGAACTAACCTGTGGGTTTCCAAGGTTGTAATTTTACAGAAGCAGAAAGCCTCGTCTTTCTCCCTCAGAACAGCTAACCAATCAATGAATAACCACTACACCACCAGAGCTCCACATTTTTACTATAATTTTTTTTTTTTAAGATCTCAAGTCCTAATCCAGTAACCATTTCCCGCTTCCCCAAGAAAAATCCAAGCAGCAGTTGGGGAGGAAAGGGTTGGCAGAGCCCAAAGCCAGGCTAAGAAGCCCAGACACTCTAGCCTGGCCTGGTCTAGGTCAGGCTCTGTCCCTTCTCCTGGGGGTAAAGTGCATACTCAAAACTATACAGATGGCCTTGAATGGCTTGTCACAGCAAACTGCCTCTGCTCAGTCAGCCATGAATGAACTCTGGCAGATAGGCCCAGGCAGACCTTTCCTCCCACCGTCCCCTGCTGCCCTCTGGAAGCCTCCAGAGTCAGCTCCACCAGCAGACTCTTCCCACCTGGGCCCAGGAAGGGAGGTCCCAACGATCCTGCCTGGCACATGCCAAGAACCGGCACACTCAGAGGTAGCCTTATTCTCCCCACTCAGGGAGGGATGTGGACAGACGCAGACTGCAAGGAGGCCGTGCCGGTCTCCAGACAGAGAGTGGAAGGGTTCTGTAGTGCTTATAGCTTCCCCCTCACAGTAGTATGGTTTCTGAAGTGTGGAGGACAGGCTCCATCCTGAAGCTCTGCCACGGAGTAAGAACCCCACTGGGGCAGCCATGGGCAGGGGATGGCAGAGGAACCAAATAGTGCTGCTGCCCATGACCAAGGGCTGAGCAGGCAGCAGTTTCTCAACCTTAGGTCTCAACCCCTTTCACAGGGGTCACATGATTCAGAAGAGTAGCAAAATTATAGTTGCAAAGTAGCAATGAAAATAACCTGAGGAACTGTATGAAAGGGTTGCAGCATGAGGAAGGCTGAGAACCACTGGTCTAGGGGCACGGGCCATGTCAGGACCCAGTACGCTCCAGTCAGTTGTGGAACCAGAGGTGGTCTTGGGCAAGAGCTGGCAGAGACAGCTCTTCCTCGCCCTCCCAGGGCTGTCTAGAGGCCACTGGAATGGATAGATGGGAGAACAACAGGAGAGCAACAAAACAAAGTCTCATCTTGCCTCTCCCCCTGGCGCTCACCTGCCTGGAGAAGGGGATGAGAAGGAGCCACCGCTCACCAAGCCATGGGTGTGATTTCCAAGCTGGTTCTCACTGGGGCCAACCTATCAGGCTACTACAAGGTGACTTAAGTAAGGAGGGGGTAAGAAGGCCCAAGTGTATGACACCACCCCCCCAAATGACAAGCAGTCCCTTTAGTAAAATGCCTAAGTAGTAATGGGGTACCAAAGGGGCAGCCAGTCAGCAAAATAATAAAGAGGCAGACTATCTGGAGAATTTAAGCAGTGAGAAACCTAGTTTGCTCATTTGATCTTTTATCAACATGCCTGCAATTATAAACTTTGTGATAAAATGTTCCTCCCTGCTGGAGTGGATCACTCCCATCCACCAGTCATGGATGTCACCATGCTCCCAAAAACTAGCATTGGGCCAGCCTCTGGGGTGCAGTCTGGGACACTGGTATCATCCATAAGCTGATCCCTCAAACACTCTCTCCTTCTAGCCCCAAGTCTCACCAAAACTCCTAACACAAAATAGAGCAGCAGGGGTAGGGGCTAAGAGCATAAACTCAGGGCTTATATCCCAACTCCACCATTTAAAAATGCCACACGAGTTACTTAACCTCTCTGTGCTTGTTTCCTCCTTCATAAAACGGGCTTCACAGCACTGCTATAAAGGTTAAATGAGTTAAAATGGTAAAGTGTTTAGGCTAGTGCCCTGAACGTAATACCATATATGGGTTTGCTATTATTAGTACAGCCTCTCCGTTAAATATTTGCGCAAAGGGGACACAGCAACCCCCAGGGAAGCACAGACCCTGACTTCTTAGCAAAACCTGCCTGGATCCATCTGCCTGGGCCCTGTAATTTGAGGAAAGAGTCCTGATGCAATAGAAACCCCAGGTCCCATCCTAACACACACAAAAAAAGCCTACAGACAGTGCATTAAAATGTGGAGGGTTCCCAAGTTCCTCAAAAGTCCTTTCCATACACCTAGAGGGCTAAGCTGACCATTTCTTGGTACCCTGGGGAATCAGGCCTGCTCAGCCAGCTACACTGGGCGCAGTGGACCAGCAAGATAGAGGTAGGAGGGCAGGAAATAGCGGGTGAAATTGCAGCCACCTCCACTACCATAAACCCCTATCTGGTTATAGCTCATCATTCCCTAGTGTCTTGCTCAGCCCCTGACATGTTAGAGCTGCTTAGTCAACATTTGTGGAATGAACGAATGAACCCACAGGGTGGAAGGGTAGTTCTTGATCCCGGCATGACAGAAAGATAAAAAAACTCACTGCCATTGAGTAGATTCCTACTCATAGTGACCCTATAGGGCAAGGTAGAACTACCCCCATGGGTTTCTGGGACTGTAACTCTTTATGGGAATAGAAAGCCTCATTTCTCTCTCTCAAGGAGGGGTTGGTGGTTTCAAACTGGCAACCTTGCAGTCAGCAGCCCAACAGGTAACCACTGTGCCACCAGGGCTCCTAGCTCACCACTAAGCTGCCGTGAAACTTCAATTCTGAAAAACATGTGCCTGTACTCCAACCTAAATACAACCCTCCTCCCTAGAGTATCCCCCAATTAAAAATTACTCCAACTGACTTTCCACACTGCCAACATAAAATGTTCTCAAACCACATGCACCTTTCCCATCATTCCTCAAGGGTTTGCCTAGAGCAAGATTTTTACCTACTGAAATTCTAGCAACTGGAACCACCGCAGGGACAGCACCATCTTTAGTCTTGTTTTAAGATCAAAAATAGGCTCTAAGTAGCTCTCCCTGAATTCCTTGTCCCCCAGAACTTCCCACTTACTGTCAGCAAGTGGACTCTCACTTAGAGTGACCCTATATAAGGCTTCAGACTACTGTAAATCTTTACCAGAGGAGACACAGCCTCAAGCATTCTCCCTCAAAACTAGTGGGCTCGAACCCGCTGACTTTGTAAAATTAGCAGCCTGACCTAATCCACTAAACTACACCACCTAGACTCTTACCTTTTTATCTATCATCACATTTAACATACTACATCTCTTCCCAGCATCTCTTCCCTACATCTCTTCTCATTTACTAGTCTTTGAACTTTGCACCTGTACCCTTAACTCTGGTCCAGAGAAGGAACCTAAGGCCTACGATGTAGAACGGTCCCAATGTCCATGGGGAGGGTAGGCATGAAAGTCAAGGTTACAAAAAGCAGATTAAGGAGGCAAGGCTGTACCTGCTATCACTGAGTTGCTGCTGACTCATGGCACCCAAATGTGCAGGCAGAACTGTCCGTCATGAGGTTTTCAAGGCCATGACTTTTGGGAAGCAGATTGTCAGATTTTCTTCTGAGATGCCTCTGGGTGGGTTCAAACCATTGACTTTGCAGGTAAGTTAGTGGTTGAGTCCTTAGTCATTTGTGCACCCAGACTCCAGACAACAAACAGTCACGCTGTTAAACCACCACCCTAAGCCCCACCCCCCAGTCCCCACACAAAACCATGAAAACACACCTCCATCTCTAGCAACAGTAAGAGCTGAGCCACTCTGTTGGACAGTCCGGCCACTTGATTTGCTGCAGACTTGCACTTACAGTCAACTGTTACAGTCCATTGGGATCAGCCAGCGTGTATCAACCACAACAATCATGCCAGCCAATACAGATACCCGCAGATGGCAGCTCTTGAGGCTTCCAAAAGTGCCTAGGGACCATTTCAGCTGAAAGGAGTCTAGTTCTAACTCAAACCCAAGATAGTGACCAGCAGAAGTAAACCTTGGCTATGGTTCAAAAAGCTGTTGGGGTGCTCTTACCTAAGCAGTGCAGATACTGGGCGCCAGGGAATCCTCAGTCCTTTAGCTTTAGACCGCCGTTAAACCGGAGCACCACTCTACAAGCACCAGCCACCACAAAGCCCTAGTCCACCACTCCACCAGTGCTCCAGCCTACCCTGCCCTCACGGAGAAACGACAGGGATTTCACTTCAAGTTGACCACCACCTACCTCACTGCTACCTCCAAGAGTTTAGCCTGGCCACATGGCTCACCCTTCCCACTCCAGTAGATCAGAGTGTCAGCCCAGCCCAGTGTCTGGGATAGTGTGATGTCAAGGAAGTAGAAGGAGTGCTCTGGGACCTTTCCCAGCTACACAAGAGGTCATGTGTACCCCAAATTTCAGCTCAGGTTTGCCAAGCCAAACCCCTTACTCACTCACTGACAGTGAGTTGATTCTGACTCATGGTGACACTAAGAGAGAGTAGAATTGCCCCTGTGGGTCTCTGAGACTATCAATCCTTCCGAAAACCAAACTTAACGTCATCGAGTCAATTCTGAATCATAGGCACCTCACAGGGCAGGGTAGGACTACTCCTGTGAGTTTCCAAGACAGTAAAATCTTTACAGGAGTAGAAAGTCTCCTCTTTCTCCTGCATAGTGGTTGGGGGTTTCAAACTGCTCATCTTGAGGTTAACAGCTCATCGTGTAAACCACTATGTCACCAGGGCTCCTAGAGCTCCTTACACTGGCAACCATGGTGCCCTCCCCCGACTCTCAGGAGAGTTGTCAACAACGAAGTGGGCTCAAGATGCTGGGCTCAAGATGCGTAAAGTCCCCCAAAACCAACGGCTGTCAGCTTCCAGGTCCATGAAGGACAAGGCTTTTCAGGGTCAAAACAACTCCCATAGTCTAAAGCCATCACTGAGCACACACCTCTGGGTAAAAAAATGTTTATCAGTTTCCTATCTCCCTAAAAGCAGGACCCTGACCTGGATTCTCAAGATGTCATGCCACGGTTAGCCTTCCCAGCCTAGGGCCATTCTGCACCAAACCCTGAGCACAGCCAGGCACTGCAGGAGGCAGCCCCCAGCCCCCACAGGGATCGGTGGTTTCACCCCCACTATCAAGGGGAAAAGAGCTCGGTGTAGATAGCTGGCCCTTGTTTCCGGGTAAGAGTATGCCCTGGTGGGGCAGGAAGGGTCTCCAAGGCGATGGGACAGGGCGGAGGTCAGAGGCCCAGGGCAGCTGGGAAGCCCAACTCCCTCTCCAACCAGCTCTCCTTGGCTAGCCAGGTCCCTGGTCCCGCTCGCTGATAGCGTCCTGGCTTTTTATCCACGACTCCACCCCCACACACATCCTTCCCGATTTCACCATCCCAATAACCTCCCAGCTGCGGATGGTTCCAGGAAAGCTCCTCCAGACTCCCTCCTCTTAGCACATGGCTGGCGGACAAGCCTTGGACAAGTAGTTACTCCCGTTCACTTCGGGGTCCTGGTTTCGCTGCCAGAGCAAAGTCGCAGGGAGGAAAGCTGGGCGCTCCGTTTCTTCAGTCATCTCCGTCCTAACTCCCGGCTGACCCCTCAGCCCAAACCCAAGTTCCCGGGGCTGGAAAGAATGTCCGCCCGTTCCGCAAGACCACATTTCCAGGGAACCGAGGGGCCCAGCTGCCGGCCGGAGCTCCCAAGGTCAAGGGGCGGGGTCAGGGTGGAAAGGGCAAGTTGGTGGCGGCGCTTGCCGCTCGCCGAGCTAATCCAGAGGAGCCCCCACTCCCAGCCGCGACGGGAGTCCGGGCTCGCAGGGGGAGCGTCTCCAGGAAAGGCGGGGAGCTGGGGGCCGGAAGGTGAGCGAGGGCGCCCGGGCAGCCGGCGCGGGGCCGTTCGCCCACCACGAGACGCACAGACCCGGGAGAGCCCCCGAGCTCCAGAGCGCAGGGAGACAAAGCCTGCCCGGCGGGGCGTCCAGGCCGAAGGCCACCGGCCGTTCTCCCTGGGGCAAAGGGCAGTGGCGGGAAGGCGCTGGGAGTGATTGCCAGGCCAACCCCGCGCGGCGCAGGGCGCCCTAGCGCCCTCCTCCACGTGCACTTGGCGGAGCAGGCCGGAGACCGCAGACCCACCTCCTCCTCTAGGGTGCCGCCGGAGGCCGTGCCGGTGCCCGTGCCCGTGCCGGTGCCCGTGCCCGTGCCCGTGCAGTGCTCGCCGTCCGGCTTCAGGCTGCTCATGGTGCGGGGGGCGGGGGAGAGGCAAGGGGACGCGGAGGGCGAGCGCGGCGCCGGGCCGGCGGGGAGGTGGGAAGGGCGAAGTGAGCGGTGAGCTCCGGGAGTGCGGGGCGGGGACGTGAGCGGGCGAGCGCCGCGCCGGGCTGGGTTCACTTCAAGTTAGGCGGGTGTGGGAGGCGCTGGGAACCGGAGCCGAGCCGGCGCGGCTGCACCTCCGCCTTTTCACTGGGACCCGGGAATGAGCCCACTGGCGGGGGGCGGGCGCCGGAACCGGCCTCAGCTGGGGCCGGCCCAGCCCCCCTCCCCCTCCCTCCCTGCCGTCGCTGGGGGAACCCGCAGCCAATCCCCGCCGCCCACTGTGGGCTCGCCCCGGCCCGGCCTGCGACGCGCCGGCCCCGAGCGCAGCGTCCCACCTCCCGTGCTCGCTCGCTCTCCCTGCCCCGGTCCCTTCGCCACAACTTTTTAAACTTGGAGGAACGCTCGCCCGGTTAACTTTCTTAAAGGGCCCGCGCGCTGCGCGCCGACCCAGCCCGCGGGAAGCGGAGCCGGGTGGCCGGCGCCCCACGGTCCCTCGACGTTCCCGTTCCCCGGTCCCCCACTCCCCGAGGGACGGCTGCGGCGCTGAGCCCGGGTCTTTGACCTTCGGAAGAAGCCCCCCTTTATATCTCGAGCTGGGTAGGCGCACTCCTTTAACCTCCAAGTCTAGTCGCCCAGCTTTCTCTCGCGCTCTCCTCCCTCCCCCAGCACAGGGCAGCGGGGTACCGGGTTTGGGGACCACGGTAAGTGGATTGGACACCTGGGGTCTGACCCTGGCTCTCCAGTTTTGCGACGTGACCTTGAGGAAATCTCCAGCATCTGCCCAGAGGGTGGACGCAGTGCCTGAATAGGACTCTGGGTCCTTGTGACCCCAAAGGATAATAGTCTCCGAGAGGTTCCTTGGAGGGTCGAGGAGGTTCTAGTCGCCCTGTCCCTCTAGCTCCTGGGCCCTCGCTGTCCCGGCCCATCCGGTCCCCGCCTCGTATTCAGATCCCTCCCCAACCCCCCCAACCCCCACCCCAGGCGCGGGGAGGGGTAGGCAGCTTGAATGCTCATGCTCGGGCGGGGCTGTGTTGACTCCCATTGCCCTACCACCGGTCGGGTTCCTCCAGCTTTGAAACATGTCCACGGAGGTCACATTTTCGGCCACCTTGCCGAATTGGTAGACACCAGAGCACAGTCTGAAGTGGGCTGGTGCTGCTGTACCCTTTTCCTGCTGAGAACTCAAGGTGTCCTGGGACCTTGGGGTGCTGCTGGTGTGGAGGTGAGGAGAGGCCTGTGGTCTAGCACTTCGTTTCTGCCCTGCTAAGGTTGCAGCACATGGGTTGGGTGAAAGCTGCAGTTGAGTTGACTTGATCCCGCCCCAGCTTCCTTCATTTGCCAACCTGCTAGATGGGACTAGTAGCACGATACTGGATGTGTGCATACATGTTAGCTTTAGTCTCACCCAGAATTTTTCATCTCCATTCTATCCTGCCATTTCACAGTTGAAGAAACTGAGACTTGGAGGTGGCTTTCCTAATAACATAGTCATTCAATATGTACAGAGCACCTACTGTGTGCTGGTGCCCAGCATCACTTGGTCCATTCAGGCCCCATCACAAGGGAAGCTGCCTCCTATACGAATCGGGCATTGCTAGTCCACGGTGTGTGCTCCAGGGCTTTCCAGGTGTTTCTAGCCTTTGGCACTTTCAGATGGCACACCACCACCGCTTTATGAACCCTTGGATATTCTGGCCAGCCTTCAGTGACCCTCTTTTTCACAGGCCTAACTCCAATGTGCCTGTCATCCCCCATCACTCCCCCAAGTTCCTAGAATCATGCATGCCCCCAGACTGGCCAACCTCTGCCCTCTCAGCGCTTCTCCTCCTGCTCTCAGCCCATCATTCCTCATCTTCTCCCCACCTTAACACAGTGCTTCTCAGCCTTCCTAATGCCGAGACCCTTCAATACAGTTCTTCATGTTGTGGTGACCCCAACCACAAAATTTTTTTCATTACTACCTCATCACTGTGATTTTGCTACTGTTATAAATCGTAATACAAATATCTGATATGCAGGATGTATTTTCATTGTTAAAAATGGAACATAATTAGAGTATAGTGATTAATCACAAAAACAATATGTAATTATATATTGTGAAGTAATTATTTTGAATTACAAATAAACTAAATTTGTCTTGAAGCATGGTGTAGCATGGGTAACTTGCATGTGGGCATATCTGCATGTGGGCGGACCCGCCTGGAGACAGATAGAGGAGCAGTATCTCAGTTCCTAAGACAGTCAGAAATATGCGTTTTCTGATGGTCTTAGGCGACCCCTGTGAAAGGGTCGTTTGACCCCCAAAGGGGTCACAATCCACAAGTTGAGAACCGCTGCCTTAGGACCTTGCCTCAGCTTCACCTTTTCCATTTAGATATGAATTTTAAAGGTGAGGAAGCTGAAACCTAGAGAGACAAATTATACAAGGTCAATGATTAGCATGAAGCTGAGGATGAAAATAATGTGCACCAGGGGGCTTTAAGAACTTCATGAAATTTTTCTATTATCTTTCTATTCCATTTTCCCCATGAACTTTTCGAAGCCCCTTTGTATTATTCTGCTGCTTACAGCAATATATGCTCATTACTGAAGAGTAGGAAACTGTAAAATAGTTTAGGAAATCCTGCCATCTAGAGAGCAAGATTACTTATATTTCTCTCTACTCTTTTTTTTTTACTTCTGTGTGTATATTTTTCTAAAAACAAAGTTGTACTCTATGTTGAGCATAAAATTATTTTCATTTAAAGAACATTTTATTGGAGGCTCTTACAGCTCTTATAACAATCTATACATCAATTGTATCAAGTGCATAAAGTTTAAAGTTACTCTTTTTTGTGTTTCAAAGTAATCAGGAGTGTCTGTTTTTACTCTCAGGCCCCAAAGGGCATGGGAGATTATGTCAATGCGTAGTTCCCAGTGTAGTGAGTGCTGGTACACACAGGACTGGGAAGGCCCTCGGACTTCACCAGTGTCAATTGTGTAACTAGAGAGACTGCTTGTAGAGTGGGAACTTGTTTCCTGTCTCCCATCTCCCTCAATTGTGACCTAGTTGGTCCAGCCTCTAGCAACTTCACCAATGTCCCCCCTATGCCAGGCTCCTTGTGACCTTGGAATTCTCACTTTTCTGTTCCCTCTGCATAGAACCCCACACAAGTCCCAACACACACACACACACACACACACACACACACACACACACATCTTTCTGTGGCTCTGTTCCTTCATGTTAAACTAAAGATGCCTTCCTGGGTCTCTGGATGTGGAGATCCTGTGACTGAAGGTTCTTTACCAACCTCAAAACTCCCTGTCCCCAGGAGGGGTGCTTATAAAGTTGGCAAAGGAGCCTAACCTCCACCTTGACCTCCCTGAGGGGTGGGTCCAGCTACATCCCACCACCCCCAACTGATTTCTCTTGTTTCAGCCCACATGGCTGAACATCAGGGGAATCCGCTTGAAGACAAAAATAATTTCATTTTAGATTCCTGATGCCCATTCCAGGTCCTGGCACTGCGAGTTAAGTAATGACCATCAAGTGAGTGACAGAGCAGGGTTACTAAGAAAAAAGCCTTAAGAGAAGTAATTTATATGGCCATGTGAATGACTGCCTTTCCCCTCCCCCAAGTGGGCACCCCAAGGGAAAAGACACAAATCATTGAAAAACAATAAACCCAAAAGGGCCTGCCTCAGCAGACCAGAGGTTTCTGGCCTGAACCCCAGGCTCTCCCCTTAGCCTTCTCTCCCAGCTGCCCTACCGCCAGTCCTTACCCCACCACTAGGACATTTACCCTTGCAGGTGAAAGACTCCGGGTCTGAGGCCGAACTCAAACCTTCTAAGGTAACACAGCAATGTAGTGGGAAACCTGGCTAAATTTACCTCATACTTTGTTTTAATGTCAAAATCAGGTGGGTTGGAAATTTTCTAAGCTAAACTAAAACTAAAAAGCTTTTCCTACCCAGGGAGGTCCCCAAATGGTTTTGTTATCTCTCAGCAGGCGTGTGTGTCGAGCAGTGGGAGAGGAGAAGCATGGATTTTAAATTTTGGCAGCAATTAAATGGTGCTTGCTAAACTTTTACTGACTTGAGCCCTTCCCAGAGAACCAAAGGTCACTGAATGCCTCGCTGGCCACCTTCCCTGCCCGAGTTGAATCCCTAGTTCCCAAAGCCGGACAAGCTCTGCAGAATTGCCCAACATGCCTCCCAGAGCTTGGCCTGCTGGGAAGAGTGGCTGGGGAAGACCAAGGGGTTAAGAATAGGAATCTTTGCCCTTGACCAGATTCTGGAAGGTCTTTGGGGGATTGCGTAGAACACTGCCTGAATGAGGAGGGATGATGATGATGAGCTGCTTCTACCTTTGCCACTACAAGGTGTGGCTCATATGTTGTCCATCGCTTTGTCACCAAAGAGCCTGTGAGTAAAAGGAAGGGGGCAGGTCCAGGTAGTCCCTGCTGGGTTACAAATGTCTGTCCATTTTACTGGCAAGTCATACCCATCCTTTAATGTTAACCTAAGTTTGCCCTCACTCAAAAAATAACCAAACCAACTGGCTACTCAACAAATTCTCCAAGGTAATCACCTTTACTTGCTGCACCTGCACTTTTAAATCATTGGAAAAGCTTTGAGCTGTTGCTTGCACTAAAGCAAACCAAATCCATTGCTTCTGAATCAGTTCCAACTGATAGCAACCCTGTAGGACAGAGTAGAACTGCCTCAGAGAGTTTCCAAGGCTGAAGATCTTTAAGGAAGTGACTGCCTCATCTTCCTCTCACACTAAAGTGGAGCTAACTAAGAACTGTCTGCACCTGCTGCCATTTACCTGCAGTTTCTTACAACACACTCAGGACTGATCTGGCCCATAACCTGGAGCCTGCCTGTACTCGCATTCTTGCTGAGTTCATAGGGCCTTAAGAAGGCCTTAGAGCAGTGGTTCTCAACCTTCCTGATGCCGCGACCCTTTAATACAGATCCTCAGTTGGTGACCCCAACCATAAAATTATTTTCTGTAATTTTGCAACTGTTATGAATCTGGTGACCCCTGTGAAAGGGTCATTCAACCCCCAAAGGGGTAGTGACCCACGGGTTGAGAACTGCTGCCATAGAAGGGGAACTTCCTGGTCCATGGAAGTAGAGACCAAGGAACCACAGGGCTGAGAGGCTGCGGACCGGAAAGAGACTTGGCAGCTGGCTGAGGACAGATGTTGCTGTGGACCAGTGATTGTATCCTTACTGTTTACTGATCCTGTCTTTTGGTAACCTGTAATAAAGAGCCTCTACCCTACCTCCACCCAATCGTGAGTATTTTCTGTGAGTTCTGCAGGACCTCTGCAATGAATTATTAAACCCAGCATAAAAGTAAAGTACTGTGGGAGGATTGGTTGGTGTCAGAATAGGTGGAGAAGAATGGAGCATGGAGGCAAAAGCGAAGCCAGAGGAGGTCGGGTATGTATCTACCACCACCTTCACTACCTCCACTTCCACTGCCCTGTCCACTCCACCTTCTCCACCACCACCACGGTTTATTCAGTCACTACGAGTGAGAATGGACTCCGTAGCGGGGTTCGTTTTGAGAGTGAGAGAGACCTAGCTCAGAGTTTGTGTGCAGTCAAATGACAGGAGAGTGCTTGGTATAGTGCCTGGCATGCCCTCTCAGATAACATTTAAATTGTTCCTCCAGTGTATCCCAAATGGTCACCTCCTGCCTAACTCTCCCATATACGCTGGTCTTGGCCATGGCATCCAAAGCCCCACAAAGCGAACCTATACCCGTTCTCCTAGGACAGCCCTTCACAGTTACCGGGCTCCTGGCCCCTTCCACTCTGGTTGTCCCCTCCCCTGGACTCTGGCAGCACTGGGAGGAGGTGTTCTTTCCAGCATGGCCAGGCTTCCAGGAACTCCTTGAGCAGATGGGGAATCTGAGCAGCTTGTGTGGTAAGAGGGGATAGTGGTTTTCCCACCCCCACCCTACTGATGCTCTAGGCCATGAGCTGTACTGAGGCTGAGGCAGGGCTGAGCATAGCCAACACTGAGCTCAGTCTGCTCCCACAGCTGTCCCAGGAGAGATGGTTTCCCGATCCCCGTAGTTGACAGGACTGAGATCTGAACTCAGGTCTCCCTGTACCCTTTGGGAACTAGAATGGAACAAGGAAGTGAGGCATAGAATCCAAAACAATTTTCTTCCAGGATCATCATTTACTTATTTATTTGATATTAACAAAACTAATCTTTGAATTTATAATATGATTTTCCCCCAACCCCAAATGTACACCTTTTGTTCACCCTCTCTCAATATTTGACTTAAAGTTCACAAAGCACAAAAGAATATTGAAAACAGTGACAGTTCCTTAAAAAAGTAAGCATAGAATTATGTGATCTAGTAATACTAAGTCTAAGTAGATATCCCAAAGATTTGAAAAACATTCACACGGAAGCTTGGACACAAACGTTCATAGCAGCACTAGTCACAACAGCTGGAGGGAAACAACCACCACATCCAAATGCCCGCCAACTGATGATGGTAAACAAAATATGGTATAATATTAATACCATGAATCTCGCCCAGCTGTGAAAAGAAGTGAGATGCTGATTAGTACTATAACATGACTAAACCTAGAAAACATGTTAAAGAGAGGAAAGCAGACACAGAGGAACACATACTGCCCTAGCAATCTACTGCAGAAATGGCATAGCCATTGAAACGGGATTGCCAAGCTGAAGTGTGAAACACATGGGGCCACTGGGAGTTAGGGTAGACCAAAAACTGATTTGATTTGGTTTTGATAAAGGCACTGCGGTGGGGGGAGGGGAGGGGAAATAGAAAAGAACTTCCTTCGTATCATAAAAAGGATCTATGAAAAAAACCCACAGCTAACACTGTAAAAACATTATACTCAAATCTAAGTAACTCAATTTAAAAATGGGCAGATCAAAATAGTGTATCTAAAAAAAAAAATAGAAATACAAGTCATTGCTAAGAAAAATTTAGAAATATCTTCAACATCATTAACATAAAACACCGCAGTGAGGTGCCACTTTTTAACCAACTAAGATGGCCATATAACTAGGCCAGTAATGCGTTTGTGAGGATGTGGAGAAATTGTGAAGTGCTGAAATGTAATATATAGTCATTTTGGAAAACTGGCAGCTTCCCAAAAGGTTATACTTTGGCATATCATGTAACCCAGCAATTCTGCTCCTAGGTATATATCCCAAGTATTGAAAATATATGTCCACACAACGTGTATACAAATGTTCATAGCAACAAATAAATAAATAAATGAATAAAATGTTCATAGCATATTCATAATATCCCCAAGGTGGCAACTACTCAAATGACTGTCAACTAGTAAGTAACTGAACAAAATATTATATAGCGGTACAATAATAACTATTTGACAATAAAAAGGCATGAGCTGTGTGCTACAACATTGATGAACCTCGTAACATTATGTTAGGTGAAAGAAGCCAGTCACAGAAGACCACAAATGGTATGATTTTACTTATATGAAACATTCAAAGGAGGCAAATCTTTAGAGATTGTACCAAGATAAGTAGCTATCTAGGGCTGAAGGATTGAGGAAAATAAGTGACTTCTCATGGGAATGGGGTTTCTTTGTAGGGTGATGAAAATATTTTAGAGTTGAGCTGTGGAACAGAGCCCTGGTGGCATAGTGGGTTATGCATTGGACTGCTAACTTCAAATTCTGCAGTTCAAAACCACTAGCCACCCCTGTAGAAGTGAAGAACAATCTCAGAAACACACAGGGCAGTTATTCTCTGTCCTATAAAGTCACTGTGAGTCATAATCAATTCATTGGAGTGAATGGTGATGGTGGTACAATTCTATCAATGTTCCAGAAGCCATTGAATTGTGAACTTTAAAGATGTGAATTGCATGTTATGTGAATTTTATCTCACATTGTTTAAAAAGTGAGTATAAAATATATTTTTAAAATACAGTAAGTAAATTCATAGAGAAATCCAAAGGTGGTTCCCAAGAGGTTGGTTTGAAATGGGAGAGAAGTAGAGGCTCATGGACATGGGTTTATTTTGGAGGTAATGAAAATCTGGAGCTAGTGCTGGTTACACATTGTGAATGTTGTGTTACTTTAAAAATGTATACTTTAAAAATGGTAACTTTTACATCATGTGAATTTTACCTCAAAATGAAAAAGTACCCCCCAAAAAAACCAGAATCCCCTCAAAGCTACCCTGTTTCCCCAAAAGTAAGACATCCCCCGAAAATAAGACCTACTTACAGTTTTGTCTCTCACTGAAATATAAAGCATACCCCTGAAAATAAGGCCCTCTGAAGCTACTGTAACTCCGGACCCTGGACTATAGCGGCGGGCGTCACTGTTGGCCACAGCGCAGCCAGAGCAGATAGGAAGTGTGAGGTCTCTTTTAATAAAACAATAAACAATAAATGTGTACCGTATTCTTCATGGAAAAATAAGACATCCCCTGAAAATAAGACCTAGTGTATCTTTGGGAGCAAAAATTAATATAAGACACTGTCTTATTTTTGAGGAAATAGAGTATGTATTTTTTAATCATTTTCTTTCTGGCTCTTACAGCTTTTATAACAATCTATACATCAGTTGTATAAAGCATATTTGTACATATGTTGCCATCATCATTTTCAAAACATTTTCTTTTTACTTGAGCCCTAGGTATTATCTTCTCTTTTTTCCCCTCCCCCTCCCACTATCATGAACCCTTAATAAATTATAAATTATTATTATTTTCATATCTTACACCTACCGCTATCTCCCTTCACCCATGTTTCTGCTGTTCATCCACCTGGGTGGGGGGGGGTATGTGTCAATCATTGCAGTCGGTTCCTCCTTCCTTCCCACTTCCCCCTACCCTCTTGGTATCACTACTGCCATTTCTGTTCTGAGGGGTTTATCTGACCTGGATTCTTTGTGGGTCGTGAGCTCTTTATCTGTACCAGTGTATATGCTCTAGGCTAGCCATACTGAAAGGCAGGACTGGTATGATAGTGGGGGCTAAGTAAGCCTCAAAGAACCAGAGGAATATTGTTTGTTTTATCAGTGTTATACTGCGGCCTGGTTGACTCATTCCTTGTTTCCCTTCTGTGAGGGGATGTCCTATTCTCTACAGATTTGTTTTGGGTCTTCTTGTGCCTGTTACCTGATTCTGCTGACACCTCATGATTGGTGTGCTTCTCCTATGTGGGTTTGTTGCTTCTCTGCTATGGCTACTTGTTTTAACTCCAAACCTTAAAGATCCCAGGCACTATATCTTTTGATAGCCAGGCACCATAAGTTTTATTCACCACATTTGCTTATGCACCTATTTTTTCTTCACTGATCATATTGGGAGGGTGAGCATCGCAGAATGCCAGGTTCTTAGGACAAAGTGCTCTTGCATAGAGGGAGGGCTTGAGCAGAGGCCCAAAGTCCATCCACTTCCTCAGTGTATTGTCATATAAATATATATACATAAGCCAATACCTTTATTTTTATGAATTAATATGTTTACATAAGTGTACACCTCTGTATGTATTTAAGGTGGGGTGTTTTTTTACAAAACAACTTATTACCTTCAAAGTACTTTCCATTACATTTAATACATTTGTCGAATCTGCAATGCCACTCTTGGAAACATTTTTCAAACTCATCTCTTTATATGGCTGACAGCACCTTCTTCAGTTTTTTCTTCACTTCTTCTACTTTGTCAAATCAAACTGGTTGAGGGTGACTAGAGAAGCAAATTCACAGACACTCAGATGTGTATAAGAGAGAGCTTTATATCAAAGAGTAATTGTATATTAAGAAAACATCCCATCCCAGTCCAGATCAAGTCCATAAGTCCGATATTAGCCCATATGTCTGATACCAATCTATAAATTCCTCTTTAGACTCACACAATGCATGTAATGACGCTGAATGCAGAAAGATCACAGGTCAGTGTGTGGAAAGTCTTGTGGATCCAGTCGTGGTGGAAGCATCTCAGCACTGGCAGAGGTCTCCACATGGCTACTCCAGCTCCAGGGCCCTGGTTCCATCAGCGTAGCTCCTTGTGTCTTGTCAGCCGGAAGACCAAACAGAGTGTCTCTGGCCTCCAGTGAGCTATTTATCTCCATTGCACCTCCAAATGAGGTCGTCAAGCTGCTACCTGATTAACAGTCTAAACTCCACTCCTTCTCAAGTTGACTGGAGAGAATGTAACTGCATGCTGTCCTTTCATGTCCCTCTTCATTTGCAGAAACAAAAAAGTATCATGGAGCAAGGTTAGGGGCAAGAGAGTCATGCTGGTTTTTACCAAAAACTGTGAGCAATGTGAGCAAGTGCATTGTGAGCAAGTGCGTTGTTGTGGTGGCAAAACCAGTCTACTGTCTGCCACAAATCAGGCCTATTTTGTCACACACTATGATACAATCTTTTCAGAACTTCTAAATAGAAAGCTTGATTAACAGTCTGACCTGGTGGAATGAACTCCAAATGCACTACGAGTTGAGACATTTTTGTCCATGAGAAGTTGATGGATGTCCAGAACAAGGTTTGTCATCACCTATTTTGAAATGAGAAAACCAATTGAGTGTTTCCCAAAGCTCTGTCCTTATAAGCTTTGTTCAACATCACAACAGTTTCTGCAGCATTTTTCCTGAACAGGAAACAAAATTTCCCAGCTGCATGCTGTTCTCTTAAATTGACCATAACAGAAAAAATGAGGTTTGAGCGAAACTGCTTTTACAAAAAAAATCACTGTGACCAGAGAGAACATTCCCAGGTGACGTCACTGGGTGCACTAACTCAGAACATTTATAAATACTTGTTCTATATCGTGTTTCATCCACTTAACCAAGCCAAAACCAAACCCACTGCTATCAAGTCGATTCTGACTCACAGTGACCTTATGAAACAGTAGAAATGCTCCCCAAGATTTCCTAGATTGTAAATAATTATGAAGGCAGGCAGCCTCTCTTTCTCCGAGTGGCTGATGGGTTTGATCTGCTATCTTTGTGGATAGCTCTCCAGCACCTAATTCACTTAAGAGTCTTGGAAATAATTCAAATCAGTACTTATAAACTTGCTGTGCAAGTCTGTTTAAGCAGCCTGTTGTATTGTTTCTTAGGTGTACACTGGACTACATAGTCCACCCACTGTACATGGACATGTAGATTGTTTCCAGTCTTCTATTTTAATCAAGGCTTCTGTGAATAGCCATGCACATGAGTCCTTTTACGCATCCCTCTGTCTGCAGGGAAATTCCAAGAAGTAGAATTCTTAGATCAAAGGGCAGGTACATTTACATTGTTCTGATTGAAAAAGTAATGCATACATGTTATAAACATTTTATTTATTTATTTATTACATTTTATTAGGGGCTCATATAACTCTTATCACAATCCATACATATACATACATCAATTGTATAAAGCACATCCATACATTCTTTGTCCTAATCATTTTCAAAGCATTTGCTCTCTACTTAAGCCCTTTGCATTAGGTCCTCTTTTTTTTTCCCTCCCTCCCCGCTCCCCACTCCCTCATGAACCTTTGATAATTTATAGATTGTTATTTTGTCATATCTTGCCCTATCCGGAGTCTCCCTGCCCCCCCCCCCTTCTCTGCCATCCATCTCCCAGGGAGGAGGTCACATGTGGATCCTTGTAATCAGTTCCCCCTTTCCAACCCACTCACCCTCCACTCTCTCACCATCGCCCCTCACACCCCTGGTCCTGAAGGTATCATCCACCCTGGATTCCCTGTGCCTCCAGCTCCCATCTGCACCAGTGTACAACCTCTGCCCTATCCAGCCCTGCAAGGTAGAATTCGGATCATGGTAGTTGGTGGGAGGAAGCATCCAGGATCTGGGGGAAAGCTGTGTTCTTCATCGGTACTACCTCGCACCCTGACTGACCCATCTCCTCTCCTAAACCCCTCTATGAGGGGATCTCCAGTGGCCGCTTGTTCACCTTCAAGCTTTTAAGACCCCAGACACTATCTCTTTCGATAGCCGGGCACCATCAGCTTTCTTCGCCACATTTGCTTATGCACCCATTTGTCTTCGGCGATCGTATCATGGAGGTGTGCAGCCAATGATATGATTTTTTGTTCTTTGATGCCTGATAACTGATCCCTTCGGGACCATGCGATCACACAGGCTGGTGTATTCTTCCATGTGGGCTTTGTTGCTTCTGAGCTAGATGGCCGCTTGTTTATCTTCAAGCCTTTAAGACCCCAGACACTATCTCTTTTGATAGCCGGGCACTATCAGCTTTCTTCGCCACATTTACTTGTTCACCTGCTTTGGCTTCAGCAGTTGTGTTGGGAGGGTGAGCATCGTAGAGGGCCAATTTAATAAAAGAAAGTATTCGTGCATTGAGGGGGTGCTTGAGTAGAGGCCCAAGGTCCTTCCGCCACCTTAATACTAAAATTATAAATATAGTCACATAGATCTATTTCCCCATCCTCATATATATATTTGCATGTACATGTCTTTGTCTAGACCTCCATAAATGCCCCTTGACTCCTAGCTCTTTCCCCCATCTTCCTTGACACTCCTCCTGCCCTACTACCATGCTCCGCCCCCACCTGGGCTACAGGTATACCTCTTCTCTACGCAACCTTACCCTTGATCATTCCCCACCAGACCTGCCACTCCCCCCTCACTACCATTTTGGGTCCCATGTTGTTCCCTTGTCCCTGTGTTTGTTAACACCACTTCCTTACCCCCCTACCTCCCCCCACCCCAAGTCCCCCCGGAACTGTCGGTCCCTTTGTTTTTCCTCCAGATAGTTCATCCATCCTGTCCTATTCAGACAGACCTGTGGAGACACTAACATGCAGTTATAAACATTTTAAATGACTCTGAATCTCATAAGCTAAAAAATGAAGCCCTCCCCAGCACCCCAGTCCTATTCCTTATTGGTATGGGGTGCTCTCGTTTATCTGCCCCACTTACTGGTCACGTCCTCTCTGGCCAATGGCCTGTTGCTCTCACTGCTGGAGCCTTTCCTGCATGCCCATCCCTGAAGTGTGACATTGGGTCCTGCCTGCCCACCTTTTCTCCCCTCATCCTTAGTAATGACTTTCCCATCTGTCCCTAAGGACCAAGGTTGAGATAGAGACTCAGCGTTACATATGACTGTTGCTACCAGACTTAGCAATGGCCAGGCTACTGCAAATTACTTCAAATCATACATTGCTCAAAATAGCTGCTCTTTCTACCCTCACATTTTATTTTACTGATGAGGCAGGTGAGGCTCAAAACAAAAGTTCTCACTGCCATTAATTGATCCTGATATATAGCGAACCTATTAAAAATTCAAACTCAACTGTCACCACATAGTTTCCAATTCATAGTGAGTTGACTCGTCCCTTCCTTGTGACTCTTCTGTAAGGGGATGTCCAGTTGTCTACAGATGGGCTTTGGGTCTCCCTCCAACCCCCCTCACTCACATCAATGTGATTGCTTAGGGTCTTCTGATCCCTGATCCTGTTGACCTCGTGATCAGAGAGGTTGGTACACTTCTTCCATGTGGCTAGATAGCAGCCCAACTCAACCCACCACACTACCTAAGCTCCTGACCTGAGAGGGTGAATAGAGCTAGGAAAAGGAACCATATTGCCTATAATTCTGTATAGGGGTGATTTTACTCACTTAACAAATGGTTATTGAGCGGCTTGCTTCCCCCACCATGTGAGGCACTGAGTTCAAGCAATGGACAAGGTAAACTTCCCCTGGGGGTTGCTATAGTCAGTGACAAAAACCAGCAAAAAAAATTGCACATAATGGTTAAGTGCCTTGTGACCAATAGAGTATCTTGAACCCAAGGGTCTTAGATTGAGCAATGTAGATGGAGACAGCTAAGCCCACAAGCAGGAGTGAACATTCCAGCCAGAGGAACCAGCACGTGCAAAGGTCCTGAGATGGGAATAAGAGTGATATACTTATGAATAAAAAGAAGGCCCATGTGATGGTGGCAGATAAAGGAGGGAGATGAGATGACAGAGGTGGGCAGTCCTGGAGGTAGGGTGAGAGATCATTCTGCAAAGCCACAGAGTCACTAATCTCATGCACCCACAACTCAGCTTCTAAGACACAGCAAGGACTACTGGTGCCCTTGTTGAACAAATGAATGAGCTGTTTTTCTTACAGATGAATACAGAGGAAGCAGGAATATGTTATGAAAACCTTAGACAGGGACTTCCAGGAAGATGGCGACTGAATAACACATACCAGAGGGACTCTGCAGAAATCAGCACAGGAGAGTTCTAAGAGGGAAATTCCACACTGGCAGGTTTCAGGAGGAGCATTATAGGCACAGATCCACTAGGTTTTGAGGAGCTAGGGGCTTTTGACTTAGCACAATGGAGGCCGGCTAGCATTTGACCTTAGCCCTGCCACTGTCTCAGCTGGAGCCAGGATCATTTGGAGTCGGAGCAGGGACGTTATCTCAACACAGCCGCAGTTTGCTGCCAACTCAGGGCAGGGTTTAAACCCCTTCAACCTAATGATCAGAGATCTGGACTCAGTTATATTGTTACTTTTGTTTCCCTCTCATCTCTCTGTCCCCCCACAGTCGCAGCTGGCTTAGTTTGTATTTGTTTATTTATTTATTTTTCTATTCCCTTTTCTCTCACATGCCACTGCCAACTTACAGACCACTCCCCTTAGCCTAAGGCATTTATGCCTGCTCTCCACCTGGCTGGGAGAGCTCCACCCTCTACAGTGCTTAACACATGGCTGGGGAAATTCTACTCACCTTCTTCAGGAGAAATCCTGCCTGCAAAGCTGAGAGAGCTCCAACCCATCCTCTGTGGTCCCACATGGCTGAGGGAACTTCCTCCTGCCTGTCGTAGTGCCTCACACATCCTAAGGCAGTTCGGTCAACATTTGCCAATGCTCCATGCTGCTTCATGAACCTCTGCCCAACCTCCGCAGCAATCTACCTGACCAGGGAAATTCCACCCACCATTCATAGTGCTCTACAGCAAAGCGGATAACCCACCATCCTTCTGTGGCACTCCTGTTGTAGCAGGTATTCCTTCATGCCCTCTGTGGCATCCCAAGCTGCTGTGGGCCACACCATCACGGCTTCTTGTGAGATTGCCCAGTACAGAACCATCCTCACAGGTCCACAACCACCCAACCAGCGTCTGTTGAAAGGACCATCCAACTTGCCCTCCAAATAACAGAATACTGGTTGACTAGGGAAAGAGTGAAGCAACAGAAGGATAAAGTGGTATGCCAATTCCATAGTGAAATTAGCTGCTGGCAGTTTGAAGAAGCATTCCTACGAGTCTCCCAGAGAGCCAGTGCTCTTCGACTCTCTGGAAAATGGCACCTGGCTCTTCTAAAATAACATAATGCAAACAGCAGTCAGCCCCAACGACCACAAAAGGCAATGGCAGAAGATGTTCTGAACCTAACAACATACATAAAGAAGCAGACATTGATCTGCCACAGAAAGAAATTTTCAGAATACTGCTTGGAGTCATACAGAAAAAGGAAGGATGAAATGATAGAGGAGATAAAGGCCATACACCAAAGGGAAATACAAGAGCTTAGGGAGGAGATAACAAAAATCAGTAGCAGACTCACAGACTTTGCCAAGCAAATGGAGGAGCAGAGAACCGCACCAGTGACCCAGAGGACAGCCAAGCAGACTTTAACAAACATGAACAAAAATCTAATGTGATTATCAGAGAAGGTGAAGAAAACCTAACAGTTATGTCTGATGCTATGAAGTGGAACAACATTAGAATTATTGGCTTACTGGAGGAAGACACAACAAAGAAGTCATCTGCAACAATAGAGAATTCTTGGAGGAAAACTTCCCCAGCTTAATGAATGAACACCAGGCTACCATTCAGGAGGCTGAAAGAACCAACTAGACTGAAACCCAATAAGAAGTCACTAAGGCACATAATAACTATCCAACTTTGAGGAAAAGGAGAAAATCATGAGAGCAGCTAGGGAAAAACAAGCAATCACATATAAAGGTTCCCAAATAAGAAGATGCTCAGACCTATCAGCAGAAACTATGAAGAAGAGGAGAGAGTAGAGTAACATATTCCATAAATTGAAGGAAAACAACACAAACCCAGGAATACTCTACCCAGCCAAATTATCGATCAAGATAGATGGAGAAGTAAGAGTCTTCCCAGACAAGGAAAAACTCAAAGAATACGTTATAAGAAACCCAGCCCTACAAAAGATCCTTCCCGACCCAGTATGGGCAGAAGAACAACACTCACCAACCATAAATAAGAGACTGCCACATAGAACAACCTCACCCATATGGCAACAAAGAGAAAACAGACCCCAAGATAGCACTGGCTTAAGGATGGAAAGAAGTCAATAATGATACACACACATATGCACAACACACTAATGAGAAAGGAAAGTAGGAAAACTCTGAACACAAAAGCTGTAAGATGACATCACAGAATCCACAGATGGAGGAAATAACCCTGAATATCAGTGTACTGAGCTCAGACAATAAAAGACTGAGGCTAGCAGATTGGCTCAAAAAACACAATCCATCACTCTGCTATCTACAGGAGACACATCTCAAGACTACAGACTAAAATAGACTGAAAATCAAAGGCTGGAGAAAAACATACCAAGCAAATAGCATTTCAGAAAAATAGGGGTTGATATCCTAATCTCAGATAAAATTGACCTCAAAGAGCAAACCATAAAAAGAGGTAAGGAGAGACACTATATAATGCTCAAGGGAACGTTAAAGAACCACTAAGCAGTGTAAACATATATTCCCCGAATGAGAAACCTGCTGAATATGTCAATCAAACACTCCAAAAGATGAAAAAAGTGGGTGACTTCAATACACCGCTCTCTGAGAAAGATAGATCACAGGGTAAGAAACTCAACAAGGAGGCCAGAGATCTAAGCACTATAATTAGACAATTTGACCTGATAGATATTTACAGGCTCTTCATCCAAGTACAAAAAATTCGCATTCTTTTCAAGCCCGCATTGCACATATTCGAAGATATACCACATGCTGGGACATAAGGCAAATTGATATACAGACCTCTCTCTCTGACCACTGTGCCATGAGGCGGGAAATCAACAAAAGGAAGATGAAGAAAACAAGAGCAAACAATTGGAGGATGAATAACTCTGTATTGCAAAAGAAGTGTGTACTGGCCCAGATCAGAGATGAAATTAGGAAATTTCCAGAAACCAACGAGAATGAGAACACTATGTACCAAAACGTATGGGACACAGCAAAGGCAGTTATCAGAGGAAGTTTCATAGCAATACATGCATAACTGAAAAATGAAGAGAATTATGACTTATATACTGGCACAAAATTTACAGCAACTAGAGCAGAGTCAACAGGACAATAGCAAAAGAAAAGAAATAATAAAAATCAGGGATGAGATTCAAGAGAGGGAAAATAAAACAATGTAAAAATTAATGGGGCTAAAAGTTGGTTTTTTGAAAGTATAAGCAGAATCAATAGACCATTGGCAAACCTACCCAAAGAAAAGAAGTAACAAATTTCAATAGCAAAGATGAGGGATGAAAAGGGGGACATTACAACAGACCCTAATGAAATCAAACAGATAATTACACAGTCTTATGAAGGACTGCACTCCAATGAATTCAACAAGTTGGAAGACATGGGCAAATTATTGGAAAAAACAATCCCTCTGTAAACTATCCCCGATGGAAGTCAAGAATCTCACCAGACCCATAAAAATAGAAGAAATAGACAAGGTTATCGAGAGATTACCAAGAAAAAAAATTCCCTGGACCAAATGGCTTCACAGAAGAATTCTGCTAAGTATTCAGGGAAGAACTGACACAAACTCTTCCAGAACATAGGAAAAGATGGCAAATCCCAGAAACTACGCCTATGAAACTAGTATAACTCTGATACCTAAAGCGGGAAAGGATCCCACAAGAACTGAGAACCACAGACCAACATCCCTAATGAAGATCAATGCAAAAAATCCTTAACAAAATACTGGCCGATAGAATATAAAAACAAATAAAAATAATAATTCACCATGACCTAGTGGGATTCATACCAGGGATGCAGGGATGGTTCAACATATGAAAGACCATTATTATCATTCATCACATTGACATGAAAACTATAAAAACCACATGATAAAAAAAGATTTAAAAAAACACATATTGATAGATGCAGAAAAAGCATTTGACAAAATCCAACACCAATTCCTATTTAAGACACTCAAGGAGATAGGAATGGGGAAAAAATTCCTCAAGATAATACAAGCTTTATATGAAAAACCAACAGCCAATGTGGTAGTCAATAGAGAAAAGACTAAAACAATCCAACTGAAAAAGGGGACCAGACAAGGATGCCCCTTGTCCCCACTCTTATTTAACACCATACTGGATATTTTAACTAACAGTATACGGCAAATAAAAGCCATCAAAGGAAGAGAGAGGTGAAACTATCATTATTTGCAGATGATATTGTTTTATATAGGGAAAATCCCAAAAGCTCCACAAGGGGAGTACTGGACGCAATAAAGGAATATGGCAGAGTGGCAGAATACAAGATCAACAAACAGCAGTCTATCAAACTACTACACACATCGGATAAGACCACAGAAGAAAAGATCAAAAAGGTGGTACTCTTCACAATAGCCAAGCACATATTGAAATATCTGTGGATATACCTGACTAAAAGAACAAAAGATTTATATGAGGAAAACAACAGAACACTATTATAAGAAACCAAGAGTGACCTCAACAAATGGAAGGATATCCCATGCTTGTGGATTGGAAGACTCAATATAGTAAAGATGTCAGTTCTGTCCAAGGCACTAAATATAAGTTTAATGCAATCCCGATACAATTACTTCATCTTTCTTCAAATAAATGGAAAAACTGATTACCAACTTCATATGGAGAGGGAAGAAGCCCAGAATTAGCAGAGAACTCCTCGATAAGAAGGGCAGAGTGGGAGGGCTTGCTTTACCTGATTTTAGCACATACTATACAGCCACAGTTGTCAAAACCGCATGGTATTGGTACAATGGCAGATACTCAGACCAATGGAAAAGAACTGAAAACCCAGAAATAAAATCATCAGCATACAGACAACTAATCTTTGTTAAGGGCCCAAAAAATATCAAATGGGAAGCAGATGCCCTATTCAAGAAGTAGTGCTAGAAAAAAATGGATATCTGCCTGCAGAAAAATGAAGCAAGCCCCTATCTCCATATACAAGAATAAACGCAAGGTGGATCAATCACAGACCTCAAGGTAAAACCCCAAACTATTAAGGCCATCAATGAGGGAATTGGGACAAACCTGAGAACTTTGGCGCAGGGGATATATAGGCTATCAGAAATCGGTAAAGACACAAATACAGATGAGTCACAAATTGACAAGTGGGATATACTGAAGATAAAACACCTGTGTACCTCTAAAGAATTCACCAAGAGAGTAATAATAGAGCCCACAGTCTGGGAAAACATCTTTAGCAACGACACATGTGACAAAGGCCTTATCACTAAAATCTACAATACTCTGCTAACTTCCAAAAAGAAAAAACTAATTGCCCACTGAGGAGGTGGGCAAAGGACCTGAACAGAAGTTTCACAAGGGCAGAAATCCAAATGGTCAGTAAACATATGAGAAAATGTTCCCAATCAAGAGAAAAGCAAGTTAAATCAACTATGAGATACCACCTAACACCCTCAAAGATAGGCCAATTCAAAAAATCAGAAAGCAACAAGTGTTGGAGGGGCTGTGGTGAGATAGGAACTCTCATCCACTGCTGATGTACCTGTAAGTATGTACAGTCATTATGGAAATCAATTTGGCGATATCTAAAACAGCTGGAAATTGAGCTACCATACGACCCAGCAACCCCCCTACTGGGCATATAGCCAGAAGAGGCAAGAAACAAACCAAGGCCAGACATCTGTGCTCCAATGTTCATCATGGCACAGTTCACAATTGCAAGGAGCTGGAACAACCCAAATTTCCATCAACGGACGAATGGACTACACAGCTGTGGTACATACATACAATGGAGTACTATGCATCCCTAAAAAACAATGATGAACACATGAAGCATATCGCCGCGTGGAAAGAACTGGAAGAAATTATGCTAAGCAAAGTAAGCCAAGCACAAAAGGACAAGTACAACATAAGTCCACTGTGATAAGCTTTAAAAAAAGTGCAAAGGGGCATAGGGAAAAAGCTACTGCATACAAACATTCCTGGAGGTCCAGGTAGTGTGGCAGGGGCCAGACCAAATGCAGGGATGCATATGGTAGCCAACTACAAAGGCGGGGGGAGGGGGAGGAAAAAACAGACATGAGTAGCAGGGGAACAGGGCACTAATCCACCCAAGGGGAGGGTATTGTTTATATCTCCACAGGGAAAGAGGGGTCAAATTTTAACCTGGTGTTCCAAGAAGTGAATGCAACATACAGCATGAAGCAGGGAACCGATAAAGACGTCTAAGGGGCCAGCCCCAATCCCAAGTACGTTGATAGCCACGCCTCCCCTAGAATAATTTACTTCAGAGGACAGCACTGAAGCTACAGCTCAGGGAGAGCCACATGTCTGATCAGAGCACACAGGAGCAAATTAAGGGGGAGAAAGAGAGAATAGAGCACATCCTGGCCCACCAAGCCTTGAGGCCGATATCCCTGCTCAGAGCAGCCAATGCACAGAGAGGACCATATGACCAGCCCCACAACATTCCTCACTGACCCATAGCCCTACAGGAGACAACACTGGAGACACGTTGCAGGAATTTGGGGCTGATCTGACCCCACCACACCGAGGCATAACACTAAGGGCATGCAACAGAACAAGGGAAGCAGAGTAATCAAGTCCCTGGGGAATACCAAAAATAGACTTTGAGGTCAGGGTGTGGCACCCCATCAGATTCCACCGGAAAACACTCCTAAAGTTCAATAAACAGACCTTGAACTATTTACAGACTTTTCTCCTTTTTTTGTCATTGTTTTGTGTTCTTTTGTTGCTTTATTTTGCTCTGTCTTGTTTTTGTGCATATTATTGTGCAGATCTCTTCAGATCTATCTAGATAACATAGGCGGGATAAATAATCTGGAGGAGAAACTAACAGGACCAATGTTTGGGGGGGGTCATGGGACATGGGGAGGCAGGGGAAAGTAGTGGGTGTTAACAAACCCAGGGACAAGGGAACAACAGGTGATCCAAAATCAATGGCAAAGCGGGTGTAGGAGGCCTGGTAGGACTTGATGAAGGGCAATGTAACTGAGAAGAATTACTGAAACCAAAATGAAGGCTGAACATGTAGTGGGACAAGAGGAAAATAAAAGGAAGTAGAGGAAAGAACTGAGAGGCAAAGGACATTTATAGAGGTCTAAGTACGGGCATGTACATATATAAATATATATGACCATAGTGAAATATATCTACGTGCATATATTTATATGTTCAGTATCAAGGTAGCAGACTGATACTGGGCCTCTACTCAAGTACTTCCTCAATGCAAGAACAATTTTCTCTATTAAACTGGCATTCCAAGATGCTCACCTTCCAGACATGATTGCCGAAGACAAAGTGGATGCATAAGCAAATATGAATAAAACTGATGGTGCCCGGTTATCAAAAGATATAGCATCTGGGGTCTTAAAAGCTTAAAGATAAAGAAGTGGCCATCTAGCTGAGAAGCAACAAAGGCCACATGGAAGAAGCACATCAGCCTGTGTGATCAAAAGGTGTCGAAGGGATCAGGCATCAAAGAACAAAAAATCATATCATGGTGAATGAGGGGGTGTGTGGAGTAGAGACTCAAAGCCCATCTGTAGGCAACAGGACATCCCCTTACAGAAGGGTTGCAGGGAGTAGACGAACCAGTCAGGGTGTAGTATAGCACCGATGGAACACAACTTTCCTCTAGCTTTTAATGCTTCTCCCCCTCCCCTCCCACCAATTATACCTTACAAATTCAGCTAGACCGGAGGATGTACACTGGTACAGATGAAAACTGGAAACACAGGGAATCCAGGACAGATAAACCCCTCAGGACCAATAATGAGAATAGTGATACCAGGAGGATGAGGGTGAGGGTAAGGGTAAGGTGAGGTAGAAAGGGCCAACCAATCACAAGCATCTACATATAACCCCCTCCCTGGGAGACAGACAGCAGAAAAGTGGGTGAAGGGAGACATCGGACAGTGTAAGACATGAGAAAATAATAATTTATAAATTATCAAGGGTTTATGAGGGAGGGGGGCAGGGAAGGAAGGGGACATGAGCTGATACCAAGGGCTCAAGTAGAGAGCAAATGTTTTGAGAATGATGTTGGCAACAAATGTACAAATGTGCTTGACATAATGGATGGATGTATGGATTGTGATAAGAGTTGGACAAGCCCCCAATAAAATGATTTACAAAACAAGCTCCAGATTGCTCTCTGTGTTGCTAGGAGCCATCCTGGTTTTCATCTTTGCAGTAGTCATAATAAGAGCAGGCAACCCTGAGAGCAATTTGTAAGTCATACAGTTGCATATCTTTTGCAACATCTCAACTCTGCCTTTGTAAGTGTAGCTTAAAGGCATTTGGACAATACAAAAGCACATCGTGGTATGACTGTTTCAATAAAAATATTTATAAAACCAGGTTGTGAGCTGACCCTTGCCTTAGAGCAGCGGTTCTTGACCTGTGGGTCACAACCCTTTGGAGGTCAAACGACCCTGTCATAGGGGTCACCCAATTCATAATATAGCTAAAATGACAAATATGAAATGCCAACAAAATTAATTTTATGGTTGGGGCAGTCTCAAAGCAAGAGGAAGTGCATTAAAGGGTTGAGCATTAGGAAGGTTGAGAACCACTGCCTAGAGCATACTTCCAGCATGCCAGGTAAGAGGCATACATGGTTTTGGAGTATGTGTAAGGCTGGGTTTTCCTTTCTTTTTTTTTAATGTTTTATTTTGGGCTCATACAACTCTTATCACAATCCATACATATATCAATTGTATAAAGCACATCTGTACATTCATTTCCCCCATCATTTTCAAAGCATTTGCTCTCCACTTTAGCCCTTGGCATCAGGTCCTCTCTTTTTTTCCCCTCGCTCCCCGCTCCCCTCTCCCTCATGAGCCCTTGATAATTTATAAATTATTATTTTGTCATATCTTGCCCTCTCCGACATCTCCCTTCATCCCCTTTTCTGTTGTCTGTCCCCCAGGGAGGGGGTTATATGTAGATGTAGGGGGTCACATGTAGATCCTTATAACTGGTTTCCTCTTTCCAACCCACTCTCCCTCTGCCCTCCCAGTATCGCCACTCACACGCCTGGTTCTGAAGGTATCATCTGCCCTGGATTCCCTGTGCCTCCAGCTCCTATCTGTCCCAGTGTACATCCTCTGGTCTAGCCAGACTTGCAAGGTAGAATTCGGATCATGATAGTGGGGAGGCGGGGAATCATTTAGGAACTAGAGGAAAGCTTTATTCTTCATCGGTTCTACATCGCATCCTGACTGACTCACCCCCTACCCTAGACTCCTCTGCAAGGGGATCTCCGGTGGCCAACAAATTGACTTTGAGTCTCCACTCTGCACTTCCCCCTTCATTCACTATGGTAAGATTTTTTTGTTCTGATGATGCCTTATACCTGATCCCTTCGACACCTCGTGATCGCACAGGCTGGTGTGCTTCTTCCATGTTGGCTTTGTTGCTTCTGAGCTAGATGGCCGCTTGTTTGCCTCCAAGCCTTTAAGACCCCAGACACTATACTTTTTGGTAGCCGGGCACCATCAGCTTCCTTCACCACATTTGCTTATGCACCTGTTTGTCCTCAGTGATCGTATCATGGAGGTGTGCAGCCAATGATATGATTTTTTTGTTCTTTGATGCCTGATAGCTGATCCCTTCAGAACCTCATGATCATGCAGGTTGGTGTGTTCTTCCATGTGGGCTTTGTTGCTTCTGAGCTAAATGGTCTCTTGTTTACCTTCAAGCCTTTAAGACTCCAGACGCTATACCTTTTGATAGCCAGACACCATCAGCTTTCTTCACCACATTTGCTTATCTACCCGCTTTGTCTTCAAAGGTTGTGTCGGGAGGGTGAGCATCACAGAATGCCAATTTAATAGGAGAAAGGATTCTTGCATTGAGGGAGTGCTTGAGTGGGGGCCCAATGTCCTCCCGCCACCTTAATACTAAACCTATAAATGTAGGCACATAGATCTTTTCCCCATCGTCATATATATATTTGCATATGTGCATGTCTTTGTCTAGACCTCTATAAATGCCCATTGCCTCCTAACTCTTTCCTCTATTTCCCTTGACTTTCCCCCTGTCCCATTATCATGCTTCATCCCCACCTGGGTTTCAGCAATACCTCTTTGTTATATTACCCTTGATCACGCCCTACCAGGCCTCCCACACCCACCTCACCACCGATTTGGATCACTTGCTGCTCTTTTGTCCCTGGGTTTGTTAACATCACTTCCTTACCCCCCCCCACCTCCCCCTATACCATTTCTCCCCAGAACTGTTGGTCCCGTTGTTTTTCCTCCAGATTGTTCATCCAGCCTGTCTTATTTAGACAGACCTGCTGAGATAATAACATGCACAAAAACAAGACAGAGCAAAACCAAGCAACAATATACAGCAAAACAACAACAAACCACTGACCAAGAACAAAACAAAACACAACAAGAAAGAAAAGCTTGTAGTTAGTTGAAGGATCATTTGCTGGCTTTTAGGAGTGTTTTCCAGTCCAGTCTGTTGGGGCACCACGCCCTGGCCCCAAAGTCCACCTTCAGCCTTCCATGGGGACCTTGCCGCTCCATTCCCTTGCTGTTCCACTGCACTCCCCCAGTACTTTGCCTCGGTGTGGTGAGATCAAGTTGGGCGCAATACCCACACTGTGTCTCTGGTGTTGACTCCCACGGGGCCATGGTTCAGTGAGAGATGTCATGTCTCATAATGGGGCTGGCCATGTGGTCTTCTCTGTGGACTGGCTGCTATAATTTGGAGTCATCGTCCTGAAGGCCTGGTGGGCCAGGGTGTGCTCCACTCTCTCCTCCTCCCCCCTCATCAGCATCCGTGTGCTCTGATCAGATATGGCCCTCTCCCAGAGCTGCAGATTCAATGCCGTCCTTTGAAATAAATTCTTCTGTGGGGAGGGGCAGGCATCCACTTAGTATTTGGTACTGGGGCCAGCCCCTGGGTTTTCTAGAGAAGCAAAACCAATGATATTTATTGTTAGGTGCCATCAATCAGTTCTGACCCACAGCAACACACAACAGAAGGAAACGCCCAGTCCTGTGGCATCCTCAAAAGTGACCGTCTGCCTGAACCCGGTGTTGCAGCCACTGTGTCAACTCATCTTGTGAAGGGTATTCCTTTTCTTCACAGACCTACTACTTTAGCAAGCTTGATGTCCTTCCCAGAGACTAATCTCTCCAGACTATTTGTCCAAAGTGTGTAAGACAAGTCTCGCCACCCTTGCTTCTAAGGAGCCTTCTGGTTGTACTTTCTCCAACACAGGTTTGTTTGTCCTTTCAGCAGTCCATAGTACTTTTAATATTCTTCACCAGCACAAGTCAAACTCATCAATTCTCCTATCTTCCCTCTTCAGTGTCCAACTTTCACATGCATATGAGGCAATTGAAAATACCATAGCCTGAGTCAGGTGCACCTTAGTCCTCAAAGTAATAGCTTTCCTCTTCAACACTTTAAAATGGCCTTGTACTGCAGATTTGTACAATGCATTGTTTGATTCCTTGATTGCTGCTTCCATGAGAACTGGTTGTGAATCTTGACAAAATACTTGACAACTTCAATCTTCTTTCTGTCTATTATGCTTTTACCTATTGGTCCAGTTGTGAGGATTTTGGACTTATTTACATTTAATTGTAATCTATGCTAAAAGCTACAATCCTTGATCTTCATCAGTAAATGCTTCAGGTCCTCCTCACTTTTAGCAAGTAAGTTTGTGTCATCTACATAATGAAAGTTGTTAATAAGCCTTTCTCCAATCCTGATGATATCACTTCCTTCATGTAATGCAGCTTCTCTGATTATTTATTTAGCATACAGATTGAATAAGTATGGTAAGAGGATATCACCCCGACACACACCTTTCCTGATTTTTTTTTTACTTTTGTTGATGTTAAACCATGCCTTACTCCCGTGTTCCATTCACTTAACTGCCTTTTCTTGGTCCACATACAGGTTTCATATGAACACAATTAAGTGTTCTGGAATTTCCATTCTTCTCAAGGCTACCCATAGTTTGTTATGTTCCACACAGTCGAATACCTTAGCAAAGTCAATAAACCACAAGTAAACATCTTTCTGGTATTCTGTGCTTTCAGGCAAGGACCATCTGACATCAGCCATCATAATCCTTGTTCCACATCCTCTTCTGAATTCAGCCTAAATTTCTTGCAGCTCTCTGTCAATGTACAATTGCTACTCTTGGTTGGTCATCAGCAAAATTTTACTTTCATGTGATACCAATTAATTTGTTCTATAATGTGCACATTCTGCTAGTCACTTTTATTTGTAATGGATATTAATATGAATCTCTTCCAGTCAGTGGGTCAAATAGCTGTTTTTGAAATTTCTTGGCATCAAGGAGTGAATGCTTCTAATGACATTTATATTGGTATATAAAGAGAGAAGTTTACATCAAGAAAAATGGTTCAGTCCAGTTCAAGTTCTTGGGTCAGATGTTAGACTAGAGACCTTTTCTGACTTGTGTAGCTGCAGGAGCTGATGAACCAGAAATCAGGAAGATGAAGCAGGAAGACTATAGGCTGGTGGATGCCAAGTAAAATGAATGCAGCGTCAGTAGTCCACTGGTGGCTCTTGGGATCAATAGCCAAGATGGTAGAAGGTGAATTAACCAGATGCAGGATTCAGACCCTGCAAAAGTGATAAGCTTTCCCAAGGAGTCTGCTTAAAAATGAACAGACCACACTCCAGAGGAGTCTCTTCCAATTGCATCAAGGCTATGACATGATCAAGGGGGCTGCATTCCCCACAACTGTTGGCTGCTCACAGAGTTGATTGTGTTATGTTAGATCCCATCGTGGAGCTGATTACATTGTGTTAGATCACATCATGGGAGGTTACTGCCAAACCACTGAGAACCCTGGCCCAGCCAAGTTGACACAAAGCCTATCACAGGGTATTTGTATTATTGTTGTTTATTTTTTTGTTCTCATTGAGAATATACACAGCCGAACACTAATTCAATAATCTCTACATATATAATTCAATAACATTGATTACATTTCTCAAGTTGTGCTTGTTCCTCCTCAGTAATACACTCACTGTCCCTTTGTTTTCCTATCTAATCTTTGAGTTGCTGTTGTCAGTGGGCTCCCACATAAATAGCTCTCAGATGAGCACAGTGCTCAAGACAGACACTCTTTGCCAATTAAGCTAAACTCTTGTTGGGTTTAAAGAAGACCTCGGGGGCTGTTTTTCATTTAAGTTGGTTTAAAGCCAACTGCCTCATATACATAGCAAGCTGGACAATGAATAAAGAAGGCCAGAAAGGAACTGATGCCAGGTCTTTGCATTATGGCCTTGGTAAAGAATACTGAATTTATTATGGGCTGCCAGAAAAACAAACAAATCTGTGTTGGAAGAAGCATAACACGAATGCTTGTTATAAGCAAGGGTGTTGACACTCTATCATGTACTTTGGACATGTTATCAGAAGGGAACAGTCCCCGGAAAAGGACAGCATGCTTAGTAAAGTAGAGGGTCAGCCAAACAAGAGAAAGAAGCCCCTCAAGAAGATGAATTCACACAGTGGTTGGTTGAAACAATGGGTTCAAACACAGCAACAAGTGTGAAATGGTGCAGGACCGGGCAATGTTTGATTAGGTTGTGCATAGAATCTATAAGAATCAGAACTCAATAGAAGGCACCTAATAACAAGAGAATAATCATTCTGGAGGTTCATTCTGCCATCCTGGTTCCTGAAAGCCTGGATTCTATTTTCTTCCTGTGGAGAGTCTATGGGGTTTGAACCACTGACCTTGAGTTAGCAACTCAACCCTTAACTCACTACACCACCAAGGTCCATCTTCTACGAGGGGAAGTGTCAGAAAGTGCCTCAGAAAGCAAGTTTGGGAGGCTACATTCCTTTTATTCCAGCCTCAATTTACTCTGGGAGACACATATGCATGCAAAAGACTCACAAACAACTCAGGCCAGGAGAAGTGGTTGGTTTGGGTTTCTTTTTTAATACTTTTATTGGGGGCTCTTACATCTCTTACCACAATCCATACATTCATCCAGTGAGTCAAGCACATATGCCACCATCATCATTTTCAAAGCATTCTCTTCCCACTTGAGCCCCTGATATTGGCTCCCCATTTCTTCCCCCTCCCTTCCCCGCCCATCCTCCCTTACAAAGCCTTGATAAGTTATTATTTCCATATCTTACATTGTCCTCCATTGCCCCTCAGGCTCATCCCCCTGGAAGGGGGTTCTAGGTTGATCCTTGTGATCGATTCCCCCTTCCTCCCCCCACCCTCCCCTAATCCTCCTGGTATCTCTACTCTCATTGTTGGCCCTGAGGGGTTTATCTATCCCGGATTCCCTGTTATCATATATTGTCATGATAGGGGGGAAAATTGCTCAGAACAACTTTCCCAGACTTTCTCTCACTAAAGTGGGTTTCCATTTTCTTCAAACTTCTTCCTTATATGATCGTCCATGATGATCTCTTTGGACTCTCAAAACCCAGTTAATGGGTCCAGCTGAGCATAAAACAACACCTATCCATTCTTCCCGTGTTTATCGCTCACACTCTCCACCCCACCCCCACACCCACCTATATGTGTGAAAAATCTCCCTGTGCATCAGATGCCACATCACACCACTTCATTCAAATTTGTCAATCATGAGGATACATGGTGCTCTCCCAAATCTAACTGTTAGTCTCCACCCATATATATATATATGGTTTTTTTGTGTCTGCCTCATTTCTCTGCTACCTTCTGCTGCAGCCGCTGCTACTTCACTTCTCTGCTGCTACTTCACTTCTTGGTTCCTCTCTGCTTCCCTGCTCTGCTTCTCCGATGATCTCCCTCCACCTGCCTTTCGCTCCCCTTCACTTTGTCTTTCCACTCTCCCTTCTCCCTGGAGAAACTTTCTGATAACTCCTGTTTATTGACACCTGTGCTCCACCCCATCTCTTTTCTATCACTAGGCACCATAACTTTCTCCATGGACCCCTTTGCTTTGAATTGACCTGGCTGAGAAAATCCCTTCAAGGAGTCCTGGTGGTGTCATTGTTTCTAACTCCGGTGTTAGCAATTCTAATCCACCAGCCACTTAGCCAAGAGAAAGATAAAAGGCTGTCTCCTCCAGTAGAGATTCAGATTTACAAACCTTAGAGCAGTGGTTCTCAACCTTCCTAATGCCATGACCCATTAATACAGCTCCTTATGTTGTGGTGACCCCGCAACCATAAGATGATTTTTGTTGCTACTTCATAACTTATTTTGCTACTGTTCTGAATCGGGTGACCCCTGTGAAGGGTTGGGTTGTTCAACCCTCAAAGGAGTCGTGACCCACAGGCTGAGAACCACTGCCCTAGGGGATGGCACTCCGTGGCAGTTGACAATGGTTAGCACATCTTCTTAGAATCCCTGTTTTGACTGGAGCTTCTTTTTGAGGGCTCCATAGTGGAGAATATTGAAAATACTGTGGAATTCTAAAAGGACAAATAAATCTGTCTTGGAAGAAGTACAGCCAGAGTGCTCTTTATGGGCAAGGATGCTGAGACTTCATCTTCCATACTTTGGACATGTTGTCAGGAGAGACAAGTCCCTGGGGAAAGGCATCATATTTGGTAAAGTAGAAGGGCAGTGAAGGAGAGGAAGGCCTTTAAGGAGATGGACTGACAGTGGCTGTAACAATGGGCTCAATCATCGGAATAATGGTGAGGCTGGTGCAGCACCAGGGCAGTGTTGGTTCTGTTGTGCATAAGATCATTATGGGTTGGAACCAACTCAATGGCACCTAACAACAACAACAATGAGACCAGGTGAACAACTTGTTTGCAGCAATCCACTGATTGTAGACATATTTTAAAAAGGACTTATTTGTAATAAACCCATGTATGTATGAACTGGAACTCGGGAAGCAATACTTTTTTACTTACCTTTACAAAAATGTTGTGCTCTTTTGGTTATCTTTATTCTTAATAGTAATGCTGTTGCAAATGGAATTTTTAACTGTATTTTATCTATTTATTATTAAGTTTATTAATTGGGAACTATTACATATATCATTCCATAGTTCAATCACATCAAGCAGAACTATACAATTGCTACCACCATTAATTTCTAAACATTCTCTTTATTCCTGAAAAACTTGATATCATTTCCCTTTACCCCTCCCCACCTCCACCCCCACTGTACCACCCCCAAAACCCTTATTCTACTTGCTGCCCCTTTAGGTTCATTAATCCTTTTTGTTTTGTTTGTGTTTGTTCATATTAGGATGTATCTCATTGGAGGTCACACCCATAAAGTTGTGATATATATTATTTGGCATATACAAGGGGTACCCCCCAAAAATGGGGAAAAAGCTCCTCTGGGCAAAGGTTTCATATTGTACATTTTTCCCAATAGGTGAGCATCAAGCAACTCACTCTAAGTTAGTGCACCCAGAGGCGTCACCTGGGAAGGTTCTCTCTGGTCACAGAGAATTTTTTGTAAAAGCAGCTTCACTTGAACCTCATTTTTTGTGGTGGTCGATTTAAGAGAACAGTGCATGGCTGTGAAATTTTGTTTCCTGCTCAGGAAAAATGCTGCAGAAACTGTTGGGATGTTGAGCACAGCTTATAAGGACAGCGCTATAGGAAAAACTCAAGTCTACTAGTGGTTTTCTTGTTTCAAAAAAGGTGAAATGTTGATTGATGATAAACCTCATTCTGTATATATTTGTCAACTTCAAGACAAAAATGGCAACAATATTCATGCTCATGTGCTCAAAGACCAATGACAGACCATTACAAACATGGGGAAGTTATCTGGACTATCTTGCAGCTTGGTTCAGTGAATTTTATTTTTTTCCCCATCAGTTGTCAATTTTATTTTATTTTTAAATGTTTTATTAGGGGCTCATATAACTCTTATTACAATCAATTGTGTAAAGCACATCTGTACATTCATTGCCTCATCATTCTCAAAACATTTGCTCTCCACTTAAGCCCTTGGCATCAAGTCCTCTTTCCCCCCCCCCTCCCTACTTCCCCCTCCCTCATGAACCCTTGATAATTTATAAATTATTATTGTGTCATATCTTGCCCTCTCCGACATCTCCCTTCACCTCCTTTTCTGTTGTCCGTCCCCCAGGGAGGAGGTCACATGTAGATCCTTGTAATCGGTTTCCTCTTTCCAACCCACTCTCCCTCTGCCCTCCCAGTATCGCCACTCACACCCCTGGTTCTGAAGGTATCATCCGCCCTGGATTCCGTTTCCAGTTCCTATCTGTCCCAGTGTACATCCTCTGGTCTAGCCAGACTTGCAAGGTAGAATTCGGATCATGATAGTGGGGAGGCGGGGAATCATTTAGGAACTAGAGGAAAGCTTTATTCTTCATCGGTTCTACATCGCATCCTGACTGACTCATCCCCTACCCTAGACCCCTCTGCAAGGGGATCTCCAGTGGCCAACAAATGGGCTTTGGGTCTCCACTCTGCACTTTCCCCTTCATTCACTATGGTAAGATTTTTTTGTCCTGATGATGCCTTATACCTGATCCCTTCAACACCTCGTGATCGCACAGGCTGGTGTGCTTCTTCCATGTGGGCTTTGTTGCTTCTGAGCTAGATGGCCTCTTGTTTACCTTCAAGCCTTTAAGACTCCCAGACGCTATACCTTTTAATAGCCAGGCACCATCAGCTTTCTTCAGCACATTTGCTTATTCAGCCACTTTGTCTTCAGAAGTTGTGTTGGGAGAGTGAGCATCATAGAATGCCAATTTAATAGAAGAAAGCATTTTTGCATTGAGGGAGTACTTGAGTGGAGGCCCAATGTCCTTCTGCTACCTTAGTACTAAACCTATAAATATAGGCACATAAATCTATTTTCTCATCTTCATATATAAATATATCTGCATATGTACATGTCATTATCTAGACCTCTATAAATGTCCTTTGCCTCCCAGCTGTTTCCTCTATTTCCCTTGACTTTCCTCCTGTTCCACTACCATGCTCAAGGTACCAGCATAGTTCAGTCGTCAGCTTGCAGTGTCTCCCAGCGAGTGAACCAAAGGAGAGACTCTCTCCCACCTCTAAGGAGCTAATTCCAGAGTTTTCCCAGAATCCTCATGGGGAAAGACATACCCACAGAGGCCTCATTGGCTGTGTTCTGATTGACAGGCTAGACTCCATCCCTATACTCTTAATCCTCAAATTGACAAATGATTATATAGCCACCACAATTGTTAAGTTTAATAACACTTTCTTCTTCTGTTCTTCCTGGCCCTTTGTTCTTGTCACATGCACCTACCCTGATGCAACCAGACCTCTGAACCCGGAGACGCCATGTAGAGACCCCTGCCAGTGCTGAGATGCTTACACCACCACTGGATCCAAAGACTTTCTACCACTGGCCTGTGACCGCCCTGCATTCAGTGTCACTGTATATGTCTCCTGAATCTGACAAGGACTTTATAGATTGGTATCGAACATATGGGCTAATATTGGACTTAGGGGTTTGGACTGTACTGGACTGGTCTGCTTTCTTAATGTATAATTACCCTTTATATAAAACTCTCTCTTAGACACATACGAGTTTCTATGGATTTGTTTCTCTAGTCTACCCGGACAAACACAACAATTGATTAATAAGTTAATGAATTTTCCCCTTGGTTAATAGCAATGTAAACTAGATTGTTATAAATTTAGGATGTTATATGTAATCCCTTCAGTAGCCACAGAGACAATATCTAAAAACTAGACCTAAATTAGAGGTGCTTGGCTAGCAGGAGCACGACTCCTTCGCCTTGGTCAGCAGGACGGGTGGGATATGTGCCCCTGGACAGAGACCACTCTACACTCACCCTCAGCTTCACTCCCTGGTGAAAGCTGAAGCCCTGTGTGATGACCAGGATAGGCTTCACAAGTGGGAGCAAATGACTTCCAGACCCAGCCCTCCAGGACCAATTGTTGGCTGGGAGCCAGAGCCTGACTTCCATGATATCATTGTCGTCCAGGCATCCTGCCCCCCTCCTTTTAGGTTGGAATTGGGGCTTCAACCCTGCCATGGGGCTCTGGCTGGTTCTGGTCCCAGATACGCTGTTCACCAGCTGTATGAGCATTGACAACAGACTTAAATGTCTAAGATTTTCATGGAAACTGGGTCTATGAAGTAAAAAGTAATTTATAAGCTTACAACATTCCCCCCACATCTACTCAGCTAGAAAGGCCTTTGGAACCTTCTGTGCTTTGGGACTACTCCCTCCTATTTATCACAGGAACACAAATGTATACCTTCTTTTTCTTTGTATGACATGAGGCATATGCAGGGGACCTGAGGCAGGTTCTTGGTCAATGTACCTCAGTCACAGCCACCAGTCATTAGTGGCTTGCTGTGATGCTGAATATGTTTCCGTGGATCTTCCAACCTAAGACAAACCTGGGAAGAGAGGCTTGATGACCAACTTCTGAAAATGAGCCAATGAAAAAGCCCTGTGGACCACAGTAGCCACTCCCCATCCAAGGAGCGGTACAGGGCTGGGCAGCATCTAATTGGCTCACCGTGATCAGACATCAATTCAAGGGCACTTAGTAACACCACCAAAATATATGCAAAACTTACCGTTGCATCATTTAAAGCATACAGTTTAGTTCCATACTTAATGGAACGTACTAAACATTCTCAATGTGGTACAGTTATTACTATTCTATCTTTAGAGCCTTTTCTTTACCCCATATCCATTAAGCAATCACTCGTTTCCTCTTTCCCCTCAACTCAGTCCCTGTAAACTTCTAATCTTTTGTCTCTGGGGTATGCTTGTGCTGGATATTTCTTACAAAAGAACCACCTTGAAAAATGTGAGCAATATCACAAATTATACATGTAGACATTGTTGAATTGATTTAGGCTCTTTTGTGTACAAGGGGCTTCAGTTTTCAATTTTCTCAGGAACATTTTTTTCTTGACCATAATCTTTTTTTTTTAATATGGAATGCTTCATGAATTTGCATGTCATCCTTGAGCAGGGGCCATGCTAATCTTCTCTGTATCGTTCCACATGTATTGCTGAAGCAAACACGATCTTTTTTTAATTAAAAGATTTTTTTTAATTAAAAGATCATTTTATTGGGAGCTCTTACAACTCATAACAATCCATGCATAAATTTTATCAAGCATATTGATACATATGTTGCCATCATTCTTTTCTAGACATTTCCTTTCTGTTGAGCCCTTGGTATCACCTCCTCTTTTTTCCCTCCCTCCCACCCCCCAACCCTTGTCACCCCTCGATGAATTAATTATAAGTTATTATTATTTTCATATCTTACATTGACCGCTGTCTCCCTTCCCCCATGGTTCCTGTGGTTCATCCCCTGGCAGGGGGGGGGGGTGTCTGTGGTTATGTGTCGATCATTACCATTGGTTCCTCCTTCCTCCCTACCTTCTCCTACACTTCTGGTATCACTTCTCCAATTCTCCCAGGAACTTTTTGAAGCCTCCTAGTATATTCTCAAACAACAAATAATAAAATAAAAGTATGCAACAAATGGTCTTTTGTGACTGACTTCTTTCACATAGCATGCATCAGTACTTCATTCCTTTTTCTGGCTGAATAATATAGCATAGGGGTGAAGCACTGGGCTGCTAATCCAAGGTTGGTAGTTCAAACCCACCAGTTGCTCCTTGGGGGAAAGATGAGGCTGTCTGCTTCCCTAAAGATTTGTAGTTTCTCTGGAGTAGTTTTATCCTGTCCTATGGGGTTGCTGTGAGTATGGTCAAGGGCAATGGAGATGGACACATCTGACCTCCGCTGGCTTCCCTATTGCTACAAGGCTGAATCAGACATGACTCCCTGCTCCATCCTGTATTACCTGTACTGACACCAACCATTCCTCCCAAGGCATTCTGTTTCCATGCCAGGTTTAATAGTTCATTGCAGTAGCCACACAGATCTCACAGACAATACTCACAAGGAAGGGGGGTTATTACAGATGCTCACAGGTCACCGCAAATCAAAACCAGCAAACAACAAGGATACCGCCATTGATCCACAGCAACACTTCCCCTCGGCCAGTAGGTAAGTCTCTCGCCTGTCCTCAGCCTCTCAGCCATACGGTCCCTAGGCATTCGCCTCCACGGGCTGGGAAGCCAGCCCCATGGTTTCTCGGGCTCACAGTGCCAAGCTTGAGGCAGCTGAGGAGAAAGCAGCCCACAGTCTCAGCTGCTCCTCTGAGTCTCTGTGCCACAATCTTTGGTGCATCTCATTTGGGGGCCTTCCATCACTTAAGACAAAGGCCTTGTACATGCAGTTTCTGTGTCCCAGATGAAGGAATGGCTCTGATGGAGCTGTGGTTGTCTTAGCAGACCACACCTCCAAGGAAAACCAAGGATGGTGTCTTAAGTCACATTGTCTAGTAGAGTTTAGAAATGCCTACAAGGAAGCAAAGAGTGTGGCTTTTTTCACACCCTCTACTAAGGTGTGAACTAAGGTCAAAAACAACAATAACAAACAAGACAGCAACTTACTCCAGCTGAGTTGATTCCAACTCATAGTGACTCTCTAGGACAGGGAAATCCACCCCCATGCATTTCCGAGACTGACTCTCATGGGCTGAAGATCCTTTTGCTGCTTGCATGTGCTATCTTCTCACTCTGGAGAGTGCCCGTCTCTGCATAAAATGTTCAACTTGGGTGAGTTACAAGTTTCCTAGGTTTTTGGTGGTGGTGGTGGTGGTGGTGGTTGTCAGTTACATATGCTTTTGGTGTCATAGTCAAGAAACCATGGCTAACAGCTTGGGACCTCATCAATGCTTAAAAAAATAAAAAAGTAGTTATCATCAAGATCTCCCACGATACAGTTTTCTAAGAGTTTTATCATTTTCATTCTTAAAGTCAGGTCTTTGATCCATTTTGAATGCACTTTTTAAATACGATGAATCAAACTCCTACTTTTGATGTTTATATGAAATAATGTATGCAGAGTGATGAGCACCAGGCTTGGAACTTTGTGGTTTATTCCAGAGACTAATTAAGAATGCCCATCTCTGGCAGAGACACCTGAGTTTTGTGCCTACCTGCTTCCCGACCCTTCCTTTGACCTCAGCTTGGAGCTTTGGTTCATCCTTCTTCAATAAGGGTATTAGCTACCAATGTATGTGTGTGCTTTGGTGGGGGTGGGGTTAAAGAGGTACCAGACCATTAGAACTAGCAAGTTCAGATCCAGAGTGGGAGGACATTAACTTATAAGACTCTAGTTTCTCTGCTTAGCAGCATAGTGCAATAACTTGTATTTTCTGCCTGATACTACTTCACGGAAGGAGCCCTGGAATTGCAATAGTTAAGTGTCGGCTGCTAAGTGAAAGGGCAGCCCCTTGGGGTAAAAGAGATCTGGGTCCTGGAAAGATTACAGTCTAGGATACCCAATAAGGCAGCTCCACTCTGACCTATGGAATGATTATGGGTCAGAATCAATCAACTAGATGTCACTCAAACATGCAACTCCCATCGGGCACTGGAAAAAGTCTCTGAGAGTCCATTTGGTCAGACATTGGAATAGAGCAAGGCAGAACGCCAGGTGAGGGTCTGCCCTGAGGCCCAACACTAAACTTTTTAAAAGTCAAAGGTAGTTTTGTGGGAAAGATGCAGCCCTGAGAAGGTAGGGGAGTGGAAAGGAGCTCACAGACTCAGCCATTCCCCCCAGGACATGCCCTCCCAGCTAGTTCTCTATAGGTGGCAATTATTCAGGGGTCCTTAGACTACGGCCCGCGGGCCACATGCGGCCCACCAAGGACATTTATCCAGTCTGCCGGGTATTTTTGCCCTGTTTGTTTGTTTTTTTTTTACTTCAAAGTACTATATGTACAGTGTGCATAGGAATTTATTCATAGTTGTTTTTTTTAAACTATAGTCCGGCCCTCCAACAGGTCTGAGGGACAGTGAACTGGCCCCCTGATTACAAAGTTTGAGGACCCTACTCTAGGTGCGAGGAGGTGCAGATGGAGATACGGAAAAGAAGAGCTTCCAGCCCGGTGGGAGGTTCCAGATGGTCACCTCTGATGGGCATACAAGGGCCGAGGGACAGGCCTCTGGGAGGACCTGTGACTTGAACCATGCCTCCAAGACTCCAGCCTCTCTGGATGGAAAGTGGGAGAATGATGGGCAGCCTATCCAATGCTGGACAGCTCAGAGTGCTGGTCAAACCACCAGCCTTTGCCACATGAGGACACTGAAGTTAGGGGTGTGCCTGGGAGCTGAGGGTGCAGGCAGGAGAAAGGTGCTGAAGTGGATCATTCTGAAGGATGAAAGGAAGAGCCATGGCAGGTCTCCAAGCATCAGGAGGTTACTTGGGTAATTCTTGTGAGGCAGTTTACCAAAAGGTTAGAGAGCAGAGGCCTGAGGGGTAGTCTTGGTGGGCTGAGGCGGGTCTGGGTCAGGCAGGAGTCTGGACACTTGTGAGCTGGGCTGGGTTGATGGGGGTCAGGTCTGAGCTGGAAGAAGTCTCAGAGTTCATGTATCCAGCCCAGTCATTTTACATGAGGAAAGTTAGGCCCCAAAGGGTTCATGGGTGATCCCGGCTAGAAGAACCTTGAGAAGCCCTCAAACAGCCCACCACCACCCCACTAACACTGGGGCAAGATTTCCCCATCCTGATCCCAGGGCTCAAATCCTTACCTGAGGTTATCGAGGTCTCAGTTAAGGAGCAGGGTTCTGCCCCCAGGAGCTCAGCTGTCACACTGAGGGGACCCTCAGGGACCTCAGCCCTGGAGGCAGCTTAGGAACCCGGGAGGAGCTGGGGCAGGTTGGGCTTAGGGAGCCAGCTGCAGACCCAGAGGAAGGTGGAGCTAGAACTTCTTTCTCACCAGGCTACTGAGCAACTGGAACTAAGTCGGCCCCAACTGCGGGTCCTGTCGGTGGGAAGGTACCCTGAGTACAGCTCCTCGGTGAGTGGAGGTGTGGGGTATGCCTTCTTGCAGGTGTTGGGTTTCTGGATGTGATCCAAGGGGAGCAGGTCTGAGGGCTTGAGCTGAGGACTCGGAGATGGGAAGTATAGTTTCCAGAGAAAGAGCAGGGAGCTGGAAGAGAGGGAACAGCAGGTGCTCTTGGCCTGGAAGGGTGTGGCAGGGGGCTTTTGATGGTAAAAGACCTTTGCTAACTGTGTGGCTCTGGATTGGTCCATGGGCTTCTCTGAGTCTTGTGTTAAAAACCCAAACAGCAGTTGCATTTCATACTACATACTGGGTGGCTGTGAAGTAGAAGTCCATCTTACCTCAGGCCCTACCACTCCCCTTGTGGGTCACACTGCTGTGCCCCTTGTGCCCCCAAGCACCCACTGCCTGCCCTTCCTCTAAGGGGCTACATGTAGCATTCTGGGAGTATCCTGAGGAGTTTGAGACAATCCAAGACCTAAGTCCTGAGAGAGCCAAATGGGAGGCTTGGGGTGGGGATACCAGGATTCGCTCGCTCCCTGGCTCATGATGTGACATGGACCAATGGTGTCAGACCTATCCCATCCCTATTCCACCTTATGCCCATCAACTGTTGGAATATTTGGGTGTTTACATCCACAACCTTTCTAAGCTCAGGCCCTGTTTGCTTTCTTCACTACAAGGAGCAAATGGTGTGGTTTGCACTGCCCTCCAGTTTACCAGGCATCACCCCTGGCTTAGCGGCCCTTCAGACTGGACAAATCTGTTAGCTGGCTTGTGCTAGTAACTAAAGGTGATGAAGCAAAGAGTGATAGTCATTCTGCCAGGAGTCTGGCAGGGTGGTCATGGTGGTGCTTTGTGGAACCCAGAGGCAAGGAGCCCTGCAGTTGGGCTCCTAGCAGCCTTAGGGCCCCTGCTGACAGCTGCCCTTATTTATGTTCGGTCCCCAGACATTTAGCTCCTGCCCCAGGGTTGCCCTGCCCACCTGCTCCAACCAGGCCCAGATTGTAACTGAAAGCCCTCTTCACTCTGCACCTTCCCAGGTGAGTTGAGGTTCTGCTTACTAAACCCGGAAGAGGAGGGAGGTGAAGGGTAAGGGTGCTCTGGGGATGGGCATCCATCTGGGGGACCTGAGTTCTGGCAGAGGAGCTGGAGCCCTGAGGGAGAGAGTTGGCGGAGGAGATGGAGCTGGGCTGACTGTCACTTAGGCTTGAGGCTCTGGTGGTTTCTCCCCTCCTGGTAGTTTACTTCTCTGCAGGGAAAGCTCTTAGAATCTCCATGCAAGGCCTTGGGTGGGCTCTCAGGGACAAAGCCAAGTGATTGATTCCTTGGCAAAGGTCAGATATCCACATGCCTCTCCTAGTTCTGCCATTTACAGCCTGCCTTCTGCAAGGTTCCATCCCTCCTCTTCTGTCACTAGGTCTAATGACCCCACTCAGTTGTCCCTGATGAGAAGGAAAGAAGAGGAATGGCGGGGTGACTGAACACCCTGGATGAGCAGTCCTGGAAGCTGATGTGTGGGGACAAGACTGTAAGTTCCTCTCCCTGCGGTGGGTGGCCCCAGGAGGGACCAGGAGGGAGGCTGGAAAGAAGGCTTGGGGAAAGAGGATGAGCACTTAGACTGGGTCCTGGTTAGTTGTCTTCTCTTGGTTTTTACCTGCAGACCTCTGCAAAGGCTGGGAGGTAGAGGGGAAAGCTCATGCTGGGGAGGGGCAGCCTTCTCGGGTAAAGGCAATAAAACGTAAATAAAAGCTACTAATGTGAGGGTTTACTTGTGTCTGACTTCCCCCCCACCCCCCTGCTCCCACTGTGGTCTTCTGGGTCCTAACTCCATCACTTGCATATTGTCTGCTTTTCACTAGGGAACCTTCCCAGGAGTCAGGGCACACACCCAAGGCCACATGGTCAGAAAGGAATTGAGTCAACATTTAAGTTCAGGAATCTGGCTTCAAGGCCCTCTGTTGAACACCCCCAAACCACAGCAGTATTCCGAACTTGGATTCTAAATTTTCAACGCAGTCTGGAGCTAATAAACTAGCTCTAAAATGGGGATGTGCGCTGTCAGGTAAGCATTCAACTGCTAACCCCAAGTTCAACAGTTCAAACAGCAGCTCATAGAGGAAAAGGTGAGTGTTTCTGCTCTTGTAAAGATCTACAGCATCAGTACTGGGAGCCTAGACAGAGTTGCTAAGATTCAGAATCAACTCCATGACCTTGGGTTTGGAGGGAGGGGATACTTACAAAATCACCATTCTCACAGAGCTTTTGTAATAAATTAAAACAAAAACCCAAGGGGCTATGGATTCCAATCGTGGCCAACAGATGTGGGTGGAAGCATCTTAACCAGCTTCCCCAACTCTCCAACTCTGGAAATGTCTGTCAGCCTCATCCTGGCTCTCTGGGACTGAATGGCCACTTGGCGCCACCTCGTGGTTCATGGTGTTTGCTGCTTAGTGGGCAAGAGGACCTGGCTGTTCTGGGCTTGGTGGACAGGGTCTTATTGTGATCTAAAACCCAAGCCCAATAGGGACCCTACAGAGCTGCTCAGTAGGATTTCCCAGACTGTAAATCTTTACAGGATCAGGAAGCCTTGTCTTTAGTCCACAGAGCAGCTGCTGAGTTGGAACTAATGACCTTGTTGTTAGCAGCCACTGTGTTGGTTAAACCACTGCACCACTTGGGCTTCTTGGCTCACTGAGGTATGTGCAAATGCCAGGGTCTCAGGAAGGATGGGGTTCCATCCAGCCATGTCCTTCCCTGGACACCACACTAAGAGCAGGTGCAAATGGCATCCCACCAGCACCTCCACATCCCCTTTCCACATTTTGTTCTCTTTAGACAAGGGAAGGGCACTGGGTTCAAGTCCCAGCTTCTGTCTCTCTCACTAACAAATGTGAGCAATCCTTTTCTCAGGGACCTGTTGTAAGTGTCCTCTCACTTGTCATTTTATGAAGGTCTGCTTTTTAAAATCATAAGGCTATGAGGGAACCGAGTCTCCTGGGAGACCAGTGCAGCAAGGGAGGATCATACCGTCAGCCTGAGAGGAGACCCTCTCACTGCTCCCGCCTCAAGGGCTTTGGAGAGTGCATGAAGCTGTAGCAAGTCAGGTCCTGGGATTATCTTTCTAGGGGTGATGTTCACCCTGCTCCTTAACCAGACCCTGCCTGCCTCCCAGCAGGCACTGGCTCACCCTGTGCTGAGTCCCCTTGCATGGGCCCCCAAGAGCAGCCCTGCCTTCTCCTCTTGTGGAGGGTGAGTGTAGGGATCACTTGTTTCACATCTCCTTACCTTTGTACTGTCCCTGAAGGTTTCCAGGGCTGTAGATCTTCACTGAAGTAGGCAAAACTTCATCTTTCTCTGGAGGCCTGGTGGGTGGTTTCAAACTGCTGTCCTTGTGGTTAGCAGCCATGCGTTACCAGGGCTGTATGAGTCAGAATGGACTATGGCAGTGAGGTTGGGTTGGTTCTTGAACCCGTGTACTGTGCAACTCCCTTTTCCAAAATGCCATTCTCCAAATCAACCACCTGACCAACAGCTCTCCTCCAAATTCGGGGGAGACCCGGCAAGAAATGAGGTCCTGATGATTACTGCCCTCACAGCTGCTAACTGCAAGGTTGGGAGTTCAAGTCCTTTCAGAAGAAATGCCTTGGAAGAAAAACTCGGTTCTTTATGAGAGCTCTTCCAAGAGTTTGTGGGGAAATTTCATTCTCTTTTCCATTTTTCCATAAAGCTTTTGAAGCTCCTCGTATTAAAAAAAAATCCACCATTGAAAACACTCTGAGAGGCTCTGCAACCACACACAGGCTTGCTCTGGGTTGGAATGCGATGCATGGCAGCTTTAGGTAGAAAACAGACGTTAAGGGTTTGTTAGATCTCGCAGGGGAGAGATCTACCTCGGTCCTTGGCTCTGCTCGAGGAAGAATTCACGCTGAAGCCTGGTTTGTGATCCAAGCGGGTTTACAGAGAATAGAAGTAGTCTCGGGACCTACAGTAAATGGAACACAAACCCGACAGAGTCAGCGGCCCAATTGTGGGACTGCAGCCTGGCCGCTCCAGACTGCACCCCGGCGGCGGCTGTGCTAAGTCCTGTAGCAAGAGAGCTCGAGAGAGTAAACTGTGCCTTTTCAGGGACCTCATTGGGAGGCGTGGTTGACAAGACTGGCCGACCATATTGGTTGAATCAAATTCACCTGGCTTAGATGGGCCAATACAGGTGTAACGCCCACCTGGGTGTACCACCCCTTCCTGGCCAGAAGCCTAATGGACGTCCCAGTTCCTATGCTAGCTACCTAACTGTTAGGTCCTAATAGGTTCCCTGAAGAGCACTCCCCAGCCATGGGGTCCATTCTGACTCAGAAACCCTAAAGGACGGGGTAGAACTGTTCCCTGTAGTTTCCGAGACTGGAACTTTTTTTTTTCCCCTGAGAGAGGAGAGGAGAGGAGAGGAGAGGAGAGGAGAGGAGAGGAGAGGAGAGGGGAGGGGAGGGGGGAGGAGAGGGGAGGGGAGAGGAGGGGAGGGGGGGAGAGGGGAGGAGAGGGGAGGGGAGAGGAGGGGAGGGTAGAGGGAAGGAGAGGGGAGGGGAGAGGAGAGGAGAGGGGAGGGGAGGGGGGAGGAGAGGGGAGGGGAGGAGAGGGGGGAGGGGAGGAGAGGAAAGGAGAGGAGAGGAGAAGAGGAGAGGAGAGGAGAGAGACTACTCTTTATAGGAATAGTACTCTTCTTTCTCCCAGGTAGTCGCTGGTGGTTTCAAACTGCTGACCTTTCACTTAGCAGTTCAAGACTATCCACTAAGCAACAGGGCTCCTGCCACCCTTTATTGGGGCAGAACCCCCAGAGAGCCTGCTGACCTGGGTCCCTACAGCAGTCTCCGTGTCTCTTCTTTCCTCCTCTTGCACTTGTCCTGTGCTGGAGCTGCACATGGGCTCAAGCCTGTTTAGAGGTGATTGTCGGTGGAGACTGTTCCACAGCGAAGGACAAACCAGAGTGGGGGGGCTCACAGCAAGAACCTCCCCCCACCACTCTAGCTAACAAGGGGCAGGGCTAGGTCCTGGGGAGAAAGGGTGGTGGTGTGGGCACTGGTCTTGAAGAATGAATGTGGCATTTCAGATGGACAAGGGTATGTGCACAGTCTGGGGGGAGGGTTAGTGCTCTCACCAAACACACACCTTCCGGTCGGTTGGGACCGTGGCATGTTAGAGCTGCTCGGTCAGCATTTGTGGAATGAATGAAGAAATGAATGAACACACAGGGTGGAAGGGTACCCTAGTCCCAGCATGACAGAAAGATTCAAAAAATTCACTCATAGTGACCCTATAAGACAGGCTAGAACTTGCCCCTATAGATTCCAAGACTGTGACTCTTGAGGGGGTAGAAAACGCCTTCCTCCCGTGGAGTGGCTGGTAGTTTTCAGACTACTGACCTTGTGGTTAGCAGCCCAATGTGTAAACACTACACCACCAGGACTCCAAGATAATGATACTGAAGACATTATCTCCTGTCTTCTGCCTGTTCTTAACCCTCTACACCTGCTCCTATATTTAAGGGGGGGGCACCAGGCTTCTGTGCTTCTTTGCTTCAAACACAAATCTACCTGAGAACACACTATTTCCTAGCGTTTGCTTCTCAGACCTGGTTCCTTAAGGAGATTATGAGGAGAAGGAAGAGGTAAGTGGTCAGAGGGTACTCTGTGAGCCAAGCAAGGAGATGGCAGGGTCACAGAGACCTGGGGGGAGGCACCTGGAAAGGCCAAAGCCTGCCACTGCAAACCCTATAGGTCAGTGGGGGTGGCAGTAAGTGAGACCTTACAAGTGAGAGACTTGCTCCTGCAAGCTCAGCCCCTGTGTGACCCTGGGGGTGGGACCCTGTGCTGATTAAGCCACCTTGATCAATCAAAGTCCAATGAAATCCAATGTCGACAGTAACACATACTTGTAGAATTGAAGCGTATTCACAAACAAGACCTGGCTTTCAACCCAGCTTTGCAAACCCAAATAAATTGATTAAAATTGAAGATTTGAGTTACCTAACAATTTTAGGTTCCAGCCATAGTTTTTCCATTCAAGTCACTTGGTGTAATGGTGTCTCTACCTGGAGGCTCAATGCTCACCTTCTCCTGAGAGAGACCTGCCTTCCCAGTGATGGCAAGTGAACTTGAAGACACACAACTGGCAGTTTCTCCACCTGGTATTGCCTGGCTCTGCCACAGCTTCCCAAGGCCCATGATGTTCTCAAAGACAAAGGACCCAGGCTGAACCTCGTGTGGCGAAGGTCCTCCACTTCCCTCCCCCTCAGCTTCCTCCATCTTAAAAATGGATATCATTCTTGACAGGTTTTGAGAATGTTTGTGCAGTGTCTGTCCTCATGCCTAACATCACCAGCAAGTGCTTAGTCAACATTGCGATTTTAACCTTTAATCTCTAACCACTGTCATCAAGTTGTTTCCAACTCATTGCAACCCTATAGAATGGCATAGAACTGCCCCATAGGGTTTCCAAGACTATATCTTTATGGGAGCAGAGAGCCTCGTGTTTCTCCTGGAGAGGGGCTGGTAGGTTTAAACCACTGAACGTGTAGTTAGCAGCCTAATGCTTGACCCACAGCACCACCAAACAAAAACAAAACCACTGCCATTGAATTGATGCTGACTCATAGTGACTAATAAGGCAGAGTAGAACTGCCCTTGTGAGTTTCTGCATCTGCAACTCTTTAGGAGAGTAGAGAGCCCCATCTTTCTCCAATGGAGCAGCTGGTGGTTTCAAATTTCAGACCGTGAGGATTGCAGCCCTGTGTAACTAACCGCTATGCCATTAGGTCTCCTTAAATGATGCTATTACTACAGAAAAGCATGAGACAAGAAAATGACCATGTGGTTTCTTGCGCAGTTAACAAGGAAATTCCTTACCCTAATATGGCCTGCGGGGCAGGGGTGCCTGGGACTCCACTTCAGAGGGAACAGAGCTGCCATCAGCTAGGATCCTCTGCAAAATATCTTCATGTTAAGAAAGGATCACCAGGTATCAGGCATCAAAGAACAAAACGTCATATCATAGTGAATGAGGGGGAATGCTGAGTGGAGACCCAAAGCCTATCTGTAGGTAACAGGACACCCCTTTATAGAAGGGCCGCAGGGAGGAGACGAGCCAGTCAGCATGCAGTGTAGCAACAATGAAACATACAACTTTCCTCTAATACTTAAATGCTTCTCTCCCCCACCCCCCCAATTCTAACTTACAAATCCGGCTAGACCAGAGGATGTGCACTAGTATGGATAGGAACAGGAAACACATCGAATCTGGGACAGATGATCCCTTCAGGACCAGTGGTGAGAGTGATGATACCAGAGGGTGGAGGGAAGGTGGGGTAGAAAGGGGGAAGCGACTATAAGGATCTACATATGACCTCTTCCCTGGAGGACAGACAACAGAAAAGTGCGTGAAGAGAGACGTCTGACAGTGTAAGACTTGAAAAAATAACGATAATTTATAAATGATCAAGAGTTCATGTGGGAGGGGTGAGCGGGGAGGGAGCAGAGAAAAATGAGCTGATACCAAGGGCTTAAGTAGAGAGCAAATATTTTGAGAATGATGAGGGCAACGAATGTATAAATGTACTTGGCACAATTGATGTATGTATGGATTGTAATAAGAGTTGTGTGAACCTCCAATAAAATGACTTTTTGAAAGAAAGAAAGAATCACTAACCACTGGATATTCAAGTGTCCAGGTAGGCTCCGGAGGAAGACATCTTTGAACAAGGCAGGTCCTTCGGTTCCCATATGAGGCCAGGAAAAGCTGAAATCAATCTCTGGATGAGGTGAGGGGCTGGCAAGGCTGATGGAGATGCCTCAAGAGAGCCTTGGGGGATGGAGGTTGTTATCAGGTTAGTTGCATGAGAACACAAACTTCTGGGTGGGTGGGGGGGCTGTCTTCAACAGCCTCTGGGCAGGGGGCACACCCCAGCACCCGTGAAGTCTGACTGAATGCTGGGAGGGGGCAACAGAGTGCCAAAGCCCTTTCCCTGGTGGCTGTGCTCAGTGTCCAGCAGTGGCCACAGTGATTCTGGCCGGCCGGCCGGCTGCTCCCAGGTCGTCTTGTGTCATGGACTGTACTCGCCCTGGTTCCTGCTTGCTCCAAAGGCAAGCTTTCTGGGCTTTGTGTCAGCTCGACAAGCGAACCTTCCTTTCCAGCTTCTTTTTCTGAATCCATGCCTGCTGTTTCCATCCAGGAACCACCACCTGCGCCCTAAAGAGTACAGCGCTAGAAAGGAAGAGGCAGTGCAGGGGGCTCAAATGGGTGGTCCCCTAACTTGGCTGAGTGGAAGGGAAAGCATGAAAACTCCAAGAGAGACCAGATGATAGCCCCCTAAGCACGGGGCCTGGGTTGCCCTGTTCACAGCTGGGGCCCCAAGGATGGCCGTGTGGTACCACTTTTAAAGGCCCCTTCGCTGCCTGCTTCCTATGGAGGGGAGTCCACCCTGGTGGACTTGCTTCTGCCTTCCACTCAGGGCAGAGAAAAGGGATCCTGCCACAGGAAAAAAATTGGTTTCCTCAAGGCCAGGAAAGAGAGCAAACACCTCTCTGACCCACTCCACCTGCTGGCAAAACCACGGAGGGCGCCAGACTGCACTGCGTCCCAGTGAATTCCCACTCCTCATGAGCTCAAGGCCACAGTAGAACTGCCCCAGAGCCGGTCCAGGGCAGACTGCCTCACCGATCTCCTGCAGAGCTGCTGAGCCATGTCAGTTAGCAGCCAAGCACTTTAACCACTGTGTCACCAGGGCTCCTCCAGGTGACCATCAAAAGCAATAATTAATGTTAATAACTACTTATCCAAGACCTCTTATGTGAATGACCTTTCTCCCAACAGTTTATGTGAAAGGAACTTCCACTTTCTAGGTGAGGAAACTCCCTCAGAAAGGCTGTCAAACAAGCCCGAGGCCACACCGCTGGTGAGGAAGGGCACAATGAAGACAGACACCTGAGAGTTTGCTGAGTTCAAACAAGCTGTAGCCCTGCCTCTTCCACCAGGCCCACAGCGAGGGGGTGAGTCCCTGGGTCTCTGGTGGCCTCTACCATTTAGCCATAAGCTCCCTGAGCACCCACTGATTGGGATCTCTGCTGGCTTCCGAGAAACAGTTCTCCTTCAAGCACCCAGATCTCATGTCCCAGCAAGCAGCAGGGACCACTTGCATTATTCTCTACTCCTCCCCTGCAGCGATTTGAAGTTTCAGGAACCATTGCTCCCTTTTCCCACTCACACACAAGGAGCCGCCCGCGCATCCTTCCACCCGGCACTGACACTTCTCCACTTCAGAGAACCTAATGGTTTTAGCCAACCCGAGGGTCCTTGTGGGTAGGGTGAGGTCTCCAGCAGGCTTTATGTGTGTGTTCGTGTGATAAACATAGGTAACAAAACAGTTGCCATGTTGAAAATCTTCATAGGAATAATTCAGTGACGTGTTCTTCATATTCAATTACTGCCATTCCTAAATTCTTCCGCCACCCTTACCAATTGTCTTTTATTTTAATAGCAATATTCTTGATATAGTATTCACATGTCATACAATTCCATAGTTAAATCCCTTTTTAAAAGAGTTGTAGGTGAACAAGCGGCCATCTAGCTCAGAAGCAAAAAAGCCCACATGGAAGAAGCACACCGGCCAGTGCGATCACGAGGTGCCAAGAGACCAGGTATAAGGCATCATGCAAAAAAAAAAAAAGATATGTGTGTATATATGTGTGTGTGTATGTATGTGTATATGTGTGTATATGTATACATATATGTATATATGTATATATATACCATATTAAATGAAGGGGGAAGTGCAGAGTGGAGACCCAAGGCCCAAGTGTCGGCCAATGGAGATCCCCTCATAGAGGGGTTTAGGAGAGGAGATGGGTTAATTAGGGTGCGAGGTAGTACTGATGAAGAACACAGCTTTCCCCCAGATCCTGGATGCTTCCTCCCCCCAACTACCATGATCCGAATTCTACCTTGCAGGGCTGGATAGGACAGAGGCTGTACACTGGTACATATGAGGGCTGGAGGTACAGGGAATCCAGGGTGGATGATACCTTCAGGACCAAGGGTGTGAGGGGCGATGCTGGGAGAGTGGGTTGGAAAGGGGGAACTGATTACAAGGATCCACATGTGACCTCTTCCCTGGGAGAGGGACAGCAGAGAAGGGGGGGAAGGGAGACTCCGGATAGGGCAAGATATGACAAAATAACGATGTATAAATTACCAAGGGCACATGAGGGAGGGGGGGAAAGGGGAGGGAGGGAAAAAAAAAGAGGACCTGATGCAAGGGGCTTAAGTGGAGAGCAAATGCTTTGAGAATGATTGGGGCAGGGAATGTATGGATGTGCTTTATACAATTGATGTATGTATATGTATGGATTGTGATAAGAGTTGTATGAGTCCCTAATAAAATGTAAAAAAAGAAAAAAAAGAGTTGTATGATCTGACTAGACAAGAACATGTATACTGGGTACAGATAAGAGCTCAAAACACAGAGAATCCAGGACAGATAAAACCCTCAGGACAAATAAAGGGAGTATCAACACTAGGAGGGGAAGGGAAGAGAGGGGTGTGGAGTGAGAAGGGGGAAACTATCACAATAAATCGGCATATGGTCCTCCTCCCAGGGGGACAGACAACAGAAAAGTGGGTGAAGGGAGACAGTGGTCAGTGTAAGACATAAAAAAAAAGAATTTATAAATTATCAAGGGTTCATGGAGGAGGGAGGGTAAAGGAGGGAGGGGAAAAAAGGAGAATCTGACACCAAGGGCTCAAGTAGAAAGAAAATGTTTTGAAAATGATGATAGCAACTTATGTATAGATGTGTTTGACACATGGATATATGTATGGATTGTAATAAGAGCTGTAAGAGCCCTCAATAAGATAATAATAATTATTATTTTTAATCATTTTATTAGGGACTCATACAACTCTCAAGCACATTTGTACATTTGTTGCCATCATCATTCTCAAAACATTTGCTTTCTATTGGAGTCCTTGGCATCAGCTTATTTTTCTCCTCCTCCCTCATGAACCCTTGATAATTTATAAATTATTATTATTTTGTCATATCTTACACTGTCTGACGTCTCCCTTCACCCACTTTTCTGTTGTCTAACCCCCAGGGAGGAGATTATATGTAGATCCTTATAATCGGTTCCCCCTTTCCACCCCACCCCCCCGGTATCACCTCTCTTACCACTGGTCCTAAAGGGGATCGTCTGTCCCAGATTCCCTGTGTTTCTGGTTCCTATCTGTACCAGCGTACATCCTCTAGTCTAGCCAGATATGTAAGGTAGAATTGGGATCATGATAGTGGGGGCGGGGAACATTTAGGAACTAGAGGAAAGTTGTATGTTTCATCGTTGCTACATTGCACCCTGACTGGTTCATCACCTCTCTGAGACCCTTCTGTAAGGGAATGCCCTACAAATGGGCTTTGGGTCTTCACTCCACACAACACCCCCTCATTCACAATGATATCATTTTTTGTTCTGATGATACCAGATACCTGATCCCCTCAGCACTTTGTGATCACACAGGCTGGTGTGCTTCTTCCATGTGGGCTTTGTTGCTTCTGAGCTAGATGGCCACTTGTTTACCTTCAAGCCTTTAAGACCCCAGATGCTATACTTTTTGATAGCCAGGCACCATCAGCTTTCTTCACCACATTTGCTTATGCACCCGCTTTGTCTTCAGCAATTGTGTCAGGGAGGTGAGCATGATAGAATGCCAGTTTAATAGAACAAAGTGTTCTTGCATTTAGGGAGTACTTGAGTGGAGAAGGCCCAATGTCCTTCTGCTACCTTAATATTAAGCCTATAAATATTTGCACATAGATCAATTTTCCCATCCTCATACATAAATATATTTGCATATGTACATTCCTTTTATTTAGTCCTCTATAAATGTCCTTTGCCTCCTAGTTCTTTCCTCTACTTCCTTTTACTTTCCTCTTTTCCCACTATCATGCTCAGTCTTCACTTGGGTTTCCGTAATTCCTCTCCGTTACATTACCCTTGATGAAGCCCTGCCAGGCTTCCTACACCCTCCTCACCACCAATTTGGATCACTTGTCATTCCTTTGTCCCTGGGTTTGTTAACACCACTTCCTTTCCCCCACCTCCCTCTCTCCCATGTCCTCCAGAACTGCTGGTCCCATTGTTTTCTCCTCCAGATTGTTCATCCAGCCTATCTTATTTAGACAGTCCTGCAGAGATAACATGCACAAAAACAAGACAGAGCAAAACCAAGCAACAAAACAACACACCAACAATAAAAACAATGATAGCCTTTTCATGAAGTGGTGCCGAAGGCGAAGAAGGAAGCTCCTGCCCCTCCCAAAACGGAAGCCAAAGCAAAGGCTTTAAAAGCCAAGAAGGCCGTGCTGAAAGGCATCCACAGCCACAAAAAAAAAAAGAAGATTCGCACATCACCCACCTTCCGGCGGCCCAAGACCTTGAGACAAAGAAGGCAGCCCAAATACCCTGGGAAGAGTGCCCCCAGGAGAAATAAGCTGGACCATTATGCCATCATCAAGTTCCCCTTGACTACAGAGTCTGCCATGAAGAAGATCGAAGAGAACAACACACTTGTGTTCATTGTGGATGTCAAAGCCAACAAACACCAGATCAAACAGGCTGTGAAGAAGCTCTATGACATTGACGTAGCCAAGGTCAACACCTTGATCAGGCCTGACGGGGAGAAGAAGGCATATGTTCGACTGGCTCCTGACTATGACGCTTTAGATGTTGCCAACAAAATTGGAATCATCTAAAGTGAGCCCAGCTGGCTAATGCTAAATAGAAACTTTTTCGATATAAAAAAATAAAAACAATGATAAAAATAAAAGAAAAGCCTGTAAATATAGTTCAAGGACTGCTTGTTGGCCTTTAGGAGTGTTTTCCGGTCAAGTCTGATGGGGCACCAATCCCTAGCCCCAAAGTCTATTTTTGGTATTCCCTGGGGACTTTGTTGCTCTGTTCCCCTTGCTGTTCTGTTGCACCCCCTTAGTGTTTTGCCTCAGTGTGATGGGATCAGATTGGGCAGAATTCCCACATTGTGTCTCCAGTGTTGTTCCCTGTAGGGCTTTGGGTCAGTGAGGGATGTCGTGTCTCAGAATAGGGCTGGTCATGTGGTCTTCTCTGTGGATTGGCTGTTCTGAGCAGGAATATCATCCTCAAAGCTTGGTGGGCCAGGATGTGCTCCACTCTCTCTTCCTGTCCCTTCTTTTGCTCCCATGTGCTCTGATCAGACATGTCCCTCTCCCTGAGCTGCAGCTTCAGTGCTGTCCTCTGAAATATATTCTTCTGGAGGAATATTTTTTAAGAGTTATATGTACTTCAATTGTATGTATATGTATGGATTGTGATAAGAGTTCTATGAGCCCCTAATAAAATGTTTTTTAAAAAAAGTTATATGTACTATGTTCTTGACATAATGGATGTATGTATGGATTGTGATAAGACTTGTATGAGCCCCAATAAAATGATTAAAAAAGAGTTATATGTACATGATCACAATCAGTTCTAATGTTCCCTTCCCCCTCCTGCATTCACCAAATTGATTCAGAACCCAGGTGAGTGAAAACAGGACGATGAGCTGGGCAGGTGATGAGTGTTGAGTTGGGTGAAATGGAGCATGGTGGTCCATGCCAGGGGAAGAGGGGTGGAGATCAAGTAGGAGTGGAAACTGGAGGCTTTGACTAGTGGTTTGGACTGCTGAATGCAAAGTTGGTGATCTGAAGTGTAAATTCTCACCTCATTCACAGTTTTAAAAATTGTTAAAACAAAATCCAGCTGATTCAGACTCATAACAAGCTCGCATGACGCAGTAGAACTACCCCCAGGGGTTCTCAAGGCTGAAGCCTCTGCAGAAGCAGGCTACAACTTCTTTCTCCTGAGCAGCAGCTGGTGGTTTGATCCAATGACGCTCAGGTTGGCAGGTGAGCACTTAACTATTGTGCCACCAGGGTGCCTCCCACCACCCTTACCAAGACCCAAACCTACTACCATCAACTCTACTCTTAGCAGAAATGGATACACTCATCTTTTCCCCAGGGGACCTGATGGGTTTGCACCAGCAACCTTGTGGTCATTAGCCCAGTATTTATGCCACAGTGCCACCAGGGCTCCTAGGTTACCAGAGCTCTCCTCAACTTATGTCTTTATTTTCCTTTCCCCCATCTACTCCTTATAACCACTAACAAATTTTTATCTGTTTGCTTGTCTATTCTAGATCATATATAAGTGGGAACATGTATTTGCCCAGTTATGACCAACATATCTCACTCACTAGATTATTAGGGTTCATCTATGTTATAGCATGTATAGACCTTCATTTTCCACTATGGCTGAGGAGTATTCATTCCATTGTATGCATAAAAGGGGGTACCCCCCCAAAAAAACTGGAATTACACTGGGCATAACATAGTTTTTGTAGTATGTATTTTTCCCTCTAGGCGAACATCAAGCAACTCACTCTGAGTTAGTGCATCTGGTGGCATCTCCTGGGAAGGTTCTCTCTGGTCACAGTGAGTATTTTTGTAAAAGCAGTTTCACTTGAACCTCATTTTCTGTGATGACAGATTTAAGAGAACAGTGTGCAACTGTGAAATGTTTCCTTTTCAGGAAAGATGCCGAAGAAACTGTTGTGTTGTTGAACACAGCTTACAAGGACAGTGCTATGGGAAAAACTCAAGCATGTGAGTGGTTTTCTCATTTCAAAAAAAGGTGAAATGTTGATTGATGACAAACCTTGTTCTGGACATCAACTTCCTGAACGGATGAAAATGCTGACTCGTAGTGCATTTGGAGTTCATTCCACCAGGTCAGACTGTCAATCAGGCTTTCTATTTAGAGATTCTGAAAAGATTGTATAACATTGTGTGACAAAAAAGGTCTGACTTGTGGTAGATGGAGGACTGTTTTTGCCACCGTGACAATGCACCTGCTCATGCAGCCATCTCAGTGTGCCAGTTTTTGGTAAAAAACTGCCTTCCTCTCTTGCTTCACGCACCTGACTACCTGACCTCACTCCATGTGACTTCTTCTTGTTCCTATGAATGAAGAGGGACATGAAAGAACAGCAATTTCAAGATGTAGAGGAGGTGAAGAAAACAAGGGAGGTGCTATCAGCCGTCCAGATGAGTTTGAAAAATGTTTCCAAGAATGGAATTGCAGATTTGACAAATATATTAAGTGTAATGGAGAATATTTTGAAGGTGATAGGTTTTTATGGAAAAATAACAACAACAAATATATAGCTGTGAGAGAAAAATTCCATTTTAGGGGGTACACCCTCTCCTATACCACCTTTTTTTTTAAGTAGTATCTTAGGTAGGTTTATATGGCCAATTAGGCACCCAATTAACAATTTTTATGCAAAGTATCACAATCTTCTCAGTGTGTCAGCATCTCCACCTCCTTGTTCTGTCTCTACTGACCTAGCTACCCTGCCGCTATTTCATCTCCCCTGTGCTTTTGGCCCAATGAAGCTGACAGGCTGCTCTCATCTAGCTGAATGCTGACACCTCATGGCTCAGCGTGGGTGATTCTGCTGGCAAGCCAGTCTGTCATTTGGCTCAAAGGTAAGGTGACCAGATTTTAACATTGGTAAAGCGGGACACCATTGACTGGGGAGAGGAGGCTCTTAATTAAAAATTTGGTCTATTAAAGGTGAACAAGCGGCCATCTAGCTCAGAAGCAATAAAGCCCACATGGAAGAAGCACACCAGCCGGTGCGACCACGAGGTGCCAAAGGGAACAGGTATAAGGCATCATGCACACACACAAAAAAAGAATATGTGTGTGTGTGTGTGTGTGTGTGTGTGTGTGTGTGTGTGTGTACCATAGTGAATGAAGGGGGAAGTGCAGAGTGGAGACCCGAGGCCCAAGTGTCGACCACTGGAGATCCCCTCATAGAGGGGTTTAGGAGAGGAGATGGGTCAGTCAGAGTGCGATATAGTACTGATGAACCCAGCTTTCCCCCAGATCCTGGATGCTTCCTCCCCCCAACTACCATGATCCGAATTCTACCTTGCAGGACTGGATAGGGCAGAGGTTGTACACTGGTGCATATGGGGGCTGGAGGCACAGGGAATCCAGGGTGGATGATACCTTCAGGACCAGGGGTGTGAGGGGCGATGATGGGAGAGTGTAGGGTGAGTGGGTTGGAAAGGGGGAACTGATTACAGGGATCCACATGTGACCTCCTCCCTGGGAGATGGATGGCAGAGAAGGAGGAGAAGGGAGACTCCGGATAGGGCAAGATATGACAAAATAACAATCTGTGGATTATCAAGGGCTCATGAGGGAGGGGGGTGCGGGGAGGGAGGGGGAAAAAAAGAGGACCTGATGCAGAGGGCTTAAGTGGAGAGCAAATGCTTTGAAAATGATTAGGGCAAAGAATGGACGGATGTGCTTTATACAATTGATGTATGTATATGCATGGGTTGTGATAAGAGTTGGATGAGCCCCTAATAAAATGTTTAAAAAATAAAATTTGGTCTATATGGAGCAACAAAAATTTTCATGAAAAATAAAAAAAAATTTTCATGAAACGTGAAAATAGAATTGTAATATATATATTTTAAATTTTAACATAAGTACAATTTACAACTATAATACATTAAAACAATTATGCATAGTATTATTTTATTCTTTGGCATATTTCTTATTTGAGTGAATTTTTTTAGTAGATTGCTGTCGTTTAAAAGGTCATGAAATTTTTCACAAGAATTTGTTAAATTATATTTCACACATAAAATGACTTTCAAAGTCTTAACACTTAATTGTGATTTTTCTGATGTCCACACTTTACCGTAGAAAAAACACATTTAATCACAGCATTAGTTCCTGGTAAGGGCAGCGTGTATTCCACAATTTTTAGTGCATTATTGTATGGAACATGGTTTGTTTCAAAATGATGAAATATTTCTAACCACTTGTTCTCTATTGTGATTTTTGATGATGCCCAAGATTTAACCTTTTCCTTATCAGTATATATTTTTAATAATGATACCTCACTAAAAAGATCATTTTCAGAAATATTACTATATGGGAAATTTTGAGTAATATGATCGAATGGTTTTTGCACATAATTCCAATTAAGTTCTTGTTTTAATATAACCCAATTAAAATGTTCAATAGCATTGTAATGTACCGTCCACTCTTCTAAATAACCTATGCAGTTACTATAGAACTTTTTAACGTGATTTATGGTATCTGCACGATTTATTGCACCTTGTTCTTCTAGCTGGCTTATACTATTACAGATAGTTAACAGAAGAAAATTATTTTCTAACCACTCTTGACACTGAAATTTTAAATTATTAACTTCATTTGCAACTTCGATTACCAAAATTTTGTCACCTTTAATAATTTTTATAGCATTTTGAAAAAGAGCTGCTTGATTGTGTACAAACTCTAGTCAAATTTTTGAAGATTCTTTTTCAAAAAACTCTTCTAAAATTCTAGGACATTTATCCTGTGATAGAAAGTAGGGTTTCAAAGGATCTTATATTTTCAAAATTCTTTTGACAGCTGGCAAAAGAGCTAACCAGTGCGTTTTACCGTATCCAAGTATTTTCTGATATTTGACTTCCGCAGTTTCACAAAATTCTTTAAGCACTTCAACACACACAGTGTATATATAGAAATAAGAATATATTTTAATAACAATATTTTCCACATCTGCAGGCAACAAATCAGCAGCTGTTTGAATGGTGTTATGTATTGTGTATGCTGAACAACCAACACCAATAATGTTTGGATTAAAGTTTTTGTTTAATTTATAAAACTTATTTGTACCTCTTCTCGCTTTTCCTCCAAAATTTGCATTCAGGTTGTCTGCACAATATGTAATCATTTTATGTTTTAAATTGTTTTTTCCAAAATATTAATAATGGAACTGAAAATTATTTCAGAAGTTTTGCCAGGCACAGAAACGAAATCTAAAATTCTAATTTTTTTTGTTTCCAAATCAAAAAGCTAATAATGGTTGGAAATAATTTTATATCATTATGATTAGATGTGTCAGAATATATGGATACAAAATTAATTTTTTCTAGATTTTTGTTTAATTCTGAAAATGCATATGGGGAAAGTACATTACACACAATTGCCTTAGATTTTTTTCTAGCACAGGCAAATTTATTGTTGATTAACTTTTTGACAACTTGTGATGTACAGTCCATAGATCTGAAGGAATGATTTGGATTAATAATATGAAAAGACATAAGTCCTTCTGCTAATGCTAGTTTTTTTTCTTCATCTCCATCAGTTGTTTTCCTGTATTTTGGTGGATGATGCAGCAGTACTTAAATATCTTTTGTTTCTGTGTCTCCAAGTGCTTTGAAATATCATTCTTCCTGCCATGTGAAATAGAAAATTCACCATCACATTTCTCACATTTACCATGTAATTGCTTTTACTTTTTTTAATGAAAGGAAATTCACTTCTTAGATCACTGTTGAATTTGCATCCTCTTTTCTTATTCATTATGTTAAAAATCTAAACAAAATAATTTAAAATTATAAGTTATTATATACATATTGCTTAAAAACACAGCAAGTAGGTACAGAATTACATGAACATATTTTATTGTTAGTTTATAAATTAAATTAGATTGTTACAAAATATCTATATATTTTAAATTATTTTAATTTGAATCCTATATTTCTTTCTAAATAATAATACTAACTTTTATTATTTTTTCTCTGAATTTGCCATAAGGTAAGTCATGTTACTTTCAAGGCCGGCACTAGACTTTGTGCAGCCACTATAAAATATAAATAAATTCAAGAAAATTTATGTATTTATGAAGTAAATAAATTACTTACCTAAATTATCTGAATAGCTGATTTGTTGACATCACTTGTTTAACTAGCACTAGCACCCAGTACGATGTGTATCGTCTGAGAGACAGTTACAAAATGTTTTTGTCATTGCCAAAGCCAAAAAATGCCATTGTTCATTAAGTCCAAACAATAGTGGTCGAATTCTAATAACTGATCAACAATGCAAACTCTGATAAGCAGTTCTCAATAATCAGTTCTCAACAATTATTATTGAAGTTTAACATTATAAAATTAACAAAAATAATATAAAACTCATATCCTGGTGAAATAACCACATGTCAGCCAAAAACCGTATATTCCCTTCCCGTTCTCCCGCCTTTCCCTAGCTTGTCGTGCATTCTTTCTAAAAATCAGGACTTTTTTAAAACGCCGCAGGACGCAGGACAAATTGTTAAAAATCGGGACTGTCCACAGAGAGGACCACATGGCCAGTCCCACTATGAGACCCATAACCCTGCAGGGGACAGCACTGGAGACACAGTGTGGGAATTGCACCCGACCTGATCCCACCACACCGAGGCAAAGCACTGGGGGAGTGCAGCGGAACAGCAAGGGAATAGAGAGGCAAGGTCCCCAGGGAAGGCTGAAGGTAGACTTTGGGGCCAGGACATGGTGCCCCAACAGACTGGACTGGAAAACATTCCTAAAGGCCAACAAACGACCCTTGAACTAACTACAAGCTTTTCTTTCTTGTTGAGTTTTGTTTTGTTGTCAGAGGTTTGTTGTTTTGTTGTATATTGCTGCTTGGTTTGGCTCTGTCTTGTTTTTGTGCTTGTTATTATCTCCACAGGTCTGTCTAAATAAGATAGGCTGGATGAACTATCTGGAGGAAAAACAACGGGACTGACAGTTCCTGGGGGACATGGGATAGGGGGACCGGGGGAGTGGGGGAAGGGAATGGTGTTAATAAGCCCAGGGACAAGGGAACAAGAAGTGATCCAAATTGGTTTTGAGGTGGGTGTGGCAGGCCTGGTAGGGCATGATCAAGGGTAATGTAACTAAGAGGTATAGCTGAAACCCAGGGGGAGATGGAGCATAATAGTGGGACAGGAGGAAAGTTAAGGGAAAGAGAGGAAAGAGCTAGGAGGCAAAGGGCATTTATAGAGGTCTAGACAAAGACATGTACATATGCAAATATATATATGAGGTTGGGGAAATAGATCTATGTGCCTACATTTATAGGTTTAGTATTGAGGCGGTGGAAGGACATTTGGCCTCCACTCAAGTACTCTCTCAATGCAAGAATACTTCCTTCTATTAAATTGGCATTCTATGATGCTCACCATCCCGACACAACCGCTGAAGACAAAGCGGGTGAACAAGCAAATGTGGTGAAGAAAGCTGATGGTGCCCGGCTATCAAAAGATATAGCGTCTGGGGTCTTAAAGGCTTGATGGTAAACAAGCGGCCATCTAGCTCACAAGCAACAAAGCCCACATGGAAGAACACACCAGCCTGTGTGATCACAAGGTTCTGAAGGGATCAGCTATCAGGCATCAAAGAACAAATTTTTAATCGTATCATTGGGCACACACCTCCAGGATACGATCGCTGAAGACAAATGGATGCATAAGCAAATGTGGTGAAGAAAGCTGATGGTGCCTGGCTATCAAAAGAGATAATGTGTGGGGTCTTAAAGACTTGAAGGTGAACAAGCGGCCATCTAGCTCAGAAGCAACAAAGCCAACATGGAAGAAGCACACCAGCCTGTGCGATCACAAGGTGTCAACGGGATCAGGTATAAGGCATCATCAGAACAAAAAAAATCTTACCAGAGTGAATGAAGGGGCCAGTGCAGAGTGGAGACCCAAAGCCCATTTGTCAGCCACTGGAGATCCCCTTGCAGAGGGGTCTAGGGGAGGAGATGAGTCAGGGTGCGATGTAGTACCGATGAAGAATATAGCTTTCCTCCAGTTCCTAAATGCTCCTCTCCCCCCCACCCCCAACTCTCATGATCCAAATTCTACCTTGCAAATCTGAATAGAGCAGAGGATGTACACTGGTGCAGATAGGAGCTGGAGGCACAAGGAATCCAGGGCGGATGATACTTTCAGGACCAGGGGTGTGAGTGGAGATATTGGGAGGGTATAGGGAGGGTGGGTTGGAAAGAGGGAATCGATTACAAGGATCTACATGTGAACTCCTCCCTGGGGGACAGACAACAGAAAAGTAGGTGAAGGGAGACGTCGGACAGGGCAAGATATGACAAAATAATGATTTATAAATTATCAAGGGCTCATGAGGGAGTGGGGAGTGGGGGAGAGAGGGGGGAAAAAAGAGGACCTGATGCAAAGGGCTTCACTGGAGAGCAAATGCTTTGAAAATGATGAGGGCAAAGAATATACAGATGTGCTTTACACAATTTATGTATGTATGGATTGTGAGAAGAGTTGTATGAGCCCAAAATAAAATGTAAAAAAAATTGGGACTGTCCCGCCAAAAGCGGGACGTCTGGTCACCTTATGAGGGACTCCTGGAGGTGGTGTACCACCTCTGGTTTATCCACTCCTCTGCTGATGGGCACTGGGGTTCCTACCTTTTAGTTATTGTGAGTGAGTCTGCAGTGTAACATTGGGGATTGCGTATCTGTTTGTGTTAATTTCCTCAGGATATATATGGAGGATGGAATAGTTGGGGCATCTGTTTCACTTTTTGAGGAGTTGCCAGACTATTTGCCATGAGGCAGTGCCATTTTACAATCCCATCTACCATGGGTAGTGTGGGTTTCAGTTGCCCCACATCCATCTGCTTTCGGATAAACTGAAGTGAACGTGTGGATGATCCTGGCCCTGTTAGTTTTCAAGCTGGAGCTCTGGGAGGGCCCACACCGAGACCGCCTCATCCAAGGCCAACCGCTTTCTTGCAGTGTTGCCTCTGGCTGCTTCTCGTGTCTTCCCACATTCTTTCTCTCGTGTGTCCCTGGTTGATGACTGGGGGACGTGATTCACACTGTCAGTCACCAACCTCAGATAACTCACCTTCCCAAACCACACACCCTCACCTAAGGATGCTGTACTCTTAGCCAGCATGATGTAAACCAACGACTTGGTATGCTTGTGAGAGAGAAAACAGACACCAGGCCTTCCTGGCATGCATAGACCAGATTCTAGGCAGCGCAGATTCAGATTCAAAGTACTTACACAATTCACAAGTTTATTTGTCTTAAATAAATACCATCTAATAGAACACATTTCAATGTCCTCAATACTTGTCCCTGCACCCACAACAAAAGCAGCTTGGAATATGGGCATTCACTTGTAGTGCATATCAGGTTAGGCCTAGGAAGTGCTTGTCTGAGCAATGTTGGGCTGAGCGATAGCTGGCCTCTCTCCACTGCAGCCCCCTGCCGCAGTGTGAGAAACCCTGTGTCCTGTGGCCAACCCACACAGCTTTGTCCTCTGATACCTGGTGTCACTACAAGCCCATTCCTGGCTGCCACAGAAAGCAGTTCACCCGGGGAAGAGGCGGGAACAGGTTGCTGGCAAACTGAGGGAAGCACTCTCTCTTCCGCCCTGCCAAGAGGTAGAGCCCCTGAAGAAGGATGGAAGGGGCTTTGGCCACCCTTCCAGTCCCCCTCCCCCAACCTCCAGGCTTCTCAGGTGGGAGCAGGAGGATGGGGAGACCCCCTCTGTCTTCTCTTTAGGGCTGAGCTCAGTGGTTCGGGTCCATGTTCCTCATCATCTGGGGACTCCTGGATCAGAGGCAGAGAAACTAGTCAGGGGAGGTGCTGCTCCTTCCCTTCACCCCATCCACAAAGGAGCCAGCAAGGAGCTCTGCTATTCCTGCCCCAGAGGCCCATGGGACCTCTCAGTCTAACTCCCAGCCCAGCCACAGATCCGCAGCACAACACTGGGTGAATCACATTACCAGCCTGAGTCCCCTGTCCCGCCGTAGGGCAGCATAGAAGCGTAGCACTTGGGGGTCACAGCACACCACCGTAGGGTTGAAGTCCAGCACACGTAGGCCCTGCAGGCTGCGGGCCCGGGAGAGTGCCACATAGGCCTGGCCGCTGGCAAACACTCGGCCCAGAGAGATCTCCACACAATCCAGGGACATGCCCTAGTGGGTGGAGGAGCAGAAATGTAGCCACCTGAGCTGGAAGCCCCTGGTGGCGGAGAGTGAGCCTGACCCTACCTTCTCCAGCCCAGCTGCAGCCCAAGATGTTGGAAGCAGGAGGAAGGGCTGCCAGCAGGTGGATGGCTGAGCAGGAGAGGTTCCTACAGATCTAGGAAAGAGTTGAAGTGCAACGGTGAAAGGAAAGAGCTCAGGCTTGAGGACAGACAGACAGACTTGGGGAATGCTGACTCTGCCATTCACTCCCTAACTTCTCTGAACCTGTTTTCCTGTAAAATGGGAATAATAATTACACCTATACCTTATACTATACGTTGTAAGGATTCAATGTAACATATTTAGTAGGGGCTCAGGGAATCCTAGTGGTGCAGTGGGCTAAGCATGGGGCCGCTAACTAGAAAGTTAGTGACTCAAACCCACCAGCCACTCCCCAGAAGAAAGATGAGGTTTCCAGTTCCCTTAAGGATGTAGTCTCAGAAACCCTATGGACCAGTTCTCTGTCCTATAGGGTCACTCAGAATCAGAATCGACTCAGTGGCTGTGGGTTGGTAGGAGCTCAAAATGATGGGGCGAGGATGGCAGAGGAGAGGTGGGAAATATACTAAAAGAAATTTTATTAATCGCTTGGTCTGGAATTTTTCCATCCAGGGCAAGCTTAATTCCATAAAGCCTTCAAGACCCGCAACACATCTCGTTCCTCTTACCTGTGGCCTACCCCTATGCCACACACAGGGTGCTCACCTGGCTCTTGTGGATGGATATTGCCCAGGCCAGCTGGAGGGGCAGCTGCTGCCGGCTGATTAGTTGACCCCCAGTGACCTGTACTGTCCAGCGGTCAGCACGGATGACCTCAGTGACCCCACACAGGAATCTTACTTGGGGCAGCCCTGGGGGTGGCAATGGAGAAAGTTAATCTGTCATTCACTTCAGGGTTCAGAGGTGGTCAGAAGTTGCCTTTCCTCCCCATCATCTCCCCCATCACTTACCTTTCCCCTCCTCAAATCCCACGACCACCCCTCGAGCCCCATTGACCAGGCCTCGGGATACTGCTAGGTTCTTCAGCAGCATTACCTGCAGAGGAAAGAGAAAAGGAGGAATGTCAAGCTACCTGGCTTCACCTCCAGGGGATACTGTTCTCAGAGGTTGAGGGCACTGAGCTGTCTGTCACAGGAGGGTTGAGTCCCTGTCCTTAGCTCTGCCACTAACTGGCTACTACCCTTGGGGAAGCTGCTTTATTGTCCTGGGTCTCAGTTTCCTGCTTGTTGTCAAAGGAGAATACCATTTGCTCTATGTTTCTTAGAGGAGGTGATAGTGGTTAGGTGCCCTCGAGTCGGTTCTGACCCATAGCAACCTTATGCACCACGGAACGAAATACTGCCTGGTCCTACAGCATCCTCACAAATGTTCTTATGTGTGAGCCATTGTTGCAGCCACTGTGCCAGTCCATCTTGGTGAGAGCTTTCCTCTTTTTTGCTCCCCCTCTACTTTACCAACCATGATGTCCTTCGCCAGAACTGATCTCTCCTGATAACATGTCCAAAGTATGCAGTAAAGATCAGTGAGGTGACAGACATCACATGCTTTGAACATACTAAGATCTGTGATGGGGGATGTATGTGGGGCAGTAGTCTTAAGGGATAGGCCCCAGGCCTTGCCATCCTCTTCCCCAGCCTTACTGTTCTTGCTGTTTCCCTAATGGATGTCCTTTAGATCTGGGGTAGAGTGAAGTTTCTTTTTTATTTTTGGGGGGGGGGGGTAGCAAATTCACTTTTAACTGATCTACAAATAATGTTAGTACCCATCTTTTGCTCTTCATCTGGGAAAGCTCTATCTTGGACAGCTTGAGGAATTGGGTTAACTGGTTATCTTCATTACTTAATTTCAACAGCAATATTAGAAAGGACAAGGCGTAGTTACATCTGATGGGATCAAAGGCTTGGCTGGCAGCCACACCCAGTCCCCTTTTATATTCCATACTTTTTCTTTAGCTCTTCTACTTTGTCTTTGTAAGTTTTCAAGGCATCTTCCTTGGAGGTCCCTGTCAGCTCATTCCAGGCATCCCACTTGGCCTTGCCTTTAAAGTCCAACACCCCAGGTTGTTCTGGGTTTATGTCGCCCACAGTAGCTTGTTTGAAACGGCTGTAGATGAACAGCATTTCAGTATCTGCTGGTTTGGCCTTGAGGGGCTTCACTTCTTCAGCACCTTTGTCAAACTTGGCCTGAGCCATGCCGGCAGAGTGGCAAGGAGTCCAGAGAGCTTCCAAAGAATCAACGAGGAAGAGCCTCTTTGAGAGCAGACAGGCAGAGAGGGTTTTAGTGGTATGGTGGAGTGAAGTTTCTTAAGATGGCTCTTCTATTCCTGTCTCTGAGGACTTGGATTCTGGTCTCCCTGTGTAGCCAGGAGGTCCAAGATGGCCTCGGCACCATTTTCTCGGGACCCTCACATCTGGGGGGACATTGCAGAAGCCCATCACATGGGGGTGGGGGCTCCACATTTTATAGATGAAACTGAGCTTCATAGGAAAGGCACTTGGCCAAAGCACCCCTGCCTGGAGCTCCAGGGGATAGAGGGAAGGAGGCAGGGAGAACTGCAGACAGGAGGGGCTGGGGATACAGGGAGTGAGTCACAGTCACAATGGTGGAGGAGCTGCTCAGGCAGAGGGGAAGGCCACATGGGGCACCCCAAGTTCCCAGGTCTAGGCCCTGCTTCCCCCTTACCTGGGCCCCGAGCTTTAGCTGAAGGAGACGACTAGCAGGGCACTGGGCATCTAAGGTCCGGGCCTGCTCAGGGTCACTGTCTGTAGCCTCAAAGCTGTGCACCTCACCTGGGAAACGAGTTGGGAAAATAGATGAGAAATCACAGATGCTGTTTCCAAAAACACTTGGCATGTGGGGATGTGGTGGAGGAGAGGGGAGTCAAAGCAAGGGATCAGCCTAGCTGGGGTCTTGGGGTCAGAGGCCTGGGTTCCAGCTTCAGCTCCAGCACTTACTGGCTGAGCAATCACCTCACTGCACCCACAGTTACATCTGCAAATGGCAGGGCATTTACAGCCACTGTGGTTGGGAGCAGGGATCTCCCACACCTGTCTGGTGGCTCTTCTAGCTGGCCCAGCCCAATCCAAGCTCCCTGCTCACCTGGCAGTTTCTGCAACCTCTTCTGGTTGGTGACAGCCACATCGTCCTGGTGTGTGCAGAGCCTGGTGGCTACAATTCCATCCCACCCCACCTTATGGGTAGCCGTGGCCTGGAGCTGGCGGGTCATCTCATCGGTGCACCTGTGGAGGCCAGAATGTCAGGACAGAGGTCACCTGAGCACCAGGAAGGCATGTGGCTTTATGACCAAGCAGCAGGTCATGTAAGTCAGACCTTGGGTCAGAAAGGCCCACATGGGCCATATTTGCAAGCCCCCAGTTTAGTCACCTTGTCCCTTCCCTACTTGGGCTCCAGACATGGGGGATGAGGATGGGGGAAGGGAGTGCTGGGCTGTGATCCCAGTAAGGAAGGAGGAGCTAGCCCCTCCCCCCCTCACCCAGTATTCTGAAGGGCAGAAGTTTGGAAGATCTAACCAAAGAGTCAGATCAACCTCTAGTGCAGTGGTTCTCAACTTGTGGGTTGAGACAGACCACTTTGGGGGTCGAACGACCCTTTCACAGGAGTTGCCAGATTCATAACAGTAGCAAAATGAGAGTGATGAAGTCACAACAAAAATGTTATGGTTGGGGGTCACTACAACATGAGGAACTATATGAAAGGATCGTGCCATCAGGAACGTCGAGAACCACTGCTCAGGTGTATAATCCTCTAGCCCTCACCTGCTGCCTTGGGGAAACTAATCCAGCCTGTGTGTCTGTTTTCCCATCTGGAACCCACACCAGCAGCAACTCAAATGGGAAGAGGAGGACAGGTTGAGGACCCTCTCCACCTACTCAGTCACCAAGCTTTCCTCTTGTCCCCCATGTGTGCTCCCCTGTCTGCCTCCTGCATCTGCACTAGAGGTTCTAGGCAGAGAAGACCCCTCAGTATCCACCCCCCACCACCCAGTTGGATCTGTCTGTCACAGCCCAGCTCTAGCTCCGTTTCTCCTACCCTCCTGGCCTGCCTTCCTTTCCCACATTAGATCAGTCATGGCATTCCAAACTTTTGCCCTCTTGGGGAGGCACCATGGCTGCAGCACTGCCCATCTCTTTACCCAGGGACCCCTCCAGGGGCCCCTTAGACTCGAAGAGCAGAAGGAACTTGGGTTTGGGAGTTTGACTTCACATTCCAGTTTGTCCTGTATCTGTCTGTCCACCCTTCCCTTGTCTTGCCCCATGCTCCTCTCTCTGGGCAGACTGTGGTCCCGAGGACAAATACATCTCTCCCTTCCGAGTGTCGCTTCCCTCAGACCCCTTTCCATCAGGGCCCACCTGCCCAGCCTCACAGCCTGTAGCAGGGAGATGAAGGCCTGATCCGCCTGCCGCCACACCTGGGTTAGCTCCAAGGTCACTGGGACGCACCTCTTCCAGCTCTTAGCCTGGTGGGGCGGGATGGAGCTGGTCAGGGGCAGAGCTTATACTCACAGAGGTGGGGAGGGAAGGGCCGGAGGCTCACTGATACCTGGAAACAGAACTGTGGGGGCTGAGAGCCCTTGGTGACCGGTGGCAGTTGTAGGAAGTCCCCACAGATGATGAGCTGAATTCCGCCAAAGGGCTTGTCCTGCCTTCGGACAGCTCTGGGGAGGGGCCCAGGGTGAGAAGGGCTAGGGTGAGCAGCAACCCGTGGCAAAAGCACCACACTCCAGACCTTACTTGCTGCCCTCATGGCATACACTGACCTGGCCACAGCTTCCAACTTGTCAAACAGGTCCGCCTCCACCATGGAGATCTCATCAATGACCAGCCGCTGACAGTTCAGCCAGCCTTGCTGCACGCCTGGCCGCTGGGCCAGAGCCACACACTGGGCCAGAGGGGCTCGGCCAGAACCAATGCCTGTGAGTGACATTTCTCAGTCTGAGCTGAGGCTCCCTTCCCCTCTCTACTTAAACTCCCCCCCTCCCCTCTTCCACAGGCCTGGCTTGCTCCTAACTCAAGCCTGGGACACCCCCTTACCTGCAAAGGCGTGGAGGGTGGTACCCCCAATGTGACAGGCTGCAACCCCAGTGCTGGCTGTGGCCACGGTGCCTGTGGGAGGCAGGGAGCCCAGGATACGCTTCAGCAGGTATGACTTCCCTGTCCCTGGGCAGGTGACAAAGTCAGAGTTATGTCTGTTCTTCCATCCCCTTGCTTCCCACCCCGTCTCTGTCCCCTAGTACCTGCACTCCCTGTGAAGAAAACACTCTGGCCTTTCAGGACGACATTCAGCACTGCAGCCTGTTCTTCAGAGAGCTGCGGCTTGGTGGAAGGCAAGCTCAGCTTCTTCACAGGCAGGGGCCACCTCAGGGCTTCCTGGGAGGGGAAAGGACTATCTCAGGGGTTCCTCTCACCCCCTAAATTATCCTTCCTCCCCTTATGAACCTGGGTACAATACTAGGCCTGCACCCAGCCTTCTGCCTCCCTACCAACATCCTTCTCGGAGCCCTTGGGTAAAGGTGGACAAGAGTGTGGTCCCCGGCCTGGCTCATCTGGAGCGATGGAGTTCAGACCTGTCCTGGAGGAAGGAACCAAGGCTGGGACTACACTGACCTCTGGTGCCCTGAAGCCCCTCCTTGGGTTCGGAGCCTCCCCTAGCTCCTTCCCAGTTCTCTTACCCTCCTGGTCATCTCCCTCAGCCTTTTGTCTCATTTGCTGTCTCTCTGGCCTCAATACACCCAAGCAAAACCCTGCCTAGCCAGGGGGGTCTTTCTTGCCCCCTTATCTATCTTTCCTCCTGCTTAATCTCAAGCCCCAATGATCTACGCAAACTCTGTGTACTGGGGTCAATCTACGAACACTGTCAACCCACTGGACTTGGATACTACTTCACTTTACTGGGCTCTTGGCCAACGCTGCCCCTGCTGACCACCAACCTGACTCTCTGAACGCCCCTTTTCTCCTTTGTTTTCCCTTCACACACAGTGCTGCCCAAGCTCTTCCCCAGACTGGGGTTCAACTCTGAGAAGCACATGTGCAATTCCCACCTTCTCAGGACACTCAGATACCTGGTGGTCATTTCTCTGAGCAGCCTCCTCAGGTACAACCACCATCTTCACCCACTCTCAGGCCTCTCAGTTTCCTCCATCTCTAGAAATGTCACATGTTACTCCCCAAACTTCCCCCTCTTTCTTGTCCTCACTTTGCTGTGCTCCGCTCCAGCCCTGGCCTTCTTTGGCGGCGGCACCTTCTCCGGCGGAACCCGGGTGGCCGCGGCTCGGCGCAGCTCCTCCGGTTGCACGGGACTGACCGTGATGAAGTCTCGGGGCCGCGGGCCCAGCAGCTGCGCTCGGGCAGGCGCGGGCCCGGGCCCTGGAGCAGCCAGCAGCTTGAGGCGCAGCGTGCGTAGGAAGCGGCGCAGGCGGTCCGGAGGGCAATCGGAAAGCAGCAGCTGCACGGTGCCGGCGCCGGGCCCGGGAGCCCGGTCCGCAGCGAGACGCAGCGCGCTCCGCCCAGCGGCGGCGAAGCGGGTGAAGAGGCGCGCGGCGCGCAGGGGAAAGCAGCGCGGCCGCCCAGCCGGGCCCGGCGCCTGCAGCCGCAGCATCAGCTCGCGGCGCTCGTTGCGTCCTAGGCTCAGCTGCGCGGCGCGCAGGGCCTGCCGCTTTCGTGGCTGCCCGCCGGGACTCAGCTCCTCCACGGCCACGCGGCACCGCAGTTCCGCGTCCTCGCACTCGGCTGCCTCCGTCTCGGCGCTCGGCAGCATCGTCGCGGCAGGTCTGAGAAGGGAGGAAACGTAAAGGTAGGTTAAGGTGGCTCAGGGGACTTACTGGATGGTGGGAGGCCAGATTGAGGCACAAGAGGTTGCAGAGGTGGGCGTTCCGAAGGAACGGCCGCCGCCGAAGTTAGCCCTCGCGTCGCGAAGTGGACTGCTTCCACGAGAACGAAGGAGGACGCCTATCTTCGGGCTCCTCTCCCCAGCAATCAAGGGCATTGCCCGTGGGGAAGAGGGGAGGGGGCTAACACGTAATCAGCGCCCTGGTTCATTTTATCTCACTCGTGTTAAGTGGAACGCTTGCCATTAAGCCTCAACGGCTGGTAGGCGCTTCCCACCTCCACGGCTCCTTTCATCGCACCCATTCATCTGCACCCTCCCGGTAGACATTCGAACCCCTTGATGAATTCACACTCTCGCCTCCCAATTTCGGGGGTACACTTACTTTCCTAGGCAGGGAATCAGATGATCTAGGTGACCAGAGACTGTCGTTTAGGGATGGCCTAGTTCGGAAGTAGGAATTTTCAAATACACGGGGTATAAAATTACCCTATCA